>NC_054826.1:39484351-40089518 GCF_018345385.1 Vulpes lagopus | reverse complement strand
AGAGTGAAACTTGCAAATTCCAAAGATAAAGAGAAGATCCTTAAAGCAATAAGAGACAAGAGATCCCTAAGTTACATGGGGAGAACTATTCGATTAACAACAGACCTCTCCACAGAGACCTGGAAGGCAGGAAAAGGCTGGCAGGATATACTCAGGGGCCTAAATGAGAAGAACATGCAGCCAAGAATACTTTATCCAGCAAGGCTCTCATTCAGAAGAGAAGGAGAGATAAAGAGCTTCCAAGATAGGCAGAAACTGAAAGAATATGTGACCACCACACCAGCTCTGCAAGAAATACTAAGCGGGACTCTGTAAAAGAAAGAGGAAGTTCAAAGAAACAAACCACAAAAACAGACTGGATAGGTATTATGATGACACTAAATTCATATTTTTCAATAGTAACTCTGAACGTGAATGGGCTAAATGATCCTATCAGAAGATGCAGGATTTCAGACTGGATAAAAAAGCAAGACCCATCCATTGGCTGTCTACAAGAGACTCATTTTAGAACTAAGGACACCTCCAGCCTGAAAATGAATGGTTGGAGAACCATTTACCATTCAAATGGTCCTCCAAAGAAAGCAGGGGTAGCAATCCTCATGTCAGATAATTCAAGTTTATCCCAAAGATTGTAACAAGAGATGAAGAGGGACACTATATCATACCTAAAGGATCTATCCAACAAGACGACCTAACAATCATGAATATTTATGCCCCTAATGTGGGAGCTGCCAAGTATATCAATCAATTGATAACCAAAGTAAAGACATACTTAGATAATAATACACTAATACTGGGAGACATCAACATGACGTTTTCTGCAAATGACAGATCTTCTAAGCACAACATTTCCAAAGAAACAAGAGCTTTAAATGATACACTGGACCAGAAGGATTTCACAAATATTTACAAAACTTTACATCCAAACGCAACTGAATACACATTCTTCTCAAGTGCACATGGAACTTTCTCCAGAATAGACAACATACGGTGTCACAAGTCAGGTCTCAACTGAAAACCAAAAGATTGGGATTGTCCCCTGAATGTTTTCAGACCATAATGCTTTGACACTTGGACTCAATCAAAAGAAGTTTGGAAGGATTTCAAACACTTGGAGGTTAAGGACCATTCAGCTAAAAGATGAAAGGGTCAAGCAAGAAATGAGAGAAGAATTAAAAAGATTCATGGAAACTAATGAGAATGAAGATACAACCGTTCAAAATCTTTGGGATACAGAAAAAGCAAAAGCAGTCCTGAGAAGGAAATATATCGCAATACTAGCATCCCTCAAAAAGTGGAAGAAACTCATACACAAACTAACCTTACACCTAAAGGAACTGGAAAAACAAGAGCAAATAAAACCTACACCCAGAAGGAGAGAGTTAATTAAAGTTGATTCAAGCGGAACTCAATAAAGATTTAATAAACTCAGTAAAGAGTTAAAAAAGATTCCAGAAGAACTGTGGAACAGAGCAACAAAACCAGGAGTTGATTCTTTGAAAGAATTAATAAGATAGATCAACCATTAGCCAGCCTTATTAAAAACAAAAGAGAAAAGACTCAATAAAATCACGAATTAAAAAGGAAAGATCACAACCAATAACAAGGAAATACAAACGATTTTAAAAACATATTATGAGCAACTATACGCCAATAAATTAGGCAATCTAGAAGAAACGGACACATTTCTGGAAAACCAAAAACTACCAAACCTGGAACAGGAAGAAATAGAAAACCTGAACAGGCCAATAACCAGGGAGGAAATGGAAGCAGTCATCAAAAACCTCCCAAAACACAAAAGTCCAGGGCCACATGGCTTCCCAGGGGAATTCTATCAAACATTTTAGAAGAAACAATATCTATTCTACTAAAGCTGTTCTGAAAGATAGAAAGGGATGCAATACTTCCAAACTAGTTCTATGAGGCCAGCATCACCTTAATTCCCAAACCAAAGACCCCACCACAAAGGAGAATTATAGACCCATATCCCCAATGAACACAGATGCAAAAATGCTCAAATACTAACCAGTAGGATTCAACAGGACATTATGATTATTCACCACGTCCAAGTGGGATTTATCCCCTGGATACAAGTCTGGTTCAACACTTGTAAAGCAATAAATTTCTCTTCAATAAGAGAAAAAACAAGAGATTTGACGCTCTCAATAGATACAGAGAAAGCATTTGACAAATAGAGCATCCATTCCTGATCAACACTCTTCAGAGTGTAGGGATAGAGGGAACAGTTGTCAGCATCTTAAAAGCCATCTACAAAAAACCCACAGCAAATATCATTGTCAATGGGGAAACACTGGGAGCCTTTCCTCTAAGACCAGGAACACGACAGGGATGTCCACTCTCACCACTGCTATTCAACATAGTACTAGAAGTTCTAGCCTCAGCAATCAGGCAATTAAAAGAAATAAAAGGCATTTAAATTGGCAAAGAAGAAGTCAAACTCTCCCTCTTTGCAGATGACATGATACTGTACATAGAAAACCCAAAAGACTCCACCCCAAGATTGCTAGAACTCATAAAGCAATTTGGCAGTGTGGCAGGATACAAATCAATGCCCAGAAATCAGTGACATTTCTATACTCTAACAATGAGACTGAAGAAAGAGAAATTAAGGGACCAATCTCATTTATAATTGCACCCAAAATCATAAGATAGCTAGGAATAAACCTAATCTGAGAGGTAAAGTATCTATACCATAAAAACTACAGAACACTTCTGAAAGAAATTGAGGAAGACACAAAGAGATGGAAAAGTATTCCATGCTCATGGACTGGAAGAATGAATATTGTGAAAATGTCTATGCTACCCAGAGCAATTTACACATTCAATGCAATCCCTATCAAAATACCATGGCATTCTTCAAAGAGTTGGAACAAATCATCTTAAGATTTGTGTGGAATCAGAAAAGACCCTGAATAGCCAGGGGAATATTGAAAAAGAAAACCAGAGCCTGGAGCATCGCAATGCCAGATTTCAGGTTGTACTACAAAGCTGTGTTCATCAAGACAATGTGGTACTGGCACAAAAACAGACACATAGATCAATGGAACAGAATAGAGAACCCAGAAGTGGACCCTCAACTCCATGGTCAACTAATCTTTGACAAAGCAGGAAAGACTATCCATTGGAAAAAGGACAGTCTCTTCAATAAATGGTGCTGGGAAAATTGGGCAGCCACGTGCAGGAGAATGAAACTAGATCATTCTCTTACACCATACACCAAGATAAACTCAAAATGGACGAAAGATCTAAATGTGAGACAAGAATCCATCAAAATCCTAGAAGAACATAGGCAACACCCTTTTTGAACTTGGCCGCAGCAACTTCTTGCAAGATACACCTATGAAAGCAAGGGAAACAGCAAAAATATTGGGACTTCATCAAGATCAAAAGCTTCTGCACAGCAAAAGAAACAGTCAACAAAACTAAAAGACAACCTACAGAATGGGAGAAGATATTTGCAAATGACCTATCAGATAAAGGGCTAGTACCCAAGATCTATAAACAACTTATTAAACTCAACAGCAAAGAAACAAACAATCCAATCATGAAATGGGCAAAAGACATGAGCAGAAATCTCACAGAGGAAGACATAGACATGGCCAACAAGCACATGAGATATTGCTCCGCATCACTTGCCATCAGATAAATACAAATCAAAACCACAATGAGATCCCACCTCACACCAGTGAGAATTGGGAAAATCAACAAGGCAGGAAACAACAAATGTTGGAGAGGATGTGGGGAAAGGGGAACCCTGTTGCACTGTTGGTGGGAATGTGAACTTGTGCAGCCACTCTAGAAAACTGTGTAGAGGTTCCTCAAAGAGTGAAAATAGACCTGCCCTATGACCCAGCAATTGCACTGCTGGGGATTTACCCCAAAGATACAGATGCAGTGAAACGCTGGGACACCTGCACCCCAATGTTTATAGCAACAATGTCTACAATAGCCAAACTGTGGAAGGAGCCTTGGTGTCCAACGAAAGATGAATTGGATAAAGAAGCTGTGGTCTCAATATACAATGGAATATGACTCAGCTATCAGAAATGATGAATACCCACCATTTGCTTCAAAAGATGAATGGATGGAACTGGAGGGAATTTTGCTGAGTGAAGTAAGTTAGTCAGAGAAGGACAAACATTATAAGGTCTCATTCATTTGAGGAATATGTAAAAAATAGTGAAAGGGAATAAGAGGTAAAGGAGAGAAAATGAGTGGGTAATTTCAGTGAAGGTGACAAAACATGAGAGACTCGTAACTCTGGGAAATGAACAAGGGGTAGTGGAAAGGGAGGTGGGCGGGGGGATGGTGTGACTGGATGATGGGCACTGAGGGGGCCACCTGCCAGGATGAGCACTGGGTGTTATGCTATATATTGGCAAATTGAACTCCAATTAAAAAATATACAAAAAAAAATATTTAAAGTCTATTCTTGGGGCACCTGGGTATCTCAGTGTGTGAGCATCTGACTTTGGCTCAGGTTGTGATCCTGGGTCCTGAGGTCCAGTCCCACATCAAGCTCCCTGCAGGGAGCCAACTTCTCTGTCTGCTATGTCTCTGCCTCTGCCTCTCTCTGTGTCTCTCATAAGTAAATAAAAAAATTTTTTTTTAAATAAAAGTCTATCCTTCTCTTACCAAAGGGTTTCACAATAATTTTTCTGATACCCTTGGAGGTCTCAAACTAAACCTATGTATTATTTTAGAATCACACACAAGAAGCTTAAAATAAAGACAACTTTCTTAAACTTTTGTGTTATTTTTAAAATAGACTTGTCTACATATGGAGGAAGTTTCCTTATATTTGTATTTGTAATTTTTATAATATTTGCAATTTTGTCTACTCTATAAGGTATTTGGATTATCCGGAGGAATCAAGTACAAGCCCCAGAAGTCAGCATATGGCTCCTTCCCCACAAAAACAAGCAAACAAACAGTCACTTCCTAATCCTCAGAATGTGTGATTATGTTACTTTACATGGCAAAAGGACTTTGCAGATATGATTAAGGTAAGGACCTGGAGATAGGGAGAATATTCTGGATTATCTGAATGAGTTTAACCTAATTACAAGTCCCTACAACTGGAAGACATTTTGTGCTACAGTCAGAGGGCAATGTGACTATGTAAGAAGAGTCATAGAGATGAGTGTTACTGGCTCTGAAGAAAGCCATGGGCTACGTATGTAATGTGGGTGGCCTCTGAAAGTTGGAAATGGCAAAGGTACAGATTCTCCCCCCTAGTCTCCAAAAAGGAACATAGCACTGTGGACACTTCGATTTTAACTTGGTAAAACCTGCATCAGACTTGTAGTCAGAACTGAAAGAGAATAAATTTGGGTTGTTTCAAGCCATTTAGTTTTGGTAATTTGCTGCAACCAATATGTACCAAGTGTGTAATACAGTTTAAATTGTTTAATGGTATTTGCTTAGTTATAATTATATCCATTGCTAAAATGTTTAAATAAAATTTACTTCTAAAGTTTTACTTATTAAATATTCCTTATTTATTAGATATTTATTTTTTGGTTATTAGACATAGAATGTGCCTAATGATCTTGAGTTCTAGGTGAAGATGTTAGAAAACAGAATGTTATTATGGTGTTTGCTTATTATTGTTTGTCTTTAGCAAGGAATTCCAAGAGATAGATAACAAAGAAAATTATTGGTTAGTGTGTGAGCTTGAATAAAAGGGATGCATGAATAAAAGCAAGAATAAAAGGGAAATAGAATTTTAGAAAAATTTCAGGCTTGGAAGAGGCTCTTGATTCCATTTCAATGGTAAAAGATAGTGCTGAGATGGGCTCTGAATTATGAATGCATATGAGAACTCAAAGGACTTATCTTGGCCAATGCATTGAGAGGGGAAGGAACACACATAGTTATTAGACTCTCTCTTCCTCAGCGCTGTGGGTGTGGAAGCCCATATCAAATTGGAGCTTCCAAAAGCCTGAGTCCTTGGAGACACTATTTTGTCAGAGGTCCCTTTCTGATATAGAGCAGAATCTAGCCTATCCTGATAGAGTCCACTTTGTTAACAGTTCAAAAAGAACTAAAGGTGATTTGTTATGGTTATTATTGCTATAATATGGGCCATAATTTCGACCTTGAACAAATCACTGTCACTAAAAGAATAAAATATACTAAGTGGTTTAGGGACAGGCCCTAAGACTTTCTGGGAGATGAGGGTAGAGTGATGTCATCAGATCAAGTTTGGGTTGAGGAAGGAAAAAGAGTCAGTTTTCACAAAATCTGGCATTTAATGGATATTCTGTTTATTGGAGTGGTTGAATAGAAGGATAGTAAGATTAATACCTATCTGATCCACCAATAATTTCACATCATTTGTATCATCTACATTTAGCTCCTTGATAGCTTTGTTTTTCTTTGGATTTTATGGGATATACCAATATCCCTCTGACTTTTTTCTTGCAAGAGAAAAATTAAGTTTGTTTTCAGTCACTGTGAATGAACCTAAGTCCAATTCTCAGTTCTTGAATTAAAATGCATTAGATGAATATGCTATAATGATAAATACTGATGCTTTCTATCATTTCTTTAATAAGCTCTATAGCATAGAAGAATTTTAGAGATGACTGTATTATGTAAACTCAAATAACTTTCAAATACAGAATTTATAGTAGGCTTCTTACAGAATTTCTAGACATTTCAACTACTCCATAAAGCCAGTTCCTCCCTACCTCCTAGTACATACTAACTGAAAACTTTCGTGAGTTTGTACGTTAAGTGTTAAGAATGCTGTCCTTGGAGTTATTTTTCTCATTCACTGTAGTTGTGATTGTGGGTTGTGTACTCAATCTTCACACTTCTAGAAAAAAAAATCATGGTGGAAAAAATCCCTATAAGATAAATGGTATAAATGCGTTTTCAACATCCATTCCAGCCCAACTCTGAAATGATCTGGATTTGGAATTTACTTCTGAGCTGTTATAATAAGAGCTTCAATATGACTTTACAATAAACCAAAAGCCCTCCAAACAAATTGATTTTACTGCATTGGTTTGAGCAATGAACTGTATCATTTGTTTTCCTGCCAACAGTATTTTTGTTTGGTTAGGTTCACCAAAAGAAGAACCAAGCAAAATCTATTTTTGAGGAGAGAAATATTTGAAGGATGGAGAGACTTCTTTAACACCTACTTTTTTTGTGTTTTTAATTTTTTTTATTAAAGTTTGATTTGCCAGCATATAGTATAACACCCAGTGCTCAACCCGTCAAGTGCCCTCCTCAGTGCCCATCATCCAGTCACCCCATCCCCCCCCGCCTTCCCTTCCACTACCCCTTGTTCGTTTTTCAGAACAGCTACTTTAGATAAGACTTTCTTCTGTTATCTACATAGCAAAGTGCACAGTTACCTTGCTTTTGTAACCTAGAGAGGCAGAGGCCAAAGGATTTGCCAGCTTTGTACCAATGTGATGCCTTGGCTAACAGAGTAGAGTCTGAATGCTCCTGAACTGTAACTGCTGCTCAAATTGTATTCAAAAATGCATTCGATAAGTCTGACTTTTGCACTAGCCTTCTTAACTAACAACTTGGTGTTTAGTTCCCCTCCACCCCCTGCCCCTCAGTTCCATTTTACAGAATGGTATAATCACACTTCTTAAAACACTTTGGGTAAGCTCCTTGAAGAACTGGGCCATTATGAGTTCATGCTCCATCACCCAACCTTGTTTCCCAGCAACTCCTGCTTATGCCCCACACCTGCCCACGCACATGCTCATATTCCCTGGCACAGAGCCTGGCATATAAAAAATGCTCAAAAATGTTTGTTGAACTGAGTAAAATAGATTTACCTGAAAACATCCTGGAAGAATAACCAAAGCACTGGAATTAAAGGACTGATTTATTCAGTTTAAAGAAAAAAATTTAAGAGCAGCACTGATTAAGTTCGATTCTTGGATTTGATGCATATCAAAATCCATTTTCTGACTATGTCTGACTCTGTGTGTCTTTGAAAATATATTCTCGGTCAGGAATATTCTTTCTACTTTCTATAAGGGGCAACTTTCTATTCTTCTTTTAATTCGCAGTTTAAGTCTTATCCCTCTGGGAAATTTTCTCACATTCCCTAGATAGCTTTTCACACTTTTCTCTTGCTTTTATAGCTCACTGTGCATAAATAACTCCAGTATAAAACTTATCACATTATATTGTAATTACTTATTCATGTGTCTCTCTGCAGTATCTTCAATTTACTGCTCCTTGAGGAAAGAGTTTTTCTTTTTTCTTCATTATCTCATTTTTCTCTTCTACTCATTGTTTAATGCAGTGCTCAGGATTGCATTTTTGTTATAGCAGTCAGTTTTAGTCTGCTGCTCTCTGCCACAGTCTCAGAACTGTGCTTCATGGGTAGTAAGGAGGGCTGAGATTTAGAGCACAACTGACAAACTATGGCCAACTAGAGAAACAAAAACTCTTAGAATGTAATGTCTTCAAGTGCAGCAAACAGGCTCTCATTTCAACTTCTAGCACATGACTGTCAAGTCTAGAGACCCTAGGTTTATAGCCTTGGCTTCACTAATTATTTTGGTGAACCTGAGATATTTATTTGGCATCTCTAAGTCTCAGTTTTCTCATCTATAAGGTGGGATTCATTCATGAAGTTTGGTCTGGCCTTTTTTGACTACAATGACTAGAAAAGGGAATTGATAGGGAATTGATTGGCCATGTAACTGAAATCCAAGGCTAGTTAGGCTTTAGGCACAGTTTGGTGCAGAGGTTCAACAGATGTGCTGGAACATTGTTTCTCTTTTCTCTGCTTGGCCACATTCTCATAGTATCCCTGACCAAGCAAGAAGGTCTCTGTCATTTCCAGATCTGTATCCCCACAATAGAAAGATTAGAGAAATTGTTGAATTGTTTCTCTCACAGATCTAGACAATTATCTGATTGATTCTGCTTGGGTTATTACTATGGTCTGTACTCTCAACGGCCAGCCTAGGTTTTGTGCTCCTTCCCTTTGGTTGGAGAAAGGTATGGTAAGGTAACTAAAAACACCCAGAGGACCTCACAGAGTATGGAAAGATACTACAAAAGAACCACAAGAAAGGAAGGAGTATTTTAGGTAGACAAAAACTATATCTCTCAAAAACCATTACATTGATTTATTCTAAAAATGTTTATATTAATTAATATTTATTTTAATCAACAACATTTATATTAATTAATTATTGACTGAATATAGTAATTAATTAAATATTAATCAAAATATTAATATTTATTAAGCTCATCCCTCAAAAAATGCTGTTGCAATTAAAGATAATTGCTTTAGAGTGCTTAGCCCACATTTTAGCATACAGCTAATGTGCAAAAAAAAAGAAAAAAAAAGAGGTAACTATTAGTAACACTAATTAATTGAACCAAATATAATACATTATATACCTAATAATCTCATACCTGCTGTTCATTACACTGAAAAGTTTCTGAAGGCAAGATTGATTGGAAGATTGGCTTCTAAGCTGGAGACATCAGTAATGTGACTATTTTTAAATACTTTTTGCCACTCAGATTAATTTCTTTGAAAACACCAATCAACTTTATTTCATTGAAAGTATTAAAACAACAACAACAATAACAGAAAAATTAAAAGCCTATCTTCTCTTTCCACCTAGAAACTTCCAGGCATTTTTTACCCCTAGAATAGTAAGAGAATGAAGCCTCTGAGTATTTTGGTGAAAAAATGATCCTCATTATGAAACCCTATTATCTTGGTAGCAATCTCTCCCTGGTGTATCCTCACATGAATTTAATTTTCAAAGGCTCTATAGAAAGGTCATATGGCTGAGAGTCAAGATGTCACTCAATTGTGCCCAAACATTATGAGAAGATACTCCTCTGAAGGGACTTTTTGTATTAGTCCCATTACTAGCTTTAATCTGACTGAAAATCAGTGCCCTAAAGAAGAATCTGAAATTCTTGCTGGGTCAGTGAAATGTAAATTCTGAAAGGAAGGTAGAGATCTAGGAACCTGGTTCAGAAAGCTAAGGCCATTTTCCCAGCAAAGAAACAATTTACCAAGTAGGAGACATGTTTTTAAAACTGGCTCTCACTTCCATTGGGGATTTTAAGCTAGATACTTAACATTTGAATGTTAGTCTCTACATTTCTAAACTGAGACAAGCTAATTGCTAAGGTTAAAAAAAATTGGAAAGCCTGGGTGGCTCAGCGGTTAAACACCTGCCTTTGGCTCAGGGCATGATCCTAGAGTTACGAGATCGAGTTCCACATCAGGCTCCCTGTGAGGAGCCTGCTTCTCTCCCTCTGCTGGTGTCTCTGCCTCTCTCTCTCTGCATCTCTCATGAATAAATAAGTAAAATCTTTAAAAAAATTGACAATGTTCTTAAATACACACTCTGATCTTTCTTTTGAGGCCCTTGGAAAAGTGTATACACAACCTCTCAAGTAAACTCATTAAACAAATTTAAAAATTTCAGACAAGCTACATTTTTTTCTGTTTGATCAAAGGCAATTGCTAAGAAAACTTACAATTCAGAAATCCTAATACACAGTGAATAATATCCAACTATGAGGAATTTCCTGCCAGAACATTAAAACCCTTATCAATTTTAATTCATTTTTAATCATATAAGTATGTTAATAAGTCACAGAGCAGAGCAGAACCTTAATCTTCTTTCAACTTTCTTTTTCCATGTGCTACATTGCCTACTCTATCCGTGAATAAGGAAATAAGTCATAAAGGAGAAATAGTAAAGATGAGAGTAGTAGTTACAAATTAAGCTATATTATAAATGAATCAAGAGGAATATAAGCCCCTTGGGAGACCACAAAAATATTGGATGTTTCCCCACTGTGCATGGAATGGATCCACCTTATCTGAATATTGCAAATGGGGCCTATGAAGGCCAGAGGCTTTAAGACATCTGGGTTACACTGGCAAGATTTTTAAAAAATGACTGATGTATGTATATAAATGAAATTCCATGCATATTCACTTTGATGCCCCTTTAATGATTTCCAAGTGACTGTTCTTTGCATCACTAAAGGGTGTGAAAACCATTGCTATAATTTCCAAGAACCCGGGCTTCTTCTGTGCAGGTAAGCATTATGATTTGGCACCACAGGGCTTTGCTTTACCAGATCTGTCTAGCAGAATATGTGCATTCCAAAGTCCTACACCATATATATGTGCTTGGATGATACTTGCCCCCTTTTTTCCAGTGTTATAGAGGATGACAGCTGGAGGGTGGAAAATTAACCCAAACAAGTCTGTCTTTTGCTTTTTCTCAGATGTGTTTCTTCTACCTTTTTTTTTTTTTTTTTTCTCCATTCTGGTTTCTCTTGTTCAGTTTGATATTTTGATGAGCACAGACTCAAGGGGGAACAGAACTGCAGGGCTGCCCTCTTTGATGCATATTAAAGTCACCTCTCTGAAAAGGAGCTAGAAAGCACCAAGGCACCAAAAAATAGGAAATTATGATACACAACTGAATGACTCTATCAGCACTATGGTATGATTTATGGTAAGCTATTGATCAGTTGGTTTAAGAGGAGCCATGCTGAATACGTGACTCACTTTGTAGTATTGACTGAAAACAAAGCTCCACAAGATGCTGAAAGTGGTTGTTCCAATTGCCATTTTCCCCCTGTGTTGTAAAATACAAAAATGTGACCAGACCTAGTTTGCATTTGTGCCTTGGAACTGCTGTTTATAATTTGAGTGATTCAGTGCAAGTCATTGGAGCTGAATGTGTCATGTCATGCAGTAAAAATTAAAGTATACCTTTTTGTTTTACAGAAACATGCAGTTCCAAAGAACAGAACTAAGGTAAAAAAAAAAATTTATGTTTTAAACAATGAAATACTTATTAAGTAATCACTGCATGTGAATAGAACAAGTTAGTTCAGGGCTCAGTAAAAATAAGCAGATGGTGCTGTCAGGCCTTTACCACATTTTGATGATCTCAGTGCATATGTAGTTAAGGAGGATTTTATTAATATTGTCCTGCTTGTAGTATAATGGCCACACGATAAAAAAAAGAAGGTATCTATAAAGCCTGCTCATAAAAAAGAAGGTATAAAGCCCATTTTGCAACAGAAACCTGGTCAAGAGGATCTGATACATTGAATAATCATTTGCAGACAAATTCTTACCAACTTCTAGACCAGCAAATTGGAGATCCATTTTTTTTTTTCTGACTTTGAACAGAGAGATCAAATTTTGCTTTTTCTCCTTCCCTATTCCTGAAGGTATTTTCCTTAGGACATTCAGGGTTTTCTGTATCTCAGGGTGACATAAGTTATCTAATGATGTACTAACACTAATTTCAGCACTTATGGCGTTTTTTGTTTTTTGTTTTTTGTTTTTTTTTTCCTTAAAGGTTACTGACTAGCTAGCTGAGGGTTAATTTTTAGCCTGAGGAACTTGTTATTTGTTTATTTCTTATATGACCTTTCTTAATAAAATCAATTATTTGCGGCACATAGTGTTTACTTCTATCTAGAATTATATATGATTACTCTAGAGTTTTTTTTATAACATTTTATTAGGAATAATATCGACTAATGGTTTATTGCTTGCCTATCATGTATAGGGCACTGTGTTGGGTACTGGGAATGTAACAGCGAGTGATCGAAAGATCGAGGCGAGGTATTTGATTTCAAGGAACTTAAAATGTAGCTTATCTAACTCTTTAGTAATTTTAAGAGCATGATATTCTGTCCTCATTTTAAGGAAAAGGAAAGTAAATCTCAAAGTTAACTAACATATCCAAGTTAACACAGGGAATAATTTGTAGGATCAAGAGTGAAAGATAAGTCTATCAGATTCTAAAGCCCATTTTTTTTCCTCTCTGTTATATCTATTAAAAGTTTTTCCACATGTAATAGGCAAAATGGAGATCAAATGGCTCAGTTTAAAGGCTGCAAAAAGGAAAGAGTTCAAGAAAATTATTCTTTTCTAGCTCTATTGCATTATATATTCAAATGTTGCCCAATTAAAAAAAATCAACATGCCTAGGAAATACAAGAAATATGGAGACAAATTAGGTAATGATGAAAATTCATGTGAGAAGTGTCTAGTTTGGATGAATAATCAGAAAAGATGATAGAAGTGCATGTCAGATCTGTTAAAGAAATCAGATGGTTCAGTGATGAAAAAAATGTTACAGATACTTGGAAATAAGATTTACGGTCTTGAATATGGAAAGAATTGCCTTTATGTTAGGTAGTATACACAATCTTTTTATCTGTGTGTGTGTAAGCAAAGATGAAGATGATTTTATGTACTTGCTTTTAAATGACAATAATCATAAAATACAAGACCAGTTAATATCTTGTACTTTGGAACTTCTATTGTGATTTGTTGAATTCTGAGACCACAGTTTGAATTAAGCATTGATTCAAAATCCACATATCTAGCAAAATCATGTGATTTAAAATTTTTGATTGGGATAGGATGGACTAGACATAAATAGAATACAGTGAACTATTTTTTCTCTTACACTCTTACCTACCCCTGGTGGATAAAAAGCCTCATAGCAGGAAAGTTTAGGGTGATCCAAAAAACATAATAGAAATGTGAATTAGGAAGATTGAATAGGAATATGATGGCTAATTATACACCTGGAATTTGGATACAGAAATAAGGGGAAAGCAAAGAGGAATCCAGGTACAGTTGTTTTGCCAATAACAGAAGCATCTCTCAGGCAAAGGACTTGGAAAGAGTTGCAGTAGAATGAAGTTGGTTTTGAATATGTTATGGTAATCTCTAAATTTAAACTTACATCACAAAAATAATAATGGTAATGGCTGTTTTATTTAGCGCTCATTTCTACTGTAAGCTCCACTAAGCTCTTTTCATATATTAATAGATTACTAAAAGTCATGTAAACAAATGGTATTAACTCCATTTTACAGAACTGGAAACTGAGAATCAGAGAAATTAACTGACTCTCCCAAGCTTATACAGCTGGAAATATGCAGAGCCTTCAAATAAACCACATCTGTCTGACTTTCCTGTTACATACTATCTCCTTATTCTTGAAATGGAACAGCATAAAAGAGCATAACTATTGACCATTGATCTAAGAGTGAATTTTTAGTCCTCCTCTACAATACCATACCAACATTTTGAACCTTTCTACTTTAAAATTGTCTTTGCTATTTCCTGATATTTTTACATTGATTTTGAATGATCAATCCCTGGAACCTAAATTATTAACTTTCTGCCTTTGAAATTCTGTTGTCAATCAAGCTTAACTTGTTTGTACTCTTATTGATTTGTGATGGAGATGACTAAGTAGCCATAAAAATCCTTTTTTCTTTCTTTTTTTTTTTTTTTTTTGCCAGCAGAAGTGTGGTTGAATGGTGGCTGCCCAGACAGAGACTACAGTTCTCAGCCTCTTTGGCATCTCTATGCAGTCATCTAGTTTTCATTAATGAAATGGGAGGGGAATTGCTGTGTGCCTTTTCTGGGTTATGACCTTTAAAAAGTGAAAAAAAAAAAAAAGTAAAAAAATAAGAAAAATAAAATAAAATAAAAAGTGAGTATCCTCTTTATTCCCTTCATCTGGTGGGATCTAGGCACAGACTAGGTTCTAGGGATGACAGAATGGAAGAAATATGAATCCCATTTCACTCTGCAGATAAGAGCCATCTGCCAAAATCTCCTGCTTTGCTCTGAGAAAGTACTTAGAAACTATGGTGTTTGAAACATTAGAGTTGTGGATTTTTAGGATATTTTTTGAAAGATTTTATTTACTTATTCTTTTTACAAAAAGAGAGAGCGAGTAGGGGGAGGGGATGAGAGAGAGAATCTCCAACAGACTTCATGCTGAGCATGGAGCCCATGCAGGGCTCAATCTCATGATCCTGAGATCATGACCTGAGCTGAAACCAAGAGCTCAATGCTTAATCTACTGAGCCACACAGGCACCCTTATTTTTAGAGTGTTTTAGCTTAACTAAAAATTTCAACTATCAGTAAAATGTATCCTATCTTGTAATAGTAATAGTGGAACATAATTTCTTGTTATCTTCTATAGAACATGTTCTGCAATTTAGGTGCTCTTGAAATCTACCAAAAAACTATCTTAATATCTGTTATGGCTTGGATTTAGAATAGGGTGTGAACTGTGGCCTGCATACCAAGTCAGACTGCTCTTTGCAATAAAATGCAGAAGAAATTTTGATCAAGCTCTTACTTATCATATTATGGTCCATTGCATAATGAATAAGTATTTATTAAAGTCTTGGTTTGTGCCTAATCACTGAGTCTGAGTTATCTTTGTAGAGGATTCATCTAAAGGAAAAGAGAGTTATTTTTACATATGTCCCCTAATATTATTCAATGTATTTCTTTTCCCAACCAGATAACCTTGTTCTTTCTAAATTCCTATTGATTTTAGAAATTTAATTTTTCATATGTGTGAAAGTTATCTTGCCACCACAGATGTCTCTGAGAGAGAAACTTATGGTCAGGGAGATCCTGAGAGGAATTCCACAAGATGACTTGTGTAGAAGCTATGACTTTAAAGGGTTCTCCAGACAACATTCAAACTTTTCTACTTTGTGCACATCAGAAGGGTGGTCTCTGATTCAGGCATCTTGAATACATGCTAAAATAAGTTATTTTCAGGCAAGTTGTCTAGAGGTCAAGAAGAATAAAGACCAACTTCAAATCAGCTTTTATTTGAATTTAACCATTTTTCCCTTTTTGTTGTTATTTTTCAGGCAATTACACTCTCCGATACTGGCTGTGTGTTGAGGGCCTTCAGTGATTGCCTTCCTCAGGCAGTGCCAGAGAGCAGTGTTTGAAAAATAAGCTGTGAAGGCTTAAAAAATTAATCTACCTAAAGGCTGGACCAAAACCCTTTTGCTACAGAACAACTTTTTGCTTTAAAAACCAATTACCAAATTCTCAGAGCAAAGCAGAGGTAAAGAGCAGAGCAGGCAAAAAGGGCAGCTGTGTAAGTAAACTTAGGTCCTTTTTCTTGAGCTTTTCAAGGTTTCTACTTATATTTCTCAGTCATTTCTTGGCAAGGCAGTCTTATTACTGACAAGGACCTGGAAAGGTCTGACCTATATTTGCATCACTATGCTTTATTATTTAATTTTATTTCATTTCTATAAGTAGTGGATTTAATTTTTTTTAATTTTTTAATTTTATAATTGCTAGAGCTCCATTAAGTTGGATCCAAATTCCAGCCTGGTTTTCTTGCTCTGTGGTCCTGAGTCTCAACTGTAAATTACAGGTAATATACTTATTGCAAATATTACTGTAAGAAGCAGATGAATTACTAAACATAAAGGGGTCCACTCAATTTTTTTGCTTATAACAAATGCTCAATAAATATCAGCATGACTGTGTTGTTGTTGATGGTTGTTATAGCAAAAGTATACCTTTGTGAATTTTCTTTTCACTTCCAATTAATGTCTTCTCCTTTCAAAGCTGTAATGCATTTAATCCCATGAATGCCTTGAGAGCAGTTTCTTCCCTTAGCATGGCTCTCCCACTCTTTCCAGATGCATTGTTTCATAGTTAGTTGGGTGAGCCTATTTCTTCTCCTGTCCAAGCACTTCAGAATAGGCATTATTGTAACACACATTTGATTGAAAGTATTAAATATTTCTTAAACCATAGAAATTGGATACCATTTTTTCCCAATGGTTATGCTAGTTATCACTGTAAAAGTGGTAAGAAAATCTCAGTTAAATAAAAATCTTGGCATATTATTTTTGAAGTGGTAAAAATTATTTTATCATTAGGAGAGAAAATAATGTGGTTGTCTAAACTGTAAACCTGGAACCAGAGTGTCTGGATTACAGTCCTGCCTCTGACCTTCCATCATGGTGTGATCTGAAAAGATTGCTTCTGACTCTGTGTGACTCAGTATTTTCATACATGAAATAGACATGAAAATAATATTTACCTCTTAGGACTGTTATGAAGATTCAATTACTCTATGCGTGTAAAGTACTTAGAATAGTATTTGGTTCATAGTGAAGGTTTCATGTTTTGGTTGCTGTTTTGTTGTTGTCATGGTAGATTTCACTTCTGTATAGCTTGATGAGGTATTGGCTACAATGCTTTGTACATTGATTTGCTTGTAGTATAAACTTTAAATAATGTGTGTTTTGCATGGGATTGGAGGGCCTTTTAAAGTTTTAAAGATGTAGGGAATGTGCGATCAGAGAGAAGATTCTGGTAGAATTAGTTGAAGACTATTGTTATAACTCCAAGTATGAGAAAAATATTGTGTGTGCTAGGCCAGAATTGATGAATATGGGATAGGGAGATAGAATTGAGAGACATGTAAGAGGAAAATTTACATAATTTTGTGATTAAATGGATAAAGAGATAAAATGGAGGTTTCAGGAATAACATTTAGATTTCTCAACTGCAAAACAAGATGAGTCAAAGGTCCAGCTATTGTATAAAGAATTGAACAAAAATAGGTTTAGAGATGGAATGATCATAAGTTTTATTATAGTAAGTCTTATTTTGGACATCTGGCCTTTGAAGTGCTCTGGGATCTCCAAAAGAAAATGTCAAATCATTTAGAGCCATACAGTCAGTTGGTGCTCCCAGGAAAGACCTGGGAATGTTGTGAGCTGTCACAATATATGTAGCTATTTAAGCTCTGGGATCATTGAAGTGCAGAATCTTGTGTTAAAAGAAAAGGTGAATTAGAAATTAGACTTCAGAAACTCCACCATCTCATCATGGTGAAGTAATGGAGAATGAGCATGATAGGGAAGAGAGAGAGAAATTTCCAGAAAGAAAAGAAAATCAGGAGACTGTTAAGTACAGAAGCCAAGGAAAGAGAGGGATTGATGGAAACCAGTTTTGGATGGGGCTACAGAGTGGAAAAAAAGTGAGTAAATGATACAATATGAATAGATGGCTTTTCTAAGAAACTTGGCTAAGAAAAGAGAGACAAAACAGGAACTAAGACAAGCTTAAGGGGTCAGTTGATTTTTATTTAATTAATTAATTAATTAATTAATTAATCAGTATTCATAAAAGGGGGTGATGTGTATTTAAAGCCAATGAGAAGAATCTATATAAAAGAGTTTAAACATTCTGGAGAGAAGGTGATTATAGAGATGGGAAAATTCTTACAAACATGGCAGAGATGAATACAAGAAGTTGGTACAGAAGGGATAAACTCTAGAGTAGTGATTCTCAATTGAGATTGATTTTATTCCTTCTCCCTTTAGTCCCCAAAACATTTGGGGGAATTCTGGATATATTTTTGGTTGTCACTCTGGGGAGGTGGTGCTATTGGCATCTGGTGGGATAAGGTGAGATATAGTGCTAAACATCTTACAATGAATAGGACAGCTCCCAAAACAAAAAATTATTCAACACAAAATGTCAATAGTGTTGATGGTGAGAAACCATGTATAGAATAGACAACAATTTCCATTTAGGAAAAGACTAGAAAAAATAGGATGGGGCAAGAAGTGGGAATATTTTTATGTTTGATATTAATCAAATGATGAGTACTAAATAATATTAGCCATAACTTTTGTCATATGGTTAAATTATGTCTCTAGTAATGTGGTTACTTCCTAGTAAGCTCTGAATGATGGGCAATTAAAAAAAAAGTATCAGTTGACTTCATTAGAGAGTTACTATAATTTATTTTTACAATGTGAAATTTGAATATTATTGGTGCTCCTGACCCTTCTACACTGAATTCTACCCCTTTATTTAAATTTTATAGACACCATCTGTGACTAAGTCAGCTGAATTAAATTTGAGCCACCTAATAAGAATAAATTAGATTCATTTTTCCTAAATAATATTCAAAGCTGGTGATTTGGGGAGAATTATGGCATAGTGGGTAACAACTGAATTCCAAGAAGCCTTTAGCCCCCACTTCTAAGCATTTGCTAGCTAAGGACTCTAGGTATGTTACTTAATGACTGTAGGCTTTAGTGTCTTTATCCAATAGGGCCATTCATCTCACAAGTGTATCTCAACATCAGGGACTAATGTTTGCAAAGCACTCATGATGGGGTGGAAATAGCAAATTTTAGTAATTGATGCTGCTGCAGATAAGAATTTCATTTAGGCCTACTAAGCACATCATAAAATATCCATCAGTCAAAATGCTCACCATGGCATGTTGGGCATGTAAAATTGTTTTTAGGTGTTCTTGTTAAAGAAATAAATATTCCTCAAAATTTATTTCTACATGAAGCTTTAAAGTTCAGAAACCCGAAAAACACAAATTGGTTTTTCACTTCTGATTTATATGAAAAAATGTTTTTTCTTTGTTTGATACTGTTTGTTATAATGAATTCAGAGACATCCAGAAACTATTGGTAGTAGACAGTCATGTTTCTATAAAATAAAGTGGAAAAAATAACAAATTTTCAGCCTGATTCCTGTTAAAATAGTCTTTGATGGTTTGCTTGATTTCCTTTTTGTGATACTGAAGCATGAAACAACAGTACACAGTATCAGCACACAGTGCAAGTGTGGTCCCAAATCAGAAGTGAAGAAAATGTGTCTTTAATCAGATAGCAAGACTGGAGTCAGATGGAGGCAAATCAGGAGGAATGAGCAAAAGCCTGTACAGGTACTCTGGGCCTCTATTAGCAAATCTTACACTGATTGAAGCCAAAATATGAAGGGCAGTGTAGTGCATATTTATTTTATACCCCTGCCTCCCATTTGATAGTCTCACCCTCTTTTCCTTTTAGAGAGTCACCTTTTCTCTGTGTGGTTTTCTTGCAATTGCCACAAAGCATTGTGTCTTCTCTGAGCATGTCTCAAATTCTGCCAGTCAGATACTTGCCTTTGGGAACTCAATTATTTAGTTTTCCTGATTCTTGTCCATCTCTGAATCTGGTTTATCTGTATTATCTTTGAATCTGTGTGCTACATGATTATCTTCCAGTGAATTTTTTTTTAAGATTTTATTTATTTATTTGAGAGAGAGAGATCACTAGTGAGTGAGATGAAGGGCAGAAGGAGAAGCAGGCTCTTAGCTGAACCCAAACTTTGGGTGCTTCATAACATAATAGTGTAACTTTTCCACCAACTTACAGGGATATCCACAGGAAATCCAATGTGGTGCTTGATCCAACTCTTGATCATGACCTCAACTGAAGACAGACATTTAATGGACTGAGCCATCCAGGTGCCCCTTCAGAAAATTTTTTATTTTCCTTGGTTATTAAATGTCGATTTTTGTTGATGATAACCAAAAAATCTTTTTTTTTTTTTAAGATTTTATTTATTCATAAGAGACACAGAGAGAGGCAGAGACAAAGGCAGAGGGAGAAACAGGCTCCATGCACCGGGAGCCCGACGTGGGATTCGAGCCCTGGTCTCCAGGATCGTGCCCTGGGCCAAAGGCAGGCGCTAAACCGCTGCGCCACCCAGGGATCCCTGATAACCAAAAGATCTTAACAGACACAGGCATTACCAATACCAAAGGCTAAATAAACAATTGGTTGTAGGACCAGGGAATAACTAGAACTGTTTAGAAACTATGTGTCAGTGAGAATTAAATATGTCTCCAAAAAATTCCAGTGAGTGGCTTTATTTCTATTACAATATGAATATCTCATTAGCTTCCTCACAAATCTTTTCCACTTTTTCAGACTTTTTTGCTTGGATCAGAGCATTATTCAATCAAATAAGACACATTTTTTGTTGAATGAACACATTTATTCCTAATGCTTTGGGTTTGGAGTTGCCAAAAAGGAAATCAAACCAACTCATTCATACAAATGGATTAGGCTGCATGCTCTCATCTTTCATCATTGTGTTCACGGAAGAGTTAGGCTTCTATTTTAAGAATGAAGAACAAATTTCTGGAAGAGATAAATTGTTATTGAAGAATTCCTATATAATCAGAAGCCTTAGAGGCAAATAATAATTGTAATTTGGGTTCTGAGATTGAAGCCACTTCAATAATGATGCTCATTAGATTTTTTGTTTCTCTTCTCTGGCCTATTTAGGAACAACAATTGTTTAATGTCCTGATGGACATAACCAATGTAAACATGGTGATTATTTCTGGTACGATGTCTTTCTTGCAGATCACCAGATTGAGGCTTCAGTTTCTTGCTATGTCTCCACTAAGCAAAAATGAATCTTTCCCAAAATGCAATGACACATGTTCAGGCTGTAAAAAAAAAAGTAAGATGATGGTCTATCTACAGATGACTTATTAGCAAGCAAACAATTATTTTTCTTTGACTTATCCTAACAAAATTTCTTTTACTTATATCAGACTATGAAGATCCATGCCAGGCCAACTGCACAGGGTGTTATAAAATGGTTTATTGTTCTCTTCAAGGAAATATTTATGCAAATACAGCACAATTAGATATGGATAAGAAAATATGGTAGACCCAGTTTTTATTATTTAAGTGCCTTTCAGAATAGAAAACTTTGGGTGCTTCATAACATAATAGTGTAACTTTTCCACCAACTTACAGGGATATCCACTAAACATATTTATAAAGTTTTTTCACTATATTTTACTTCACATAGTAGCCTTTTGTAAATAGGAAAAAGCAAAAAGAACTGTGAATTAGGATTATAAAAGACATCAGTGTATAATTAAACACATTTTTTTTTGTTTATGAAAACTTGTTAAAGGCCAGAACAGGGGATCCCTGGGTGGCTTAGCCATCTAGCTCCTGCCTTTGGCCCAGGGTGTGATCTTGGAGTCCTGGGATCGAGTCCCACACTGGTCTCCCTGCATGGGGTCTGCTTTTCCCTCTGCCTCTCTCTCTCTCTTTCTTTCTCACTCTCTGTGTCTCTTATAAATAAATAAATAAAATATTTTTTTAAAAAACCAGAACAAAGAGCTATGAATATTGGCAATAGTCATTGTGTAATGTAAAAGTTATGCAACTGAAAGACAGAACACTTAGAATGTAGACCTGGTTTTGCCATGACTTATTGTAATAACTTTGAGTAAGTCACTTACTTAATGCAACATTCACTTTTGTTTTTTATCCATTAGATGAGGCTGAGCATTAGATCCAGAGTTTCACCTACATGGCTCTGAATCAGATCTGGTACAGAAAAATGTTTATTGAGCATTATATAATTTTTTATAAATTGAATCCGATACATTTTGTCAAGGGATAGTCTATAATTGTCCACAAATTCTGTCATTTTCTGAAGTCTTACCTTTCTTTTATTTGCCTGGTCTCCAAAGACAATTGATAATGTGATTCCCTTCAAGAGATGTTCCCTGAGGACAGTTATGATCTCAAAATCTTATGATTCTAACTGTATGGTTTTGGAATGGTCCAAACTAGCCTGTTTGGACTTTCTCAATGTACTTGAATAGCAACAAAGAATAAGGGGCCAAATTATATATTTAGTTTAGCATATAGTCAAATATGATGTTAAAATGAATTTTGAATTTCTGCCATATATGTCCACAAAATCTAGTAGAGTTTCTTTGTTTAAATGTGTGTTTATATGTAAATTAAATGTACATATACTAAAACCAAGAAGTTTGAAAATTACTTAGCTCATAGAGAGTGGTGCATTCTGAAAACTTAGCTAACTCTATGCCAACAATTTCCATTTGAAATGAGACAGAAAGTTAAAAAGGAGTTATGATGGTGGAGTAGTATGGGGACCTTGAGCTTTCTTGGTCCCCAGAACACAGCTAGATGAACATCAAATCATTTTTAACAACTAGGAAATTTATCTGAGGATTAAGAAAACAATCTGCACAATTGGAGGAAGAGAACATGGCAGATGCGAGGTTCAGAGCCATGAATTGGGGGAGAGAAAAGCCATCATACTGCAAAGGGGAGGGAACCCTTTGTGTAGAACCAGGTCATGGAGACAGTGGGGGAGCAGCCCATAGGGTTTGCACAGTATGTTTCAGTGAGGGGTTCCCTTGGATCATACTGGGAGAGATCACTCTCCTGTCTACAGTACATTCAGAAGAGGTATTTTGCCTCTCCAAGGACAAAAGACCCACCAGGAGACTTTGAGCAGCAGTTCATCAGCAGAGGACAGAGGCACGCATAGGGGGCAGATAACCTGGTCACAGGTTTCCACTATGCATCACAATAGACTCCAGAAATTGTGTGCTTGCTATGTGACTGCTTTTCTGAGACAAAACCTCTCCTCCATGGGAGAGGTGTGGGTCTACACCTTGACGGGCTCTTTAAGATTTGGAGTTTTGAATCCCAGCCACTGGCCAGAGATAAAACATAGAACTGTGCTGCTGGGCATGCTGATGACTGGGAACAGACAGATTAAGGGCAGGGAGCTGATGAGAGCCTAGGATAGAAGAGAGGAGATTGTTTGCTTTTCTGTGAGGACCTCCTGAACAACCAGGGATTCAAGTACCCTTCCCCAGAGATGAGAGAGTGGTGTGGTGCCGTCTTCCACCCCTGACCCATTAGCACGATGGACTTCAGAGAGAAACACAGCACCTCCAGCCTCCACTGGGGGCGCTTATACCAAACCCCACCCTCTGATTCTGACAAGGGAATCTTTACAAGGGTTGGTCTGACTGTGAGCCAGTGCAGTGGTCCTCTCCCTCAGAAGGCCCCTGAAGACCCCCTGAATGTACTAATTTTACTGATCATAGAGTATTCCAAAGTATCAGCTTCAGTTCTGATGGAAATAGAACCACAGTTGCTTTTTACATTTTTATTTTTTATTATTTTATTTTATTTTGTTTTGTTTTTATATTTTTCCCTTCTTCTTTGGTATGAATCTCATAAGTTTTTAAAATTTATTGATTTGTTTCCTTTCCTCATGTCTGTGTCAAGCTTTTTTTCCTTTTCTTTTTCTTCTTTCTTTCTTTTCCTTTGGAATTAGTCTTATAGTTATTTGTTGTTGTTTGCTTTTTGATTCTTTTCCTTTTTTCTTGGATTAGGCTTTTTTTCTTTTTTTTTTTTTAAATTGGGCTTATCTTAGGAAACAGATCAAGCATACTTAGTTAAATGTCCAAACACTCCCCACTGCAAACAAGGAGGAACTCTACAGAGGACTGACCTGTGGAAAAGAGCAGTCAAAACACAACAGCAGAGTGCATATAGTATACACCAGAAACATTTCCTGAAGAGCCAGGTCTTGAACAGGGTATGACCCCTTCTTAATATGTATTACTCTCAGGAGCAGGAAACATGACAAGCTTTCAAAATATGCAGAAGACAGCAACCCAGACATAATGAGAAGATGAAGGAACTCTCTCTAAAAGAAAGATCAGGAAGAAATCACAGACAAGGATTTGCTAAAAATAGATATAAGCAATATATTTGAATAAGAATTTAGACCAATAGCCATAAGAATACTAGCTGGGCTTGAAAGAAACATAGAAGATACCAGAGAAACCCTGGCTGGTGAGATAAGGGACCTAAAAACTAGTGAGGTCAGAATAAAAAATGCTATAACTGAGATGTAAAACTAACTAGATATAATCACAGTGAGGATGGATGAAGCAGAAGAATGAATAGTTGAAATAAAAGATAAAATCATGGAAAATAACAAAGCTTAAAAGAAGAGGGAAGTAAAACTATTAGATCGCAAATGTAGACAGGGAACTCAGTAATTCTATAAAACCCAATTATATCCATATCATAGGAGTCCCAGAAGTAGAGTGGAAAAAAGGAGCAGAAAGCTTATTTGAAAAAATTATATCTGAGAACTTCCTTAATTCAGGGAAAGAAACAGGCATCCAAGAGTCACAGAGAACGCCCCTCCAAATCAACAAAAACAGGTCAACACTAAGACAGATCATAGTGAAACTTACAAAATACTAATTCTGGGAAATAAACAAAGAGTTGCAAAAGGGGAGGAGAATGGGAGGATGGGGTAACTGGGTGACAGATACTTAGGAGAGCACTTAATGAGATGAACACTGGGTATTATATTATATGTTGGTAAAATGAATTTAAATAAAATATTTTTTTAAAAACCCACAAAGAAAAAAAAAGAGAGAATTCTGAAAGCAGCTTGGGAAAAAAGACCCCTAACCTATAAGGGTAGACACATAAGGCTGGCAGCAGACTTGTCCACAGAAACTTGACAGGTGAGAAAAAAGTGGCATGATATATTCAATGTGCTAAATGGGAAAAATGCACAGCAAAGAGTACCTTATCCAGCAAGCCTGTCATTAAGAATAGAAGGCAAGAGAGTTTCCAAGACAAGCAATCACTAAAGGAATTTGTGAACACTAACCCAGCTCAGCATGAAATGTTAAAGGGAATCCTTTGAGCAGAAAAGAAAAACCAAAAGTAACAAAGACTAGAAAGGAACAGAGACAACCTATAGGAACAGAAACTTTATAGGGAATACAATGGCACTAAATTTATATCTCCTATCTATAATCACTTTGGATGTAAATGGACTCAATGAATAATTAAAAAAAAAAAAAAAAACAAGACCCAGAAATACACTGCTTACAAGAGACTCCTTTTAGACCCAAAGACACCTTCAGATTGAAAACGAGGGGATGGAGAACCACTATCATGCTAATGGATATCAAAAGAAAGCTGGAGTAGCAATCCTTATATTAGACAAACTAGATTTTAAACCAAAGACTATAATAAAATATGAAAAGGATACTATATCATAATAAAGGGGCCTATCAGGCAAGACGATCTAAGAATTGTGAATATTTATGCCCCAAAACTGGGCAGCAGCGAATACATAAATCAATTAATAACAAACTTAAAGAGATTTATTGACAGTAATACAGTGATAGTGAAGGACTTCAACATCCCACTCACAGTACTGGACAGATAATCCAAGCAGAAAATCAACAAGGAAACAGTGGCTTTGAATGATACACTGGACCAGGTGGGCTTAAAGAACATATTCACAGCATTTCATTCTAAAGCAAGAGAATACCTATTCTTTTCAAAAGCATGCAGAACATTTTCCAGATCACATACTGAGTCACAAATCAGGCCTCAACTGGTACAAAAAGATTGTGATAATACCATAGATATTTTCAGAACACAACACTATGAAACTTGAAGTCAACTGCAAGAAGAGATTTGGAAAGACCACAAGTACATGGAGGTTAATGAACAATGAACATCATACTAAAGAATGAATGGGTTAACTAGGAAATTAAAGAAGAAATTTTAAAAATGCATAGAAGCAAATGAAAATAAAAACATGGCAGTCCAAAACCTTTGGGGTTCAGCAAAGGCAGTCATAGCACTACAAGCTTTTCACAAAAAACAAGGAAAATCTCAAATACACAACCTAGCATTACATGTAAAGAAACTGAAAAAAGAACAGCAAATAGAAGAAGGAAAATAATAGAGATTGGAACAAAAAATGATACAGAAATTTTTAAAAATGGTAGAACAGATCAAGGAAACTAGAAACTGGTTTATTGAAAGAATTAACAAGATTGATAAACCCGTAGCTGGACTTAACAAAAAGAAAAGAGAATGGATCCAAATAAATAAAATTCTGAATGAAAGAGGAGAGATTACAAACAAAACTACTGAAAAACTCCACCAAAATATTGCTAGAACTAATACATGAATTTCAATAATGAAGCTGCAGGAAGGGAAATGAAGGAATCAATTCCATTTAAAATTGCATCAAAAACTATAAGATATCTAGGAATAAACCTAACTAAAGAAGTAAAAGATCTACACTCAATAAACTATAGAATACTTATGAAAGAAATTAAAGAAGACCCAAAGAAATGGAAAAATGTTCCATGTTCATGGATCAAAAGTGAAAAAATATTGCTATAATGTCTATACTATCCAAAGCAAACTACACACTCAGTGCAAATCCTTATCATAATTAGAGCAGCATTTTTCACAGAGCTAGAACAAACAATTCTAAAATTGTATGGAACCACAAAAGACCCTGAAGAGCTAAAGTAAATGTTGAGAAAGAAAAACAAAGTGGGAGATATCACAATTTCAGACGTCAAGCTATATTACAAAGCTATAATAATCAAGACAGTATAGTACTGGCACAAAAACAGACATATAGATCAATGGAACAGAATAGAAAACCCAGAAATGGACACACAACTGTATGTTCAACATACTATTTGTTCAACAAAGCACGAAAGAAGATCCAATGGAAAAAAGTCTCATCAATAGACAGAGTTGGGAAAATTGCACAGCAACATGCAAAAGAATGAACCTGGACCATTTTCTTACATCATACACAAAAAATAAATTCAAAATGGATTAAAGACCTAAATGTGAGACAGAAATTTATCCTAAAGGAGAAAACAGGCAGCTATTCCTTTGGCTTTGGCCCCAGCAACTTCTTACAAGACACATCTCTGGAGGGAAGGGAAACAAGCAAAAATGAACTATTAGGACTTCATCAATATAAAAAGCTTCTGCACAACAAAGGAAAGAGCAACAAAACTAAAAGGCAACCTACAGAATGGAAGAAGTTATTTACAAATGATATATCAGATAAAGGGTTGGTATCCAAAATCTATAAAGAACTTATCAAACTCAACACCCCAAAAACAAATAATCCAGTTAAGAAATGGATAGAAGACATGAACAGATGCTTTTCTAAAGAAGACATCCAGATGGCTAACAGTCACATGAAAAGATGCTCAACATGATACATCATCAGGCAAATACAAATCAAAACCACAATGAGATACCACCTCACATCTGTCAGAATGGCTAAAGTGAACAACTCAGGAAATAACAGATGTTGGGAAGGATGTAGAGAAAGGGGAACCCTCTTGCACTGTTGGTGGGAATACAAACTGGTGCAGCCACTCTGGAAAACAGTATGGAGGTTCCCCAAAAAGTTAAAAATAGAGCTACCCTACAACCCAGCAATTGCCCTACTAGATATTTATCCAAAAGATATAAAAATGCTGATTTTGGGGGAAACATGCATCCCAATGTTTATAGTAGCATGATCAGCAATAGTCAAATTATGAAAAGAGCCCAAATGTTGATTGGCTGACGAATGGGTAAAGAAGTGAGATGATAGATAGATAGAAAGATAGATAGATGATAGATAAATAGATA
The DNA here is from genome assembly GCF_018345385.1 of Vulpes lagopus. Classification (NCBI taxonomy): domain Eukaryota; kingdom Metazoa; phylum Chordata; class Mammalia; order Carnivora; family Canidae; genus Vulpes; species Vulpes lagopus. Next base: position 40,061,526 of record NC_054826.1, on the reverse strand, counting down.
GATGACAGATAAATAGATAGATATAAAGAATATATATAAAGAATAGATATATTGAAATATTACTTGGATATTTATAAAGATATATATAAAGATATATATTGAAATATTACTTGGCAATCAAAAATAATGAAATCTTGCCATTCATAACAATGTGGATGGAACTAGAGTGTATTATGCTAAGTGAAATAAATCAGTAAGAGAAAGACAAATACCATATGATTTCACTCATATGCAGACACTTGTTGGGATAAGCATTGGGTTTTATATATAAGTGATGAATCACTAAATTCTACTCCTGAAACCAATACTACACTATATGTTAACTAACTTGAAGTTAAATAAAAAACAAACAAAGCCCCCAAACCTTACAAAAACCCCAAGGAAACAAAAAAGAAAGAAAGAAAGAAAAAAACTAACTCAAGTCATTTTCTATTGGACCATAACTTTATTTATGAAAAAGTTATTAGTTTCATAATATAATATTCTTGGTATTAACTCCAAAAAAAACCCAGTTTACTTCTTGTAAGTCATTTCTTTTTTTTTTTTTTATGATAGTCACACATTGAGAGAGAGAGAGGTGGAGACATAGGCAGAGGGAGAAGCAGGCTCCATGCACTGGGAGCCCGATGTGGGATTCGATCCTGGGTCTCCAGAATTGCGCCCTGGGCCAAAGGCAGGCGCTAAACTGCTGCACCACCCAGGGATCCCTTGTAAGTCATTTCTGAGACAAAAATTTTATAGTTTATTTTCAAAACAGAAGCAATTTCTGCTCCCATTAATAGAAATGATAGAGAAATTTCATGTTCACATTAAAAAATTTGTTTTTATCCGTGTGGAAATCATAGCATTCATTGTGAAAATGGTGGACAAGAGCTAATGGTCTTTTTGTATCCTTTTTACCATTCAGAACCATCATCTTCAGAGTAATAGCATATTAGTACATTACTCAGTGATTTTTCCATTGGAGAAATCTAGTTCCATAAGATGGCAGTTTTCCATTATACAATATTGTTAATTTTAGTATTACTACTATGTTCACCATATTAAATTATTTAGTTGGAAGAGATTTTGGAGCATGTCTAGTAATGCCTTCTCTGTAGCACACTGACAGTTGATTGATTATATAGCCTATACTCCTTCCCTTCTAATGACAGGAAGTTCATTATATTGTAGCATTGTCTTTTCACTTATTGGACAGATCTGATTGCTAGGAATATTTCAAGCCCAATTTCTTTTTCTGGTGTAATAGTCTAATGACACCACTTCTGAAACCTTACTTGTCCTGTGTAATCATCTGTGACTGTTTCAAAGTTTTTTTCCTAGGGCACAGTTTCTCAACACTACCTTCTTAGAAAGCTTCTTAAAGTTTTGAGCAATGTCTACTTGATGTGACCAGTACAGGGTAAGATAGCTTGTTCTGTCCTTTGAGCTACACAACAGTTCTGTTTTTGTAGTCTTGGATTTCATCAGCTTTTTAGCATCTAGTTAGTTGAAATGTCCATTCACAGGAGGTTATAATCTTATCTTTTCAAGTATAATTTTAAAAATAGTTTCTCCTATACTATCTATATTGGGACCAACTGACTTATTTTGAACAATTAATGTTTGAATTTAAATGCAGAGCTTTACATTTACCTACTATATCATTTTACCCTTATAATGATCTTGGGAGAAAGGAAGAAAAGATATTATTAGCTCCATTTTTATTGATAAAAATAGTGTCTTATAAAGAAACTCGCCTAAATTCAAGTAGCAAGTTACTGGAAAAGTTAAATACTAGGATTTAGCATTTTTAATTTGGTGAGAAAATGTCTAACATTGACTAACAATTTAGAAATTCATTTACATGGTAACCTCTATTGCTAACACATAGTTGAGAAAATAAATAAAACTACTGGTATTTAATCCATTCCCCTCTTTTTAACTTGATTTCTATCAGAGATTCCTTCATGTTTCTATGTATCTCTTTAATTATCAGTATTACTCTATATCCCATTACACAAATCAGTCATGTAACAAAAAAGATCTGCATTTGCTCTTATTTTGTCCCATAGAGATATAGGCATTACATTTCAGATTCACATGGTTTTTCCCAAATCTACAGCTTTAACATGTACTTGTCTTACTAAACTGAACATTTGCTCAGTTTGAATCTCAATTTCAACTGTTTATATCTAGTGTTTAAATGAGAAGTCTCTGGTGATCAAGCTGAGAATTACTGCACATTTTAGTTTTTACTTAAGAGGTGCTATTAAAAGATGAGAAAATAGTTTCAGTAACTTGAAAGAGCAACCCCATTTTTTCTGGAAAATTCTCTAAATATTTCACTTAATAATGTCTCTTCTGCAGATATTTCAATGTTAAATGGTACCTTCCTCTGAAGTGGAATAGAGCATCTATCAGACTCAAAGCAATAGTGCAAGCTTTCTTTTAAAGACATAAAATAGCTGAGAATCCTTACTTGAAAATAAATTTTTTCTGCATTACCATGTTTAACCCTAATGTGATGGCTTATTACTCATCCCATATAGAGATTGGCGTGGGCAGGTGCTACTGACAAATTTGTCAATTCCAGCCCAGAGCTACAGAATTCCTTGTCCAAGGACACAGAATCCACTAACAGTATTAACGTTCAAAAATTGCCAAAGACAGTTCTGTTCTCTCAAGCATTCCATTTGGTCTAGTTGAGCTTTGCTAACCTTTTCTCTTTGACAGAACAACTTTAAATGCATGTCAGAAGGGAGCTTTATAAATATTTATTGAATAAAACAGCTTGTTTGGATATGAAATGAGTTTAAAGATAGGAATTAAGGCCAGTAAAACTCTAACTTTCTGGTGTGGAAAATGTGCATTGGGAGAATGCCCAACACCAAATTTTAAATAATAACCAATTTTGCTTTTAGTGCTCAACTTAATGTAGTGTTATAATAGAACTCTAGAACTTGCATTTGTCAGTTGTAAAAAAAAATTGGAGGGATATATTTATTTATCATTCATTGATCTTTTAATTCATCTACTCCTCAAATTTTCTAAGAATGATTTAAAGTCATTTATAAAAATACATGTATTTTTAATTATAAGGACATTCAGGCAAATAAAGAAAAATAAGATAAATCCAAGGATGGTATTTATAATAAAATTATGCACTATAAGTTCTGAGCATTGCCTTAGGAGGATTATAAACTAGTTCTCAAGTTTTCTAATGATCAACACAAGGAAGGATATGCTGATTAATTATGTTTCATTTCATATAATAAATTTCTTTTCATATAATAACAACAATAGTTTATTAGAAGAAACACATTTTTCTAGATGTGAGAATATAGTAAATATTTTCCTCTAGATATTGTATGCTGTAAGAAAGATAAAGATAACTTCCATATGACAAACACAACTTTTAACTATGCCTTATAACTTTATTGTTTGTTTTTCAGGATCTGGGGTAGGCATTTGTATACTTTGTGTTTGTTTAGATGAACAGGCTGTTTCAGTATTGGTGGTGACAATAACTTCTTCAGTGGTACCTTGTCTTCCTATTGCTGTGCATTTTAAAATGCATGTCCTTGTTTCCTGCAGCTGTCTTCCCTACTCCCTCTTATACACAACTTTATCTCCTTACTTTTCCTCTGCATCCCAAATTGCTCAATCAATAAATGGTAATTTACAAGAACAATCCCTCATTTTCCCAGAACTATCTTTCATCAATCATTCCTGAAAATAACTAAATTCTGGCCAACCTCCTTCTGCTAAATCCCTTTAACACAAGTTAGGTACTCTTTTGAAGACTTCCCCAAGTTAAATACTTCTTGGAAGACTTCTTCTGCTAGGCATTTCCTAATTAAGGCTTATGCATGTGATTCTCTGGTTATTTTTCTTCATCATCTAAAGCTGTGGTAATTGCTACTTAGCAAATGTTCAAATGTCTTTGTGGAATGAAACAAAGACCTCTTAACAATCATATATAAGTGATTCTAAAATGATTTAGATGGTCTAAATCAGAAAAACATTCAAATACCTTTATATGTCCAACTATTTTCTATGAAGTCAATACCAGTAACTAACAAGAGTTGTTCTTTGATTTTCCTAAGTTTTCAAATTTATTTTTCCTTGCTAATAATTTATTTCTTTTTCACATATAGATTTTTGTTATGGTCTAAAAAGTTGAGTGGCTGAATCAAAATATTTCCCTATATGAATGGAGTTATCAAATAGTAAAAGAGCTGGACGGTCAACTTTAATTTTCTTATAAGATACCATACCTTTGAAATGCATAGAATCTAGACTCTGAAAATTTGAAGTTTATACATTTTGTTGTCCTGCTTAACATAGATCAAAATGAGTCACCACAAATTAATCTTTTCATCCTGTAACTCTTCCTCACAAATTATGGATTTCCCAGAACTAAATAGAGGTTAAAACACCAAGTCAGAATTTGCTTGTTATATTCATATGGGTATTAATAGATCTGGGGATGGAGAAGAGGAATAATCCTCTGGGAGTTTCGAGTTGTGAATCTTTGTACTTGCTCACTTCCAAACATCATTTGTTCAATTCATAGACAGGTACAGCGAGGGGTAGGCTTTGCAGCAGGAAAATTTAAGAATTGAATGGGATACAGTCTTTTCTTTCCAGGATGTCATCGTGTTATGGCACAGTATTATGGCATACTGTTATGGTTACAACATTGTAGCAAATTCTAAAATTAGGAAATGTACAATTTTGTAGGCATGCACATTTGTGAAGTGCAGTGCCAATGACCCATGGGATTTGAGTATTATCAATCCATAGTTCACCAAGTAGAAAGAAAGGAAAAAAATTCCAGAAATGGGAGAAAAAACTTCAAAGTCACAAGGATTTTGAAGGGCATACCTATCCCCAAATCTGGTGGTGGGGGAAAGAAATGAACATTTCAAAAAAATAAAGCACAACTTACTTAATAATATTGGGCTTTCATGGGCTATATGTTCCATATTACCCAGAATGAGGGTATCTTGTAAAGTAGAAGATTTTTTATTTCATTAATGTTTCAGGTTTAAAGTAAAAAAAAAAAATGAAGACAAAGCATATTTCTCATAAGATTAAATAGGTTTTCTTCTAAGGTTATCATTGCTTTGGTTAATATTTAATCATGATAATTATTTTGATCTTTTTGTTTCTGTTTTTAAAAGATTTTATTTATTTATTTTAGAGAGAGAGCCTGAGTAGGGAGGAGAGGCAGAGGGAAAGTGAGAAGCAGGCTCCTTGCTGAGCAGGAAGCCCAACATGGACTTGATCCCAGGACCCTGAGATCATAACCTGAACCAAAAGCAGACACCTAGCTGACTGAGCCACCTGGGTGCCCTGATCTTTCTATTTCAATAAAATATCACTAATGGAAAGTTTTAGATTGTTCCTCAATCTAAACTGGAGGGCTAATAAGGGTTAATAAAATCTGGGGAAAAAAAATCTGGGAAAAACCACTTTGGCAAGAATACCAATGTGAGAAATGAGTGGAATGAATTAGTGTAGTGGGAAGAAGCAGTTTGCTGGAAAGAGAAGCAGAATAATCATGTATGCTTAAAAATGGATCCTATAAATATTCTATTGGTTTAAAGTTCTTTTTTTGCAAATAAACCTCTTTTTAAAAAATACATGATAATAACATTAAAAAAAGTAGAGTGGTTAAAATAATAATTCTTGGAGTGAAAAAGACCTGGATCATATTTTGGTTTCAACATTTACTAATTTCATGGGAGAGGAAGCTCCATTCTTTCCAAAACATTTTTTTTTTTCCTTTTTCTCTAGATAAAGAAAACTTCTGTCTTTGGATCAATGGTTGGACTATTGTTATTTATAATCAGGGTCACTGTGCAGCTCCTTCTCATTCTCTTCTCTCCAATAAGGAGACCAAAGCCTACTCCTGCATGAGATAGCCAATTGCCCATCTTGTATCTCTATGTTCCTCTCAGAGCATTACTCAAACCTAGAGAATCAACCTGATTGGATTCCATTCTTTGACATATAGAATCCCACTTAGTACTTAAGTTGAAACTGTGTGTTTGATCTAGGTCACAAGAAAGTCTTGAGTTTGGGTATAATTGTTAGCTTACCTAATACTAATGTGCTGGTGTGGATTACCATTTATTAGTGATATATGTATTTAGTGTGTTCAGCAATTATCTAGAAGGAAAAGGTATTTGATGAAATGGGAATGTCAGGTCCTTTGTTTCTTATTCAAATTCTATCTAATAGTGCCTTAAACACTATCTTAATGCCTAATATTTGTGTTTGAGCATTAGATATCCAGAGACTTAGAAATATAACACCATCTGAGTTTTGACTTGTTAAATAATTTATGACATCTTTAAAATGTTATTAACCCTAGGTCAGAGGGTTGAAAGAACAAAATGTGCTACCATACTTTGTTATCACCTGTTGGCATATAGTAAGGGCTTAATAATTTTATTTATTAGACTCTAAATGACAAAAGGGTAGGGAATTGGCTTGTTCACTATTGTTTCTTTAACCCTTAGCATATTGTCAGTTTGGGGTGTGTGTGTGTATCCTACTTGAATGAACATGGGGAAAATTAAAACTTTTTTTTTACCATATACAATAATAAGATAACCATCTATCTGACATTCTGGAATGTAACTTCTGATTGGTATGGAAAGGGAAACAGAAGACATATTTCATGGAAAAAAATAATAAGACCTTAGTACTCTAGTAAAATTTGACAGTTTCTGGGCAATAGAGGATAATGGGTAACTGAAAAATTTGATTGGAGAACTCAAGAGGTAGGATAACTACACATCCATGGTATAGTTTTAAATTTTATTTAAATTTAATATTTTCAACCCAAAACAATGTGTTTACAGGATATACATATATATTGCATACATACAGATATATGTATATATTACACAACTATGTATGCCATAAATACATTAAAGAGTTATCAAATAACAAAATATATTAAAATTATTTTCCTAAAATGACAGTGCCAATAGGCCTGATTATACTGGACAACATAATTAGAGTAACATTTAAAGCATAATTTTTGAAGTATAAGCTGTGAGTTTATTTTAAATCAGTAGCTCTATTCATGGACAAATCACACTCATAAACATGGTATTTACTGTCAGAATCTTTATTTTGATCTATAACTTTTCCCAGGCAAGTACCAGAATAAACTATAGCTGACTTTCTTTTTCATCTGCTTATAAATTTGTTGCTAGAGCTGTTTAATTTTTCTTTTCCTAAATGAATGACAGAATAAAATATTTACATATAGGAAAAAGGATATGTGATTCCATTTTTAACCCTCATAATCTTTGTGTAATATTGTGACTGAATATGCTTCCAATGAGGAGAGTTTTGCTTTAAACATATAACTGTGAGCAAGTAACTCCAAAGATTTGGGGGTATTGCATGAAATATGATTTGATTAAAATATTTATTTCCTTGTTCTTCAAAATGGTCAATACTCAGCTATTTCCTTTTTAGAATGCAGTTTTAGGGCTTTTCTTCATTACTTTTTCTTCATTACTTTTCTTCATTACTTTTTCTTTCATTACTTCGTTGGTATCCTCAGGAACCACCTGTACAGGATTTATGTCACAAATAGGGGACAACTATTTGAAAATTCATTAATCAGCTTTCTCTTCATTATTCTGTTGCCAAGAACATTTATAGTAGAGATCTTTTGAGATTTCTGCCTAGGACATTGCATTAACCATTGTGTATATATCTCCTCTCCCCAAATAACCATACATGATCATAAATGGCCCAAGCTAGCTAAATTAGATAATTTCTTAGGGTAACTTGGAATTACGGTATAGCAAGAAAACACATTAGTTTGGAAAATGGGGGGCTGTTGGGTAAACTTGGAAGCAGAGAAACCAGTCTGTGGGGAGAAAAGAATAGGCAGATGCACAAATGGAAAAGAAAAGAGACTGTGTAGAGAGAACAAGAATGTGAAGTAGAATAAGAAAGAGAAGGAAGAGTAACAACAGTTCCCACAGCATACTAAGGAGTCTTCATCTCAAATGAAAAGTATGTTCATTCATTCAACATTTATTCTTTGTTACTGTATGGCAGATACTGCTAAAGATTCTGATAATAAAATGGTAAACATGGGACTCTATGCCATTTCTTTGTAGAGATTTTATGTTCGTGAGACAGATCCTCAATGAAGAAACAATATAGTATAATTTAGGATAATAATGAGTAAAATAAAATGATATAGAACAGAATGAAGGGTTAAATTGTGGGAAGTGGGGAGAGGAAAATCTGTGAAGAGGGATAGTTTTAGAGCCTATACTTCGCAATGAACACTACTTATTTTCTATTTTCCCATTTCTTCCCCTAGAGTTGCTAGCTCAGTAATGATATGATCATAGTTACTATACCTGACATTTGACCCCTGAACATATGCTTTATATTTTTGCTTTTGTTTTCTTTAGAGAACCCCTGCCCATTCCTGGTATCAATGTTAATTTTTCAGAGTAATTAATGCTAGCTGCTATAAGACATAAATCCCCAAATCTCCATGGCTTAACCCATTACAAGTGTATTTTTTATCTCACAGTCTGATGTAATTTAGGCAGCTGTCCAAAGAAGCTCTCCTCCAAATGGTGACTGGAGAATCAAAGTTTCTTCCATCTTTAGTTTCACCATCTGGAGCATGGGGCCTTCAAGGTCACTGCAGCAGAGGAAGAATGAGAGATAAAGGAGGCATATCAGCTCCTGGATTCTTTAGACTGGAGATGATACTCATTATTGCCATTCAAACTTCCTTGACTTGTATTAATTCCATGGTTCCAACTTAAAATCCACAGGGACTGGGAAATATGAAGGATATTGGGGATATATGTGTTGAACATTAATGATTACTTCTATAAAGGATATATTTTAAAAATAGAGCCACAGGCTTTGGTGATGGATGGAGTAAGGGTATGAGGAAAAGTGGAAAACCAAAGATGATTCTTAAGGTTTGACCTATGTAATTAATGATTAATGGTAATGGTTGGGAGTGGTTATGGACTTAAGTACAAACCTGACTTTAGTAGTATTCAAAAGCATGCTTTATTATACCTATATCTGTGGCTGTTATTGCTTGGTAACATTATCTGTATTTGATTTGGTGACATAATAATATATACCTGTTTTATCAAAATTCTTTTCATAAAGAATATTTCTTAAAGTTGAAATACTGCACTTATTTTTTCTAACCTAGATCTTCAGCTCCCCAGGTAATTCTAATGTATATCTAGGGCTGAGAGCCCTTAGTGTCAACACCTGTAGATCATTGTAGCAAAAAACAAACAAAACCAAAACTGAGTTTTATGGGATGGTTTTGGCAGGAGTGACATGATTCAGTGTTTTTGTGGTGCCCAAGATTGCGAATCCAAGAAACCACCAAGGAGCCGACACCGATGCAAACACACGAGGGTTTATTTACAAGCTTGAGCTTGGGTCCAAGTATACCCGACACAGCTGACACAGTGGAGCAGGGACTTGGACCCCAAGGTGGGTTTCAGCTGAGTTTTACGGGCAAGTCTAGGGGACCTCTAGAAGGAGTGGAGGAATTTTTCAAGTTCCCTTTACATTCTAATATGGGGCTTTTAAGGGCATTGAGCTCTGTTCTCATTCTAATATGGGGCTTTCTAGGACGTTAAGCTGTAAACTGTTTTCTTCCTGTAACTGAAGTAATGTAAATTTCAGCTCTTATTCACAGGGGCCTGGGATGGCTGTACTTGTGCTAACGCTGAACTTGAAGTGGAATGGCCTTAATTTTCTTGGCCTCCACAGTTTTAACAAAATGTTTTGTCTGCTTTATTAAAAACAGATTGCATGATTTTTAAAGCAAGAGGACTAGTTAATATCAGCATGAGAAATGGAGAGATAAGAGGGAAAAAGACTGAAAAGGGAGTCCTGGAGCTTGCTGAGTTAAAGAAAGGACAAAAAAGGGGGAAGAAATAGTGGCCGGATGCAGTAGAAGAAAAAACAAGAGACTACACTGTCTTACAATCTAAGTGAATAATGTGTTTCAAGGGGTATGAGGCTTAAAGTGTATGTCACAACAGGGTAGATTTCCTGGCAAGCAGATGCTGAGACCAGTTGTAGCATATGCAATGTTTATTAGGGAATGCCTATAAGAGCAAAACCCATGAGAAGAAGAGAAAGGAAGCCACATGGGGCAAAAAGAGAGGGAGCCACAATGCCCATCTGATGATAACAGCTTTGGCTAACTCCAGAGTTAAAATGGTCCATCCAGAATTATCCTTGGTTGGGCCAAAATGGTTAGGCTTTTAATGCTCTACCAGTTAGTCATTGAATGTGTGTTTCTCCAGGAAGGGTGTAACCTTGAGTCAGATGAATGTGCAGCTAAGGCAGTTCCTTAAGGTGCTGATAGCCAAGGGTTGTTGTCTGAGACAGCCTTGGCTCTTCCAGTTGTCTCTTCCAGTGGCTGAGACAAATCCTTCCTTAAGCAGTGCATCATTGTGCCCACTATAATCCACCCTTTGCACTCAGATTTGTATCTCTAAAATTTTGTATGTCTATTATTGTAAATATATGTAAATTATATATAATTACATATACACAGATTAGATATATTTATGTGTGTGACTGTATGTATATATATACATATGTGTGTGACTATGTATATATATTTATATATGTATATTTATAAATATATAAATTTATATTTATAAATATATAAACTTATATAAACTTATAAAATATATAAATTATAAATATATAAATATATAATTCTCCAATTGATTTCCCTCTTTTTGAGATAAACTTAGAAAAGGAAATTTAGTTGGGATAAACCAGAGCCCCTGCTATGGTAGCTGGTTTTGGGGTTGCAACTGATGCTCTTTGTGTCTTTCCTCATCTGTACATTCCAGATTTTCCTAAACACCAGTTAGTGTCTCTGGTGATTTCATTGGCTTATCTGGTGGCATGATCCAGAACCTCATTTCTGGCCACTATGTCCTTCTCAGGGCAATGTTGCTTCACTTGTTGATGTAGTATCAAAATTTGGCAAGGAGTATCAAGCAGCACCCAAGTGGAACACTGGAGTGCCAAAAATATTCATCCTTGCCATATTGTGTAATAGGAACTCTGCCAAGGGGGTGACTTTCTGCCAACTGGTCTCTTGACACATTGTGTGCAAAGTGCTGAGGCAATGGCTCTTGCTTATAACCCAAAGGGTCTCTTGCTTAGTTCCCTGGTGGCAGTATGCCTTATGGATTACCAAGACCTCTATCTCTGAGGAACCTAGAGTCTTTGGAAGACAAAGTACAAATTCCTTAAGTAACAATTAAATGTTGAGTCTGGTCCTTAACTTTGGCCCCTTGCTGCAGGAAGTGAGAGCTTATTACCACCATAGAGGCTCTCTGGCTCTCACACTTGGCTTTCAATTGCCTGTTAATTGCTCTCAGCTTTTCATTGTCTTTTTCTAGAGCATCAGTGGAGCTTACTAATAGCCACTTAATTCCATTGTCATTATGGTTACTATTTACCCCAGTTTTTCAAATGCTTCATACATTGTGTTAGCTCACGCCTTCTCTTGCTCTGGTACACCATCACAATTCAGCACCAGCGAGTTTTAGCAATTGGGCCATGTAGTTGTACCAAGGTCCATCTGTGTTCTGTCTACAAATGATGAGACCTTAACTGACAGCCAGACGGTGACTAATCCAGCTGTAGAATCCACTCTACTGCCTGAGTTTTGGGACCACTTCTATCATACTGTTGTAGGTTGAACTCTCTGGGAAGTAGACATGAGAAAGTTGTAGTGTGCAGAATGTTTATTAGGGTGTGAACATGGGCAAGGTGGCCTTATACAGCTAAGGCAAACTTTGAAGAACTGACAGATGAAGGTGGGGGACCAGCGGTACTCCTGGCAGCTAGGGTAAGATCATTGAACAATGTGGAAGTCAGTGAATATGTTTTTTAGATATTTTGTGCCTATTCTTTTTAAAAATTCAAATAAAAACAAATGACTTTTGGTGGAGTTGTATTATATTAGAAAGGGTGCAGCTTAAGTTGCAATAACAAGGAAACCCTACTTTTAGAATGCCTGGAACCTTATCCCCTTCTCATAGAACAGTTCAGCTCAGTCATCTACAATATTTTTGTTTTGTATGTGTAACCAAGGCACATCCTTCACATCTCACCATGTATCAAACTATGGGAAGAAGCAAAGCCTGGAGAGTAAACGTTCACTCCTTTTAAAGGCAATGTCCAGGCATTGCACACTCAATTTCTTCTCATATCCCCATGGCCAGAACTCTATCACACAGCCAAACTCAGATGTGAGAGTTGCAGGAAATGTAGTTTAACTGGGTGATCACATGCCCATCCAAAACTTTATGAGGAATGTTAGGGCACAGTTGAATTCAGTCATCCCCGTACCACAAATGAAGACCTACCAAAATTTAGTCTCCCATTAGATTTTATCTAATATTAAGACTAGCTCAAAATAAACATTATTTGTGATAGACCTCACACTTACACTAAGCAGTCTAACCCAGAGCTCTCATTACCTACTTTGCTATGCTGCTCTTCTGTAGTAACATTTTGATGATAGGAAATGATTTTGCTTTTCTAAGTTTTCTTTATCTACTATCCTGAATTTATGCATTTCAGGTTTATCTCAGGTATTTGTCTCTGAGTCATCCCTTTTTTTCATTTGATTCCGTCATAAGGCTTTTGGTACAATGAATGTTTAAGCAATATATACTGAGAGCTGTACAGACTGAGAATATTGATATTGCAGGTCAGCTACCATTTTACACTTTTACCAAGTTTAAATTCAAGCCCACGTATTGGTTTGGCATGGTATTATTGCTCTCAGAACAAAAAGTGAGGAGAGATAAGATCCATGATAATGTCTGAAGGTTAGGCTTGACAACTTTGTTTAAAAAATTGGGGAAGAGGCTTTTTTTCTTTTTCACATTCTACCTTTTGAGATATGAGACTAAATTGGCATCAAAATTGCTGAACACAATTAGATTGATTCTGTAAGGTATTCTGGCAAAATTTATCAGGCGCTCCTAACTGTTTATTCCTTAATGTAGTTGTTTCCATTTTGGAAAACTTGAACTCAAAAAATGTAACACTAGACATAAGCAACTTCATGCACAAAGATATTTATATCCATAGAGTAATAGTAGTAAATAACTGAAAAAAAAAAAGCTAAATGTGTGATTATAAGAGAATTGTTGAAAAAACTTAAGTTCATTTGATAGAAAATAGGCATCTATCAAATAGCATAGCAAATACTCATAATCTGAGTGAGAAAAATCAAGATACTGATAAGTAGTATATATTCAGTGTTTACTACTTGTCAAGTGCTTTTCTAAGTGCATTACATAAGTTAATTCTGAATTCTGATACATCTTTGTGAAGAAGACATTGATATTGTCTCTCTTATGCAGATGAAGAAGTCTAGGCACAGAAGATTTATGGTATTGACCAAGGTCATAAAGTAAATGACAGACATGAGAGTTGCACCCCGGCCTTGAGGCTGTACAGCCGATACTATTATTATTATTATTATTATTATTATTATTATTATTATTATTATTATTATTATCATTTTAAGATTTTGTTTACTCATGAGAGACGCAGAGAAAGAGATAGAGACATAGGCAGAGACAGAACTCGATCCCAGGATCCCAGGATCACGACCTGAGCCAAAGGCAGATGGAGATACTCAACCACTGAGCCACCCAGGTGCCTGAACCCATACTGTTAACTACCATGTGATGTGGCCTTATATGTAGAGGACCATGATTTGTTTGGTAAGGTAAATTTTTTTTTATTGCTTAGGGAAAGTATTGAAGTTGTGTTTTGGAATTAATGGGCTTATTTATATAAGGTGCCAGGAGCTCTAGGAGAGAAAAAGAGAACAAGATCCAACCCCATTCTTCTAAGCCAGTTGGATTGAGGTGGCCCAGAGTGAGGTCCTGGGATCAGGTGAGGATAGTATTACTACTGAGCTAAACTTTCCATAAAAGCAGAAAGGCACAGAAAGAATGAGTGGGCTCTCCCTTGCTCTAAAGCTTTAAGTAAAAAGGAAGTGGTTTTATGGGTGACACAGAGATATATCCTGTACTAGTCAGGCTTCTGTCCTAGCAAAAGTAATTTTTATGACTGAATCTAAATGGCTATCATGGAATCCAAGGCTAATGTTGGTGTGAAACATCCTTAGCTTTCACGACCCTGATGGTAAGGCTGTCTTCTCTTCTACTTTAAACAAACCCAGTGGTCTGCCTGGAGGATAATAACGTCTCTGAAACAAGTCACAATCCAAGCATTAGCATTGGAACTATATAAGATGATGAATTCCAACATCCACAGTGGCAACTGTCCTGAGTTTCTTCTCAACCCCAGGCATCTGTTTTGGCAACTGTTTAGATCAGGCTAATGAACTCTGATAGCTCTTCTGGAAGCTTTCAGCTTCAAGGGAGCATATACATATTCTGGCTTAAAGTAAGGACATGAGAGCAAATAGGACTTGTCCTTCAGATAAAATTGTGGTTGGTGTGTGTGTGCATGTGTGAGTGAAAAATATGGCATGATTCAGGCTTACATGTTGTGCATTGGACCCAAACTATAAAGATAAATAGTATAGTTAAATATATAATTGATGCTCTGCTAAACAAAATAAATTATATATAAAAACATAAGAGGAAATGCACCAAAATGTTAGCATGATTATTGTATGGTGGTGGTTCTTGGGATAGTAAAAAATGTTCTCTGTGTTCAACCTGTTCTTTAAGGAATAAGCATTACTGGGATCCCTGGGTGGCGCAGCGGTTGGGCGCCTGCCTTTGGCCCAGGGCGCGATCCTGGAGACCCGGGATCGGGTCCCACGTCGGGCTCCCGGTGCATGGAGCCTGCTTCTCCCTCTGCCTGTGTCTCTGCCTCTCTCTCTCTCTCTGTGACTATCATAAATAAATGAAAATTAAAAAAAAAAAAAAAGGAATAAGCATTACTTTTCTAATGAAAGATAAAAGTAATATATATCATTTTATCTACAACTGTTGTTAGGGAAAGACACATTTCTTTATGATTTCTTCAAACTATTTCTCATACATATTAACTTATTGTAATCTATTATTTAAAACATATTTCATCATTAATTCACTGAAACTTTTAAGGAAGAATCAATATTTACAGAAAAAAAATTTTCACTGTTTGCATATAGTGGATGTGATTTCAGCATTTCACATATAATGTACTGCCTTCTAAGCAGATAACATAAGGACCTTTGGGAAACACCAAGGATGTGCGTTTATGATCTATGTACACTGTGAAATCTCAAGGAAGTCAGCCCTTTACACACTTCGCCTAAATATGCCCAAATCAACCTGCATTAAAATTTAGTGGTTCAGGGAATGCTCACCAATGTCATCTTCATAACCTCTTACAGGGAGCAAGGATAATTCTATAAAGTTGTTCCCTGCATTTTAACACCTCTTTAGTCTGCACCTTTGGCATGTGAAAATTAAATTAAAGGAAACAAATTAAATCGCTAAATTCTATCATGTTGATTTTTTTATATAAGCTTAAAATAAAAAGATTTAGTTTTGTTTTTAAGGTTGCCTGGGGTTGCTTGAGTGTAGAAAATCACTGGGACAAGTTTGTTCAGCCAGATAGCAGTCCATGACTCCCACCATACTGGCTCCTCAGAGCGGTAATTTACAGATGTTAGTAAATGCCTTGCTTTTCTAAATACTGATTTCATGGTCCTGGGAAAGGATAATAGAATGTAAAGTACATGGTAAATTTCAGCAAACAAATCAGGATATATGTTACCTTTGGGAAGTTCAAATACTTCTAAACCTCTTCTACCCATTGGAGCAGTGGCCCAATCAGGATCCCTGCAGGTTGCTGTTTCCATTTTGTTCTAAACTCCAGGGGGTGCCATTTGCAGTACTATCTTGTGAATGGCACCTTTTGAGGTTTTGCAATCCATAAGGAGAAAATAAATATATATATATATATATTTTAATTTTTTATTTATTTACGATAGTCATACAGAGAGAAAGAGAGAGAGGCAGAGACACAGGCAGAGGGAGAAGCAGGCTCCATGCGCCGGGAGCCTGATGTGGGATTCGATCCTGGGTCTCCAGGATCGCGCCCTGGGCCAAAGGCAGGCGCCAAACTGCTGCGCCACCCAGGGATCCCCATAAGGAGAAAATATAATGGAAGAAACTAGAAGAATTCAATTCCTTACCTAACTTTGATAATGTTGAGCTATTATCTCGATGACAATTTTAAAGAATAAAGACCATTGAGGTAATCATTTTATGTCAGTAATGACTGTTCTACTTATACCTATTTTCCTATTTTTTTAACATCATATCAATGAGAAGTAGGTACCTAGAATGACAGCAACTGGCATTTAAAAAATAATAGCTTTGAGACATAATTCATAACATACAATTCACCTATTTGAAGTGTACAATTCAATAGTGTGCAACTATCATTACAATTTTAAATTTTTTTTTTAATTTTTATTTATTTATGATAGTCACAGAGAGAGAGAGAGAGAGAGAGAGAGAGGCAGAGACATAGGCAGAGGGAGAAGCAGGCTCCATGCACCAGGAGCCTGATGTGGGATTCAATCCCGGGTCTCCAGGATCGCGCCCTGGGCCAAAGACAAGCGCCAAACCACTGCGCCACCCAGGGATCCCTCATTACAATTTTAGAACATATTTTCATCACCCAGAAAAGAAACCTCATATCCATTAACATTCATTCCCCAATTCCTTTCCATTTTTTCTACCCCCACATCCCAGCCCTGGGAAACCAGTGTTCTATTTTTTTTTTTTTTTCGGTCTCTGTAGATTTGTTTATTCTGAATATTTCATTTATATGGTATCATAGGTCATCTCTGGTGACTGACTTCTTTCATTTAGCATACCTGTAAGATTTGTCCATGTTATAGCACCTGCAATACTTCATTTTCTTGTATTGCATAATAATATTCCACTGTATGGGTATATCACATTTTGATTGTCAGTTTATCAGTTGATAGGTGTTTGGGTTGTTCTCACTTTTAGGTTATCATAAATAATGCTGCTATGAACGTTTGTGTATAAATTTTTGTGTGAATATATATTTTTGTTTGTTTGGGGTACATACACAGGAGTGGAATTGCTGGGTCAAATGGTAACTCTATGTTGAACATTTTAAGTCACTGTTAGATTGTTTTCAAAGTAGCATAACCATTTTACAATGCAGTATTAGTTGACTCCAATTTCTCCACAAGCTTAAGAATACTTGTTATTGCTTTTTTGATGATAGCTGTCCTATTGGGGTATAAAGTGGTACCTCATTGTGCTTTTATTTTGCATTTCCCTGATAGCTAATGATGTTTTTATTGGGCATTTGTATATCTTTGTGGGGAAGTGTGTATTGTATTCAGCAATCAACTTTTAATTGAGTGTTTCTCAAGCAACAATTTCTTAGTAGAACCCCGAGAGTGCTCAGATTCTTAATGAGTGATAAATGCTAGATTTTTTCATCCTAAGTTTAACATTTTATCATCTTACATGATGTGTATGATCTGAAGAGGGTGTACAGCTCATAGTATCTCCCCTCATCAGACTGTAAGTGTGAGAAGACCAGTGCTGTTTATTTTAGTCATAGTTGAGACTATAGTCACATGGTTTTAACAGCTAGTAGAGAGCTTCTAATGTGATGGATACTAAAAAATTACTTGATGGATAAATGGATAAAGACATTTCTTGTACAAAAACACTGACCTGTTCTGCTTGCCTGGAGCAGATTATGTGATCTTTTCTATCCCCTCTAGGTGAGGTTTGTTCTGAGATATTAAAAGTAATAGTCAAACTTAATTACCTGAAACTTAACCAAGAGTTATTAACCCACTAAAGCTTGATTCAAGAGAAAAAGACTTCTAATGAAGAGAGATCATATATTTCAGGTTTTTCCAAGTATGAGATATATATATATATATATATATATATATATATATATATATAGTCTTTGTCTTGGTTCTTAGCCCAGAGATCCTAATGTAATAAAATAAATTAATATTTGGTTTTTGTCCCCAGTTCCTGAGTTGGCTCTGGATTGATAGGGGTAAAAGGAGTGTGGTGAACCAACTATGTGATTGGAGGGTTGGAACTTTCTGCCCCATCCCCTGTCCTCTGGGAGGGGAGAGGAGCTAGAGCCTGTTAATCATCAATGGTAAATGATTTAGTCAATCATGGCTACATAGTGAAACTCCATAAAAACTTTAGCCAAAGGGCTTTGGAGAGCTTTCAGATTAGTGAACAAGAACACATGTATGTGGCAGGCTGGTGGCACATTTCAAACTCCATGGATAAAGAAGCTCCTGTGCTTTGCTTTAAGACACTTCTGGATTTCATCCTGTATGAAATCTTCACTTGACTATTCATTTGTATCCTCTAATATACTCCTTGCAATAAATCAGTAATAATAAGTCAGCTATTATCTTGGTTCTGTGAGCCATTCTTATAATTATCAAACCCGAGAGCGGTGTCAGAGGAACCCCTAATTTATAGCTGGTCAGTCACGACTATAGGTCATAACTTGGCACTAGGATTGGTATCTGAGTTGGGGAGTGTTTTGTGGGATGAGGCCTTAATCTGTGGTGTCTGTACTAAATTCAGTTAGTGTCAGAATTAAATTGAATTGCAGGACACAAACTGATGCCAGATAGCTGTTTAATATTGGAAAACCCACACACATTTGGTCTCATAAGCAAAGTGTGAGAATAGAGAACAATACAATTTTTCTTCTTTTTTTTTTTTTTTAGATTTTATTTATTTATTTGAGAGGGTGAGTGAAAGAGAGGAGAGTGGGGTGAGGAGGAGGAGGAGGAGAGGGAGAAGTAGGCTCCCCTAAACAGGGAGCCCAAGTCAGGGCTTGATCCCAGGACCCTGGGGTTATTACTTGAGCCTCTTGGGGTGATGACTTGAGCCAAAGGCAGATGTTTAACCAACTGAACCACCCAGGTGCCCCTAAAAGTTTTTCCTTTTACCAGCATTCCTTTATTTGTCTTTAGTCCATATTCACCAAGGGTCAGACAGGAAGCCTCTAAATTAGTGCCAACAAATAATAATATGAAGTGTGTGCAATGCTGGCAAAATAATATTTAATTCTATTATTTCTTGACCCTGGTGATTCTAAGCAATCTCATAGACACTACAGGACTGGAAACGAACACCAAAATGCTGCCGCTCACTGATCAGTCTGAGTCAATGAAATGTCCTTCCAATCCTTAGCAAGCAATGATGAGGAAGACAGGGGTTATGGGTTGAATTTTGTCCCTCTCTAAATTCCTAAGTTGAAATTCTAACCTGTGGTACCTCAGAATATGGCTGAATTTGGAGATAGTGCCTTTATTCATGAGAGAGAGAGAGGCAGAGACATAGGCAGAGGGAGAAGCAAGCTCCCTGCAGGAAGCCCAACACGGGACTCCATCTTGGAACTCCAGGATCAGCCCTGAGCCAAAGGCAGCTGCTCAACCGCTGAGCCACCCAGGTGTCCCAAGATAATGCCTTTAAAAAGGTGATTGCATTAAAGTGAGGTCAGTAGGGTGGGGGCTAATTCAATAAAAATGGTTCCTTTATTAAAAAAAAAAGATTAGAACATAGAGAGGTAAGACCATGAGAAGACACAGGGAGCAGATGGCCATCCACAAGCAAAGAGAGGCCTCATAGGAAAAACCCTATAAACACCTTGATCTTAGAATTTTAGCCTCCAGAATTGTGCAAAAATAAATATATGTCTATTATATAAGCCAGCTAGATAGTGGTACTTTGGTATGACTGCCCTAGCAAATTTATACATCTGGTATAGGTTGAATGGAGATAGAAAGGAAAATCTAGGATTGACTGTTGCCATAGGAGCATAGTTGGTTTTTTACTAAGAGGATGAAAATGATAGAGGCAATTGAGATAATCTACCAAAACACAGAAGGATCTAGAGAAAAGGCATTTCTGTTCTTTATCTTTTGATTAAACACTTCCTCAGTATCTCTTTTGGGTAAGAGATAGGACCATTTTCCTAGTTACAAAGAACATGTTCTAAATCAAAAAGCATGCTAGCCATTCAAAATGATAAATGGCAACTTTCCTATGTTTGGCATTTGAACATAAATGGTGAACCGCTACCAAGTAGATACAACTTTTTTTCCTCCCTCTCTTATTCCCTCCCTTCCTCCTTCCCATTCAATGTCTTTTGTAAAGGAATTCCTGAGATCAAATATAAATAATGAAAAATAGGTTTTATTTATTTCTAATTCTTCCCAAGGAACTGATGATGACCCTTTAGCAGTGTACAGAAGGATCAATCATTTTTCTGTTTCTCCTTTTATAATATCTTTTCCATTTAAAGTTTTTAGTGCTTTTAAATATTCACATTTAGCATAACAATTGTTATTATAGATTTTATTTCTTCCGGTTCATGTATGTCTAATGTTTATTTTTTATTGTTATTTACTTTTTCCATTTCATTTTTTGCCTGTTGGACCAAGTTGCTAATCATTTCTTTTTTATTGTTGTCTTTTAGAAAAATTTTATTTGCCTCTGTCTTTTTTCCTATTTTGGAGTTTTATTGTTTATTTCATTGCTCTATTTACCGAACTTTGTTATTAGTGGAATACACATGGCTATTACATGAAAGTAATTTATAAGTAGTTCCTTCTCATTATAGACTTTTCTTTTCTATTTTATTGTGCCCTCATTTTCCAAGAGGAGATATTGAGAATAGTCCACCTCTGAATCCTGCCTTATTTTAATGCTTCATTTTTGTCAGAGATATTTTAGTATTTTTAGTTCCAGATTATTATGTTTTCCCCAGTAGTGTGTCTTTCCTATGCTAAGAATCCTTGCTTAGCTTTTAAATTACATACCCTCAACCCTCAGCCACTATATCATTATCCATTTGGATTAAACTATATATATTGCAAAATTAATTACCCTAGTCTCAATTTCTTCTCTAATATTAAGATTTCTGTCCTAATATTTGTATTTTTGGTTATAGATTTTTCTGGAGATTTTTTTCTCAGGAAAATTTCTTTCAATTTACTTATGATCTTTCTTCTATGTATTCTTCTTTTGCTTTTTTCCTCCGGGGCCACCTATTATTTTTAGTTAGTACTCTAAATCCACCTTTCAAGTTTCTAATGTTTTCTTAATATTTTTCATCTCCTTTATTATTATTTTTGTATTATTTCTCCTCTTAATCTTTGAGGCCACTAATTTGGATTGCAACAATGTCTCTTCAATTTGCCTTCATTTTTGAATTTTATAGTTGTATGTCACTTTTTTTCCACATAAACGTTTTTTGTTTGCTAATTTTGAAGTTGTTAATTGCTTTCATTATTTTTTTTCTGTGTTGCTCAAGTTACTACCTTTTCTCCGATAGTTCTATTTTACTAAGAGTTCCTCATTCTATGCCTTCTGTTTGTTTTCCTATCTAGTGGCTTATTTTTTTCTGGTATTTAGGTTGAGCGTCTAGAGTCAATTAAGTATGTAAATCACATAAGCCATCTCTATCTGGAGAGTCTTGGTTGATTAGTGACCCAGAAATCTCTTTCTGGAGTCTAGATCCCTGAGAGAGGTTTCTCTGCTTACCAATCTCGTTATTGTTAAGGCTGGTGTTCCTCATCTTGTGGAATAAAATATATTTTTATTATACTCTTCCTTTTCAGATTTCCTGGTCCCAGAGTCCAGCATAACCTCTAAAGCACATTCCCTGAGTAGGGGCAGAGCATCAAGACTTCTTTCAAATTCACCATATTTATTAGTATTGCCACTCCAGAAGTCTCTCCAGACCATTACCCAGCTCTTGTTTCTACTCAATCTCCTCTTGAGAATGCAATTCAGCCAGAGGACTTGACTCTATCTCTGAAGTAGCAACTTAGTTTGGGAAATGATCTGTTGGATTACACTTATGGGGCAAGGGCACCAGAGACAATCCTAATTTGTTGTTTTATAAGAATGTCCAACCATCAGTTCCTCAGATGTTATTATCCAAATAGGAACTGAAATGTGTTTTCCATTCATATACTTACTCTTAGTTTCTGAGAACCAATGAGCTGTACTCTTTATTAAGCATCTTTTAAAAAATATTATTTTATTTAAATTCAATTTATTAACATATACTACATTACTAGTTTCAGACATAGAACTCATTCATCTGTTGCCTGTAACACCCAGTGTTACATTGCATGCCCTCCTTAGTGTCCATCACCCAATTACTCAATCCCCCCACCCACTTGCCCTCCAATAACCCTCAGTTTTTTCCTATAGTTAAGAGTCTCTTATGGTTTGTCTCCCTCTCTGATTTCATCTTATTTTATTTTTCTCTCCCTTCCCCTTTGATTCTGTTTTGTTTCTTAAATTCCACATATGAATAAAACCACATAATTGTCTTTCTCTGATTGACTTATTTCGCTTAGCGTAATACCCTCCAATTCCAGTTTGCTGTTTTACAGTAGAGTTGAAGTCTAAGAGAAGGGTTTTTCTTCTCCTTTATTTGAAATACCAACATGAATAAATGTTTTATAATTTTTTTTTTATTTTTTTTTATTTATTTATGATAGTCACAGAGAGAGAGAGGCAGAGACACAGGCAGAGGGAGAAGCAGGCTCCATGCACCAGGAGGCCGACGTGGGATTCGATCCTGGGTCTCCAGGATCGTGCCCTGAGCCAAAGGCAGGCGCTAAACCGCTGCGCCACCCAGGGATCCCTGAATAAATGTTTTATAGCAAAGCCTGTACTCACTGAAGAGAAAACTAACCTCAGAACACTTGGGCACCTATTGGTCATTATGTTCACTTGACTATCACACTTGTAAACTCTACTTGGCTATTAAATATCTGAATCAATTTCCTGTCAGAGATAAATATTTGTAGTCAAAACAAACTATTACAAATAAGTAGGTGCTGAAAGGAATTTATCATCTTAAGAAGCATGAATTTTTTGAGTACCTGTACATAGAATTGCATTGACCTGAGAGATTATGTTGGGGAAAGGATGGGCAAAGAGGACAGTGAAAGCAGTAAGACTTTAGACCATCCCTGAGGACCTCACACATCTAATTAGAATTTATTGTATCTATATAATGAGGGTTACATGAAAAACCTGTATATCATTGGATGATTACAAAAAGATACACTTAAAAATATGTACCAGACCATCTATTCAATTCATGTACTGTAGTGGAAAGATCAGGAAACTGTGGATTTAAATCACAATTTTGCCTACTTATTAGGTGGGTGGCTTTGAGTCTTAAAAAATAGTAATATAGTGGTGGAGAAATAGGATAGTTCTGTTTGAGAAATTTAATATTAACCAGATACTTACCAGAATGCAGAATTAATGCTCTATAACTTCTTCCTATTTACAATCACAAGAAAGCATATTTGTGATAATGCCATTTAAATAACAAAAATAGCTAACACATATTGGACAATTGGAGACTAACCATGTGCCAAACATTGTGCTTAGTACTTTACCTGTATCATCTCATTTTATCTTCAAAGAGTCTTATGTGTTATGTACTATTTTTATTGTTACTGTGTACTTGAGAAAAATGAAGATTAGGCAAGTGAATATATATATATATATATATCTGTGTCCATGGAGTGTAGAGATGTATTTGTGTGTGAATGCATGTGTATGGGGTTGTATGTAAAGCCGTCTTGCAAAGCTTGCCACAAAAACTATTTTTTCTTAATAGTTAACTATGATGAAAATTGGTAGTGGAAGTAATCTAGACACTTATTTTTATTGGAATTAGTAAATTAGCTTTCCATTTGATCTTTACAGTTATGTTCAATATGATGTCAATTTATAATTCTTTCAGTTCTCTCATCAAACCATAGGGTATATATCTAAACTTAGTACTACTTAAAAAAAAAAGAAAGAAAGAAACAGGGAGCTAGTATGTATCATTGATCTCAGGAAAGATGTTAGCATCAACAATCAGCTCTTGTCTGCCCAGTATGATTGCCTAAAACCCAAGTTACATTTCATTCATAGTTCATACTTCTTTAGGGCCTCCTGTATATTTCATTCTAATTAAAACATACCAAATAGTAATAAGATCTTGACAGGAAATACAGAAATTATTGACAGCATTTAAATGTCATTTAACATTTATGTAATTTATAATCAAATATTAGACTATTATTCTGTTGATAACCATTTTTACAATTTCCTTTGTTCCCTTGCTTAAAGATTACCAAGAATAAGCTTTATGATGCCTAAATGGTGATATAATTGAATTGTTGTATACCTTCATGAAGTTAATTTAGAAAAATATTTTCTAACTTTTCTAAAGTAGCAAAACACTTAAAAAACCTGGTATCTTATGTTTAATTCTCTGATGGGTTTTTTCCTCTAAAAGGTGGAAGGTAATTCTTGCTTTAAGGGTAGGCTAGTCTTATTGACTCTCTTCTAGAAAATAAAATATGGCGACAGTGATAGTATGAGTGACCAGGTCAAAAATGGCTTTAGGGCTTTCTCTCTTTTTCTCTCTTGAATCACTCACTCTGGGAGAATATGAAGATCCTCAATATCATTGTAGAGAGTTACACATGGTGAAGAAGTGAGGTTTCCAGCTAATAGCCCTGTGAATGAGTCACCATTGAAGCAGAGGGCTGCAACCTTGGCTCACAACTTAACTGCAACCTCATGAATGACCTTGAACCATAACCACACAACTAAACTACTCCTACATTACTGACTCTCAAAATTTTGAAGGGAAATAAATATTTATTTTTTAAGTAATTAGGGATAATTTCTTACATAGCAATGATTAATACACATACCAATATATAAAATTGTTTTAAATGGGACTGATTGAAGATTGTTAGGCAAGAACCAGGAGAAACTAGACTTCCAGGCCTCTCTCTCAAACCCAGCTGAGTTCTATGAAGCAGCTTGGCATGGGCATAATGACTTACCGAGTATTAGATTGTTGTCCATGGGCACAGAAGCCATTTCTGTGTTTTTGAGATGATGGATATACAGATTTAACAATTTCTATCAAAATCACAGCCAGACTTCTTATATAGACAAACTGTTCTAAAATTTAATAGACAAAGGATGTCAAATAGCTAAAACAATTTTTAAAAAGAAGAATAAAATTAGAGGAATCAGTCTGACTTCAAGGCTTTTTATGTATCCACAGTAATCCAAACTGTTTCGCAGAGGTAGGCACAAAGACTAATGGGACAGAATAGAGATAGAAATAGACCCACAGAAATATTTCCAATTAATTCTTGACAAAGGAGTACATTAATTCAAGGGAGAAAAAAAAATCACTTTTGAGCAAATGGTGCTGGAGTGAATGAATAACATAGATAAAGAATGAACCAAGGAGGGCCTGGTGGCTCAGTTGGTTAAGTGGTCCTGCTCAGGGTCCTGTGATCAAGCCCCCGTGAGGCTCTGTTCAGCAGGGAGCTTGCTTTTCCCTCTCCCTCTGCCTGCTGCTCTGCCTTGTGCTCTCTCTATGTCAAATAAATAAGTAAAATGTTTAAAAAAAAAAGAATGAGGCTCAACTTGCCTCATACATTATACAAACATTCAGTTAACACTGATTATGGATTTAAATGTAAAATGTAAAAGTACAAAATATTTAAAAGTAAAATGTTGGAGAAAATCTTTCTAGAGCTAGGCAGAGTTCTTAGACCTGACACTGAAAGTATGACACATAAAATAAAAAAAAGTGTACATTGAACTTTATCAAAATTAAAAAAAATGCTGTGAAAGACTGCTAAGAAGATGAAAAGACTATCAACAAGTTTGGAGGAAATATTTGCACACTAAATGTGCAAAGGACTCGAATCTGGAGTATATAAAGTTCACTCAAAGCTCAATAGTAAAAACAAAACAAACAATTTTGTCCAATTGTAAAATGGGCAGAAGACATGAAGAATATATGAAAATGGAAAATAAGATAACGAAAAGGTATAAGTATCATATTGTTAGGAAAATTAAAACCACAATCAGCTCTCACTATTAATTTACCAGAATCATAAAATAAAATATAGTAATGACACCAAATGCTGGCAAGAATACCAAGTATGGATCACTCATGGACCACTTTTGGAAATGTTATAAGGTATAACCATTCTGGAAAACTATTTGGTGGATTCTTGAATAACTAAACATACAACTATCATATGACTTAGCAGTTGCATTCCTGGGTGTTTATCCCAGAAAAATAAAAACACATTCACACAAAAACCTGTATATGAATATTGGTAGCAGCTTTATTCATAGTGGCTAAAAACTGGAAACAACCTAGATGCCTTCAAAGAATAAATGGTTAGACAATTGTGGTACATTCCTACCATGGAAAGAAGGAATAAACTGATGCATGCAAAAAACTGGATGAACCTCCAGAGAATTATACTGAAGTAAATAAGCCAATTACAAAATGTTACATACTGCATGATTCTCTTTATACAGCATTTTTGAAAAATTATGGACACAGAGAACAGATTAGTGGCTATCAGAATGATTGTGAATGAAGTATGTTTGTAAAAATGCAACATGAGGGCTCCTTGTGGTGACGGAAATGTTCTATAAGTTGATGGTATCAGTGTCAATACCTTAGCTGGGATAGGGTACCATAGTTTTATAAATATCTTAACTTTGGGTGAAACTGGATAAGAGTACACAGACCTTCCTGTATTATTTCTTAAAGCTGTATGTGATTCTAAAATTATCTCAAAATAAGAGATTTAATGAAAAATCAAACAAGCTTATACTTTCATATTTGTCTATAGTTTGGTGTTTAATAAACACTTCTGTAAATCATGACATAGCCATCTACTTTCCTTAGTGTTAAGTAGGAATTGATTTAATATATATCTAACAATAAAGTATAAAGCTCTGATACTTATTCATATATCATGCAAAAAACTTAAATCTACTCCACAGCTGTAAGCCTATGTTTCCCTGCTCCAGTCATGGAGTTGAGAGTGCCATATAGTACCTAGGAGAGAGTCTACTTAGCATGAATATAGCTAAAAGTAAAGCCATTGACACTCAAAGTAGCCCTGCAGACGTATACCAAATATACAAAGCTACTGACTTAAGAATTCTAGAGAAATGTAGAAAATATAATATGTATTATTTTGCCTTGAGTAAATGGCATCTGGATTACTGAAGGTTGGTTTTATATCTTTATTGTAGAAGATTATTTACCTTTTGTAAATACTTCCAGAAAAGTTGAGGCCAGCAAGATAATTTATGCTAACAGCTTTGCTATTTACTCTTAGAGTCATATGGAAAGAGTCTCTTTGTCTTTATAATTCTGCTAAATTATTATCCAGACTGGCAAAATGATTTCTGTGTAATGATTTTTTTAATGAACACACTTTTTTAGTTATCTTGGGCTTTCTTGAGTCAATATTCACCAATACAATCTACTGTATTTTATGGTCAGATTCTCCAAAGAGTTATCACTTCTGTTCTCAAATCTGCATGTCCAATGGCAGAACTAACTACTCTGTGTCACCTGGGACATCAATAATGACTTGTTGGTTCCTATTGATTCTGCATCAGTGAAGGTTAGACACTTTTAAAACTACTTCCCAAACTAGGTTGTACGTATGCCAATGCCTTGGTTTCCTGCCCAATATCTTATTTTTTCCAAGGTTGAGATCTTTGTTGCAATTAAATCTCAGATCCTTTGTGCTGCTGAGAGCCATCCTGAACACTGACCATTTGGGGCTCCAACTGCCAAGTGATTTCTCTCTTTGCCACACTTTGCTGGCAATATATGCTCTTGTTACACTTGTTAAGGAGTACACTTGTTAAGCACATTCTGTACCAATCCTAGGATTCTCTCACTCTCTTGGGTCTTGAGTGTCCTGTCAGTAATGGCACCCTAGTCTTGACAAAATCCAGGCCCTGACTACCCAAGGCTATGCAGGGTTATGTCTTCTTTTTTATTTTTAAAGGTTTTATTTATTTATTGGAAAGAGAGAAAGAGAGAGAGAAAGAGGGGAGAGGGTCAGAGGTAGAGGCAGGGAATCTCAAGCAGACTCCATGCTGAGCATGGAACCCATCTGGGGGCTCTATTCCACAACCCCAAGATCATGACCCCAGCTGAAATTAAGTCTGATGCCCAACTACCTGAGCCACCCAGGTGCCCCAGGGTTATGTCTTCAGGTGCTGATTTGGGTTATGCAAGTAAGTCATTGCATATTTTGAGATCAATGAAATTTCAGAAAGGAGGATTAAAGTATCAAAATAAAGGAATAAATCAGGGCTCAATAATTATTTGTTGATTGGAATATTTTCTATATTTTAATATTGACCCCAGAGCTCCATTATATATAAGTCAGGTTGTAAAAATAAAGTGTTATGAATGAATGCAGTGGGATAGCGTAAAGGATGAGCAGGAGAAAACTCAGCATCTAACCAAACAGCCATAACTTTTAATGAATTGCCATTTTAACAAGCTTCCCTGCCAATTACTGTCACAGAATCATATTAACATAAAGTAATCTATGTTTCTGATTTATTCATTGTTTTATGGCCATACATCTTTTGTCTTTTTTGCTTTGGCTTAACTCCATGGCTTCTAACATGATTTATACATTACTATACCCAATAAAATATTGAAACAATTGGGGTGATGGTCTGAGTGTTTCTACAATAACGATTTTTATCTTCCAAGTAAAAAAGAAAAATGAAGGTCCAAAAATAATGAAATACAAAAAAAGTTTATTTCTATGGAGACTTATGCAATCATTTTATTTGAAATTGGCAGTTTCAAAACCATAATTTTGCAGTGTTTTCAGCACCAAAGTGCTTTAAGTTAGATTCTTTTCCTTTTAATCATATTCCATCTGATCTAGAGGTGTCAGCTAAACACAAAAAATCCCCATGGGATCTTGTCACTATAGCAACCAGATTGCAGTTTGCAATATCTGGGTAATGAAGTGCTGACACGTTTTCAGCACAAGGTGCTAAGTAGAAGTTTGTTTCACTAATTAGGTGGCAAAAATAATCAATTCCTTTGTGATTAATGATGTCACAAATTATTCAGTAGACAAACCTGGAAAACTTTATTAACCACTACTTTATGTCTTATATGGAGGGACAAAAAAATTGATAAAAATCAGGTTTGAATTCCTTTGGTTAACTAGTAAGGAAGGCTTAAGTGTCTGGGCCCATCCTACCCCCTAACAGCAGACATGCTCTGTGCTTTGTTTAGTTTTTAAAGTTTCTTAGCTTGTTAACATTTTATGTGATTTAAGATCAAAGTGATGACAGCTTGAGTTTGATGATTGCTTTGATGGCAGAGGACAGAAATGGACTGTAAACATTTGTTAATCTTATTGCCATCTGAAGTTTACTGGAGTTTCAGATGCCTGTGCTTTTCTTACCTAAATGAACTTGCATTTATTAAGTATGTTTTTGATGAATAGGACATCTTAGTTAATTGAATATGTTGATTAATAGGATAATTACTGTACCCTGGGGATAAATTGAATACCATTCTAGTCCTATAGAAATGGATAATCAAGGTGAACTCAAGGGTTATATAGACATGGTAATAGTTTTTAATGAAACCCTTCTAGATATCATATGGACTAAGGCCTCTTAATTCAGAGAAAGTGGGGGAGAACTACATAACATTTCCCCAAGTAGGACATTCTTATTTCAGGGACTTACAAGTGACTGAGACTGTTAGAATAGTGGAGTGTCCTTCAAAAATGGATCCTCCATTCTCTAGGAAATTGGAAGGGTTGGCCTTTCTATTTTACTCCTACATCTTCCAGAATGGAAACTTCTTTTGTCTTTGGCTATTCAAAGTCCCCCACTTTTTTCCCCTCTGTCTCTTCCTTGGTCTTCTTCCATAAACCTTGTTTTTATAAAAACACAGAGTCCATGATCTAAAAAGGAAATAAAAGGTAAACATAGGGATGAAATATTTGTCTGGTATCTAAGGGGAGACACAGTCGCCTTTTAGTCAAGGATGTATACTTAGGCTAGTGTTTTCTTTGAGTCCTTGTTTCTATTTTGGAATAGGCTGAAGGAAGGGGAACACTGTCCTTGGGATAAATCTGAGATATGGCCCTGACACACATTGATGTAACACCTAACATAGCACCTAGTATATAATATGTAAACAATAAAATATATTGATTGTTAAAAATAATAGTGATCATAATAAAATGATATAGGACAGACGACCTATGTTGAAATGACATAGGATTGGCAATATATAGTGAAATAATGTAAGACATACCGTGCATAGGCAAATGATATGGGACAGGCTATAAATGGTTTAGGAATTCAGGGAAGGAAGAGATTGCTTTGAAATGGATTGTGTACCTTGTTATAAAGAAGAGCATATTAGTGAGCAAGGAAAGCCTAGAAGGATATTCTTGAGGTTTTCATGACCAATAAAATCAGAAGCAGGGAATGAACGAGTTTTGTGTGAAGGACAAGGTCAAAGTGGTAGTGTGGCTGATCTGGGAGGAGGCCTGTGAGGTTGTTTAGGTCAGTTCCTTTTCTATGGACAGAGGAAGGCAAGACATGAGGGCATTTTGGCTACAGTATATTCTATTCCAGGACTGCAAAGCTATACTGGTGTTTAGGTGGATGGGCTACACTTGTTATTTCCTAGGAGGCTTACCTGAAGCTGTGGGCTTGGATAAAGAGGATGGCCTTACTGAATGCAATTTTTTTGGTCATAGTATATTCTCCAGGACAGGCCATTAATATACCAATGACCCTCAGTCTAGAATTCTCTGCACATGCAGTGGACTGCTCAGGTATCACAAGGTCTGTGTTATTATTATTATTTTCATATTTCATATGAAATAATTTCATATTTCATAAATATTATTTCAAAATAATACTTATAATAATTAATATTATTTTCAATGTCCTGGATCCCTGTAGGAGATCACACATTACTTATTCGAGGTTTATAAATGTGTAACGTGATAAATATAAAATAAAAGATTCTTCATTCTACTTTATGATCTAAATTATATAGAGTTATATCTGCCCTCACAGTTCAAAATATTCATGATACATATAGTTTGAAAGATACTTTACAAAAATGCAATGTTCCTGATCTAGGAAGGAAAATAAAAGAAATGAAGTGGTAAAATTTGGGGAATTAGTAATTTATTCATGACTTCATTCATTCAAACATTTATGCCACGAAAATTTCTTGAGCCACTTCTCTGTGCCAGGGCTTTTGCCATTGAGAACTCAAATATGAATAAAGCAAAAAGCCTTGCTATCAGTGAACTTAGAGTCAGCATTTTTAGACAAATGACTCATTAGTGTATCTTAAAATCATTTAGCTTTACCTATGCTTACCAAGGCTGAGACTGCCTTGGCTATATTTCTGGAGGGAAGAGGAATAAATTCATTGAAAAATATGTGTCAATAGTCATTCTTTCTAGACATGGTGTTAAAAAGCATTAAGATCAGTTATTGTCTGAGTTTCCACAAGGTGGTTTATTTAACTAATAGCACTTGTGTGTTTTCAATAAATGCACCTTCCTCCCCAAAGAAGTCCAACTGGGCAGAAATCACTCTCATTTTCTTCAGTGAGATAAAGGAAGTGTTGTTATAAGTAATTGTGTGTAAATGTGTGTCCCTGTGCCTGCTTATGTATTCCTGGGCCTCATCGCTGCTTTGATGTGATTACTGTAACAAAAGAGACAGGTCTTGGCTAGGACAGCAAGGCTACAGAAGCCACACAGAAAATTGTATAATTAGTCTTCACCTGTACATTGTACCTTGTTTAAAACAATGTCATGAATCTGTAGGAATCTACATTAGAAATCAACAAATCCTTTAGGCTTGAAAGACTCATCCTCTTTTTCTCTTATGCTTTGTCTTCCCCTCTTTCACCAAATTAGTGTGACAAGTACTTAGACATGAACATTTAAAAATACCTTTTATCATTTCAATTAATCTGCCTAATTTCAAGAGCAAGTTTTCTAATTTTCAAAGATTTAATTGCCTATTGTTACAGCTCTAATGTGGCAAAGTGCAAGGAGACATTGGACTGCCACTGCTACACATCGCAGAGGAAGACTGTAAGATAAACCCTAATCCTCTCTGTGTCACTCTGCCACTACACTTCCCCAAAGAACTCAGTATCAGTTACAGCATTTTCTCAAAAAAAACTGTTTTAAAGTCCCACTAATAGTGACTTCCGTATTGAAGACAGTGATTCAATTTACATACTGAAAATTCTGGCGGCCAGTGGTTCCATGGCTGGTGGATCAGTGGCTGGTGAAGCATCTCTGTGATTCTCTTGGCCCTTCTTTCATGATGAGTGCAGCAGCAGCACTCTGCCTAAGGTCCTAATAGAACAGAGTCTCACACAGGAAGGAAGATGGGTAGATATAAAGGGATTTTTTTCTTGTGTACCTCTTTTCAAGGAGGAAAATATTTCCCCTGAAGCACATATTAGATTCACCTTATTTTTCATTGGCCAGAACTGAATTAATGCCTATCTTAAGACCAATTGTAGGTAAGGGAGATATAATTTTAATGATTTGCTTAGACCAATTGTAATTCATTTCCTGGGGGAGGGCACACGGCTGCTCGAACAAAATTGGATTTTTGTTAGTAAGGAAGAATAGAGAAATGGCTATTGTGTAGGCAAACAAGAATGCCTTCGGTCTGCCTACCCCTCATTGTCCCAATAAAGTGTGGGAGCTGAAAAAAAAAAAAAGGAATGCCTTCTGTTTGGTTCTGATCCAAACAAATGTCTTTCTTTAGCTGTCATATTTTTTATTTATTTTTATTTTTTAAGATTTTATTTATTTATTCATGAGAGACAGAGAGAGAGAGAGGCAGAAACACAGACAGAGGAGAAGCAGGCTCCATGCAGGAAGCCTGATGTGGAACTCGATCTCGGGACTCCAGGATCACACCCTGGGCTGACGGCAGGTGCCAAACCACTGAGCCACCCAGGGATCCCCTAGCTGTCATATTTTTAATTCTCTATGAATATGCCATACCATTAGCAAATTATATTTATATAGTTTCACATATGCAAGAAGTTAACTCCTGGGTTCTCTTTGCTCTTCATAATCACCCAGACAAGAAAGTAGAAGTGAATATCATTATCAATGCCTTAAGGATAAGGAAACTGAAGTTTACTTGGATGAGGCAACCTGCCCAGAGTTGCATAGCTTAACAGACAAAAAAAGGGTAAGCATTTTAGTCTAAATCTTCTGCAACCTGATGCCCCTTTTTAAGCTATTCCATTGGTGTCCTCTTCAATTGTAACGAAGTTGCTTTGTCTCCGCAATAACCACGGCTATATGCCCGGGAATAGCAGAGGAGGTGCTTGACAATCTCTTCACCTCATGCTACCAAGTCTTACGAGACTATAAACAGGGAGATTTACAGTCCCGCAAGACCAGGAGCCCTTCATTCATTAATCTGAGAATAATTTATTAAGCACCAGCTCTACCAAGCACTGTGTTAAGTTATGGAGATAACATACCAGACAAACTATTCATGGTCACTGCAGTTTAGAATCTAAAAGAGATGACAGAATTTTAAATAATCTATCACACTGAAGTGTCACACCGGCTCTGAAGCAGAAGTAGAGGTGTGTTAAAAGCATTTAGTCAAAGCATCAGATCAAGTCATTGGGAAAGAGGAAAGTTAGAAAAATGTTCCAGAGAAATTGCTATTAAATCTGATACTTTTGAAATTAAAAAGAGGGAGAAGACAGTACTCAAATGTAGCATCTGCTCAATAAATATATAATGCCTTTTAAAATCAGCTTTACTGAGATATAATTTGCATTACAATTTACTCATTTAACATATAGACTTCAATGGTTTTTAGTATATTCTCGGTTGCACATCCATCACCACAATCAATTGTAGAACATTTTCATTACTACCAAAAGAAACCCCATACTCCTTAGCAGATACCCCCAGAATCCTATTCTTCCTCCACCAGACCTAAGCAACTACTAATCTACTTTTTGTCTCTATAGCTTTGTTAATTTGGGACATTTTTGTATAAATAGAATCGTACAATATGTGCCCCTTGGTAACTGAATTCTCTAAAGTTTTCAAAGTCTAATGATCTTTTCAAAGTTCTTCTATATTATAACACATATCAATGCTTCATTTCCTTTTTATTTTCAAACAGTGTTACACTGTATGGATATAAGATGTTTTATTTATCCATTGATCATTTTATGGATATTGAGTTAGTTGCTTCTGCTTTTTGATTATTTATGAATAATGCTGCTATGAACATTCATGGATAAATTTTTGTGTGCTGTTGAATTGTAAGAATTCCTTGTATATTCTAGGTGCAAGTTCCTTATATTTTATATGATTTGTAAAAATGTTCTCTGGTTCCATGAATTCTCTTTTCACCTGCTTATTGGTTTCCTTTAAAACAAAACTGTTTAAATTTTGATGATGTCTATTTATCTGTTTATTTCTGTTGTTACTGGTACATGATTTGGGGTCATGAAGGTGTATTTATGTTTTCCTCTAAGGTTTTATAGTTTGTTGTAGCTTCTAAGATTGTACAGCTTTTTTATAGCTCTTATATTTAGGTTTTTGATTACATTTTATGCTAATTTTTGTATGTACTATGAGTTGAATGCCTTTTGGATGATTCAGATTCTTAGGTCACTGAGTGCTCTTCAAAATTTGTCTATGGCCCCGTAACATCAGCATGACAAGGAAGCTTGTTACAAATGCAAATATAGTCTTTCAGGTTGATATTCTAGACCTCTTTAGTCTTAGTCTCTGCGGGAATAGCCCAAGATTTTGCATTTTTGAGTTCTCAGGTGATTCACTCCGGAAGTCTGAAAGGTATTACCTTTGAGAGTTGCAAACAACATTGCTATCCACTCCTACTAACCGACTCCAGCCCTACCAAGGGAAGGTATCACTTTAGTAGAAATTGGTAGCCCTCCTTTTATTTTAAAATGACAGATAGCAATTTTCAGCATCCAGCATCTCACATTGTTTCAAATCAGAACTTAGACATGACTTTGATAAGAAATTGTATTTTATGCAGGAGAGTGCTAACATCCAGAGAACGCACAGTTAACCTTTGAACAATGTGCGGGACCTCTCATGCAATTAAAAATCATATATAACTTTGCTCCCAAACTTAACTATTACTGGCATACTGTTGACTGGAAGCCTCACCAATAAAATAAACACTTGATTAATGTATATTTTATATGTTGTATGTATTATAAACTGTATTCTTACATTTGAGTAAGCTAGAAAGGAAAATGTCATTAAGAAAATCATAAGGAAGAGAAAATACATTTAAGGAAAAGTAAAAAATCTGTATATAAGTGGACTCATGCAGTTCAAACCTCTGTTGTTTAAGGATTAACTATATTTTCATAAGGCTTAAATTTATATTCAAGTAAAATCTTTCTGTAGACTAACAGAAAAAAAAAAAAGAGCATAGTATAGATGTTCGTACCAGGCATAGATTTACTCTTGAGATTGTAGTTTGCATGGTTTACATTTATGATATAAATATAATATTGTGACTCTCCATGGAGATGAGATGTTTGAGAACTTGAACTGTACAGCCACATAGACCTAGATTCAAGTACTGGCTCTACTAGCTCTGTAACTCTAGGAAAATAACAGTTCCTTTTAAGCCACCCTGACTCTCTTTTTAAAATTGACGTAATGTGGATACCTAACTCAGAAGGTCATTTTGGGGATAAACTAGAATTACGCGAATACATGGTCTACTATGTTATTATTGTTAGTCTTTGGGCCATGTTTTATTAGGAAAAACAATCAAGAAGAAGCTTATTGTTTTTTTAAGAAGAAGCTTACTTGAAGAAATGGAAGAACTTGGGACACCTGGGTGGCTCAGTGGTTGGGTGTCTGCCTTTGGCTCAGGTCATGATCCTGGGGTCCTGGGATTGAGTCCCACATCAGGCTCCCTGCATGGAGCCTGTTTCTCCCTCTGCCTATGTCTCCGCCTCTCTCTCTGTCTGTCTCTCATAAAGAAATAAGTTAAATCTTTTAAAAAAAAAAGAATTTTGAGAACTTTTGTTATTTAAACTCCATTTTCCCTTAACATATATAACTTTATAGAAACACGGCTTAATCTCTTTACGACACTAAAGAGAAATTGGATATATCACTGTATTTTGTGTTGCTTTGTTATTAGTTTTATAGGAAATCTATTTTGTACAGATCTTAAATCCCAAGTTGACCAGTTTGTTACAACATCTTATTACAAAGCTCAATTTGTTTACAGGATGGAGAACATTAACATAAAAATTCCTACCTAGAAAAATATGAGAAAAATCTGAATGCATGTAGAGTGATATGAATATCTGTTAGTGTTTTTGCAAGAAATGATGAATTTATGTATAAAAGTAAGTCAATTAAACCCATAAGCCCATATTATCACTTCAAGATTAAACATAGAGTCTCTAAAGATGATGACCTAAGAGTGCCAAGTACTAAATGAAATCTTCAGAGAACATACTCATCTCATCTAATGACTGTATTTTGCTTTTATAATGATAAGTGATGCAAGATTAATAATTTTTTGTTTGATTGAGCCAAATTGGAGATCTGTCTAAGCTTCGTTTCTTTATTTAAGTCTGGTCCCAAGCACAATAGAATTTGTCATTCCAAGGGTTTCATTGACTTCCTACCTCTCAACTAATTTCTATTTTTCAATGCCTGACCTGTAGAGAGTGGCATTAGCCTGGCAGTTAAGACATATTTTTGTCTCTTCTTTCTTTTCTGGATCCTATTGAGAGAAACATCTAGAAACCCCATGAGAATAGGAACAAGAGAAGCCCTTTATTGTGATGTGGCTGATGACTGCTGTTTTTAGAATGCCGGTTCCCATGGGCAAAACACAAAAAGAAAATTGTATTTAAAAAATAGTGTTCCATGTGATATGTGGAAAAGTTCGGAAATCCACTTGGGTCCCATGGGAAATTAAAGAGCAGGAAAAATTGGACCAAAGATATTAAGACAATTTTTAGATTACAAACACTTTCTGGGAAAGGATTCAAACCAATTCAAATAAGCCACACAGAGAACAAGGGAGGATTCAAGGACGACTGGGTAAAAACTAAATTGCAGGGTTAGGTTAATTGGTATGGGCAGGAAGGCTTCCTATCAGGTTTAAGCAGTGAGCGTGTCTAAATAATGCCGAGAAAATTGAGTTAGAGAGTGTACACACAACACTTAGGAACTATGATGATTGCATTTCTGCTTAAACCAGAGATCTAGCTAACGGAAATCATTTTCCTATTTATTCACATGTGCAGGAGAGAAAGGACATCTAGAATTAAATCTGAAGGCAAGCTCATGAGCCTGAGTTGGATGTCTGCAACTCTCATGCAATGATGCTGGGTGCAAATCTTTTTAAAGCTACTTTCATTTACTTAGCTTCTCACTTATGACAAGTAAAATTTAAACAGTGAAAGTACATAAGCTCAACTGTGGAAGGCTGGAGATGCAAACATAATCAGTTTTCTAAAATTTTGTGTGAATGGTGATGGCAGTCAAAGTTGATTTTATAAGTTTTTGTTTAGTTTTTCATTTTTCTCTTTTTAAAGGGTACATATTTGCTAAATTAAAGGTTTAAACCTGGCAATTTTTACCTTGAAAAGTTT
This sequence comes from Vulpes lagopus, assembly GCF_018345385.1. NCBI lineage: Eukaryota > Metazoa > Chordata > Mammalia > Carnivora > Canidae > Vulpes > Vulpes lagopus. The sequence goes on along the minus strand of NC_054826.1, from coordinate 40,023,849 downwards.
GATGAGCTTGCTTGGAAAAGAAAATACTGAGATATTTTCATAGAGTCATGTTAATGCTATTAAAAAAGGAGATAGAAAGGGTAGGGTGTTTTAGATAATCAGTTAGTATTTGTAAACCTAGCATCAACATCCTTTTCCATGCCGTTCATCTACACATACAATTATTTTTCCTGAATATCCGGCACCATTATAAGTAGTCAATACCATTCCTTAAACCTAATAGTTTATTGGTCAAGGTGCTTCGGCTTTTAGTTTCTTTACTGCAAGCAACTGAAACCATCCCTAGATATCCTTAGAAAAAGATAAATTTAATAAAAAGCTCTTTAGAATTCAGAGTAACATAAAGGCTGGAAAATCAAACTTATATGGTGTGCATTTGGGCAGGAGGGATAGAAAGAAAGGAAGCACATAACATATTGAAGGAGGCGGGTGCTCTTACTCTTAACCTCACAGGCAAGTGAATAAGAATAGATTTTGGAGTTTGTGATTGGTTCATGCACTTGCATATGGCTACCTGCAAAGTGGGTAGAATAAGGATTAAAGATTTTACAACCATCCTCTGTCCATCCTCTTATATAAGGTATCCCACCAATTATATTTGCAATGGGGAGTTCCCCTCAAGAAGAGACATTGCTTACAGGGCACAAGAATGCACTCATACACACACAACACACACATCCTCCCACACACATATACACACACATACTGAAAATGTATACACAATAGTTAGTGTTAGTTTCTGATTTATTTTTTGCAGTCAAGATTGGTAAGACTAAATGAATCTAATTTAGCAAAACAGTCATCTGTAATGACTTGCTAATAAAGGTATGCTACAGCTAGTCACAGACACAGAATGAGTTCTGGAATTCGTTTTCTATGAATTTTAAACTGACACAAAATAAATAGTGTTTCTGGTAAAAGCTTCTTTTGAAAATGCTAGGGAATAATAATAATCTACAAAGGTGACATGCTGTACAGAATTTGTTAATATTAATTTGACTTTTAAACCTGTATCTAATAATAAACCAGGTATAAGAAAAAAAAGTCATGTCAGTTAGACCCAGCATACAGATTCAGAACCAGGCTTTGTTTTAAAGCAGGATAGAAAATACAAGGATATATTTTGGACAACATAGCCATTTACTATTCTAGGCAATATCTAAAATAAAATGGAAGTAGTGCCAGTGAGCAATAATTATTGGTGTGTGATTTTTATGTTCTTTCTCTTTTTCACTTGATTTCTATTAGCATTCATTTATAAGAGATATCTGTCTCTACTTTTACCCATCATTCAAAAATTTGAACAAGTGGCCACAATTAGATATTTGGGCTCTCTTTAGTTTCATGTGATCTGCAGCAAAAGAAGAAAAAGTGAGAAATTGAAGAAAAAAAAATACCTGATGCAGCCAAATGAATGATTTAAACTAGGTACAGTGTTTAACCTTTAATTGTTGTTTCTGAGCTCTTGTTTGAAACTACTTTCAAGGCTTGCCTAAAAGCATACAGCATTTAATTTTAATCTTCTAAATAAAAAACTCCATATTTCATTAAAAGAAAAAATATGCATGGTTTTCATCTGAATAACTGTGACTATGAATTTATTTCACTGGAATGCAATATAAAATCATTATACTTATTTCTTATGCAAATGTATCAAAATTGGCAATTTTTGTTTGCTTATAATTCATTGAACACTTAGTCATGTAAATAGAAAAAAAAGTGACTTGATATCAAAACAAAAACAAAGTAGGAATAAATTGGCAATTTCCAAATGCATAGCTAAATTATTTCAAATGAAGTTCCCTGGATGAGTGGCAGTAATACATCAAGGGCAAAGCTGTATTCCACTCTTTCAGAACCTGAGCCATAGATTGTAGAAAACTAGGTTTGCTATGAAGTGCCATTAACTCCTTCAATGTCTCCCTTAGCACATTTGATGTTGTCTATATAACTCATTGTTCTTGGAGGAGAACAACCAAAGCTGACTTTGGCTGAGAAAACAGAAATATAGTTTATTTACAAATATTGGAAATTTATAGGACTATTGGGGTGCCGGAAGACAAGATTCAAAGCTTTACAGATAGAAATCACATCTAAAACTAAATCATAGAGTTAAGCTGTTAATAGAATTGGAAATGTTGGGGGATTTATTATTTTCAGAAACTGTTACTGTTGCTATAAAGAGAGATCCTCACCACTTTTGCTGCTCTAGTCACTAGCTCTGATGCAATTAATCTAGGTCATATGTATATGTCATAGCATTGAAATCTAGGGAAGTGAGTATCCAGCATTTTCTTTTCTGGTGGGAGATATTCATGAGGTGAGGAACTTCCCAAACATGCGAAAGATGTTCAGTGTTCTAAAAACTGGAATACAGCACTAATTGTCTGCAGGGAATTCAGAAGACACAAAGTAATCAAATATTAATCTAAGCTGTTGAGCATTTTTAGCATGAATATGTATTGAATTTTCTTAAATACTCCTTGTGCTATGTCATATTTATTGATTTATGTATATTGAGCTATTCTTGTATCCCAGAAATAAATATCACTTTATCATGTTTTATGATCCTTCCAATGTACTGTTGAATTTGGTTTGTTAGTATTTTGGTGTAGATTTTGCATTTATGACTATAGGGGTATAATTTCCTTTTCCTTTCCTTTGGCTTTAGTTTCAGAGTAATGCTGGCCTTGTAAATTTAGTTTGGAAATGTTCCGTCCTCTTTAATTTTTTGGAAGGGTTTGAGAAGAATTGTTATTAATTCTTCTTTAAATGTTTTTGCAGAATTCATCAGTGAAGCCATCTACACCTGGGTTAAATTTCTTTTTTAGGAAGTTTTAGATTACTGATTCAGTCTCTTTACTGTTACTGGTGTATTTAGATTTTCTATTTCTTCATGATTTGGTGTTGGTAGGTTGTATATTTTCAGGGATTTATCCATTTCTTCCAACGTATCCAATACATTGATGTATAATTTTTCAGTTAGTCTCTTGTGATCCTTTGCATTACTGTGGCATCAGTTGTAATGTTTCCTTTTCCATTTCTAATTTTATTTGTATTTCCTCTTTTTTCTTCTTAGTCAACTTAAATATTTGTCAATTTTGCTTATCCTAAAATAGCCCCAAATTTTCCTTTTTTAAATTTTTTCTATTATTTTTCTAGTTACAGAAAGAATTCAATTCAATAAAATACATACATGACAAGCCCACAGCCAGCATTATACCTACCAGTGAAAAACTGAAGCTTTTCTTCCAAGATCAGGAACAAGACAAGGATGCCCATTCTTGCCACTTCTATCCAACATAGTACTGGAAGTCTTATCCAGAGCAATGAGGCAAGAAAGTAAAATAAGCATTCAAATCAGAAAGGAAGAAATAAAATTGTCTCTGTAGATGGTAGATTTTATAAATAGGAAACTCTAAATTTCACCAAAAAACTTAGAACTGATAAATTTAATAAAGTTACAGAATGCAAAATCAACATACATAAACAGGCATAAAACATACAACATACAGAAAATCAGTTGTAATTCTATATATTACCAAGGAAATATCAAAAAAGAAAATTAAGAAAGCAATCTTATTTATAATAGCATCTAAAATAAAAAGAAATGCTTAGGAGTAAACTTAACCAAGGAAGTAAAAGGCTTGTATACTGAAAACTACAAAACATTGATGAAGGAAATGAAAGAATACACAAATAAATGAAAAGACATCCCATATTCATGGATTGGAAGACTTAATATTGTTAAAATGTCCATATTACTAGTGGGGGAGCTAAGATGGTAGGAGGACTCTAGTCTCACCTTGTCCCTTGAACACAGCTAGATAGTTATCAAATCATTCTAAATATGCAAGAAATCGATCTGAGGACTGATGGAACAAATTGCATATCTAGAGGGAAAGAAGAGGCCACTTTGAGGAAGGTAGAAAGTACAGAGATATGGTTTAGGGGATAAACAGATCACAGAAGGGAGCCTTGGTAGCAGAGAAATATGAGGTGGAGCACATGGGGATATGCACTAGGTGAACACTTCCCCAAAGTCATTGGCTGGGACAATGAGAGGGCATAATATTTGTGAGTTTTTGCAACCATGAGGGGCTGAAACACTGGAGTTTTAGAGGTCTGTGGGCTTGGCTGGGATAGGGCCCTGAGGACCCTGAAGAGAAGGCACACAAGCAACCCCAAGGCAGACTCTGATCAGAGGACCACCTAAGGTGCTTTGAGAGACTGGTCATTCTTCTTTGGATGCATCTGTGAGTGGTGACACTTGCAGCCACCTCTCAGGACACAAATTCCCTTTCCAGGCCCCATTTCCCTTCTCTAATACCCAGTATAGGCACAGAGACATCTGCTTAGGGTGATGAAATTTGGACACTGGCTATTAGCCTACTTTAATCTCATGCCCCTGAACTCTGGTGTGACTGCCCTTCTCAATGAAGCCTTCATTGGCACCGGTGCAGCAAGATCCTCCCCCAGAGGATCAGGAGTCCCTACCATACCAGATTCCTATAGATTGGAGTTTTAAAAGTCAGCAGATTTGGCTGGGATAGAGCCTGGAGGACCCTGCACTACTCCAGGCAGGCAAGCAATGTGGAGACAGCATGAAAACAACAATCTGAAAAACACCTGGGCTCATGAGAGGAAATTATTCCTTCTTCTGACAGTGCTTCCCTGAATACAGCAATTACTGACTCCCTTCTGTGGAGACAAAGAAGCTGACTGGTACCACTTTCTTCCCTTGCCCCTCAGCATAAATCAATTTCAGTAAACAGCACAGCACCAACTCTGGCTGCCTAACCTGCTTACATTGAGTACCACTGTCCTATACTCTGCTGGTAGTGCTTTTCTCAGGTAGTTGTGCCTAGAGATCAGTGCAACAAGATTCTTCCCCAGAAGCCCAGGAAAAAACAAACAAACAAACAAACAAACAAACAAACAAAAAACTTCTGCACACTTGTGTACTGACCATAGAGTTCTGCAAGATTTCATTTCTAGTAAGTAGCATCACGTCTCTTTTAACAAGCTGACCAGAGCTCACCTAGTTAAAACTCACCATACTCTGGCCAAGATCCAAACATTGCTCATTGCAGGCAAGGAGAAACTCTGCAGACAACTGACCTGCGGAGTAGATTATCCAAAACATAGCAGCAGATTATATGCACCACATACCAGAGACAGTCCCTGAAGTGCCAGGCCCTGGACAGTATAGACCTTTTCTTAATAAAGCCATTACTCTCAGAAGCTGGGAACATAACAGGCTTTTATAACACACAGAAGACAGAGGCCTAGGCAAAATGCAATTGGAGGAATTCATCCCAAAAGAAGGAACAAGAAAAGGTCACAGTTAGGGATCTAATAAAAATAGATATAAGTCATATGCTTGATGGGGAATGTAAAACAACAATCATAAGGATACTAGCTGGGCTTGAGAAAAGCATAAAAGATGACAGGGAGTCCTTTATTGAAGTATAAAAGAGCTAAAAACTAAGCAGCCCAAATGAAAAATGCAGTAACTGAGACTCAAAACCAACTAGATATAATGGCCACAAGTATGGAAGAAGCAGAGGAACAAATAAGTGATATAGAAAATAAAATAAGATAAAAGGGAAGAACACAGACATCCAAGTTCAGGAGGTACAGAAACCTCCTGTTAAAAACAATAAAAACAGGGCCTAAACCAAGACACATTGTAGTTAATTTGCAAAATATAGAGATAAAGAAATATCCTAAAAGAAACAAGAAAAAAGAAGTCCCTAATGTACAAGGAAAGACAAAATTAGATCTCTGTACAGGAAAGTAGCAGGCTGGAAGGGAGTGGCATGATATAACCAATGTGCTGAATGGGAAAAATATGCAGCCAAAAATATTCTATCCAGAAAGACTATCATTCAGAATAGAAGAAGAGATATAAAGAGTTTCCCAGACAAAAGCTAAAGGAGTTTGTGACCACTAAACCAGCCCTGCAAGAAATAGTAAAGGGGACTCTGTGAGTAGGAAAGACCAAAAGTAACAAGGACTAGAAAAGAACAGAGAAAATCTCCAGAAACAGTGACAAAACAAGTAATAAAATGGCACTAAATTCATATCTATCAATAATTACTCTGAATGTAAATGGACTCAATACTCCAATCCAAAGACATAGGGTGTCAGAATGGACCAAAAACCAAGACCCATCTATGTGTTGCCTATAAGAGACTCATTTTAGATCTAATGACGCATGCAGAATGAAAGTGAGGGGACAGAGAAATATTTACTATGCAAATGGATCTCAAAAGAAAGCAAGAATAGCAATACTTATATCAGAAAAACTAGATTTTATACCAACAGTTGTAACAGGAGATGAAGGCACCATATCATGATAAAGGGGTCTATTCAACAAGAAGATCTAACAATTGCAAATATTTATGCCTTCACCTTGGGAGCACCCAAATACATAAAACAACTAATAACAAACACGGAGGAACTAATTGATAATAATATAATAATAGTAGGGGACTTTAACACCGCACTTCCATCAATGGACAGATCATCTAAGCAGAAAATCAACAGAGAAACAATGGCTTTGACTTGTTATATTTCAGATATATTCAGAGCATTTCATGCTAAAGCAGCAGAATACACACACTTTTCAAGTGCACTTGGAACATTCTCCAAAATAGATCACACACTAGGTCACAAATCAGGCTTCCAAAAGCACAAAAAAATTGAGATGATACCATGCATATTTTCTTACCATAAAGCTATGAAACTTGAAGTCAACCACAAGGCAAAAAATTGGAGAGACCATAAATACATGGAGGCTAGAGAACATCCTATTAAGAATGAATGGGTCAACCAGGAAATTAAAGAAGAAATTAAAAAATGCCCAGAAACAAATGAAAATAAAAACATGATGGTGCAAAGCTTTTAGGATGCAGCAAAAGGGGTCATAAGTGGGAAGTATATAGCAATAAAGGCCTTGCCTCAAGAGCAAGAAAAATCTCAAATATAAAACCTGACCTTACACCTAAAGAGCTAGAAATAGAAGAACAAATGAAGCCTAAAGCCAGCAGGAAAACAGGAAATAATGAAGATTAGAGCAGAAATAAATGATACGGAAACAAACAACAAAAAACACCCAGGAAGACAGATCAATGAAACCAGCAGCTGGTTCTTTTAAAAAGTTAATAAAATTGATAAACCCCTAGCTGGACTTATCAAAAAGAAAAGAAAAAGGATCCAAGTAAATAAAATCACTAATTAGAGAGGAGATATCACAATCAACACCACAGAAATACAAATAATTATAAGAGAATATTATGAAAAATTATATGCCAACAAATTGGGCAATCTGGAGGAAATTTATAAATTCCTAGGAACATATAAACAAAATTGAAACAGGAAGAAATAGAAAACTTGAACAGACCTATACCAGCAATGAAATTGAATCAGTAATCAAAATTTTTCTAATAAACAAAAGTCCAGGGCCAGATGGCTTCCCAGGGGAAATTTACCAAACATTTAAAGAAGAGTTAATACCTATTCTTCTCACACTATTCCAAAAAAAATAGAAATAGAAGGAAAACTTCCAAACTCATTCTATTAATGAGGCAAGGATTGCACCTGATTCCAAAACCAGACAAAGATTCCACTAAGAAAGAGAACTACTGGCCAATATCCCTGAGGAACATGGATGAAGGAATTCTCAACAAAATACTAGCACATTGAATTCAACAGTACATTAAAAGAATCACTCACTTACATCAAGTGAGATTTATTCTCGGGTTGCATGAGCCCTTCAATATTCACAAATCAATCAATATCACACACCGTATTAATAAAGGAAAGGGTAAGAACCATATGATCCTCTTAGTGGATGCAGAAAAAGCATTTGACAAAGTACAAAATCCATTCACGATCAAAACCCTCAACAAAGTAGGGATAGTGGGAACATATCTCAACATCATAAAGACCATATACAAAAAACCCCCACAGATAATATCATCATCAATGGGGAAAAAGTGGAGAGCTTTTTTTCTAAGGTCAGGAACATAACAAGGATGCCTACTCTCACCACTGTTATTTAATATAGTACTGGAAGTCCTTGCCTCAGAAATCAGTCCACAAAAGAAATAAAAGCCATCCATATTGACAAAGAAGAAGTCAAAATTTCACTACTTGTAGATGGCACGATGCTCTACATAGAAAACCCAAAAGACTCCACCAAAAAATTGCTAGAACTGGTTAAGGAATTCAGTAAAGCAGCAGGATACAAAAATCAAAGTATAAAAATCTGTTGCATTTCTATATACCAATAATGAAGAATCAGGAAGAGAAATAATCAATTTCATTTCAATTACACCAAGAACCAACCATAAGATACCCAGGAATAAACTTAATCAAAGAGATAAAAGATATGTGTTCTGAAAACTATAAAGCACCGGGATCCCTGGGTGGCTCAGTGGTTTAGCACCTGCCTTTGGCCCAGGGCATGATCCTGGAGACCCAGGGATCAAGTCCCACGTCAGGCTCCCAGCATGGAGCCTGCTTTTCCCTCTGCCTGTATCTCTGCCTCTCTCTCTCTCTCTCTCTCTCTCTCTGTCTATCATAAATAAATAAATAAATCTTTAAAAAAAACTATAAAGCACTAATGAAAGAAATTGAAAATGACACAAAGAAATGGAAAAATATTCCATGTTCACTGATCAAGAGAAAAAAAATATTGCTAAAATGCCTATACTACCCAAAGCAATCTATACATTTAATGCAATTCCTACCAAGATACCATCAGTTTTTTTCACAGAACTAGGAAAAACAACCCTAAAATTTGTATGGAACCACAAAGACCCTGAATAACCAAAGAAATCTTGAAAAAGCAAAGCAAAGCTGGGGGCATCACAATTATAGACGTCAAATTATACAGCAAAGCTTTAGTGATCAAAATAGTATGGCGCTGGCACAAAAACAGACACAAAAGTCACTGGAACAGACTAGAAAACCCAGAAATGGACCCACAACTCTGCAGCCAATTGTTTGACAAAGGAGAAAAGAATATCCAATGGGAAAAAGACAGTATCTTCAAAACTTGGTGTTGTGAAAACTGGGCAGCAACATGCAAAAGAATGGAACTGTACCATGTTCTTACATCATATATAAAAATAAGTTAAAAATGGATGAAATATCTAAATTATACAGGGAACTATCAAAACCCTAGAAGAAAACACAGGCAGTGACTTCGTTGACATTGGCCATAGCAGCTTCTCACCAGATATGTCTCCTGAGGCAAGGGAAACAAAAACAAAAATAAACTAGTGAGACTTCTTCAAAATAGAATCTGCACAGGGATGCATGGGTGGCGCAGTAGTTGAGCATCTGCCTTTGGCTCAGTGTGTGATCCCAGGATCTGGGATTGAGTTCCACATCAGGCTCCTTGCAGAGAGCCTACTTCTCCCTCCGCCTATGCCTCTGCCTCTCTCTCTGTGTGTCTCTCATGAATAAATAAATAAAATCTTTTAAAAAAATCCATAAAAAACAAAATCTGCACAGTGAAGAAAACAATCAACAAAACTACAAGACAGCCTATAGAATGGGAAAAGATATTTTAAATGGCATGTCTGATAAAGTGTTAGTATCCAAAATATATAAAGAACTGATAAAACTCAACATCCAAAAAACAAATTGTATTAAAAATAGGCAGAAGTCATGAAGAGATATTTTTCTGAAGAAGGCATACAGATGGCCAATAGACATATAAAAAGATGCTAAACATCACTCACCATCAGGGTAATACAACTCAAAACTACAATGAGATATCACTTCATACCTGTCAGAATGGGTAAAATTAACAACACAAAAAACAACAGGTGTTGGTGAGGAGGCAGAGAAAGGGGAACCCTCTTGCACTGTTGGTGCGAGTGCTAAATGGTATAGCCACTCTGGAAAACAGTATGGGGATTCCTCAAAAAGTTAAAAATTCAACTACCCTACAATCCACCAATTGCACTACTAGGTGTTTACCCAAAGTATATAAAAATGCTGATTTGAAGGGATATATGCACCCTGATGTTTACAGCAGCATCATCAACAATAGTCAAATTATGAAAAATCCCAAGTGCCCATGGACTGTGACAAATGGATAAGGAAGAAGTGGTATATATATATATACAATAGAATATTACTCAGCCACAAAAAAAAAAAAAAAAAAAAAAGAGAGAGAATGAAATCCTGTCATTTGCAACACCAGGGATGGAGCTAGAGACTACTATGCTAAGCAAAATGAGTCAATAGGATAAAGACAAACACCATATAATTTCACTCATATTTGTAACTTGAGAAACATAACAGATGAATACATTTTAGGGAAAAAAAGGAGGTAAACCAGGAAACAGACTCTTAACTAGAGAACAAACTGAGTTATTGGTGTGGAGGTGGGTAGGAGGAATGGTTGAAATAGGTGATGATGATGATTATTTTTATATTTATTTATTCACAAGAGACACAGAGAGAGAGAGAGCGACAGAGACAGAGACACAGGCAGAGGGAGACGCAGGCTACATGCAGGGAGCCTGATGTGGGACTCGATCCTGGGCCGAAGGCAGGTGCTAAACCGCTGAGCCACCCAGGAATTCCATTGGGTGATGATTATTAAGGAAGGCACTTGTTGTGATGAGCACTGGGTGTTGTAGATAAGTGATGATTTACTAAATTCTATACTTGAAACTAATACTACACTGTATGTTAACTAATTGGAATTTAAATAAAAACTCAAAAAGTCCATATTACCTAAAGTCATCCATAGAATCAATGCTATCCCCATAAAAATCTCAATGGATTTTTTTTTTTGAGAGAGAGAGAGAAAGAGAAGGAGTGTATGCAAAGTTGGGTGGAGGGGCAGAAAGAGAGGGAGAGAATCTTAAGCAGGCTCCATCCCCATCATAAAGCCCACTTAAGGGTTTGATCTCCTAATTCTCATAACCCTGAGAGATCATGACCTGAGCCAAAATCAAGAGTAGGTCATTTAACGAACTGAGCTGACATGGGCAGTCCCCCACAATGGAATATTTTTACAAGAAAAAATTATAAAATTCATGTGGAACTAATGCCATAAAAGATCCAAAAAAGCCAAAGTGATCTTAAGAAAAAGATCACCAGCTGGAGGCATCACACAACCTAATTTCAAAATATGTTACAAAGCTCCAGTAATTAAAATAGTATAGTACTGGTATAAGACAGACATATAAACCAATGGAACACAGTAGGTTTCTCAGAAATAAACCCAAATATATATGGTCAACTGATCTTTGACAAAGGTGCTATGAATACTTAATCAGGAAAAAAACAATCTCTTCAACAAATGGTGCTACTTCTTATACCAAAGAATGAAACTGGATCTGTATATTATGCCATACACAAAAATCAACTTAAAATCGTTCAGAGACTGACTCATAAGATCAGAAACTGTAAAACTAGAAGAAAACATTGGGGAAAGCATGTTAACCTTGGTCTTGGCAATGATTGTTTGGATATGACAAAAAAAATCCACAGACAAAAAATATCAAAAATAGGGTAATGGGACTCAAAAGCTGCTCACAGTAAAGAAAACAATCAACTGAGTAAAAAAGTGAAATTACAAAAAAATCCCTGTAGAATGCAAAAACAAAAAACAAAAAACAAAAAACAAAAACAAAAAAAACCAAAAACAAAACCCACTTGTGATGCATTTATCCAATTTAAAAAAAAAAAAAAGGTTACTATCCAAAGTGTTTTTTTTTTTTTTTCCAAAGTGTTTAAATAGCATCTACAACAGAGTGGCATAAAAAAAATTAAAAATGGTCAAAAGCCCTGATCTTTGTTGACATTTCTTCAATGAAGACATATAGAGAACTACTAGGTTTATGAAAAGGTGCTCAACATTCATAATCATCAGGAAAACACAAATCAAAGCCATGAGACAATCACGTCACATCCTTTAGAATGGCCCATCCTAAAAAATATAAAGGTAAGAAGTGTTGGAGAAAATATGGAGAAACAGGAACCCTTGTACATTGCTGGCAGGAATTTTAAAAAGTTATAACCATTATGAAAAACAGTATGGGATTTCCTCAACAAATTAAAAATAGAACTACCATATGATCCAGCAATCCTATATCTGGGTGTATATCCAAAATAATTGAAATTGGGTTATTAAAGAGATATCCGTACTCCCATTTTCATTGCAGCATTATTTAGAATAGCTAGGATATAGAAATAACCCAAATGTCCATGGATGGAGAAATGGAGAAAGAAAATGTAATATATAGATATAGATATATAGATACACACACATACACACATACACATATATATGTTGGGATATTATTTAGCTTTAAAAAGGAAGTAAATCTTGACTTTACAACAGCATGGATGAACTCGGAGGACATTATGCTAAGTGAAGTAAGTCAGTCATGGAGGGCAAATATGGCATAATTCCACTTCTATGAAGAATCTATAATATTAAGCTCCTAGAACCAGAATAGTAGAATGGTGGTTGTCAGGGGGTGGTGGGGAAGGAGATGTGAGGTTTTGTTCCTCAATGGTTATAAAGTTTCATTTATCCAAGATGAATAAATCCTAGAGATCTGCTATACAACATAGTGTCCATAGTTAACAATATGGTATTGTGTACTTAAAAAATTTGTTAAGAGGGTAGATCTCATGTTAAGCACTCTTACTACACCAAAACAAAATAAATACTAAACAAACTTTTGGAAACGATGGATATGTTTGTTACCTTAATTGTGGTGATGGTATCATGAGTGTATTCATATATTCAAATTTATCAAATTGTATACATTTAACATGTTTAGTTTTTTGCATGTGAATTATACTTCAATAAAGCTGTTAGAAAATACTAATATAGGTACTTCACTGAAGAAATTTGTCTGCTTATTCATTTACTTTAACATAAGGAGATTATCCTGGTTGGCTAATGTAGTTACACAAGTCCTTAAGAAAAGAAGAGGAAGGGGGATGAGAAATGAAATATTAGGGTAGGTTAGACAGACTCAAAGTCTTAAGACTAAATGTCTTATTGGCTTAGAAGATAGAAGGAGTTACAAGTGAAGGAATGAGGATCTCAACCATGAGAAGCTGATAAAGACTTCTGTCTAATACCACTGAGGAAATGAGAATCTTGGTCCTATAAGCACAAGGAAATAAATATGGCCAACCACCTGAATAAGCTGGAAAGTAGATATTTCCCCGGTGTTCAAAAAATAATGCAATCTGGTTCATGCTTTGACTTGGTTTGGTGAAACCTGGAGCAGGAGCCCAGCTGATATTGGGAATGCCCAGACATCCGAATTAAACAGCTGTGATATAACACATCTGTGTTGTTTGAAGTCACCAAGCATGTGGTAATTTGTTTGGGTATCAATAGAAAACTAATAAAAAGCTATAAGAAAAAACTGGGATATGGAGTAAAAGCTGATCTTCTTGCACAAAGTCTTGTGCTTAGGGACTAAGAGATGATAAACAGAATTTGGAGAGAAGAGAACTGTGAAAAGAAATTTGAAGACTCCCAGAGACACATTTGATCTTCCTTTGTATCACCCTTTCTGCTTTTAAATGGTTTTCATTCTGAATATGCCTCTCCTGGTAGAGTAATACTACAATAATTTACAGATCAAAAGATCCTTATTTTATATCTGCAAGGAGGACTAATAAATATTGAGAACAGTTTAGAATTTCTCCTGACTGGTATAGTAGGTTATATATGCTACACTGATCTGTAAGCCCCAAAATATGGTCATTATGTTTTTTTATAGAAATTTTCTCTCAATAAATGTATAGACATAAATAGAAAAGTAAGCCAGTAGCATATACTCACTATGTAGAAAGAAGTTTCTCATTTCTCAAACACTGACTTAATTTTTTTAACAATGCCAGCATTTATTTTTGTTTATGCTTCTATGATTACAAACATTTGAGAAAATTTGGTTTAAAAACAGCAGCTAAATACTAACAGATGGGCTGAGCTGTTTCCAAATAGACATCTGAAAAAAAATTACCTGTGATAAGAAGGTATAGACTTCTGAGCCAATGAATACAACATGTTAAAAGTTTATTGTCCATTTTTAATATAAGAGCAAATTGTAATTTTGGAATGTTTGGAAATGGTTAGATTAGGGTACCAGTAGACAATCTGGGGCTAGGGAGTGAGGGTCAAGATATACCAGCTTCATTCCCATGTATTCCTATACCTAGAGGTAAGACACAATGTTTTGGCACAACATTGTATTTTCATTTGTATTGTCCTTTGACCCACCACTAAAGGCTGCATGTCATGGACTGCAAAACATTGAAAAAGCTAATAATTTAAAACTGAGAAACTGAGAACAGTATATATAAGAGATAAAACAAATGAACAACCAAAATAGTCCTCTAGACAAATTTGGATTCTGTGTTGAAATAATTAAAAGCACACTTAAAATAATTTAAAAATTAAAAGGACTTTATTTTCTCCCACAATTTCAAAGTCTAGAAGTAAATGTATCCTTCAAGTTGGTTTGTATCAGAGGCTCTGAGATGTCATCAAGGACTGAGTTGTCAGCCACATCTTAAGTGTGTTTTTGTCATGATAGAAAAATGAATACAGTAGTCCTAGTTGTCAAACAAACCATATCACACTATCCCTAAGGAGAGACAGAATAGCTTCTGTTGGTAGCTCTTTTCAAAAGAGCAAGGAAAAAGATTTCTTCAAATCCCCAGGAAGCACTGACTCTTGCTGCTTTGGTTCCGGCTGGGTCACATGCATATTTCTTGCCCTGTCCCAATTACAGAAAATTGTCATATGTGGACTGGTTAGGCCCAGGTTACTCGAACCAAGAGAATACAGAAATGGAGGGTGGAGTTCACATGGCTCTTACATAATGGATATTAGAGTAACTGTTTTAATTTTCATTATTATCTTTATCTGGAAATCTAAGACTCCTTTATTTACTGCTAAAACAAGATTAGCTTCCATTATATTTTGTACATCCCTTATCATAATAATTATTCTACTTTATAGACTTGTTTATTTTATTTTATATTTCTTCTACCATATATTTCTCCAAAATTTTATTGGGGAAATTTTCAAACACAGAAGAATTGAAAAAATGGCAGATTTAGCATCTATATTTATTTAACACCTAGATTTCTGCAAGATTAACATGTTGCTATATTTACATTCTCATATTCATCTATCCATTTCTCAGTCTACCCATTTTAGGTTTACGATCTTCTGCTGGGTTTTAATGCCCTTTAAGGAAAGAGAGCTTCTGTCTTATTCAGGATTGTATTTTCTGCATGCTAGCACAATATCTGAAACATAGAAAGATCTCATTAAAGATTGAGGAAACAAAAGTGGAGGAAGGAAGGAGGGAAGAAAAAAAGGAAGAGAAATAAGGAGGCAGGAAGGAAGGAGGCAGGAAGAGTATCTTTTGTGGGAAGAGAGCTTATTTTTAGCTTAACTAGAACCAGGTTTACTGACTCTTAAACAACTCCACCTTTTTGCATTGTCTTTTGTTTGACAATTATCACCTTGCTTTATAAGTGAGCTCTATGCAGTCATTAATGCTATACTTTCATAATTAAAAATAATATATAATTTAGAGTTAACTGCAGAATAAGTGGGTATGTTTAGCTATATTTTACTGGTTTTATGTAATGATTCGGGACCTATATCTGGAAATTCATTTCATACAACTTCCATTATTTGTTTCTCTAATTGCCTTTGAACATGGAAAAAAATGTTATATAAAGGCTATTTTTAATCAGACATAAGCAATCCTCTCAATTTTGCATGTGTGTCACATCTTAGTGACTATTTCTCTCCTTTAGGTCAAAATATATTAGCAGGACTCTTTCAGGCACAAATACTAAAAATACAACTTATACAGATCACACAAAATAAGGAATTTATAGGCTCAGTGAACAAAAATCTGCCTGTAAAGTCCTGAGCTCTGGCACAGCTGGATCCATATGTTCAAAAATGTCTTCAGGAAGATGTGGTATATATATATACATAATGTAATATTACTCAGCCATCAGAAAGGATGAATACTTACCATTTACATCAACATGGATGGAACTGGAAGATATTATGCTGAGCAAAATAAGTCAATTAAAGAAAGACAATAATCATATGGTTTCACTCTTTTTTAAAAATTTTTTTTTTATTTATTCATGAGAGACATAGAGAGAGGGAGAGAGAGGGGCAGAGACATAGTCAGAGGGAGAAGCAAGCTCCATGCAGGGAGCCTGTCGTGGGATTCAATCCTGGGTCTCCAGGATCAGGCTCTGGGCTGAAGATGGCGCTAAACCATTGAGCCACCCGGGGTCGCCCTAGTTTCACTCTTATGTGGAATATAAGAAACAGCACAGAGGATCATAGGGTAAGGGAGGAAAAAGAAAGTTGCTGGAGATGTGGTGAGTGGGGGGATGGAATAATTGGGTGACGGACATTAAGGAGAGCACAGATGTGATGAACACTGGGTGTTGTATGCAATTGATGAATTGTTGAACTTTACATCTGAAGCTAAATATGTACTACATGTTGGCTAATTCAACTTAAATTTAAAAAATTAAAAAAAAACAGTAAAAAATATGTCTTCAGGAATTCTTCTTTTCTCTTTTCTTGGATTTGCTTTCCTAGAATTTGACTTCAATCTCTGACAAACTGTCTTGTAAGGTAGGGGAAGGACTACCAGTGGATCTGGGCTTACTTCTAGACAGCCTAGTGGCACTCACTGAAAGATATTTTTTTCCCCAATTCAACAATAGCAACAACCAAGTCTTAGGTTTGAGTTTATTGGCTTGCATGAAGTCACTTGGACATATAAATCATGATTTGTAGCTCTGACTGGCCATATGCTAACCTCCCAATCCTTGGGCTAGTCTCAGATCCCTTTAATCATATTGTCTAAGCATAAGATGGGGGTTCACAGCAGAAGAAAATCAAGATACTATTTAGCAGAAGGGAAGAACAAATATTGTGCTGACTCAAACAATGAATTCCTGACTTCAAGTGTAAGTAAAGTGATGGGTTCTTTATAGTGCAAAAAGAGAAAAAAAGATGTCACTTTGTAAGATATACTTCCTTGAAAGACATATGTTGATAATACAGGATATTCATCAGTTATTTATATTTAATATATTGAAATATCAAATATTTGTTGCTTAACAATACTGAGTTTTCCAAAGCTCAGTCCTCCTTTAAAAGCTTATAAATAAAGAATAAATATTAGCAAACTGGTTAATTAGCATCATGTCCTTACCTTTACCAGCAAACAAAAATATAAATGTAAAGTGATATTTATTTAATATACAACCTTCTATTTCTGCTAATAATTATACATTTTTATACTTCATATTCAGAAGATATACATTCCTTGACAAAATATATAAGCTGTAAGGTTCTGGAAGCTTTTGTTTGATTTTCTTTTTTTTTTAATTTCAATTTTCACTTTCACTCTGTTGAGAATTCAGAAAGGACATGTCTATGAGAGTTGATGCTTTGATATTCTATATTCACATACTAGAATTGCTATGCAAATAAAAGAATTCTGGGTGAAAATTAGTTTCCTGCAATTGAGTCAGGGTGCTGGGTGATGGTGAAGACTAGTTGAATAGGCTATCACATGCAGAGCTTCAGTATTTGGGATTTAGAATCAAACAGAACTGGGCTGAGTTGCAGCTTCATCATTTACCGGCTGTGTGACCTTGAACAGTTTACCTCACCAATCCTGTTTCCTTATTTTTGAAATTAGCTTCAGATAGTTTCCTTCAAAAGATTATCAGGATTATATGAGATTAAGCAGTTGAGACTTTTGTAGTTTCTGGTGCAAAACAAGCATTCAGTTAGTCATTCTTTATAATTGAAAGACACTAGGTAATGATTTCTTACCCATCGTGATTCAGGGCATAACCCTTGCCAGCTGGCTGTTTGAAATGGTTTTATTTGCTCTTTCGGTGGGCTCTCTTCTCCTTTCTCCTTAGTGAAGACATTTGGAAATACACCACTCATTTCTAATATGGGTGAATTAGATTTTCATCAGCTTCCATGGGCACATGACTGTAATTAACAAGTAAAATGAACATGGATCATTTAAAATTCATTAAAGTATGGGAGAAAAATTCCATTTGATCACAAGTAAAATTCTCTGCATGTTTACTCACTTAGAGGAAGACATTTGGGAAGAAGTACTTTACTCTCTAATGTGTTAGCAGATCGCAAATGAAACTGCTTATAACCTCCTGCTGTCATGGTTATGAAACTCAGTTAACATTAATTGAAATATCTGAATGCCTGGTGTCACAACTTGTGAGTCAGGCACAAAAATCTTTTGTATATTTTATTATTTGTTTTTTCCAGTGTGAATATTAGAACATTCAGGTTTTCATGTATTGCTTGTTCTGGTTTGATAATCAGTGTAATAAATGGCTCCTGTGAAATGTGCTTAAGAGAAACCTGTGAAGGAGTTAATATCCCTATCTCTGTGCCAAATGGACATAGGGAAATTGATGATTGCAATAAAGGTCCAAAATTAGACAACCTTAATTCCATCACCTGTTTTCAAAGGATTGATTTTGTGAGATAGAGTGGAATCCTGTAATATTTTGAGAAAGAAAGAAAGCACTTCTGCATCAAAGCCACATCCAATCTTTTAGAGGATGGTATAGATTAAATATTTTCTCAACAGTAAAAATTAATAAATTATTGTATATACTGTAATATTAATATATTAATATATATATATATACTGTCCCTTAAATCCAAAGGTTAGGTTATAACTTGGTTCATAGATTATAAGAGCTAGTAAAGCTTTGATTAATAGCTCCAAAATATTCTATAACTTTATGTTTTATGTTGGTATCCATTTCTTGGGCAACATTAAGAAAATGTTCAAATATAGGGAATATTGAAATAATTTTATAGTGAACACATTTACAGTACCTAGAGTCTACCATTAAAAATTGTAACTATACTGTCTCTATCACAAATCTATCAGTCTAGACAGAAACAACCATTTTAAAATGTAATCTTACATGGAACCCCAGTATTTCCTAAAACTCAGTGCTTCTCTGGTCACAGTAGAGCTTGATACCCAGAGGTCTACTTGCTCTGGTTAACCCTTTCCTAAGGAGACCCCTGTTTTAGTTCTACTGCACACAATTTGACAACCTATGATCTATTCAAACCTTATTATTTTGCAGGAAAAACAAACAAACAACCTGAGATGCAGTCACAAATACCAAGTGACCTTTTAAGCTACTGCCAAAAGTGGAACTAGGATTTATTTTTCTGTTTTTGCTGCAGATGTAATCTTTTAAAAATAATCTCATCATGTTCTTTAAGCAGATGTCAGGATAGCCTCATCAGGCTGTGCATTTTGTACTCTGGAAGAATGACATGTGTGGTTCTGGTTAGAGTGAGTGTGGGAAAGCTAATCCTGTGATTCAGGCAAAGTAGCTATGGTAAGACATAGGTCAGGATTATATTTAGGCGATAAGGATATTGATAATGCTGGGGGTCATCAGAAAATTACTTCTTACATAAACCTAGGTCACTGTACAAATGTTATTAAGGAATATCCCTTTCCTTGCTGTTAGATTAATTGACTTACTCATGCATTCACTCAGGGAGCTCATCTTTGGTATTCTTATTTCCTT
Organism: Vulpes lagopus; assembly: GCF_018345385.1. Classification (NCBI taxonomy): domain Eukaryota; kingdom Metazoa; phylum Chordata; class Mammalia; order Carnivora; family Canidae; genus Vulpes; species Vulpes lagopus. Next base: position 40,004,175 of record NC_054826.1, on the reverse strand, counting down.
CTATCAGTTACATAGCATTTGGCTTTTTCTATTAATATAGCCTTAGTATTTGCAGCTCTCTTTACTGGTGTGTTCTGTCTCTAGTTTTTCAAAAGACAGCCTCTGCTTAGCCTATAGGCTTAAATACAGCCTAAGCCTATATCAAGTTAAATATCATTTGCTCAGAAATGTTTTCCCTGACGCCTCCTAAGACTTTTACACAATCACTATAACATACATCATTCTATGCATTTCCTCCATAGCACTTATTGTCATCTGTAACTCTTTGGTTTTTGTTTTGGTGTTTATTTTCTTTTTAAGATACATTGTAAGCTGCATGAGGGCAGGACCAGAAAAAATCCTGAGTTATAATAAATGTTCACTCATTTTTTGGAGTATATTTGAATGTCTACTATGTGGCAAGCATGGTTTAGAATCTAGAATACTACAATAGAAAAAATAGAGAAAGCCCTTGCTCTTTAAATTTTATATTTTCATGAGGGAAGACAATACACACCAATAAGTAGATACATAAAATGATAAGCAAAAAATAATGAAATTAAATAAAATTTAAGAAGAGGACAGAGTGATGGAAAGTGCTCTTTTAAATATGGTCAGATAAAGTTTCTCTGAGAAGATGATATTGAAGTGGGAGAGCTAAGTTCTTGTCTCATGGAGTCAAAGAATGAATTTCATGGACAAAGAGTAAGTAAGCAAGGACAGAAGAAGTTTATTAAGCAAGGACACAGAAAAATCTCTCTAGAATGAGAAGGTTCCTATAGGGTTGCAACATGGGCCTTCCCTGACAGTTATTTAGAACTAATCAAGGAGCTTGTGGTATTATCATTCTTGTGATGTCTTGGTTCAAGTAAGAACTGGTAATAATATCTGTAATGGCTTACTTCTTTTTAGGGTCTGATTATTCTTTGTTGTTTACAGATGACTGTCATAAAAAAGACACCCTCCCAACCCACATCCAGGGCAGGGTGGTCTGGTTTGTTCCCTTATCTCTGGTTTCCTGACACTTCAGCATTTTTGGGATTTCCATGAGCCTGATTCACACCCTATCTTTCCTTACCAAGCCCCACCTGTCCCTTACTCAATACTGCAACAGAAGTATGAGTTAAAGGAGGGAGCAAGTCATTGAGATATCCAGCAGAAGGGTCTCACAGGCAGAATAGCATGTACAAAATCCTTGAAGTTGTATTGGTTTTGGCATGTACAAATAACAGAAAAATGTTCATTACGCCTGGAGTAAAGAGATGACAAAATAAAATATAATTTTATATTTAAAGAGAGGAGATATTTGGGGACTCACTAAACTTTTTAAATTGTATTTGTAAAGAGAGATTTGACTTCTTTTTAGGATGATAATTCTGAAGAGAGTATTGGTTGATTTGAAACATGTGGTACATGAATCATCCATGCTAATGTGTAGAGAGCAGAATGACACTAGGGATGGAGGAGTAGAATGAGGCCTAGTTGGGAGGTCAATATGGTGGTCCACGTGAGAGGTGATGGTGCCATGGATTGAAGTAGTGAAATCTATGAGAGTGGTAAGGATTAGGATATATTATGAAGAAAATTATATCAAGATTTGCTTATGGAATGGAGTACAAGAGAAAGAGATTAAAAAAAAAATGAGTGCCAGATATTAATCCTGAGAACTGGAAGAATGTAGCTGTTATTTGTTGAGATAAGGGTGGGTGAGGGGAGAGCAGGGGAGAAATATCAAGGGTTTGGTTTTAGACATGTTAAATTTGAGGCTTCTATTGTGGATCCGAGAGGATAAATTAAGGACACAGATGGATATCAGTTTTAAGTTCAGAAGAAAGCCAAGGATGAAGAAACTAAATTCCAAGTCATCAGTATAAAGAATGCATATGAACAGTGAGACAGACTAAGTTCATATATAGATTGAATGTAGATAGGTGGAAGAAGAGATCCATGTGCAGACCCTTGTGATTCTATCATTTAGAGATTCAGGAAAGAAGATATTGAAATAGGAAGTAGGAGCGAGGTAAGAGGAAAGAAAGAATATTGTATCATATAAATCAAATAATACAATTTTTAGAAGAAAGGAGTGATCATCTACATCAAATGCTAACTCTTAATTAGAATAATATAAGATCTAAAAATTGGCCAATTTATTTCTTCTGGTCAAGATCATTACTGACCTTGACAAGAATGGATTTGGTGATTAGAATAGGCTGGAAAGAGGATAGAAAGATCATAAAAGGAGAAAGAGTTGTGCCATAGAAAGGAGAAGATAAACAGGGTGCTAACTGGAGAGGATGTAAAATGGAGAGAAAATTGATAAATGTGGAATTATCATAAATTTTTGCTTCATAATGGAAATGATATAGTGAAAGAGACATTAGTGATGGATGAGATAGAGGAGACAATGCAAGGAGTAATATTCTAGAGTGAAAAGGAAGGGATGTTACAAACAAGTGGAGAGAGAACAACTCATTATTGTAGCAGGGAACAGAGTGGGACAGATTACTTGAGCATCTTTGTAAGGGAGAAATTCAAACAGTGGGTCTGGAATCTAAAATGATTAGGGAGGGAAATGAGAATACCATGGAGAATGGTCAATGGACCAGAACTCTATGAGGATGAGGGATTGGTGGTGTCAGGCTATTTGAGAAATGAAATTTCAGAGGGGAAGCTAGAAAACAAAAATACTTCAGAGAGGGGGAGCTATTGGTAATGGAAAGGTCTCGAATACAGCTTATTTTTAAACTCTAAGTTACTGTTAGAATCAGTCAGGAAATTTATTTGCTTACTTATTTGTCCACCCATTTATGTATTCTTTCTTACGTCCGTTCCTTTATTTCTTTACTATAAAAAAAACACTGTTGCCTGGCCCAAGTCCATGTAATGATGCCATTAATTGGTCTGGACTTTGGAACCAGAGCACTGAAATTTAAAAAGGTTCCTAGACCCTGGTGATATTGGAGAACCATTGATTTGGAAACTTAACTATATGTTGGAGTCATTTGAAGTGAGAAAATTAAGGTATTGGTTGTATTGTTTCTTTGACTTTTGAAATCATAAATAAAAGTGATAGGAAGAGAAGATATAAGGAAGTATTTATATATATATAAATATAAGGTGTTGGGGGATCCCTGGGTGGCGCAGCGGTTTGGTGCCTGCCTTTGGCCCAGGGCGCGATCCTGGAGACCCGGGATCGAATCCCACGTCAGGTTCCCAGTGCATGGAGCCTGCTTCTCCCTCTGCCTGTGTCTCTGCCTCTCTCTCTCTCTCTCTCTCTGTGTGACTATCATAAATAAATAAAAATATTTAAAAAAAATATAAGGTGTTATATATGATATATTATATGATATAAGATGTTAAAGTCTTGAGGAAATGATTTCAGTCAGTAGAAGGCAGCAACAGGTTGGGGAAGCATATGGTGCAGTCTGAAACTAAGAAATGGGAGGTTTCATTACAGAGAAGGCAGGAATGGGTGTTTGAATGCAGCAATGTGAGCCAAGGCCCTTATTTACCCCACTTCCAGGTGTAGGATATGGCAATTGAAACAATGACTAATTGAGAGACTTTCAGGGGATACCAAAGGAAAGCTAGAAATCTATTAGTATAAGAAGGTAAAAAAACAAAACAAAACAAAAGAAAAAGAAAAAGTTAAGAGAAGTGCTTACCTTTCTTGGGATTGACAAACACCATAGTGTTTGAAGAGTGTCTGTTGAGTGAATAAGTATTTTTTATTCAGATCAGTGTTTGTGTACAACAGTAACTATATTATGCTGGATTAAAAATAATTATTTGAATATCTCTTTACCTTATTCACTTACTCAGAATTTATATTGTGGAATATCAACAGAAATAATATTATTTGCTCTGAATTCATGCTAAGGAACTCATCTATTATCAATGGCAGGTTTACATGAAAATGTTGGATTCTGTTGTTTGAATATTGTATGGATGAATTATCGAATATACAAATGGTTAATGGCCAGACAACAGAACTGACCACAAACTCTGCATCAACTGGACTATGAAGTCACAACACAACTTCTCTAGAAATCACCCAGAGTGGTCAGGACTTGGTCAATAATTTTAACTTCCCTATATTTTGCCCTGGCTTCCAACTGAGGATCAGCCAGAGAAAGCCAAATGCATTTCCCAAACCAATCATATAAGATGCTTGGCTTTTAATGAGCCTAACACTTCTCTATTCCAACAACTCCCAATATGAGTATACCTAAAGCCCTCCTTTTTTTCAATATAAAGTGTTCTCATTCCCCTACCTATCATTGAGTCTTTGTTAAATACAACTGATAATGATTGACTTCCATGTTATTGCAAGCTCTTAATAGCCTCTGTTGTCATTTGAGTGGCCTTCGTTTCTTTTCATATGTGAATGACTAATAAGAATGTATATGTGGGTAATAATAATAATACAGTCCATTAAATACAGTCCTAAAAATTAGGTATTTTAATGAAACATTCTGATAGAGGCAGTTCTTTTCATATTCTTGTTTAGAAATATTGGTAGCTGCAATTTAAAAAAATATGTAAGAGATGCTTAAATGGATAAATATTAATAATATCCTTAATAGAAACAGTGTTGTGGAAATAAGCTTAGGTGCTCCATTCAGTATCATTAACAATTTTAAATATTTTTTTACCCAATAGGAGATATAAGTTCAGCTTACAGACAAGATAATGTACTAGAATATTTTAAAATATGTTTAAAATTTATTAATCCTTTAAAAATATAGCTTACTGATATATCTTCTGATGCAAGAGAAACAAAAGCAAAAATAAACTATTGGGACCACATCAAAATAAAAAGTTTCTTTAAAAAAAGGATTTTGTCTTATTTGCTAGAGAGAGAGAGAGAGAGAGAGAGAGTACAAACAGAGGGAGCAGCAGGCAGAAGAGGGAGAACTCTCTCTCCAGGGCCCAGACTCTGGGCCCAATCCCAGGACCTCTGGATCATGACCTGAGCTGAAGGCAGATTCTTAACCAATTTAGCCACCCAAGTGCCCCCAAAATAAAAAAATGTTCTGCATAGCAAAGGAAACAATCAACAAAACTGAAAGACAGCCTACTGAATGGGAGAAGATATTTGCAAATAATATATCCAATAAATGGTCAGTATCCAATTATAAAGAGCTTATACAACTCAACACTGTAAAACAAAAAAGTCCATTAAAAAATGCACAGAAGACATGAACAGCCAATTCTTTAAAGAAGACATACATGGCCAACAGACACATGAAAAGAGGCTCAACATCACTAATTATTAGGGAAGTACAAATCAAAACCACAATGAGATATAATCTCACACCTGTCAGAACTGTTAAAATCAAAAACACAAGATACAGGTGTTGGGGCAGGACTTGGAGAAAAAGGAAACCTCGTGCACTGTTGGTGAGAATGCAAACTGGTACAGCCACTGTGGAAGACAGTATGGAGATTCTCAAAAAATTAAAAATAGAACACTCTTATGATCTGGAAATTCCACTACTGTTTTCATATTCCAAAGAATATGAAATTTGAAAAGACATATGTACCTCTATGTTTATTGGAGCATAATTTACAATAACCAAATTATGGAAACAGTCAAAATGTCCATTGATAGATGAATGGATAAAGAAGATGTGGTATGTATACAATGGAATATTACTCAGCCATAAAAAGAATGAAATCTTGCCATTTGCAACAGCATGGATAGATTTAAAGAATATTATGCTAAGTGAAATAAGTCAGTCAGAGAAAGACAAATTACATATGATTTCACTTATATGTGAAATTTAAGAAACAGGGCAAATGAAGAAAAAAAGACAAACCAAAGAACAGACTCTTAACTATAAAGAACAAACATGGTTACCAAAGGGGAAGGGGTGAAACAAGTGAAGGGAATTAGAATTAAGAACACACTTATCATTATGAGCCTGAGTGATGTATAAAATCAATGAATCACTATATTGTACACCTGAAACTTACATAATACTGTACATTAGCTATACTAGAATTAGTGTAAAGAAATAAATTTAAAAAACAAAATAAAATTTAAAAATCCTTCCAATAGAGAAAAAAAAAACTCACCGAAGACATAAAATATCATAGTACATGGACTTGAATGAAATATTTAATTCTTTTTTAAAAAATTATTTATTCATGAGAGACACAGAGAGAGAGAGGCAGAGACACAAGGCAGAGGGAAAAGCAGGCTCCTCACAAGAAGCCCGATGCGAGACTTTATCCTGGACCCCTAGGATCATGTATTGAGCCAAAGGCAGATGCTCAACCTGCTGAGCCACCCAGGCATCCCTGAAATATTTAATTCTGAACATGATTGGTAGTGGATATTAGTCAAAGAATATATGTATATAAAATTTTTAAGATTTATATTTAATGAAACAACTTATCTTTGCAATCTTTCTCAGAAATTAATCCCTTTTAAGATTTTCACAACCCCTAGTATAAATCTATTTCAAAAATCAATAAACTGTCCATAAAGTCTTGATATCTAGCTCAAAATCCATTTTGTATGCTAACTGGAGGTTACTTATACAAACAAATATGAAAAAGAGTCTTCAGAAAGAGATTTTATCCATTAGGAAGTGCTAATGCATAGGTCTAAGCTATTATTATTATTACTTAGCTTCATGTAAAAATGTTATTTGAAGTTATATTTATCATTACAGAAATTTTATTACTAATCTTTGATTTTGGGAGACCTGGGTGGCTCAGCGGTTGAGTGTCTGCCTTTGGCTCAGGGCATGATCCTAGGGGTCCAGGATCAAGTCCCACATTGGGCTTCTTGTGAGGAGTCTGCTTTTCCCTCTGCCTGTCTCTGCCATTCTCTCTGTGTGTCTCTAATGAATAAATAAATAAAATCTTAAATTTTTTTTTTTAGTATAGTACTTCACAATTGCATTGTGGTTTTCAATGGTTCTCAATATGTGAATCATGGACCAATAGCATTGCCTAGGAACTTGTAAGAAATAAAAGTTCTCAGGCCCATCCCAGATTGACTGAATTAGAAACTTTGGGGATAAGGCCCCCAAATTTGTGTTTTAATAAGTCTTCTAGGTGATTTTGATATGTACTAAAGTTCAACATCCTCTGATTTAAATAATATTCTTAGTTAATCCATGGAAAATTTATTTTTTAAAAAGATTCTATTTATTTATTTGAAAGAGAGAGAGAGCGAGCATGAGTGGGGCGAGGGGTGGCACAGAGAGAAAAAGAGAAGCAGACTCTCCGCTGAGCAGGGAATCTGATGCAGGGCTTGATCTCAGGACCCTGAGATCATGATCTGAGCTGAAGGCAGGCACTTAACCAACTGAGTCATCCAGGCACCACTCTCCATGGAAAATTTAAATAATAGCAACAAAAAAGAATATTTGATTTATGCAGTAAACATTATTAGATTTGAATGAATTTTTATAAGAACTACTAAACATGTCAGATATTTTGCTGCCATGGAGATAAGCCACTAAAAATTAATCATGTGTGGCAGTAGATTCTAAGGGCTGCACTATTTCTTTCTTAAAGTTTATGCATGGGTGAATAATTCAGTCAGTTTACAAAAAAACTAAAAAAAAAATGGTAATATTATCAGCTTAGAAATTCTTGAGAAATGGTCTTAAGCCCTCTATTTTATCATGAAAAATACAAAGTCTTCATTCTTTAGTAGTTATTTTATCTGCTTTACCTCTTTACATAGAGCAGGGATTCCAAACTCAAATGCCTTCAGATAGACCAGGCTCTTAACTTCACTGAGCAGTCAGGTGGAATCTTCATTTCTATACAGAAAATTGTTTTCTTCGAGATATACTGAAATATGCAAGCCTTTCAGTTTATTAATTATTTTTCATTTTTGACAGAGACATGGGAATAAATAATACAACCCATTCCTTTGGATCCTAGGAAAACAGCAATGCAAGCCCAATGAAGACTATGAACAGACACTCCATCTGGGTACTAGGAAGGTAATGGAGGTAGAAACCATGACAACTTCAATGTTGTCTTATCTTAATGGCAGAAAGGGAATCCAGCAGGTGGGAGGAAGTTTCTCCTTAACACCTGCCAGCTGTAGCCATGTGTGAATATAAAGGTGATGGTATTTTAGTCCCTACGCTCCTCACAAAGAGAGGCTAGAAATGAAAATTATCAAGTACGATTTCTTTAAAAATTTTTGTTTGTGTGATAAGAACATTTTATATGGGATTTGTGCTAACAAATTTTTAAGTGCACAATTCCATATTGTTCACTATAGGCACAATACCATATTGTTCACTACAGGTACCTCTAGAACTTGTATATCTGAAAATTCCCTCCATACCTGTTGAATGACCACTTTCTGTTCCCATCGTCCCAGTGACAGGTCACCATTTCATCCTCTGTTTCTATGAGTTCGATTCTTATATAAGTGGAGTAATGGAATATTTCACATTTTGTGACTGGCTTATTTCACTTAGCATAATGTCCTCCAACTTTATCCATTCCCCAGGTTGATAGACATGGCAAGATTTTCTTTTTCTAAGGCTGAATAATGTTCCATTGTATTTATTTATTATACCTCATTTTCTTTATCTGTTTATTTGTTAATAGATATTTGTGTTGCTTCCATATCTTGACTGTTATGGATAAGCTACAGTAAACATAGAAGTCTGTAGAGTCTCTTTGGGATTTGATTTCATCCTTTTGGATATATACCCATAAGTGGGATTGCTTTATTATACAGTAATTCTATTTTTTAATGTTAAATTGGCCCAATAGGACCCACAGACTCTGACAGTTGATAAACTCTATGTGGAGAATTGTTTTCAGTTAGAAAGTGAACATATCTTCTTCTTGTTTGTCTTGGAAAAAAGAATAGAGATACAGAAGTTTGAAGAGTTTTTCTATGACACATATTTTGTATATTTATGAATCAGAACTATCTGATACCTCTATTTAGACCAAAATAAGGGAGCTTCTTATCCCAGCATGTTAATCTTATCCGGTCTTTTGTTTTTGGCCTGCTGATTTCAGAGGTGTTATCACCTTATGATTGCTAGAAAACTATTTTAGACAACATCTAATTATGCTCTAAAAGTTTCAAGGTCATCTTCAGAAATACTATAATTTATTTAAGGTAGCTTAATAATGGAAAGTTTCTACAAAATCTTTTTTTGTTGTTGTTTTCTATCCCTATACTCTATTCTCATTTCTCTTTCCGTTTTAGATACCCATTCTAACATGTTTAATGAGTTCCTTTTTGTTTATATGCATTTCTCCTAAATAGATATCATTGCTTTACTTTAAATTCATGTACATACTTTAAATTCACATAAAAGTAATTAGGTTGTATTAAAAAAAAAAAACCTTCTGCATTGTAAATTACTATGTAATCTCCAACTGTGTCTATAAAACGACAAACTGTAGTTATTTAAACAAAAAAAATTTCCACCTTACTAAGGTGCAGGTGAAACTTAAAACAGTTTTTATAAGATTTTGATTGGCTTTCAATAAATTTATGATTTTTAAAGAAATTTTGATTTCTTCCTTAATTTTCCCTTTTTTTCAAAGGAGCATATATTTGAGTAGGGTCTAACTTTATAAAAAAAATTAGCTATTTTGAAGTTTCTTCCTGTTGATTTTAGGGTGTACATGTCTAGACTGGTAAATGTGTTAAATACATAAATTGAGAATAAAAATTTAACATTAGGTATTTTTTTTCCTTTGAAGTTTCACAAAATAGGGCATTCAAATATTTGAAGCTATATACTAAAATGACAGTTAACAATGTAAAAATAAAGTGGAATTTAAATTTAGTGTTTTCTTGCCCTTAGTTATTAAGCTTATTTCACTCATTCATTTCATAAGTGCTAATGCATAGACATAAAAACAGAAGTATTATCAGACTATGTTGCATAATGGATAATTATTTTTCTGGAGATATAACAAAAGATTTCTCCTGTGTCCTTACATGAACATTTTCTCTCAGTGAAAGCACACTTTCTGTTTTTAGAATTCCATTTCTTGACTGTCATTTTTACTGCATTTTTTCCTCTTCTGGTTCTAAAATATTCTGTCAATCTTGTGTTCCCAAAATATAACATGATCTTCTAGATATGGAAAAGAGTATAGTAAAAAAGGGAAAATGAAGCATATTCTGAAATAAGCAAGGCAACATTGAAACATAAAATTGTAGAATTAGCTCACTTTTGAATATGTATGTAAATGTACTGGCTAAGTTAGTATAAGATATAATTCTGTGTGATTTAGTTGGCTTTGTCTCAGGAATGTAAGGTTGGTTTAACATCTGTCTAGTAGATCATATCAACAAACAAAACAAAATTGTCTTGGCTGTTACTAATGATCATTAGAGAAAATTAAACATACATTTCCAACAAACAAACAAACAAACAAACAACAAACAAGCAAACATATTGAACTTCCTCTAGAAGGAGTTTTTTAAAGGTCTATAAGTAGTTTCTATATTAAATCAAATGAAAACATCAAAAATAACAATGAAACACTAGAGATATTTCTAGTAATATCAGAACTAAAATAAAGAACCCTACTATTAACATGTTACGTAACATTGATTTGAAAATGCTAACCTGTGCAATGAGACAAGAATATTAAGTAATAAGTAAGCATGCTGTGAAGGAGTTAAAATATAGTTATTTGTGATGATATAATTAGCTTCAGTGTGATCCTCATGCAGATGAACACACTCTTTCTCAAGTGTGTTTCTGGGAGGATGGTAGGTGAAAGAATGAGCCAGGAAGAAGTGTAAGCACATGATTTTAACCTCTGATTTGCCCTAGTCTAGTGGAAAAAATAATTTGATACTATGCAGGTGGTCACTTAGTTTTTTAATTTAATTTAAATTTTTTTTTAAGATTTTATTTATTCATGAGAGACACACACACAGAGAGAGGCAGAGACATAGGAAGAGGGAGGAGCAGGCTCCCCATAGGAAGCCCAATTTACTACCTGAGTCAAAGGCAGATGCTCAACCACTGAGCCACCCAGGTGCCCCATAGGTGATCACTCTAAATGTTCTTCATCTTCTTTGCTTATAATCTCACACACTTTGAGGAACCAATTATTCCCAGATTCTTTCCCAAACCCTCCCTAAACATGTATCTGACTAGTTTGAATGTGGCTTTGTTTCCATTTGTTTTCATGACTGGGGTTAGCAAATAGGATATTGTAAGGAAGCTATGAGTGAGCATATGCATCTCAGCTTTAACTATAAACTTAACCCATGGTTGTATTTCTCTGTACCCTCAGTTTTCCTTATTCTTGTGTTTCAAATAATATATGCCACTCTAATGTTCTGAAGGCTTCTTCTCCCTGTTTTATTTTTCCTCAACATCTTGGTAGTATGTACTCATCCCTAGGTATCACCAATTTTACATTCTTTTTCTCTGCCTTTTCTTCGGAGTTTTCCATTTGCCTTTAAAATAGATTGCTGTTTAGATTAATATTGCCTAATCAACAACAAAGAGCCTCTATATACTGTTATTTACTTCCTTCAAGACATTTAACTTCATATTACATTTTCTATGCTTCTAGCTTGATATTTCCCTTTTAATATCATGGTGTTGTACAGAATATATAGTTATAACTTGATAAAAATACTTGATGCAATTCTAGACAATGTGAAATGGAAACCTCACTTTTTTTCTAATGGTGTGAAAAAAGAATGCTTTTTAATGTCTTTCCTGTCACAGAGTGTTTTTAGTTGACATTTTAAACATATTATAAGATTATTTTGCTTATTTGTCTAAGAATCTTGCTGAAATGGATTTATATATTTTCAGGCCCCCCTCTCTGGAGGGCAGAGAGTGGGGGAAATGGTTAAAGGTGGCCAGGAAATACAAACTTCCAGTTACAAGATAATAAATTCTGGGTATGTAATGTATAGCATGGTGTCTATAGTCAATACTGAATTGTATATTTGAAAGCTACTCAGAGAGTAAAATTTAAAAGTTCTCACCACATGCTCACACACTTATAGTTTGTAACTATGTAAGGTGATGGATGTGTTAATTACCTTATAAGTAATTGATTTGCAATACAGACATATAAAATCACTGTTTTATACCTTAAACTTACACAACATTATGTATCAATTATATCTCAATAAAACAGGAAACAAACAATGTTTCTTAAGTAGGTTAACATGGTAAGCAATGAAAATAAGTAACATCACATTTAAGAATCCTTTCATGTAGAGATCAAAGACTAATATGGTCATGCTATTTGCAAATAATAGTGTTTTAAGTGAAATTTCAGTCTGAAATGATAGGTCTCTGGTCTTTCTAGTAATTCTATTATTTCTTCTGTCTTGACAAACTACTATCTTTATCATATTACGGTATTTGATTGAAAGCAGTAAAATGTAGATATTGAATTATCTTACTGTCTAAGGATGTTTTTGTATATCTGAGAAAATGAAGAGAGATAAGTATAAGAAATGGAATATTCAGCTGGTGTCAGAAGATAGAACAGTTTTGAAAAAGCAGAGACATACAAGAGCATGGGAATTTGAACAAATGAGACCGAGAGGGTCAAATGCTCCAGAAGGAGAAATCAGAAAGACTTGTGTTTTGTCAATAAGTGATAAATAGTGGTCCCCAAATGAAAGGTTTTTTATGAGTGTTAGAAACAGAAAACAATTGCAAGTGATTAAGGAATAACTACATGATGAAAATATGGTGGCCATACTTTCATATTAATATGAGTTTTAAAAAAATTTATTACAAGAACAATATATGTTATAAAAACATGCAAACAACACTGGAGTCTAGAATATTTTTGGCAAGCCCTTCTACAAGAAATAGCCACTGTTATAAGTGGATGTATGGTAGTTTTCAATTAAAAAATATGTATGTTAGGGTGCTAGTAGGTTAAGCATCCTACTCTTGATTTTGCCTCAGGTCATGATTTTAGGATTGTGAGATCAATGGTTCTTAGAATTCTCTCTCTCCTTCTACCCCCTTCCCACCACTTGCACATGCTCTCTCTCTCTAAAAAAAGAAAAAAAAGTCTACATAATTCAAAACACTGTATACACAGGCCATTTGTGTAATGATGCAGTGAAGGCAATAGAGAAAAGATTATGCCTTAAGAATAGTTCTTATCAGGGCAGCCCCGGAGGCCCAGCGGTTTGGCGCCACCTTTGGCGCAGGGTGTGATCCCGGAATCAAGTCCCCACATCAGGCTCCCTGCATGGAGGCTGTTTCCCTCCTTCTGCCTGTGTCTCTGCCTCTCTCTCTGTCTGTCATGAATAAACAAATAAGATCTTAAAAAAAAAAAAACGAATATTCGTATCATTAAAAGAAATTTTTTTTTTGGCATAGAGAGACTAATGAAATAGGGGTGGGAATAAAGATAGAAATCAGGAGGAAGAATACTTCATTTCTAAGCAAGAAGAGAAGGAAAAAAATAGATCCTAGAGGTAAGTGTATTAAGGGGAATAAAGGAGCAATAGAAAGAGTAGCTTGCCAATTGAGCTAACATGCTACAAAAAATAATATTGGATTTGATAAAATACACAAACACACACATACACAGTTTCTTACATTCTGAGTTTGGTCATAGATTCAAACAAGTAGTATCAGTATGTTCTTGGCAGAAACGTTCACAGTTCAAGTTGTTTATTGGTCTATAGGACTCTGAATATGGACTCTAAGGACTCTAAGATCTATGGAAAGGAAAGAGAGAAAAGAGTTGAGAGAAAGAGAGTTTTCTCTGTATCTAGAGGAATGCTTTCTGTCTTTTTACACACTGGGGTTCTGTAAAATATCTCCTTTGAAAGAAGGTATTCATTTCTAAAAATCAGTTGGATAACCATTGTTCATTGTTTTTGGTTGATAGTTTGCAGGAAGATTACCAGGAGCTGGTAGTTTATTCAAAAGATGAGGAAAAAAAAAAACCCTCCTAACTTAATAATATCAAACTATCATAAAGGTTCAGATGTTATTACTGATGGTTCTTTTGATACTTGTGGGTCTGGAGTCATACGAAATGGAGTCTTAGAAAGAAATATCTAGAACCCACTCAAGGAGGATTATCATCCTTTTATCAGCAATTAAAGGAAGGAAAGCAAGGGAAGATCCTAAAGATGATGGATCTTTGGTGCATTGTCGTGGCATTAGCAAAGAGTGTACTTCTCATCCAGTAGGAGAAATAGTTCAGTGCCACTGGCCCACAGTTGACTCTCTACAATGAACTCCATTGAATCAATAAAGGCCAGAAGAACCACGATCAGCTGCACAGGTATTGTCTCTGGTAGCTGCAAAAGGATTCAGAATCTTACCATAACATTATTTTATGCTCAGATTAGGATCTCTTTGAATAAATGAATTTGATCATTCAGGACCTGAAGTGGAAATTTTAATCTAGCAGTTCTTTAGCTGGATCTAGCCTGAGAGGTTTATGTGACACACAAAATATATTTCATATATGTGAATCAGCAAAATGTAAAAGTCAAGAAATTCACAGTAAGTCTAGATTTCTTTCTTCTTATGAAAAAAAGGAAAACATATTGCAGCATCAGACCTTATTCCTACATGGCAGGCATTAACTGTAGTTTGTAAGTTATTCTTATCTGTCTGACCCTACAGACTTTGGAGATGGTGACCTCTGACTTTGAGAGTGGTCCTAGTTGTTTTTTTGTTTCTGAGACAGAAGTAAATTGAATATGAATGTGACTGACCACTCTTCTATTCCAAGCAGTCTCCTCAAGAGTTTCCCTTGGGCAATTCTGTTCTAGGCAGGAACAATTCTTAGTATGAAAATAAGTTATGATTTGAAGTGCTCACATATGCTTCACTGAAAGAATCAGGAAGTAGATGGTTGAGTCTGTCAGCTTTTTTTTTTTTTTCTTTTTGCTCAAATGCTTCTGGAGCAGAGAATCATCATAGCATCAGTGTGTTGATGGCTCGATTGTTTTTAATAATTGTATCTCAAAGGGATCCCTGGATGGCTCAGCAGTTTAGAGCCTGCCTTCGGCCCAGGGTCTGGTCCTGGGGTCCCGGGATTGGGTCCCACGTCAGGCTCCCTGCATGGAGCCTGCTTCTCCCCCTACCTATGTCGCTTCCTCTCTCTCTCTCTCTCTCTCTCTCTCTCTCTGTCACTTATGAATAAATAAAATCTTTAAAAAAATTGCATCTCAAGATAGATGAAGTAAGCAGATAGCTTGAACTCTAGTTGTAATGAGGTGTTACTATTCTGTGGTAGCCTCAAACTCTGAGAACATTTGTTACCCAGAGATACATTAAAACTAAAACCTCCTCAGAAACTAGAAACAGAGAATGGAGTAGCAGGAAGAAGTGCTAGTTATAGGAGGCCTTGATTTAGAAGAATTTATGAAGATCAATTTTATTTAGCACTCATTGAAGTTTCCTGCAAGAGTTAGTTCTTGTGGAGAAGAGTGTTAAGGTGGGAATAAAGCTGTCAAACCATTAATCTTAAACAGCTCTGTGGTGCAGCTATCAGAAAATCTAATTAATCTGGCCTAACTATATCCAAATATTAGGATATATAAAATTTTGGCTAACTCTACAGCCACAAATTATGTTGACACATTTAACCAGCTGAATACGCTT
The DNA here is from genome assembly GCF_018345385.1 of Vulpes lagopus. Classification (NCBI taxonomy): domain Eukaryota; kingdom Metazoa; phylum Chordata; class Mammalia; order Carnivora; family Canidae; genus Vulpes; species Vulpes lagopus. Next base: position 39,988,600 of record NC_054826.1, on the reverse strand, counting down.
CATCAAAAACAGTCAAATCACCTTTCAAGTTGTTTACTACAGAGTATGGAAATAAAAGTATTTTGAATGGAAATGGGAAAACTAAGTTGATAGTACTAACAGCAAGCATTTATTAAACAATGTGCTTAGCATTTTGCACCTGTATCTCATTTAATAGTAGCAACCATTCAGATAGAGGTTCTCAAATTATTCTCATGTGAAACCAGAGTTTAGAAAAACTAAATAAATTGTCTGAGGTCAATGTGGATAGTCAGAAAGAGATAAATCCTAGATTCAAACTTTCCTACATGCCTTACTATTCCCTATGGATAAGGGAAGAGTGGGGATTCCTTAAACATACTATCATGGCTCATCAGGGGATTCTGTCTTAGTGAATTAAACAGATTTTTATTTTGCTACTCTTTAATGATCCCCAAAGCATTTACTCTAGTAAAATTACTTGGAGAACCATTGTTAGCCCTCCAATTATGAACATTTTATTCTCTGATTCAACATTTTGTGTTTTCTTCCTGTTTTAATAATGATTTGAAGTTGTTTATCAGATGTGACAAAATTTTAATGATGAAGCTATTTCTTTAGAAAAACCTTATAGATCTGTGCATGCAAAGGCTCTTAATCTTTGTCTAGTTGATTCTTATAGCAATAATAATAATGATAACATTGGCAAAAACATCACCAGCAAACATTTTTTTAAAACACTTGTAGTGTGCCAGGCACAAAGCCTAGGGATTATATACCACCAAATCTTCCATATTAGTAAAATGAAAAATTGTTTTCTGCCAAATAATATTCATTTGTCCTTAAGAAGTATTTTACTGGGGCAGCCCAGGTGGCTCAGTGGTTTAGTGCCACCTTCAGCCCAGGGCCTGATCCTGGACACCTGGGATCAAGTCCCACATCCGGCTCCCTGCATGGAGCCTGCTTCTCCCTCTGCCTGTGTCTCTCTCTCTCTCTCTCTCTCTCTCTCTCTGTTTCTCTCATGAATAAATAAATAAAATCTTTTAAAAAAAGGAGTATTTTACCACAATCAAGTAAGAGCAATATATGGAAAATGCAGTCTTCCCCACAGGTTTGTTGTGGAAATTCTGTGATAAAATATAAATGAACATTAAAAAAATAAATTCAGGAGAAGATGGTGGATTCACAAGCTTTGGAATAAAATGAACGTGGAGTAATGTTCCAAGAATAAGAAAATAAAAATGTAGGACATACAGTTAAATTTGAATTTCAGATAAAGTACAGTTTTGTTTTAGTATGAGAATATTCCAATTATTCTGTGTCCCTCACTAGGTGTGTGACACTGGACAATTTCTCTTACTTTATATTCATCCATTTGTGAAGATTTAGAATTTCTCTAAGTTTCTATTTGTCCAGTTATAAAGATTAGAATTCAGGGGTATAAAGTATGTAGCACTGTGTCTCACACCAATTAGGTTACAAGTAACCTACCTTTGATAATGAACATCTGATTTTGAACATTTGAAGTATGAGATCCCTAAAGCATGTGAAATTATTTATTCCAAATGACTTTTAGCCATTATCCTTTTAGTGGGTAACAGCCGGTTTATAATTGTGGGGAATTGAAGATCTAAACAGAGTCCTAAAATTAAGGTATTTTGATACCATATTACCCAAACTCCTACTTCATGGGTAAGAAAGAAGCAGGAAATCAAGCGTACAGCCAGGATTAATAAATAAATCTCTTCAATATCTATTAAGAGTTCTTTGCAATGCAGCAACTTGTCTTACAGGAAATCTTGCTGAAAACAATTAATTCAGTAGATTTGTGCAAGGATACACACACACACACACACACACACACAGAGTATTGGATAGGCACAGCAAAATTCCAAATCTCCTTTTCTAACTTGAATAATATTTTGTTCTATCATGCAGATACAGACTATGGTGGTATTTACCACAGCCTGCGGTATTTACCTAACTACAGTTGAGTTAATAAACACTAGTATTTTTTAAAAAAGATTTTGTTTATTTATTAATGAGAAACACAGAGAGAGACAGAGACATAGGCAGAGGGAGAAACAGGCTCCCTGTGGGGTAGCCTGATGCAGGACTCAGAGCCCTGGGATCATGTCCTGAGGCAAAGGCAAATGCTCAACCACTGAGCCACCCAGGCATCCCTAAGCACTAGTATTTTTAGTCATTGTTAATAAAATACTCTTTTCCAGTAGGGGTTTTAGTTACCAGCCACCATCATCCAAAATGTGAAAATGTGATGTATTTTACATAACTTGCTCAGCAAGCTTTTAAGTAACTTTGACTTTCCAACCTAGTTGTAAAAAATAACTTACCTCATAGCACTGACTTAATTTCTTGTTGATAATTTATTTTAATCCCAACAATGCTAAGGTCTTTTCTAATCAATGATGAGCATTTTACTTTTGCTGACACTGAGCTCTTCAATAGACACTTTACAAAGTGAGGCTCATTTGCATTCAACTAGTCATCACTCTGCAAGGTGTAATTTGCATTCTGATCATGAGTATAATTTCCCATTAACTTTGTTGCAACATAGAACATAAGTACTGATATTACTTAACTCTAATCTATTATTTTTAATATACAACATCATTTTTAAAAATCAATCCAAATTTCTGTCTCAGGCTTGTGAGCTGTTATTTTTCTAGACATTCAGTGCTATTGTTTACTAGCTGAAGAGTTAAAATAAGTTATTCTCAAATCAGGCAGACCTGTGTTTATATTTCAGACCTAATACCAACAAAATGTATCACATTAAGGGAGCAACTTAAATAGTCTGGACTTCAGATTTCTTATTTGTAAAATGAGCACACCGACAGCACTCATGGCATAGGGATTGCGTGAGGAGTAAATGAAACAATGCATGGAAAGTGCTTTACCTAGTGATGAACACATAGGTAATACTAAATGTAGTCAATATTTGTTTTCTCCTTTTTTCAGATATAATCATTGTGCTTTTTAAATTTTCTCTTATTTTCTTGGTTATTCCGTCACTACTTTTAATTATTTTCACATTTTATATTAGAAAAGATTATTTTGTGAAAATATATGTAAATCTTAGAAGGGATCAGGGGACTTTGGCAGAGGAATCAGGTAATAGACCTCCCTTAGCGGACGGGAGTTTGTGGAGGAAAAAAACAACAATGGAACCCAGTGCTATGACCATTTCCCCAAACTGTTCTATTTCCTTTGACACTTTTGTGGCAAATTTACTGATAATTGATAAACTGGCATATTTCAGTTTGCACATGATTAGAAGTAAAAAATGGGCTGACCTAGGTGTGATGACACTTAGTAGTTTAGTTTTAGAGCTTATAGTTCTGCTGCTAAGCATGGAAAAAGGATGACTATCTGTGGCTGGTATTGGTCATTAGAATGGTCAAAAAGTAAGCACAGAAACTATCATATGAAGAAATGTGAATGGATTTCAAGTTTGGAGGACATCTAAGTGGACTTCAGAGAAGGTACTTGACTGGGAAATAGAATTAATTGAGGTTACTTTGAGGTATATCAATCTAGAAGAAAATTTGCTTTCAGGGGCATGAATCCTGATAATTAACATTCTTGATGGAAAAAAGGCCTCATCATAATGAAAACAGTCTAGACTCAATATTTTGTCAGGTCTGCAGTAGGTAAGATTTGAGAATACATTTAAGAAAGAACTATTTTCCATTTTTTCCTGCTTTCCATCCATTATAACATATATGATTTAGGCAATTAACAAAACAAAGATAACAAGGTTGTTTGTAAAAAAAAATGACATAAGCATACATGCAGTTTTACATAGGGAAACTTAGAAGTTATTATTACTTCCATCGCCTAAGATTATGAGTGAAATCATTAGGAGTGCAGACACTGACCAGACTTAGTTTTAATCTTGCGCCACCACTTAGTAGCTGTGTGAATTTGACTGGGTTTTTTGACTGTTCTGTACCTCAGTTTCATCACCTGTAACCTGGAGATAATTATATTACTTACTGCATAGAGTTGCTGATAGGATGAAATGAGTTAATACATATAATATAGCTTAGACTAGAGCTCAAGTGCACTGAAATTATTTAATATTAGCTATTACATCACTGACTGAAGTGGTATAAGCCATTCCTTATATTGCCAACTTTTTTTTATCAATTTGATATGATATGTACTATGTATTTTTTAATTCCCCAAATATGTTATTTTTTCCTATGACTAGAGCAGAGAACGTAGCAGAGAGATGTTCAGATGTATTGTTTGGATTAGTAATGAGTCATTTGAAAATTACAATTTGAATCATACCCAGTAAGGAAAATTTTTATTTATATAATGTGTTTCTTGCATATAGTCCTATTAATAAAACAATCTATTTTGTTTTAGATTAATAAGGTTTGTCAAAACAAATCTCTTCTAGTTTGCTGAGTAGGTCTCAAGAATTAGAAATGACATTAAGATATATGACTGACAAGTTTTGAGCCATGTCATCATGATGACCAAACTAAGAGATATGTCATTCTGATGAGGATGGATGGCAGAGGATGTGCCGGAAGGTGTGTAGCAGAAGCAAAAAGAAAACAGGGGTCTATGCTGAGATGATCAAATAACTCTAATTATCACTGAAATTGATTTGAGGCTGAATTTACTTTAAAACTGCAGCATGCATTTTTTAATATATTTATACAAATAATCCATTTTCATACAGTGACCTTTCTGATGGAAATCATTTTTAAAATCTGCAACAAAAAAGTCCTTACTTGTCATTTCATAGCCTGATTTGCAGATGAAGAGTAGCATACATTTAAAAAGTTGGTGCTTCCTCCCTATTATTCCACTAATTGCAAATAATAATAAAAATTATTATTGTGGTAGTACTTCCTAGGCAGTTACCATGTGCTAAGTACTGTACTAAATTTACCTGTTAATACTCATTTAAATGTATTTTTACTTAGTATATTATATATTTTATTTTTATATATTTTATTATATATTTTTACTTACTATATTATATATATTACTTATTATATTTAAGTATATTAATACTTCCCAATAAATATATTTTTATTACCTTCAGTTATTATTTAGGAAGCTATGGCTTAAATTAGTTACTTGCCCAGCTAATATTTGGTAGACCAGGACTGAACCCAGGTCTTTATTCTTAGCCCCTAGGTAATATTGCCCAGAAATGATGTGGTGAATAGTCAAAGTGGCCCAGAGCTCAAGAACCATCTAGTAATTCTCAGAGTATGGGATGTCAACTCTGACCATATAAAATAGTTTTAAGTGGTTTATGAAATTGGCACCAAGTGACATTAAAAATGAGGAAGTTACCTCCCGTTCAATTCTTGTTCTCAGGATTATCCTGAGAAAGTATTAGTCTGGTGATCATTGCTCTAAGTTTCTTGAACATGAGATAATTTTTATTGTTTAGAGTGGTCCTTGTAATTAATGGTCCTCAGCATCAGGTAACCCACACTGTCTAGATAGAATCAAGCAATATTATTTTATTTAATTTGTTGTTGGTGTATTTTCTATCATTAGAAAAAAATTTCATTTATAGAATTGATATAAAATGAAATTCACTCTTGTAAGTAAAAGAATAGTATAAGATACCTTTGGATATGGTAATGGAAGTATGGAAGGATGAAACAGAAATATGAAAATGTGTAAAACTTGGAAAAGCCTGTATTTCAAATAGTTTTTGAAATTGTCATACAGCTTTGATTCTAAATTCTGCCACTCAGTCCAACATCCACCCTGTCACTGTGTTCTACTATATAAATCTCAGAAAATCATTAATGTCTTAGTATTTATACTTGAAAAATGGGACATGAGAATACAAATCTTATAGGATTCTTGTCTTACTAGATGTCTAAACATGTGTAGTGCTTAGCTCAGTGGTCAATATCTTACAGTAGTCATCTGTATACTTTATTCATTTATTTTTAAGATTTTATTTATTAATTCATTAAAGACACAGGGAGAGAGAGGCAGAGACACAGGCAGAGGGAGAAGAAGGCTCCCTGTGAGGAGCCTGATTCCAGATTTGATTCTAAGACCTCAGGATCATGACCTGAGCCAAAGGCAGACTCTTAACCACTGAGCCACCCGGGTGTCCTGTATACTTTATTTTTTTAAAGATTTTATTTATTTAGTTGTGAGAGAGAGCATGCGTGAGAAAGTGGAGGAAAGGGATACAATGAGAGGGAGAAGCAGACTCCCCGTTGAGCAGGGAGCCTGACTTGGGGCTTGATCCAAGGACCCTGGGATAATGACCTGAGCCAAAGGCAAGGGTTTAATGGACTCACCTACCCTTATAGTAGTCTCTGTAGATGGACTGTTAATATTATTATTTTCCAGCTTTTCATTCTTTCTTTTTTCTGTATCTCATATTAGTTATCTCTGTCTCAAATGTCACATTAAGTGAACTCAGAACTAGAAAAACTTAACTTTCTCAGTAGAGTTAGACTTTGTTTATAATGAGGATAAAATTTATAAGATTTATCGCAGGGCAGCCCTGGTGGCTCAGTGGTTTAGCGCCGCCTTCAGCCCGGGGTGTGATCCTGGAGACCCGAGATCGATTCCTGTGTCGGGCTCCCTGCATGGAACCTGCTTCTGCCTGTGTCTGTGCCTCTCTCTCTCATGAATAAATAAGTAAAATCTTTTAAAAAAAGATTTATTGCAGTACCAAAATTTTGAACCAGACGAAGTACTCAAATTAACTTTAAGCAATTATTATTTAGTATTTTTTCTTGCCATACATATTTATAATTTTTACTTTTTAATTTTTTTCTTGTTTCTTTCATTTTTTTTCTTTTTCCCTTCTCTTCCCTCCTCTCCCCTCCCCTCCTCTCCTCCCCTCTTCTCCTCTCCTCTCCTTTCCTCTCCTTCAACCACAAGTCCGTCTAATTATGTGTGATCATATATGACCTGAACCATAAGGCTACTCAGAATGTGACAGCCTTGTCATCAAGTATAATAAGGGTCAAGAAATTAAAGTTTCTTATAGATATTTCTTATAAGAGATATTCTGAAATTCACTGGAAAGAACTGAAGGGTGATAAGCTATGATTTAGTGTTATTAGTAACAGCAAGTGGCATAGTAGCTTTTCTCCTCTGCTTCTGATGGGATGAAATCTGGTTGCATGTGAGCAAATGTTTGAATTCCACAGAGACTTTAAAGTCAGTACTTCTTTCTGGTTCCAGGGCTTTACACATGAACATTTACCTGACTGGAACAAAGCATTCCACTGACTATATTTTTTTCTTGTACTTTACATTAGGGCTTTTACTGTTGTTATGAATTACCTCATATCTGGAGACTTTGTTCAAAGGCAGACTCTGCTTCAGTAAGTCTGGAATATACCCTAGGATTCTGTATTTCACAGAAGCTTCTAAGTAATGTGGATGTTGATCCACAGACCATATACTGACAAGCAGGCATTATATTGCCTCCTTAGAAAGACCTTGCATGCCCTTGTTATTTAAAGTAGTTTGCTTCCTAGTATTATTATTTTTTGTGTTTATGTTTTGCTTGTCTCTCATCTTGAGATTATAAACAAGGTCAGTGACCATGTTATGTTGCTCAGGAGGACATCTCTAATGCCTGATATCTTGTAGTTGCCTAATAAACAGATGAAGAAATAAAAGAACAGCTACTTCTAGATTGCTTTAATGTGTCTCAGTACCTAGATTAGCAGTTCTCAAATTTTAGCATGTATCAGGAACCTGCATGGGCTTGTTAAAATGCAGATTGCTGAACTCCCCCATGCAGTTTCTGACTCAATCGGTCTAGAGGGAAGCCTGAGAATTTGCAATTCTAAATTCTCAGGTGTGGCTGATGTTTCTGGTTTAGAAACTGCACTTGGAGAACTGACCTATAATAAAAGATATAGTTCAATAGTAATCATTTGCAAAGATGATGCTGGAATGCTGATTCCATCTTTGAGGAAATATTCAAGCCATCTAATTTCCCTGCTCATTTGGCACTTATGATTCAGTTTTCAGGATTCATCTAATAATTGTAATTGTAGTATAGACTTCATGAATGTGTAATTATTACTTATAATATGGATAATACATATGGATAATAAAATAAGTAATAATTACACATTCATGAAGTCCATACTATAATTACAATTATGTGACTGTATATATAATAATATATATGGATAATAAAATAAGTAATAATATGTATATCTCCATATTTATATATCCATACATAGCCTTGAGAAAAGAAAGGGAAGAAGAGCTGTCCCTGCATTAGATCTCCTTATGGATTGTAGTCACGCCAGTCTCCTTTTAAGTCTCCGGTCATGTCCCTCGCACACTGCCTTTTCTTGACATTTTGCAAGCATCCAGGCTGGCCCCTGAGATCATTCACTCTGACTCGCCGGGCTTGGTTTCCTTAACAATAGCTCAGACCCCAAAAGGGGTCTCTCTTGTTCTCTGTCTCTTTTTTTAAGCATGCAAAGCCTTACTTTCTTGCTCAAATTATGGTTTTTTTTTCCTTTCCTCTTTATAATGATGAAACATCACTGGAAAATGGAAGAGACCGAATAGTTGCTGTATAAGCTTTCTCGTGCATGGAGACACATTGAAGTCATTATTGTAAAGTGCATTATGAATTTTAAGAAGGACTATATGATATCTCATTCTTCCTTTAATTATCTCCAGCAAATACTAACATGGGTAATGAGAATTGGAATTTTGGCCACAGGCAGGATATTACTGTGAAATGGTATTTTCATTTAAATATTGATTAAGCAAAGGTATTTTAGAGAGAAATTAAGTATCAATTCAATGTAAAAAAGTTAATATCAGCAAACATTTTTAAAGATGTGTATTTTAATAGATGCCATTTTAAATTTTGATTTAAAGCTGTCAGAAATATCTTTCTGAATAAAGATAATTTAAGTAAATTCAACACAATGCATTGTTCTCCCTCAAAAAACAACCTAGGCATAATGACGATAACATTATTTTTATTTGTGAAGTTAATGTTTTAACATCATATTTTAAAGTTCCATTGTAGTACTTTTTCTTGAAATTCTCCCTCCACATAAAGATCAGATGAAGTTGTGGTGAAAATTATTCCTTAAGTGACATGTGAAAGAATTGAAGAATAATCATTTGAATAAGAAATACTTTGTGATTTCAGCTCAGTTCTCTGACCTGTATTTTAGTTTGTCTATGTTTTAGCATCTATTCTTATACAATTTCCTAAACTGTTATCGGATTAGCTTTGTAGAAATTAATGCCTTTATAGATTAAGATACTTGATTTTTAAGATTTAGGATACCTGATGTCAGTTTGAGGAAATAAAAGAGACATGTCTTTGGCTTTTAATATTTATCACCTTTTTGGAAAATTTTCATTGCTCTGAGGGAGCCAAATATGAAAGAAAATGTGAAATGGAAGTCATAGGTCTGCCATATTATTACAGGTTTATTTGAGCTAATTACAGCATAAATGCCACACTGGTTTTCAGTGATTCATTTCCTGGACTGTTCTTCAAGCAGGCAGGAGAAAGCTGCTAGAGACATTTTCAGCAGTGCTGAGACTCTTTAATTAAACTCTGGTTGATGTTCCAGAACCTCTCTTAGGAGCCTGGGGGAATAATAATACTTATTTACAAGGCACCTTTTACCCTAAGGCTTTCAGGTTCTCCTTACTACAATCAGTATACCAGACTGTCCTGAAAGGAAAAGCAAATATTCTGTTTGAATTGATAGCAAGTGCATATGTTTTTGTGTGAATGTGAATTTTATTGATTTAAATATTCCAGATTCCATTGTCTTTAATACTCTCCAAAATAATCTAATCTATAAAGAGATAGTGAGGGAAAAAATTGAGACCCTTTCTGTTTCTGATGGGCTTTCACCTCGGCTCCCTTCACATGACTACATACTTGTAAACCTGATTAGGTAAATTAGAACTGTCCTTGAAAGAATTCAAGAACTTGGAGGAATCTATTTCTTTGTATATTTAACTATTTATATGTAACTATGTTCTGTCTCTTTTATTCTATCCCCTAATCTTATTTCAGGAATATTTAAGGTGGCTTATAAAAGGACAGAAAATGAAGAATAAATACATTTAAAAACAGGCTAAAAAATGAGGGAAAGAAAAATAAAGATATGGAAATAATACAGAGCTATGTGTTAAGATACTATATAAAATACATGTACTTTAGTTGATGCAGGCAGGCTAGGTCCAAGGACCCAGAAGGGTCCTACCCAGCCAAGAGGGTCCTTTGCTTTGCACAGGATAGAAATCAAATGTGAATCAGAGAAAGTGAGAAGAGAGTTTATTGATTAATGTAAGAGACAGGTAAAGAATAGCAGATTGAGTATTTGAGAGACTCAGAAAGGAAAGGAGAATGATCTCATCTTTTCTTGGGGTTAGAAGTTTTTATGGGAAAAGGAGTCTTATGGGAAAAGGATACATGCTCCTTAGGAATCCAAGGTAGACTCCAATCAGGTAAGTGTCTGCTGAACAATAGGGGTTTCCATAAATTACCAAAGGTAGGGGGTTTTGATGCCAGGGCAGCTGAGGTTTGTTTAAAGCTAATATCTCAGGCTCCAAACACCTAATAATATCCAAGAAGAGTCAGGTCCTGCTATGTCTCTGCTGTTTTTCTGCTAGGTTCCATTTCTGAATAAGCCAAGAAACATATGCCCAAATGTCAATTTTATTACATGATAATTTAATTTAATCAACAAAATAATAAGAAAATACATTTTTTTTCTAATATCATCAAGCATTGCAAATACATCACCATCATTATCGTACAGTCCACCTGTACCCTAACCACGTAGTATGTTTTGTTGTTCCCTGAAACCAACACATTTCTGGTCAACTACTTCAGTTTATATGGGCAGTGCCCGGTGTGTGTATGTCTACTCTGCCAATGAGAATTCTATGTATGCTTCATGTCTCTACTTTTATACCATATCTTTCAGAAGATTTCCTCAATCTGACAATTTGGAATTTATCTTAGCCTCCTTCAAGCTTTCAGGGAATGTTTAATTTATTTATTTTGTGTTTTACTATGAATGCATATCTTCCCATACTGAAATCATAACCTTCTTAAGAGAAGCAATCGTATATCAATCACACTTTTTTGTTTAAATTCTCTTTTGGAATAAGGTACAGCACGTGTACTTATATAAATAAATAATCTTTACCTTCTTGTCAGATCTGGAACAAACCCCTTATACCTAAGATGTACAATAGAGGTTTCCTCTATAGCAAAATGGATGGATGAATAGCAGACAGATTAAGTAGGCTAAGGAACATTGGAACTGTTATCTCATACATTACCATTATAGGAAGATTATCATTAGCAATAACCCATTATTACAAATATCATTTTGCATGATCAGGTAATGTCAACATTTATTTATAGTGCACCTGTGCATACCACCCAAAGCCAATTATATTTTCATCCTATCATTCATCTGCTCAAATTTCAGTATCTGCCTGGGGTGATAAAGATTTAAAGCTTTATTTTTTGCATTTATGACATTTTCATTATCTCTGCTCTTTATCAAATAAAGTAGCATACATATCTGAATATATGAATACTGTATCTCTTGGTATTCCCTATGGTTCTCCTGCCCTTCTCCCTCTTTTCCTTGGTACCTTCCTCCCTTCTCCTCTCACTCTCTTCCTTCCTTCCCTCTTTGCTCTTTATTCTTCCTCTCTTCTCTGCTTACCCCATCTTTCTCTCTTCCTTCTCCCCTCTGTTCTACCCTTTTCCCTCCTTTTCTATCTCCTTTCCTTGGTGTCATTCATTCTTCTTGCTTACTGTGTACTACATCTTGATCTGATAATGCCACAAATACTATGAAATAGTTTTGGCCCCTAAGGAGCTCACAGTTTAGAATGAGCCAGGTCAGTTTTTTTTTTTGCTTTTCTTTTTTTGTTACTTTATTTTTTTTAAAAAAAACTATTCTCAGTAAGAGTCATGTTTATTTTCAATTGTGGTACAACCCATCATGTCTTTTATTCATTCTTCACCTGACATCTGCATGGGTGTTATCCCTACCCTCTTCATTCATGCTTTTTCCAGATGGAGAAATCTTTCATAACCAACCTCATAGCATATGTGAACTGCACTACATTTGCTGCTCTGCATTTCATTTCTTTAGTTCTTTACAGTATGCCACCATTAATGTTCTTGAATTGATTGTTTCATATTTGCTTGACGTATGTTGCTCAAGGGTGTTGGATAGTTTTTCTGCAAGTTCTCATTGCTCCTAGCATGGATCTTCATGGGTGATTTGCTTAATCAATCAAACATTTGAGCTATTGAAAAGAACTAAGTCAGAAGGAAAGAAAATGACTTAGAAGTTAAAAACAAAAGTTTACTTAGAAACAGTTGTGATTTTTTTAGATTTATTTATTTATTTTGGAAGTGTGGGGAGGTAGAGGGAAAGGGAGAGAGAGAATCCTAGGCAGGCCCCACCTCCAGCACAGAGCCCAACTCTAGGTTCTATCTCACAACCCTGAGATCACGACCTGTGCTGAAACCAAGATTTAGACACTTAACCAACTGCACCACCCAGGCACGCTTGTGATTTTTTTAAAAGTAAAATTGTGGAGGATGAACTCTGGGCGTATAGCATCAGATGTAACTAGAGCTTATGGGTATAGGATTTGGGGACTTTTATTCTCTTCTGTGCTCATTTCTATATTGCACAGCTATTTTTAAGTGCGTGTATACTATTTTTCTTAAAATAAGTAAGTTAAGTTTCATAAATTTATTAACTTATCATTTCATGTGCTGAAGTAGATATGCCAGAATAAAAATTTTTCCTAATGGATTTGGAACTTCCAAAGACAAACCACATATGTTTTGCCCTCTAGGGAACACTTGAGGTTATCAATACATATATAGAAGACAGATATATATGGCTGCTTTGTGGAAGAGAGTTCACTCTATATTTCACCCTGTTCAAGGACATTATTATTCATTGTTTAACAATAGAGGGCAGTAGAATAATGGTTCAGAGAATTTATTTTAGACAAAACTAACCACATCTTTCATTCTAACCTCTAGAAAAATGATCAAAATAGGTCTAAAATGCTTATAAAAGAAGAAAGTCAGAGTCATGATTTTTGCTCTTAATTTGCCAGAATGTATGTTTACTCTAAAAGAGGAAAAGGCAGTTCGGAGGTGTTCAGGATCAGGTGCTCTTTCTTTGACCTTGAGTTAAATTTAGGGGCTTTGAAGTTTTCCATCAGAACATTAGTAAGCAATATTCACATTTTCCATTGATCTTGTCACATAAGGTATGTCTATTCACAAACAAATTTAGAGAAAAAGAAAACAACCAGTTTAGCTTCAAAGTACTTAATGGTCTTGGCAAAATAATGCCTTAAGCAGCTGAATTAAACCCTTTGTGTTCAAATGTGTTTGCTCCTTTAAGTTATGTAAAACTCAGCTATTGTAAGCTAAGTGTAAGCTAAGTGTCCTCAAGTGACAGAGTGCAGCCTAGGAAAATTCTGATTAAAGAGACATCTACCAGTGCCATGCCAAGCCAAGCCAAGCCATAAAGAAGCTTAAGGCGAAAGAAAACTCAGTACTCTGATCCTCTTTATTCAAAATTCTGATGTATTGTTTATCATGGACTTTTAATAGTAATTTTGATTTTAAAAATTTATCGAAATATTATTTACCTTATTTACTTACTCTTTTCCCTCTCTCTCTCTCTCTCTCTCTCTCTCTGCACTGCTTAAATGTATCTGAGGGGAATATCTCACTCCCCTCATCCTAAATCCCAGCACTGGTAGCTACTCAAACCAATATACTGTTGAGTCACAGCAACATAAGAAAACATTGAGATGAGGTGGCATGATATAAAGGGAAATAAAAAGTGAATTAAATACTCAGAAAGACTGTCATCAACAGAGTATCCTACTGTGCAGAATTTTTAGTCTGATACATAATGAAATATATCTCAGTAAATCATGATTCAAGCCTATTTGGAATTCAGTTATCACTTTTTCAGAACAAGTATGAACTTCTACTTTGATCATATATTTCTCTATATCTGTATTGTAGAATATACTGGTTTAATTTCTAATTTCAGAGAGAAAAACAAATGGAAGGAAATCATGTTGGATCTAAAGGTAATACTCAATTCATGCCTTTCTTTGGTCATCTTCTCTCTTCTTCAGAACCTGGGTCATCATCTCAGACCATATCTATTCCAAGAAAAATGACATTGGTGCCAATAATATTTGATCTTCTGTAAACTCTAATTTACCTAACCTCAAGCAATCTGATGCGTCATCTAACTTTCCCATAAGTCTTATAAACAGAGCAAAATAGAAAACAAGGAAGTAAAGAAGGAAAGAAAGAAAGTTAGTTAGTGTTTAGAATAGACTGAGCCAGGAAAGGCAGTGAAGTGAATTCTAGCCATCCCCATCTTGGAATTAACAGATGACCCTTCGGAGTTCAAATTGCACACCTTAGAAAAAATATTTTTTTCAATGAGCTGAGAGAAAAATAATTCTACACTCAAATAATTTGTTCAGTTGCTGTGTTCCCTAGTTGGAGAATCATATTACAGGCTCAGAAATGTCTGGCCCATTTTCCCTGGAGGACTAGCCTAGCATTTCCCACACATGTTTGACACTGGAAGAAACTTTTCTTTTTAAAATATAACCCCAACACAAATATTTCATAGAATTAGTATTCTGAGAAATACAATTTAGGAAATGTTGACCTTTATTCAGAATACAGAGGCCTTAACTCTACCTTGATGCAGGTTTTGGGGATGGTTCTGAATAATATTAGAAACATAATGATAGTAATAATACATGAAGTAACTAACATTCGTAGAATATTGAATTTTTCTCTGGGTTGGGACATTTAGAGAACAGACATCTTAACCGACTTCCTTTCTCCCCTCCTTATATTCATTTCTTTTGACAAAGTATTAAATATTAAAAGAATTGCACATCACAAGTTAGAACATATTTGACTTACCAAAGTATGAATGTGCAAAGTATTCATGATAAGACCTGGGGCACAAGTGAGCATTTCAAAGTTAATAAGAACTACTTTCTTTATGGCCTAAATTTGTATTGCACTCTCTTAGTTCTGACCATTTATATCTTCATATCATAGTTATGCATCTCTTATCTATCTCACAAGATGGATAGTTTCATGAAAGCAGGAAGTTTCTGTTTCACATGCATTGGATTGTTACTACTATATTCTTTGTAGCTCATCTTAATACCTGATGTAGTATAGGCCTGCATAAAATACTTATTGAATAAACAAATTTCTAGAACCTTGCTTCCTAATATTTGACATTATGCTATCTTTTAGATGATAATTTGTTTATTCATTAGAAATCCTACTTGTATTTGTTCAACTAGAAATCTGTGATGCAAAAGGATGACTTAATAGATCTAAAAGTCAGTTTATATTTAGTAGAAGGAATTTGTGCAGGAAGAGATTGTCTTCTATTTATTGTTTCCCATACCCCAGAGATTGGTTTTATATTTTCTTGATTAAGAAAATCTAAAGTTATGCATTGTACTGCTATTTCAGAATCTTAGAACATATCCCACATTCAAGTGACCAAAAAGGGGATTCAGGTTGTGCCAGATGGATGGCAGAACTATCCTTTTACATACCTCAGAGAGTTTTTGCCATGAATAATCAAAAAGATGTCAGGTCATAAGTGATTGCTTAAATATTTCTATATGTCTTTCAAACATTCAGTAATATGGTGAAATATAATGGTTGAATTGCTGGGAACTTCTAGTTGATGAGACCTTCTTGAAGTTTTATTTGTAGAACTATCTCTGATCATATAAGTGTGACCACAAAGACTCTTGCCAATGTAGTAAAATGAGGCTTTTGAGACTACATCAACAACACTGGTAGCAATGGAGGTTTTCCTTTTTCAAGTCATTATTGTCATCACCAACTAATCACCCTCTTTGATGATATTCTCTCTTGATTTGAGAAAGCATAAGCCTTGGGGGTTTTGTATAATTCTTTTTTTTTCTGATAAGTGATCTCACCTCACTAGAGGATGGCTTGGTTGTCTTAAATATACACACATGCACACATACACTACATCTATCTATCTATCTATCTATCTATCTATCTATCTATCATCTATCTATCTATCTATCTACTATCTATCATCTATCTATCTATCATCATCATCTATTTATCTATCTATCAAACCACCTCACAATTTCATTCATGGATGTTAACCTACTTTAAGTATTCATTTCTTGAAACTAATTCTTAGTTCTATTTTTAAGAGGCAGTTCATTTGTGTTTTAAATTATAGGACAATAATTCTTCCTGGAAAGGAGCAAGAGAGTTATTATAAATAAAAACTGACTCATAAATATATTGACCCAACATCTAATAACATTGACCTACTTGCAGTGTATATTTAATTAAAATAGCATTAGACAGAAAAAAATTAACCTCCTAGAATAACCAAAGCAAATGGCTATAATAAATGCAATTACCTATTACTATTGTGATACATCATTGGAAGATTTTTATCAATATCTTCTGAAAGATAATTAGCTAATAAAATTCAGATGTAAAATATTTCTCCTTGAACATTTAATTTTTTTTAAATTTTCAAGATGAGAGTTGTTTTTTGTTTTTGTTACTTTTTTAAGCCTGAACTTTTTTGACATTGCTTACAAAGGAGATATTTGAATGATTAAATAAACCTACACTACACGTGAAGGGAGATGGGCTTTTGAAAAGACATATATTAAATCCCTTAAATTAAAAAAAAAAAAGCAAAGTTGTTTTTAAACTTTCTAACAAAGAGGAATAGAAAATAAGCATATTTGACATAGAAAATGTGTGTGAGTATAACTGTTGGGTATTAAACAAATATATTGGGATCCCTGGGTGGCGCAGCAGTTTGGCACCTGCCTTTGGCCCAGGGCGCGATCCTGGAGACCCAGGATCGAATCCCACGTTGGGCTCCTGGTGCATGGAGCGTGCTTCTCCCTCTGCCTGTGTCTCTGCCTCTCTCTCTCTCTGTGACTATCATAAATAAATTAAAAAATTAAAAAAAAATTATAAACAAATATATTTAATAATGCAGCTCATTTGCACTCCCTAAGGGTAGCACTAGAACAATTTGACATATATTAAACATTACATCAACAAATAAATATTACTGGAATTTAAGTAAAGAAAAAGAGAAAAAAAGGTTATGATAATATCTTATCTTTGTTTTTTTTTTGTTTTTTTTTTTTTTTTTTATTTATTTATGATAGTCACATAGAGAGAGAGAGAGAGAGGCAGAGACACAGGCAGAGGGAGAAGCAGGCTCCGTGCACCGGGAGCCTGACGTGGGATTCGATCCCAGGTCTCCAGGATCGCACCCTGGGCCAAAGGCAGGCGCCAAACCGCTGCGCCACCCAGGGATCCCTCTTATCTTTGTTTTATTCTGATGATAGAACATAGCATTTTAGGCCTGTTTTAAATGCTGTATTTCTTTTCATACTTCATAAGCATTTCTGGAACCTCTCCTCAAGAAAAATTCCAAAGTGAGTAAATTAAAACATTTTATAATATCACTCCTTCTTGGTTTGAGAATGATAGGCTAATGTTTTTGCTATTGTGTATGGTTTTATTTGTTTTTAGTTGAATATAGGTAATTACATATTAGAATGCAGAAAGGTAGGCAATTTGGCCCCTTGATTGCAACTATTATATAAGTGGACTTTCAACTTTCAGGACAGAATCCAAAATTCCTTCAGGAAGAGTAACCCTTTAAAAGTCTTGTAGCTACTCTTTCACAGTTACTTTAGACCAAGAGCATACAGGAGGTCATCCGGTGCTCATGAGGTGCCCAGATTCCCACTTAATGGCACATACTCAATATATCCCAAGTCGGGAAACCATTACATTTGGAAATACACAAGTATTATCAAAATATTTCTTTAACTGTATAAATTAAAACAGAAGTGATAGTAGGATTAATTCTGTAGTATTTTAAAATTAAAGGTTTCAAGGTTGTGGGGAGAGGATTAAGAAAACTCTTATCTCAAGAAAACGTTACATGGGTGATAGTAATATCCCAATATTAGGAAAAGCAACACTGTCTTCCAGGGGATTATGTCTATCTTACCACTAAAAATTCAATGCCTACCATGGCACTTAGCAAGCACTCAAAAAAATGTTTATTGTTTGACACCATTAGCCTGACTTGACTACATGGAGTTTGTGGCCATATCAGTCTCTTGCATTCTTTGTTATGTTTCACATTTGCTAGGGAAAGGCTAACATAGTGGTTGACCAGTTATAAAGAGAAGGACTGGATCTACAGCCTAGACCTGGAGAAATCTGAAGGAAGGAATAATAATAAAAATCCTTCAGTTTCCAGACACAACTGTTTCTCCAGAAGATTGGGCTTTTGTTATTCTCTTTACTTATTTTGGGAAGTAGAGCCCTGAATAAGCTTCAGTTGCTCATTGTAAAGAAAGAAAACAATTATTTAAGGACATGATGAGAATTATCTCTGTTTCCAGCTCATGGTATCTAGAAGTTCTTAAATCAAATGGTATGAAGTACAGACATCTTTTTATGGATAGCTTCTTGGGCTTTCCTTCTAACTCCAGCTCCTGGGGAAGAAAGCTGAAGAATGTATACAGTACATCTGAATAACATTTTGAGAATCTTGCCAAAGTTTTGGGGTTACCACCCTTCAAGACTGTCAATTGCTTTTAATTACTTTTTATAATTTTTAAAAATATCTTATTAGATTTAAAATCCACCATGTAATTATTTCTCTGTACATGTGATTCAGAAGCTTATTACTGAAAGTATTCTACATAATGTATAATGCTTAATAATTATATTCCTTATGTTCATTTTGTAATTATTTATTATATAGAAAATGTCTTTTTGCATAAATTCACTTTTTTATATCCAAATTTGAAAATATAATTAATGTAAAATATAATGTCTATGTCATTAAGAATGGGATGTTCTTAGCAGTTAATAGGAAGCATAGTCACATAGAAAACATCTTTCTTAGCTAGAAATATATTATTACCCTTTTAGTAGGATGAACAGTTTTCCTCCATGAGTTTCCAAGTCATGCTATATCTTTGACCTCATTAGTTTGCTTTAGCTTACTAAATTGAGGACAGGAGTAGGCATAAAATTTGCTTTTAATAAGATCCTAGCAGTTTCTTCATTTGAGTATTGAATTTGCATTACAATAACAAGAATGGACATACTTGGTTTTGGACACTGGAACCTTCATAGTTTATCAAAATGCAAGTAGTTTAATGAAAGTGAAAAAAATGTTTTTACTCTGGTCTGGATTTTTCATGACCATTAAAAATGTCTAGAGTCTACGATACAGTTTGAAATACTTTATTGTAATGTTTTGTTTGTTTTAAATTTAAATTAACCAAGACAAGAACCTTAAATATCTTTTAAATTGAACTCACAATTTTTTCTTTATGAGGCCTTTACTGAGCCTTCCTGTTGGCCCTACATCTGTGTTGGTTTCCTAGGGCTGCCACAACAAATTATCACAAACTGGGTGGCTTAAAACAGCAGGCATTTATTCTCTCAGAGTTCAAAACGTTCAGAATTCAGAAATCAAAATGTTGGCAGGGTTACTTCTCCTGGAGGCTTTGAGAGAGAATCTGTTGTATTCTTTTCTCCTAGCTTTCTGTGGATGTCAGCAATCCTTGGCATTGCTTGGCTTGTAGCTGCATCACTTTGATTTCTGCCACTCTAATGGCCTTCTTCCTTGCATGTTTCTCTGTGTGACAGTGACAACAGTCACTGGAATGAAGGCTCCATCTAACCGGGTGTGACCTTATCTCAACTAATTACATTTGCAAGAACTTGTTTCCAAGTAGGGTCACATTATGAAGTTCCAGCTGTACATGAATTTTGAGGGGACACTATTCAAACTTTCATTGTTGTATTGGTTTCTTCTTCATGATTTAATAAAACTCAAACCCCCCTTTTTTTTCTGGAGATTTCTCGTTATTGCTGAAATAGTCTGGGGTATATGAGGTATACTGAGCCTTCCTATTGGTACAGGGTCCAGCCTTTGTATAACATCTTCTGTAGCGATGTCTGCACAGATCTATCTTATCAATTATCACTCCAAAACCAAATCATTTCCATTCCTTCTTTTTCCCCTAGAATGCAAGCTTTTTGAAAAAAGAGAATATGCCTTGGCATGATTGAAATATCAGGTTTTAGCACCTATGTGGCACACAAAAGGCAAACTGTTGATGTGGTTAATTTATTCATTCATTTAATCATCAAATACTTGTTGCATGCTTACTGTGTGCTGACATAACCAATGTTGCAGTGAGAGAACATATTAATCTATTTTGAATTACATGCCTATTTTGGATCACAGCCCTATTTGAATACTGATTCAGCAAGTATACATATGTACATACAATTTATCATACAATTCCAGGGTCCATAGAACCCAAAGATTCATTAATTTTTAGTTAAAAATCCCTGGCATTGATCCTATATAAACTATTTATTCTGCTTCCATTTTCTCATCCCCAGGATAGTGCAAGACTATTCATAGTAATACCTGTTTTATCAATTAGAATACACTTGGCAGTAGGTAATAGAAATCTCAATTAATATTGTATTAAACCAGTATAGTTTTATTTTTTATTATTTTTTTTAGTTTTATTTTTCTCACTTAAAATTAATTGTAGATATTGGCAGTTGCTGGCATTTTTTTTTTAGTTCCTATGAATTCATCCAAGATCTAACTCCATAGTCTCTGGTCTCCTTTCCTAAGTCAAGGTATTGACTTTGGGCGGTATGACTTTATACAAAGATAAGAAGCAGTGGTTGGCTAGGAAAGTAAGGACCTTCTCTTCTTTCCCCTCACATTAGAGTGCAAAAATTATTTCCCATTAACAACCTAGAAGACTTCCTGTTCTGTTTAATTAGTCAGAAGAGAGAAACAGGAATAGCCTTTGGTGCAAGTAATGCTGGGAAATTAGTATCTATCCATGACCAGATTAGATCGACAATTGATTTATTTCTGGGGCTGGCTACATTGCCTTGCAGAACATAATTGAGATTCTCTTAGGAAAGAGATGAGATGGTTGTTGAATAGATGAATAAGAGTGTCACATATGTGTAAATCTTCAAAGCTTTGAAAGTACTTTCCAAAATATAGTCTAATCTAAACATCATACTTGTGGCTCAAGAATCATTTCCCATTTGCCGCTGATGAAACTAAGGCTGAGAAAAGTCAACTGACTTGCCTATAACTTCACAAGTAAGTGGCTGAACTTAGAATCTTTTGGGATGCCTGGGTGGCTCAGCAGTTGAGCATCTGCCTTTGGCTCAGGGTGTGATCCCAGAGTCCCCGGATCGAGTCCCACATTGGGTTTCCTGCATGGAGCCTGCTTCTCCCTCTGCCTGTGTCTCTGCCTGTGTGTGTGTGTGTGTGTGTCTCACGAAAAAATAAATAAGATCTTTAAAAAGTAAAATAAAATAAAAAGAATCTTTCAAACTATTTGTATCTGTGCACATTTTTTATGATGTTCATTCATATGTCAATAAGTATTCAAAAAGATAATGATCCTTTAAAAAAAAACAGTATTAGAGAATGAGTAAGGATGAGTTCAGTTAAATTCATTGAATTTTCAGGTCCACATTGCATGTATAGTGTTGATTCCCTCAATATGATAATGGAAAGAAGACAGATCTAAATTAAAAGTATACTAAGTGAACTTAGTTGAGTAGGACAAAGCATGAGAATCCCATGCTATTCTCTATCTTAAAGGAAAATTGCCTGGGGGATATTTGTATTTAAACTCAGAGTTTCTTGTTTTTTCATCCTGAGATTGCAATAAATAAAATCAGATCACCTGTGCTTTAAGAGCTGATAGTGATGAAGATAGGAGGTGAATTACCTAACTTCTTGTCTAGGGCTGATCTTCCCATAAAATATTGACCCCTTTGAGTAGTTCAGTTATGGGAGGGGGCTAGAAAGATTTTCACTTTTAAAAGAGAACTGGGCCAATAAATATTAATATTTCTAAGTATTTTTGAAGAAAAAATGTGTATACATCATATTAGATGTTTTATCCTCATCAGCATTCATTGCTTTCCTTCTGATAACCTCATTTCAATTTCTTATTGCGGAATCATCTTTCTCTCATATTCCCTGGACATGGTCTTAGGCCTTCTGAGCCCATTCTCTTGTTCCAGGAATTGACAAGAGAGCCACCTCTGGCCAGTTAATATATTTTACCTCTCAGCCATTGGTGTTTAGTTCTGGTTTGTAAACATGAGAGGCAAATAAAATAATTATGGAGCTTTTTCTAAAATTGCCAGGAAAGATACTATTTTTACACTAAGGTTCCAAAATTGATGAAATAGATGAGGCTGAATGACAACTTGGCAATCACTGTAAGTGTAAAAGAAGAGAAGAAAGAGGGGCTCTCTTATTTATTGAACATCAGTTATATCACAGGGAGTATATGAAGTGTTTTACATACAGTATCTTATGTAATATTTACACAAATCTTATAAAATCAACATCATTTCTCCCATTTTCAGATGTAATATAAAAAGATGAAGTGATTTGTTTTTAGATTACACAGAGCCAAAGCAAGAATTTGAACTCAGGGCTGCGGGGTATGGAGTAGGTTATGTTTGTCATCTCTTTCCACTCTGAGTATTGATATCTTAAGAGTATATATATATTTATGCACATGTGTAGTGTAGTGGTTCTATATTGTAATTTATAATCTACATCAATCCTGATAGGAAATTATCTCTGGTCAGAGGATGTTTCTAGCCATGACCAAATTGATGACTAAGAAATAGCTCCTTCTATAGTTTGCTAAGTAAGTGGACATTGCTAGTCATCCTCCATGTGAAATTAATTAGCATAGTTTACCATAACCACATCTGAGTTGATGGAACCACCTTCATTTACTTGCTCAGGACAAAAATTGGGGTTCATCTCTAATCACCCCTTTTCTTTCATTGCCCACACCCACTAGTATATTATATTTACTACACATCCAAAATATACCTTGGATGAGACACCTAGATGGCTCAGTCAGTTAAGCATCAAGCATCCCTTGATCCTAGGATCATGGGATGGAGCCCTTCTTAGGGACCCTTGCAAAGCAGAGAGTCTGCTTCTCCTTCTCCTTCTATCCCTCCCTTGCTCCTGCTCTCTTGATTTTCTCTTTCTCTCTGTCAAATAAATAAATAAAATCTTAGTGTGTGTGTGTGTGTGTGTGTGTGTGTGTGTGTGTGTCCTGGATTTATTTGTCCCCAACTCCTCTGTTACCATTCTAGTCATGTCACCATTATAACTGGAACTACTCTAATACCCTATATTTCCTGGATGATATTTCTGCTTATTTTTGTTGCCTCATTTAGTTCATTCTCCACAAAGTTGCTTTCATGATCTTTTAAAAATAGAAATCAGAACGTATCACTTCTATTTAAAATGCTTCACATGGCTTCCTATTGCAGTTAGAATAGCTTCCTAGCTTATTACCATGCCTATAGGATTTTTTTTTAGATCATTTATTTATTTATTCATGAGAGACACAGAGAGAGAGAGAGAGGCAGAGACACAGGCGGAGAGAGAAGCAGGCTCCATGCAGGGAGCCCGATGTGGGACTTGATCCCAGGACTCCAGGATCACGCCCTGGGCAGAAGACAGGCTCTAAACCACTGAGCCACCCAGGTGTCCCACAAGATAAATGTCTTCCTTCTACCTATCCCTAAACTCACTTCCTACCATTCCCTTCCTCTCTCTTCCACTCTAGCAATCCTAATTCTTTGATGTTGTTGTTATTAATTACCTCTTAGGCACATTTGAGAGCTTATTTACACTTCAGGGATTTTGCATTCACTGTTTCGTCTTTTTAGAATTCTCTACTCCTCTGTTTTACACTGTTGATGTTTACTCATCTTTCAGTTATCATCTTAATCATCACCCCTTGTAGAGGACTTTTCTTAGCATCCTCCTAAAGTAGCCACTTGCATTAGTCACTTCTCCCATTAGCTTGTTTAATTTCTTCATAGAATTTGTTCTGTTTACAATGACCTTATTTATGTTTTTGCTTACATTTTCTTCTCTTCCCTACCTTCAACTTATTTAAGCCCCAATATATTTAAGTCCCCATGAGGGGCAGGACCTTCTCTTCCTTGTGCATAAAACATGTCTGGAATTCAGTTTGCACTCAATAATTATTATTGAATGAATGAACCAGAGTCGGAATAAAAATTAATGTACCCATCATGACAAGTTGACTTAGGTCTATTTCTTAGTTTTTTTTTTTTTTGCTTTTATGTATTTATTTTTTCTGCCTTGTATACAAATGGGAAACCAGTCAACTGAGGGAGCCACAAAGCCTGTGAATATGTGACTGATGGGAAAAAGGCAATAGACTGACTTATTTGTGTAGTTCTATCTTCTTGAACCCAAGCATTCTATATAAAAATAAAACAAGAGAGCTTTTTGTTTGAAAATGAAATCTCTACAATAGAGATTAGCATGTTACTGACATTTGTACCCCAAATCACTTTTTCAGAAATGAACAACCACCAAGGGTGAAGAGCTGTGTAATTTCCATCAATAGCAGACACCGTACTTAATTTTATTCTTGGCTCAAATACACTGGTCAATTTTAAAATAATGCATTAAATAGAAAATATCCTCTGCTCCCAAAAGAGTATATATAGGATAGAAATAAATGTTTTAGAAAGCCAAATAGGCTAGATTGTATTTTGCTATTTCCAGAATGTTAGAGCACAATATTGCTTTGTTTCTGGACTGCAGAAGAAAAAACTCTGTTCATCAACAAAATGAGAATATTCATTATAAATGGGTATCATGTTCATGAAGACAAATGGCTCAAAGTAAATCAAAGATAATTAAAGCTATTGTAGGTAATTAAATTACTAATCCGTTCATTATACAAAATTTGCCACAACTACTTTTGAGGTTTTCTGTAGAAATAATATCACAAAGCAAGTAGATACATGGTTATACTAGTGCTGCCCAGAACTTTCAGTGATGATGGAAATAATCTATATCTGATCGCACAAAGTAGTAATCATTAGACACATGTGGGTATGGAGCTCTTGAAATGTGGCTAATATAAACAAGGAACTGAATTTTAAATTTTATTTATCTTTAATTAATTTTAATTAAATAATCACATGCAGCTAGTTTCTTCCTGCTAGTTTCTTCTTTCTTCTACCTGTGGACAGCACAGGTAGGTACCAATATCTTTAATGAACGAACTGTACATAGACATCTGGACACTATGAATTAAACCATCAGGGGGGATTAGATATTCTATTGCTAAAGATAATGGAATTACTTTTTTCATAAAACATTTGCATTTTGACTGCATTCTTCAAATCATTATCACCTTGATAAGACATGTGAGATCATCAGGTAGATTGAAATGGCAGTAGGGGAGAGTTTGAAAGCAGGAGGTCCTTTTAAGATTAGTGGAGTCATATAATAGTACATTTACATTATGCGCTAACTTTAGAATCTAACCTCTCCGGACCGCTAATAAATCTCTTAAATTAAGATGTAAGGCCTTAATGTTAAAATTGGTTATAGTTGATTGCAAGAACATGTACTTTAGAATTCCAACTCACCCCCTTTTACCTCAACCTTGTTTACCACTAGAGATTTCATAATTATATCTAAAGTAGAATGGTTTAATTTTTTTATATATCTGCATATAGATTTTCTTTTGTTCTTTCCTTGGTTGGCTTCAATGTTTCTCAAATTTTCGTGTGCAAACAATTTTCTGCACCAGGTTGGGTACACAGAATTGTGTGTACTGTATTTCATAGATAATTTAAGGGCAATTTTTACATAATTGATTTTGCCTTCTGTGCTGACTTGACTAACTCCTGTGTGACTTGTCTACCTCTCTCAGTGCTTAATCCTAGCCTTTCAGTTTGAAATTATTCTCCCCAAAGGTTGTGAAGCAGATCAATTTAGTATTACTTCAACTACATTTAAAGCATTTAAAAAAATTTATATCCTCAGTTATCTGATTTTTCTAAGTATTTTTTCTAAGTATTTTTTATGCTCAAAGGCCTAATTGCTAAAAGCAAAGTTTGAAATAGCCTAATAAATTTTAAGCATCTGAAAACTGAGTGATAATATCTATTTCCATCTTTTTTTTTTTCATGTTTTCCAGGCCAACAGAAGCTGTACATTTTTAGAGTCTTTCAGGGCCAACTTATGAAAAAAAATATTCTTTGAGATTTTAATTATAGAAAAGTGATTTTCCACTCCTAAATTTTCTAGATAGGTTTCTTAATATCTGCTTACCTAGAAATCATATCAGATAGCTTCAAGTTGTCCAACAATTAATCTCTTAATGTAAATTAGTAAATTCTTAAGTATCATGCTAGAGACTGTTGTGCAAGCAAAAAAAATCTAATAATATTCTCAACATTCAGGTATTTTACAATATAGTTGTGGTAACGAAATAATCATAAATGAGATGCGTGTGAATGATGACTGTTTTAGGATGTTTTATAGGTTATCAATTATTTTACAAGCCTACTTGTGTCAAAGTATTTAACTAAATGCTTTGGATTTTTGACAATAAAATACTTTGAGATTTTTGACAAGCATATATTTGTCTTGTAAAATCTTTCAAAGACTGGCAAATAAATTCTCATCAAACACAAAATATATTTGGTACTTCTGAAGCACATGTACACGTGCACACACACACACACACATACACAGAAGGAGAGAGAGAGAAAAAGAGTATGTTGATGTCATTCATAAGAAATCTTTTATTTATATTCTTAGAGATGGAAGTTTACTAGGAACCTATAGTTAGGAGAAATAATTGGAGAATTTATTAAATGAGAATATCCTCTGTCTTACCATCTTTATGAAACCCACAGTAATAATACAATTCTATATGCTCAACAATATCTGCATTGTTCTTTTGACATGGAGTCTTAAATTCTCTGATAGTGCTAATATGCTCACTATTTAACAAAAGCAAACACTTCTTTATGTCTTGCTTCTATGACTAAATTTTAATATGGATAAGAGAAAAGACAGAATTCCTCGTGTTTATGCAGAATTATAAGAACAGTAAGCACATGATACATATTGGGTCTTCCATGTCTATCTTCAAAGGTTTCTACTGGCTAAGTACAACTTTTACTCATTTATTCTTAAAACTAAGCTTGCTGTCTTAATTTCTTGGGTTAGGTCCTACTTTCTAATTGCTTCACAATTTACTTCTACAAATATTTTTTGAGAATCTGTTATGTGCCAGCCACCTTAGTAGCTACTTAAAAATCTTCCTTGCCTCGAAGGAGTTCATAGTATAGTAGGTGATGTTAGTTAGCCTTCCATTTATTCTCCTACAGTCTCATTTATCTTCTTTACAATTTTGATTTATAAGACTAACATAAATATTTCTTGAGCACTTAGTAGAAGCTCAATACATGTTTAGTGAATAAAAGATAACATAATTGTGCAGAGTATTGTGCTGAGCACTGAACTGTAAAAGATCAATGACTTTGGCTGAGTATTGAAGTAGAAGTCTGGACTGCAGAGGATATTTAAAAATTTTTGTCTTTCATATGATTTCAGAAAAAAAATATTTCTACTCTGTCTTCCTCAAGAAAAGACATAAGAGAAGAATATGTCTAACTGAATGGAACTTGAGTATAGCTTCAATAATTATACTTTTACTCAAACGAAAAGCTGTGTGTTTTAGGTTATCAGCTTTAGCACCCAAAAATCAAATTGAACAAAATAATCACATCAACACCCACCATGTTCTTCTGACCCAGTAACTGTTAGGCAGTTATGCATCTCTCAGTGTGGAGCTACTCATGCAGAATTGCTGCTCCTCAAGATAGATTGAAACTTTACTGCTGGGATAAGTACACTGTTAGGCTGTTCCAAGGGAAGTGCTCCTCCAAGGGAATAAGAGCAGCAATGCTCTACCTGTTGCCTGAGCTAGTAAGGAACAAAGATGACTTTATGGTTTTTTATATCTTTGCCATTTTTTAGGCCAGATAAAAAATCAGTTCTCACTGAAAAAGAATACTGTAGAATATAGGATAATATGTATTGAATACACACCATCTTCTCTTACCTCTGAGTAATCCCACATTGTTTGATTTGTACAATTGTCCCACATACCTTTATTGAACTAATAAAGAGTCAAGCCTTCAGGATCTCATCCGTGTTCTCAAAGAGTTCTTCTTGGGCATGGGAGAAAATCACATATAGCATTTCTTGTACTGTCATTCAGATTTACATAACTCAAAGGTGGAGCTAGGAAGCCCTATTAATTCTAGTAACATCACTTAGGGACATGTTCAGGTCCAAAGCACTTCACATGGGTAGTAACATAAAGAGCATCTTTTCTAAACTAGAGATTGTTGAATTGAATTGTCATGGAGTAAGAGAACTGAAGCATAAATGAGGTGTATCAGGACCATCAAAACTTAAACATTATTTGTAAGTGAATGTAAGTACAAGGAAACTTCAAAAATTACTTTGGAGGAATTTTGCAAGGAATTCTATTTCACATGAGTGTGGAAGGGGATTTGGAGCCAGTAGAAATTTGATAGTATGTTCAAGAGCTATTTGGATGTGGGTATATTAGAATAATATAGGAGCAATAAAGTATAACAATCCTCTCCTTATCCTCACATTTATACTGTTGAGTTCCTTTCCTCTGAATTAAGCTAATCTGGGCTACTTGGGCCACATTGTCTTCATTGGTATTTCTAGCTTATATTCTTTTTTTGTAGGTGAATAATTGGAACCACTCCTAATTTCATGACTCACACCAAGAAACATGAAACCATGAAGAGAATTTGGGTCATTGGGAACAAGAAGACAACAGATGTAAGTAACAATGTTAAACAAAGGAGATTCAGCATCACAAAGAGTGAGAGCAGGAGAACACTGACAAAAGTTTTCTGAATTGATGGAAAACCAAATGAAGTAATAGAAAGATTATATCCAGAAAACATCTGGTTGGTAATAAACCTATGGTGGAAGGAAAAAAAACTGACAAGAATAACAATTAAAAGATAATATTCTGACTTCTTTCAATGATGAAATAAATTTAATATTTAACACAGTCCAGATGTCCTCTAATGCTTTGTTTTCAGGGCACCTGGGTGGCTCTGTTAGTTAAGCATTTGCCTCAGGTTTAGGTCATGATCTCTGGATCCTGGGATCAAGACCTGCTCTGCGGGGAGTCTATTTGTCCCTCTACCCTCTCCCCCTCCGCACATGCTTGCTCTCTTTCTCGAATGGATAACTAAAATCTTTTTTTTTAAAGAATATAATGCTTTCCTTTCAAGTAGCATTTTCAGAAATATTTGGAAAATCTCTGAAAATATCAAGAAAAATAAAAGCAACCATAATACTAAAGAATGTATTTCTGCTGCACAAATTTCTTGGTTCTTGAGGATCTGCCAGAATTTTTCCCAACAGTCCTACTGAGAAATGTTTGCACTCAACTCTATCCTCTGTGAAAATATTGCTTTTTTCATTTATCTATATCAGCCACTTAATATGTCTTGGAAAATTAATAAGCATTTATTATTCAGCCAAAAAATTGATGAGAGATTTGCTACTATAACTTTGGTACATTTGTATCTATTATTCTTAGAAATTCAAGGACAAAAGTTCAAATCCCTTTTAGTAGGAACTTGAAATTGCAGCGTGAGGTGTTTGTGTTCTCTAGAGCAGTGAATCTCAGCCTTAGCTGCACATTGGCAGCACCTGGGGAGCTTTGAGATAATATTGGTATTTGGGTCTCATCTCCAGAAAATCTTGAATTTTTGTGTGTTTGGGTTGAAGTCTGGATATAGATACTTTTTAAAAAGCTCCTCATTGGTTTTTTAAATTTTGTATAATGATTGAAAAATATTGTTTTAGGGGAAAACAATTTTCATTTGGTTTTACAATCCTTAAAGGTTTTTCAATGTTGCAGAATTATATTTCTATATGGTTCAAATTGTCAGGGACATGGTAGCAAGAAATCTCTGGAGGATGAATCTTAAGCCATTTGTATGTTTGTATAGTAGAATCCTTAAAACCTATAAAACATGATCCAAATCCAGTTTCCAAAGGTCAATATCAGAATAGTCGTTAAGTGTGTCTGTCTTAATCATTATTACCATGTATTAGCATGAAAAGTTATTGGAACATAAGGCTCATATGAAATATAACTTGATTTGATGATATTAAACAGTCATTTATAAAAAGCATTGTTTCCATTCTACAATACAGGAATTGAACAGAAAACATTTTTTAAAAGATTTATTTATTTATTCATGAGACACACACACACACAGAGAGAGAGAGAGAGAGAGAGAGAGAGAGAGACAAAGACATAGGCAGAGGGAGAAGCAAGCCCCTCGCAGGAAGCCCAGTGTGGGACTCTATACTAGATCCCGGGATCACCACTCGAGCCGAAGGCAGGCACCAAACTGCTGAGCCACCACGTGTCCCTGAACAGAAAACATATTGACTAAAAGCTAAATAATTCATCTCTTTAGACCTCCACTATTATTCACTGTAACTGCTTCAAGACCTCTGTTACTGGAAAGGAACCAACTTCATACTGACATAAACAAGAGGAGAGGCTGATGTTGGGAGTGAATGCAAAATGCTAATTAGAAGGGCAGATGGGTAAAATAAGCAAGAACAGAAATTAAATGTCACAAAGCAAAACTTTCTAAGTTTAGAGACAGAAGCATTTACATTTAATATGACTTCTGCTTCTGATTCTTAAATACTTTCCCTAATCACTTGTCTCTTACTACCTGATTGCACTTGACTTTTTAGTGTACCTTGGCTGATTAGCAAACTGGCTTCATCAGGAGGAAAATGTGTGTGTTTTCCAAAGGAGAGGTGCTGCAAGAGCCTCCAAGAAAAATAAAATGTTTTTGCCTTGTTAATTTTCAAGACAGAGTGAATGAAAAACAGTGTGGACACAATATGGTCAAATTCCTCTTATGATTCAGTCACCTCATTCCTGCCATGCCCTGCTGGGATCCTAAAGGTATTTCAATGACCTATTCTTTTTATCCTGTTGGGATACTGGCCCTTTATGGAAAAACACTTTGAACATGTAGTTCTCAACTCCAGCAGCAGGAATTCTAATCCCAGTCAAGGTATATGAAGTTCATGGATTTCTGCAGAGAAGGAGAGCACTATTTCAGGAGGAAGAAAATAAATCTCTATGAAGAATCCCCAAGCAATTTACCAAAGTTTAACCTTTTATTGTGTTTTAAGTAGGCTCCGCTATTTTATTACTCTTAATCATAAATATACATTAAAATTTATTTAAATAGTCACAGGGGATGTTATGGATTAAAGCAAGTTTTGAAGTTTAATAGACTGAGTTCCTTTGTTGCACAAAAGATATTAAATAATTACTTCTTTAAGGATCTAAATATTTGCTCATACTATTACAGAAATAAATTTTCAAAACTTGTATGTGTTTGTAACTACTTTGTTTTGCAAACATTTAGAAGCATTGTGTAAATAGATTTTTTTTTTGTAAATAGATTTTAGAGAGCTCATAGAAAGTATATTTGCAATGGGGAAACACACACACACACACACACACACACACATACACACACACACACCACCATGAAACATGATACTGTAGGGAGGTTTTCACAGTCCTCTAAAGTTCAAAAGAGTTGGTTGTTGCTATTGTTTTTGTTGTTTCCCATATTTTAGTAATAAAGTCATCACCTCTTCTGCTGTAGATGAGGAGATAATCTGACAAGTAGGAGTGAGTGCATCAGGAATATTAGGACAAAAAAAGGTCGCCAAACTTAAGTTTGAGTTTCTGGTCAAATCACAAACAGTGAACAATTGGAATGGCATGAGTGGTGGGCCCCATAGCATTTCTTTGCCTAAAGATCTATTTCCCCTTTCTTGTAGAATATCCCAAATCACTTCATCAAGAATCCCATCAGCCATATGCATTGAACATAGCTCTTCCTATAATGTACTCTTGGCTGCCTTTCCTATTTATGTTAGTAGTGCCTTGAATTCAACAACCTAATTTGATTTAACTTTCAATTCTCAATTTGTATTATGTTACCTTATACATCATAGGCAAATACTAGTGTAAAAGCAGGTTAACAGTTTTTAAAATTGCAAGGAAAATAAATTATGAATGATTTTAATAAAAAATAAATTTATCTAAGGATATCAGTAAGTTGCAGGTCAGATATCCAATTATAACTTCTATCCCTTGCTGCATATTCTCTTTCTATGTAATCCTTAGGGGAATTTTAAACAAAGTACCCTATGCTTGACCAGCCAAGAGATGGACATGAACCCTAAGTACAGGTGTTTCTCTAGAGAAATTGAATTTAGAGCATTTCATGGAAGAAGGATGGCTTAAAGTGATTATCCAATTGTTTCTGTTCCTAGATTCCTGAAGGTTTTTTTTTTCCTCTTTTTTATGATTCCCTACATAAGTCTATTTTATCTTGCCAGAACTGCTTTCTATCAATTGTTAGCAACAACTCTTCTCCAATTTCTCTGCAAATGTAGACATGGCACATAAATATAAACCATGATGAAGGAAAATAACACTGGTTTCTTAGTCCCTTTCCTTAAAACAAACAAAAAGCTTGATAAACAAATGACTACATTGAATTATTTCTGTAAAATCACACAGAACACTTTTATCCTGGAAGGTGACCTACTTGTGATTTTTTTTTTTTTTCTAATCTGTGAATCTGGCTGACCTGATACTGCTGATTTGTTACTTTGGTTGATGTAAAACTTTAATTTCTGGAAAATTCTGATGTGTGCTACAGAATTGTATCCTTGCTCATCAAGGCCAAGACTGCTTTTGAACAACTGTATTACATAGGATAAGCTCCATGAGTCAGTTAAAAGAAAGCAGCTTCTGTGAGTGAAACCAACTCAAAATCTGTTCTAGGGAGGTCAAGTCTCTACATTCAAAGTGAAGTGGAAGCTGATTGTAATGGTTTATATGGTTTACATAGAACTTATTTTTTAATTGTAGGATTTGTGGTTTCTTTTCTCTGCCTTAATGTGCCACTAGAATAGAATAAGCTTTAAGCCACTATCTTTCTCTAATTGCAAAAGTGGAAGATTGAATTAACTCATAATCAAAAGAAACCCTTATCTTTTGAACTAGTAGAGTTGGCTACTCCTGTATGTTCCAATTTCCTTTCAAGGGACACATTTCCTGCCATACTGAGTTCCATCTCTCCATTTATGTAAGTGAGTAGTTCTGAGTATATAATGTCTCCTAGAATCCAGAATTGGACTGTACAGCATGTTGGCTGGTTTTTGCAATGCCTTTTACTTTTGCCTGTGAAGCCTGTGATGTTTAATTTACATTCCCCTTGAAATAGGGGAAATTGTAGTCATTATACAACTGAGTTCCACTTGTCCTAAGCTTTTCTAATTTTTTTATGGCTTCCTTGGCTGCCTGAGGGCAGAATATGCCAGATTCATTATGTGTCTAGGATATTTCCCAGTCTCTTTTCCTCTCACTCTTCTTGAGACTTCTTGTTCTTAGACTAGTTGGTATGTTTGTTTTGTTTGCCCTAAAGCCAAAGCATGATAGATTGCATTACCTATCAAACCAATTATACAGTGTTTAAAACCTTCAAAAGAAAAGTCTTTAAAAATATAGATGAGGGCTATGAATAGACCATTTAAAAAGTCCATTTTGCTAAATGTGAGCCATTATTTAGTCAATTTGTTAAAGCACAAATTCCATTACGTGGTTGATGGATTGTTAGTGATTATTTGGCTTTCTTCCATCTGGCCAATGAAAGATACATGAAGAAATTAAAAATGACTATATTACTTTTTTAAAAATTCCTTATTTTGGGACACTTGGGTGGCTCAGCGTTTGAGCGTCTGCTTTTGGCTCAGGGCATGATCCTGGAGTTCAGGATTGAGTCCCGCATCAGGCTCCCTGCATAGAGCCTGCTTCTCCCTCTGCCTGTCTCTGCCTCTCTCTCTCTGTGTGTCTCTCATGAATAAGTAAATAAAATCTTTTTTAAAAATTCCTTATTTTAAGTGGAAATTTTAAGTTTATAAATTCACCAAACTATAAGGTCACTTTTAGTTTACTATGACTTCATATCAGTTTTGTTTCCATCTCTCATAGAATATGTTTTGGATTGAACGTGGCAGATACTTAACAGCTTTAAGCCACATATTAGCAATGTCTTCAATATTCTTTTTGAGCACTGGTTGAAATAGCAATGAAATCAATGAGATATTTATAAATTATTTTTTTCTGTACTGTATAATATTTTATGGATTGGAATATGAGATAGTTTTATAAAGAGATAATCAAACATCTGCTGAATTTACTCCACCTGTACTTAAATGGTCTAATTCGGAATCCAAATGATGTTTTTGCCTAAATAGCAAAGTATGTTTCTAAAATTAGTCAAATATTTGTATTCAGAGTGGACATATGCTTACTTGCATCTTTAATAGAGTAACTTCCTCAAATATATTTTGAAGGATCTGTTAAAGGTTTATCTTTGCCTCTTTTTAGTTGAAGAAATATTTTCATATTCTTAGTTTTAATACATTGAATACAGATTTACTGAAGGAACACAAGATACACAAGTTTTCTCATCTGAAGCACAGAAAACGAGTAAAGACAGACAGATAAAAACCAAAAAAAAAAAAAAAGAGAGAGAGAGAGAGATCAGGTTTTTGTGTGGTACGTGTGTATGTTTTACAGTAACTTACGAAGGTGGACAAATAATACAATTTGGAACTGTTGCCTCACTTATTTTCCCATAAAAATGAGATTTGTCATTTTTGTTTACGATAAATTCTGGAGGAATGATGAGAGTGTGACAGGTCTGCTTACCTCACTTTATTTTCTGTTCTTTTAGAGAACAAGTAAAACCATTCAGTATACAACTGTTCCAATATCCGATTCTGAAATCCTGCAGGAAGTTTGAAGACAAAGAATACAAGGAAGGGAAAAATCACCTGAGTTGAGCTAGAACATTTAGATATTTGAAGATTCAATATTGCCTGGGGTAATGCCATGCTTGGTATTTTTCAATACAAAGAAAAAGATAAAACTACCTTTCGTATATCTCTATTTGGCAGTCTCTGTGCCTAATTATCTATTAAAAAGTCTTCTCTTCTGGAACTTAAATTTCTCCTTCTACTGACCTTTTCTAACAAAAGAATTTAAAGATGCTTAAATATCTATGACCTTAAGTAAATATATATTCATACTTAATTTTCCCAGTCTAATACCCTCATCAAGCTACTAGAATCTATTATTCTTCCCTTCTAGAGTTGAGATACTTAAAAAAGAGTCTCTAACTGTTCATCTCTTCTTTCCCAAGATGTCTTTAATTGTTTGCCTCTTCTTTACCATCATTAAATACATAATTATTTGTCCTCTGTAGCTAACACAAAATTAAAAAATGATCTCAACAAAGATGTGAACAATTTTCTATGTGAAATGTAATGACTGCTTTTTGTGCCTTATCTTGACCTCTCTATACTGTCTCTTGGCTCCCATGACACTGGCCTCTCTGTTCTCCTATCTCTTGCTGTGATAATTCTTTGTTTCCTTTCCAGGGTCCTCTGACCTTGTTAGCATTAGTGTTGTCCTGAAGTCTGAACTAAGCCTGCTGTTCTCCAGTCTCCACTCTCTCTGGGAAAAGTCCTTTGCTCTAATGGCCTCAGATTCCAGCAAATAATGACGATTCACAGATCTTAATCTCGAGATCTCTAGAACCAAATACGTGGTATTTAACTCTCAGGTATTCTACTATATTGCTTATTCCTCCCTTTCCCTTTCAAAACAGTGCCATTCCTCCCATGTTTTTTTTTAGGAAGACTCTTATGCATACAGTTGTGAGCACTTCTTCCACCATTCCTGACAACTTGTATACATTGCCTACGTCTTAGATGGTACCTCTTCCTAGGACCTTTGCTGAGCCCCTAAATTTGAGTTACGTGCTCTCTTATGTGCTCCTGTGCTCACACATCAACATTTTCTGTCTAGTTTTACTAATCATGAAGCAAGCTCTGCCTCCCTCACTAGATATAAAATTTTGTGAAGGTCAGGACTTTTCAGTATTGTTTACAGATGCAGACTACCCAGGATAGCACAAGTATCTAGCTCATTGTGGACTTCAATCCTTCCTCAATGAATGAATAAAAGAGAAAATAGGAGGTAGACCTTAAGTGTTAACAGTGCTATGCTTCTTTGGTAACAGATGACACCAAAGAAGCACAGTAGTAAAGTATAATTTTGCCAGATTTTTTTTTATTACATACAACTGAAAGACAAATAAAAGTGGCTAAACATAAAATCATATTGACTTAAGCAGAATAGGGAGATTTATTGTCTAAAGTCACTGAACAACTCCAGGCAGCCCAGTATTAGCTGGATCTAAGGGCTCGAATGATATCATAATTTCTCTCTCCATCTTTTGGCTCTGCTTTGTTTTGTATTGGCTTTTTCTTAGACAAACCATTCTCTAAGCTCAAGGTCTAATAGAGTCTCTCTTCTTTATGACAAAATAATGTCCTGAAAACTCGGCTTCATTAGTCTGAATTGGATTACATTTTAATACCTGAACTAATTGTTTAAACAGGGAGTCTGATACTCTGATTTACAGGCTTTGGTTACATACTTTCTCCTTGAGAAGAGGTACTGTCAGGTAGTTAAATTACATGAAATGAAGATGGGGAGATGGTTCTCAAATAAAATATGCTCCGCAGATGGTCCTTGAGTTATGATAGTTTGACTTAGGATTTCTTTTCTTTCTTTTTTTTTTGTATATTTTTTATTGGAGTTCAATTTGCCAACATATAGCACAACACCCAGTGCTCATTCCATCAAATGTCCCACTCAGTGCCCATCACCCAGTAACCCCATCCCCCCTCCCACCTCCACTTCCACCACCCCTTGTTCGTTTCCCAGAGTTAGGAGTCTCTCATGTTCTGTCACCTTCTGTGATATTTCCCACTCATTTTCTCTCCTTTCCCCTAGAATCCCTTTCACAATCTTTTTTTTTTTTTAAGATTTTATTTATTTATGCATGAGAGACACACAGAGAGAGGCAGAGACATAGGCAGAGGGAGAAGAAGGCTCCATGCACGGAGCCCGACCCAGGGACTCCAGGATCATGCCCTAAGCCAAAGGCAGATGCTCAACTGCTGAGCCACTCAGGCATCCCACCTTTCACTATCTTTTATATTCCCCATATGAATGAAACATAAGATGTTTGTCCTTCTCCAATTGACTTACTTCACTCAGCATAATACCCATCAGTTCCATCCACGTTGAAGCAAATGATGGGTATTCATCCTTTCTGATGGCTGAATAATATTCCATTGTACATATAGACCACAACTTCTTTATCCATTCATCTTTTGAAGGACACCAAGGCTCCTTCCACAGTTTGGCTATTGTACACATTGCTGCTATAAACATTGGGGTGCAGGTGTCCCGGAATTTCACTGCATCTGTATCTTTGGGGTAAATCCCCAGCAATGCAATTGATGGGTCATAGAGCAGTTCTATTTTTAACTCTTTGAGGAGCCTCCACAAAGTTTTCCAGAGTGGCTGTACCAGTTCACATTCCCACCAACAGTGCAAGAGGGTTCCCCTTTCTCCACATCCTCTCCAAAATTTATTGTTTCCTGTCTTGTTTATTTTCACCATTCTCCCTGGTGGGAGGTGGTATCTCATTGTAGTTTTGATTTGTATTTCCCTGATGGCAAGTGATGCGGAGCATTTTCTCATGTGCTTGTTGGCCATGTCTATGTCTTCTTTCATGAAATTTCTGTTCATGTCTTTTGCCCATTTCATGGTTGGATTGTTTGATTCTTTGCTGTTGAGGTTGATAAGTTCTTTATAGATCTTGGGCACTAGCCCTTTATCTGATAGGTCATTTGCATATATCTTCTCCCATTCTGTAGGTTGTCTTTTAGTTTTGTTGACTCTTACTGTGCAGAAGTGTTTGATCTTGATGAAGTCCCAATAGTTCATTTTTGCTTTTGTTCCCTTGCCTTCATAGATATATCTTGCAAGAAGTTGCTGTGGCCAAGTTCAAAAAGGGTGTTGCCTGTGTTCTTCTAGAATTTTGATGGATTCTTGTCGCATATTTAGATCTTTCATCCATTTTGAGTTTATCTTTTTGTCTGATGTAAGAGAATGGTCTGGTTTCATTCTTCTGCACGTGGCTGTCCGATTTTCCCAGCACCATTTATTGAAGAGACTGTCCTTTTTCCAGTGGATAGTCTTTCCTGCTTTGTCGAAGATTAGTTGACCATAGAGTTGAGGGCCCATTTCTGGGTTCTCTAGTCTGTTCCATTGATCTATGTGTCTGTTTTTGTGCCAGTACCACGCTGTCTTGATGACCACAGCTTTGTAGTACAACCTGAAATCTGACATTGTGATGCCCCCGGCTCTGTTTTTTTTTTTTTCAATATTCCCCTGACTATTCAGGGTCTTTTCTGATTCCACACAAATATGAAGATGATTTGTTCCAACTCTCTGAAGAAAGTCCATGGTATTTTTATAGGGATTGCATTGAATGTGTAAATTGCCCTGGGTAGCGTAGACATTTTCACAATATTCATTCCTCCAATCCATGAGCATGGAATATTTTTCCATCTCTTTGTGTCTTTCTCAATTTCTTTCAGAAGTGTTCTATAGTTTTTAGGGTATAGATCCTTTACCTCTTTGGTTAGGTTTATTCCTAGGTATCTTATGTTTTTGGGTGCAATTGTAAATGGGATTGGTTCCTTAGTTTCTCTTTCTTCAGTCTCATTGTTAGTGTATAGAAATGCCGCTGATTTCTGGGCATTGATTTTGTATCCTGCCACACTGACGAACTGCTGTTTGAGTTCTAGCAATCTTCCGATGGAGTCTTTTGGCTTTTCTATGTACACTTATATACAAAAATATATATCTTGTATATCTCATAAAAATTAAGTTGAACATGTTGAAGGGAATCTAGAAGTGGAAAATATACCTAGGACCTATAATTGTAGAAATATGAAAGTCAAAAAGGAAGAATCTTAAAAATGAAGAGGTGTTAAAATATTGTAGTTAAGGTGGGAAAAGAGAAAAAAATGGAAATTTACAGTCTGATATAAAAACGAGTTGTACTGGAAAAAGGAAGAAAATTAAAGAAATAGAGAACCCTCTGGTTCTATATACTGTAAATCCCTCAACTTCCCCTGGAGTTTTCCTGCACTGCTTTGTCCAGAACTTACTCTTCACCTGTCCTTCCAGCGGGTCTTCTGGGGGAGGGGCCTGCTGTGCTGATTCTCAGGTGTGTGCGCCTGAGGGCGCTGCTCTGCCACTTGCCAGGTGCACGGCTCAATGGGAGCTGTTCATCCTGTGAGGCCCCTGTTCTCTGATGGCCCTGCTCTGTCCCAGGCACAGGGTGACACCAGGAGGAACAACCCCACTGGCAGCGGCCAGCTCCCCAGCCCTGGAGTCAGCTCCCGCAGTAACTACCGCAGCTCCCTGTCCACACTGGCCTGAATGCTCCGGGGCGGGGGGCACTGACCTGCACAGCTCGGGGGCGCCCGGCGGCAGGGGCGTCCTCGCTGTCCTGTGCGCTCCCGCCTCCGCCTGTCCCGGGGGGAGGTCAGCATCCTGGGCTGTGCCCCCCGGCGCCCTGGGATCCGGGGCCTGTGCTGCTGGAATCGCGCTCTGGGAGGCGGCTCCCGAAGGCACAGGGCGCACCTCCTCCGCGGACCACGGCCTGAGCTGCTCCCAAGGCCCCACCGGCCGCTCCAGCCCTCTATGGCGCTCGGCCCGCAGGCTGGGGCGCACTCTCCCTGGGCGCACCTCTTCTAGTGACCTGGGAGCTCCCCTGCCCCTCCTGAGGTGCTGCCGGGTTCCCTGCTGAGCGCCTTTCCCTCCAGGGAGAATCAGATGCCGATTTTTAAAGTTCCCGCTTCTCCAGGGCGGGGCTTTCCTGTCCTGGAGGCTCTCGCGGCCCCGTAGCTGCTTCCACGCAGTGCCCCTCCCCCACCGGATTCTTTTTTATTCTTTTTTTTTTTCGTCTTCCTACCTTGTTAGAAGTGCAAACTCGTCCCTCTGTAGCGTTTCAGCTGTGCTCTCTTTAAATCTCAAGTTGAATTCATAGGTTTTCAGGATGATTTGAAAGTTCTCTAGGTAAGTTGGTGGGGAGGGGTGACTTGGGGACCCTACTCCTCCTCCATGTTGCCCCGCCCCCTCTGACAGGATTTCTGACTTTACAATGGTCTGAAAGTGATAGCATTCAGTAGAAACCGTACTTCAAAGTTTGAATTTTGATATTTTTCCAGGCTGGTGATATGTGGTATGATACTGCCTCATGATGCTGGGCAGTGACAGTGAGACAGAGCTTCCAAGGGTGGTAAGCAACTCACAGCTCCTAGCCATTCCTAACCCATACAACCATTCTGTTTTTCACTTTCAGTACAGTATACAGTAAATTGCATGAGATATTCAAAACTTTATTACAAAATATACTTTGTATTAGGAGATTTTATCCAACTATAGGCTAATGTAAGTGTTCTGAAGATATTTAAAGTAGCTTAGGCTAAACTACAATGTTTGGTAGGTTAGGTGTATTGAATGCATTTTTGACTTACAATATTTTCAACTTATGGTGGGGTTTATTGGTATACAACTCCACTGTAAGTCGAGGAAGATCTATATTACTAGTAGAAGTGGGAGTGGATTCTCTGCAGGCAGAATTAGTAGATCAGTCACTTGCAGATGGGAGTACAAGCCATATTCTTCATTTTAATGGCCTGTATACGTTGTGGGGGTGGGATTTTTGGAATCTCCTAAAGGTGGTGCTAACCTTTTAAACACAAAGAAAAAGTAAGCTGTCGGCTATTGAGTTTTTAATGGTCTTCACAATGTAACTTTATATCCCCAATCCCACTAAACTAATCATTTTAATGAGGACTTGGCATCTATAATTTTTATCTGAATGTTTTAAGAAACCAAGTACTGTTAATTAAAAGTTAAAAATGAAATTTTAGTAACTTTCTACCTTGCCTTGGTCATAAACCTTGAATTCCCCTCCCTTCTCCCCATATATTTCAATTGAGCAGGCACATATCTACAAAAAATAATTACTGCAGTTGCAAAGCTACATGCTGAAAGCAGACTAGTACCTGTGTAATCATTTCTGAAAGTTATAAAGCACATTAAGTTAATTTCCCTCCTGTTTGTGAGGTGTCTATATACACGTAGCTTAGGAAATGCAAAGCCAGCTACAAGGTATTTCTCCCCCCTC
Organism: Vulpes lagopus; assembly: GCF_018345385.1. Lineage (NCBI taxonomy): Eukaryota > Metazoa > Chordata > Mammalia > Carnivora > Canidae > Vulpes > Vulpes lagopus. The sequence continues at coordinate 39,947,262 of NC_054826.1, read as the reverse complement.
AAGGCAAAAGCAATTAGTATGGAAAGAAGCGTATCTCCTTCTAGGTCATTTTGGTTGCAATATTCTTGTACTGCAAAGCTGTCTTTCTAAAGACAAACAGAGCTTTCTTGTGAAAACAAAGAGCAACAATCCTTTTAATTTCTGATATAAACACACATGCACACAAAAACTTGAAAGTTCGAAAAGCAACACAATTCATAACATTTCTGAATCTACCCAATGTCATTTGAGATATCTTTATCCAAATAGCTATAAATTGATATTCAGCATAGGAAACATAATTGTGAAACATCATTTTAAAAGTGCAACGTACTTAGGCTATAATTTTGTAGGGCATCTAGGTTAATGAACATGCCAGTATCATTCTAGCCTTTGAAAACATGCTGCTTAAAAAGGGAATAGATATCTTTATTGTTAGTTTCTTCATGGTTTCCAAGAAGAGACAAAGCTGGACTATCTTTGCTGCTGTGGATTTATTACAAGAACACATAGAAAGGAAGGTAGCAGGGGAAACAGCATTGACACCTTAACATTTATTCTAGATCTCAAACTTCCCAGATAAATAGTCTCATTAAGAACTAGAAACTGGGGATGCCTGGGTGGCTCAGTGGTTGAATGTCTGCCTTCAGCTCAGGGCATGATCCCGGGGTCCTGGGATCAAGTCCCACATGAGGCTCCCTGCAGGGAGTCTGCTTCTCCCTCTGCCTATGTCTCTGCCTCTCTCTGTGTCTCTCATGAATAAATAAATAAAATCTTAAAAAAAAGTTAGAACCTGAGTGCAGTATTATTCAGAGCATCAAGTCTCAACCCCAGTAGCTCATGCACTTGAAATTTATACTTCCCAGAGAGAGAATCTTATGATGATAATGTGACACTCCAGAGGGCATTTACTTTCCTTCTACCCAGTCTTCACAGAGTAACTTTGGTTTAGACACCATTCACTGGTCCTACCAAAGAAAGCCAGAAATGTTTTGTCGGTTTTGTGCATATAACAAGGAGGGCAAAGAGGAACCACTTGGAACTCCTTTCTTGCAAGAAGCATACTGTGCAAGATTGTAAGCTCTGGTATAAAACTGAACTTGTCTCAAAATTACTCACCTTAAAAAAAAAAAAAAAACCTACAACTTACAGAACACTTTAGAGCCTTAGCATATTAGTTAGGGTTGGCTAGGTCGTGTTGTGGTAACAAATAAGGCTCTGAATTTTACTTGCTTAACATAAAGATTTATTTCTTGCTTATTTAATCTGATATAGATCAGGTGACTACTCCAAGGCAGCTCGACTCCACATGTAATTTGGCAAGCCAGTGTGATTCAATCCTGTGCCATCATCTCTTGTCAGATGGCTTCCAGGGGAAGAAGCAGTGTGGCAAACACATACCCATGCTAAATATTTGGAGCAGCACCCACCAATTCTACACGTAGGCCACCATCCAGAACTAGTCACATCACCCTGCTCTCTACAGGTACATTGGGAGTTATAGAAAAGCATATCCTGTGAGGATGAAATTTTTCTGTCACACTCCATTTTCTCATTTATAAAATGGATATGCTTGCAATAGTGTGTGGGATGATTACAAATTGGTGTTATATAGTACTCTAGGACCAGTGCCTAAGAAATAAAAATTTAAATCTCTAACGTGCTTAGCACACATTTGTGATATAGCAAGCGCTAAAGAATAATCTCCATGCTAAGAAAGGAGCTATTTGTGTGGCAGTTTCTTAGAACCCGTAGACTTATTCTATAAGGTCTATTCTATAAGGTCACTTCTTAAGCTCCAGATATGGGTTTTTGTTTGTTTCTTTGTTTGTTTTGTTTTTTGCCTTCCCAGTGACTAACCTTAGCCCCAGCTGAATGAGACTTTGGCAATAGCTAGAAACACTTCAACATTTGATTCTATCATAATAACTGAAAACTTTTTTTTTTTTTTTTCCCCAAGATGAAGCTTAGTGTGGAACTGCAAGTACTCCTATATTAGGATTCGCTCTAGTTGTTGGTGGTCAGGACACATTTAATCAAATTTCATAATCATTTCACAGGTTTACGAGGCTATGTTCAAATCAGTCCAAAGCAACATGTTTGTTTTGTGCATGTGATGTCATTATAGGAGCTATAAGGATGTCTCAGATACATTCATGGCTTCAAAAACCTCAGATATTGATGAATAGTTAGAACAAATATATGCATAATCATAATACATGTGGATTAAGCTCCAGGTGTCAGCAAGATGTACTATCCAGTCAGGCAGCTTACAAAGGTGACCTAAAGAAGGTTTTGATATGATGTCAGTAGACGTGGAGAATTTTAAAATGTGGAGATGACAAGAGAGGCAGGATAGGCAGAGAGAAAAACACTATCAAGGATAGAGCAGGTCCTAGTCATAAGTAAGGAATGTTATGTAGGGCACTTTAAAAAAGTGGATCAAGTTCAGGTAATAGGGGGCCTTGAAGGCTAGAATCACAAATTCTTCTAAACCTGTTCAGTAAAGTGGATCTACAGAAGGCTTATTTATTTTTTCCATATTATAGCTAGGTCTTACATAGGTAAAAACCTGCCCTTGTTCTTTAGTCACTAGCAACTTTTTCCTGAATTGGGCATCTGTTCTAATATAAAAATACGAAACTGTGTATCTTTAAAAGCCTGTGTGGCCTTGTGCTACCAACTTCCTTCTGAAATACTTTTCCAATTAACTTTCAATCCATTGTAAACCTGATACATAGGGATGAAACAATGTTCCCCAATATAGATAGTAACAGGTGATATGTATATAAGTTAATGCAGTAGATTTCCATTTTCCATTCTTAGACTTCTGGAAGCTTTGAAGGAGTGAGAAAAAAGATCAAAGAGAAAATGAGTTTTAGAAATTTGTCAAGGTCTTCCAAGTAGAAGTTGGAAAATAAATTTTAAATAAATTAATTAAAGTCTTGATTCTTTTGCATGTAGAAGAAAGTTTCCAGGAAGATTGCTTTACTTGTTGTATCTATCAGATAGAAGAGCTACGTGGTTAATATATTCAGCCTTTATTTTTGGAAAAGATGAGAGAAATAAATAGCACATGAAAATAGTTTTAAATTAGGTTTGAATGATGTGCTTGATGTTGATTTGTAAAAAGTAGAAACATTTTTGTTAGAACTGGAGAAAGGATATCATAGAAGGGATATTTTTCAAAATAACTTTATTTAATTGTAAATAGGTTCTCTTTGTTATCAAGCCACTGGGGGAAATCAGTTATAGATTCATTTCATACTTTTCTTTTTTAAAACAGTTCTGGTTGAATACTTTTTTAATTAACAGCTGATCATGCACAGTAGTGTCCTGCAACAAACCTGGAACGTGTACTTTTAAAATTAAGTCTAATAACATAAATTATAAAGATAAAATATATTTGCATTTGCCAAAAATGAGGGCAACTTGAAATAAATATTGCCCTTTAATCAATTTACACATGTTTATAAGTGCCGGGAATGAGTAAGTGCCCAGTTGAAAACATGACACCTAAGTGTGTCAGGTGATTAATCTGATGCTGTTAGAACATAAGCAAATATAATGAGGAATTTTTTTCCAGTGGATTTTTTCTCCTATTCATTTGGCAGAGGCCTATAATAAATTTGTGTTTTTGGCTTCGTTTCAGTTTGAAACTGGAAATAGTGACTGGTTCAGAGCCACTTAAAGTCATCTTCCTTGGAAACATCATGCTCCTGCCATTTTGCAAAATTATGTCCAAGAAATGAAATTTTTCTCAGCATTCCTGGATATGCAAAAGAATTTCTACTATTTTAAGCTAAATAACATCAAGTTTAGTTTGTGTTCAGTGTAAATATAATCCTAAAGATGATGTCATTGGTAGAAATCAACTGGCATGCTATCTATTATTAGGTAATATCTATGGAATGACTTTTTTTTATAATTGATTTTGTGTTCATAATAAACTTTAAAAACTATCTTTACCAAATTTAGGATGTATTTACAGTCTCAGATGTATTTTATTAAAAAAGTTTTTTTCTGAAAATGATTGTATGACTAAGAGTACATTAATTTCTATCCTTTTCTTCTTCTTTTCATCTATATCAAGGAAACCAATAAGTTTCCCAGAACAGAGATTTGGCTTCCCAAAACAGAGGTTTGGAGGAAGAAAGAAGCTTGAAAAATAAGTGGTAATTTCAGGGATATCATCAAAGCTGTGAACTCCTTGCTGAGTTCAAGGTGTGTAGGCTCAAAGCCACGATGGAAAAATGGAGTAATGACTCACAATTCCCAAGCTCTTCTCTAAAGTAGCCTCCAAAAGCGTATATCTCCTTGTGTTATGTTTGATAGTATTTTTAATAACAACAACAACAACAGAATTTTGTTATTTTTTACTTACCACACTTCTGATTCTTACAACAATCTACATTAGGTTAAAAGGAAATGCATCTTTTATTTTCATATATAATCAGCTCTTTTAAAAAGAAATTTTATTTGTTTGGGAGAGAGAAAATATGAGTGGGGGGAGGGGCTAAGGGAGAGGGCTCGGCAGACTACCTGCTGAGCAGGGATCCAAAACAGGGCTCAGTCCCAGGACCCCAAGATCATGACCTGAGCTGACGGCAGATGCTTTACCGACTGAGCCGCCAAGTGCCCCTCTTCAGCTCTTTTCCTGAAAACTATTTTCTTTCATTGAGCTGTAGGTCATTTCATACTCAGTTTAAATTACTGCCATGTGGTTTAAATTAATGTGTTTGTTTTTCAGTGAACATAGGCTATACTACACTGTTTTTATTTCTTTTCCTTTATGTAGAATCACCTCCACTCACCTGCCCACTCCAACCCTGATACCCAAGGTATGACCAAGCTTGTATATTCACATTAAACCACAATGATACACATTCCCAGGTAGACATTTTTGCTCCCACTTGAGTGCTGTGGGAAAGCTACATCTTACATGACTATCTGCACGTTTGCCTTTCATCATTTCTTATACCTGGTCCAACACTGATGCTTCTCATTTGAACCCCTTCCTTCACAATTCCCAGCTCAAGATAAGGGGGTCTTGTTCCAACAGGTGTGAGTCATTCATTGAAAGGAATAAAAATTCAACCAGGAAAAAAGGATAGCAAAAAAAAGGATAAAGAGTGAATAAATTTTTCCCAAGTAATAGGAAAACAGACATAAGAAAATAGGGCAGTGGGCACCTGTAGGGCTCAGTAGGCTAAGCATCTGCCTTCCACTCAGGTCATGATTTCAGGGTTCTGGGATCAAGCCTCCACATCGTATTGGGCTCCCTGCTCAATGGAGAGACAGCTTCTCCTTCTCCCTCTGCCTTGCCCCTTGCTCCTGCACACGCTATCTCTCTGAAATAAATAAAAAATCTTAAAAAAAAAGAAAAAGAAAAGAAAAGAAAGCAAACTAAGTTACATGTCTGAATGAATACCAAATTCATCATAAAGGTCTTCATGCCCAATAATTATTATACAGAACAATCGTAAATTTTTTTTCATTAGTAAATTGAAACACTTATTCCCATTTAAAGGCAATAACCAGTAGGTATATGTGAAACCCAACTAGCCAAGTATACTTTTCTCTCAGATATTATAAGCATCTATTCCTGTTTCTTCCAAAACAACATTTTCTTATGAGGTCACATTAGTTGTTGACATATTCTATAGCATTTCTTCATAGCAAGGAGTTATTTAAAAATTTGCTGGTAGCCCCAGGTTTGCTGAAGGAATTACCATACTTTTATCTGTAGGCAATTTTTCTGTCTAACATTTTGTCTTCAAAACAGTGATTTCTAAAAACTTATTAGTGTATTAGCATATCACAATTCTCTAGGGAGTTTGGTAAAAGCTGGACAAACAGCTTTCAAACCTAGTGAATCAGAATCCCTGGGCTGAAAAGCATAGGTTTTAATTATACCAAATTGGGCAGGTTTACTTACCCGAATCTGGAAAGCGCTGCTCTGAATATTTTTTGATATGCCCACATTGAATCTCTTAGATGAATAGATCTTAAACCTGGGCAGTTATCAAATTCACCTGGGAGCTTTGAAGTGCTTCTATTCACAGGTTCCATCCACAAAAATATGATTATGTAGATCTGAAGTAGGGCACCAGTATCCATAGTTAACAAAAGCCTCTTAGGTGATTCTTATCAGAGCCACACTTGGGAATAACTTTCTGAAAACATTAAAATCAGTATCATCTTTAGTATTCTGCAGTTTTGAAAATATTTAAATTTAGCAGTCATCTGATTTATTTTTGATATACCAGAGTTAATTAAAATAGTTGACTACTTAAATGCCTAAGCATGAAACAATTCCTAATTATTTCTAGAATCCTTAAAAGTGCAGTTATTGGATTCTTGTGCTTGTTACAAAATGTGTTAGATTTCCATTGAAACATTCAGTAAATTTTATACATTACCTATACGTGATATATGTGTATGTGTATGGATGAAATTTCTAAAGTGGCTCCCTCTCCCTAGTTACCATATTATCCTGGTCAATCCCTTATAAAACATTAAAATTTTAACATTTATTTATTATGTCTTCCTTCACAAGGATGTTAGCTCTACAAGGATAAGAACTCTTTATGCTGTATTCATCATTGCATGCCTAGGGCCTAGAACAGTGGCTGGTGTGCAGTAGGTGTTCAACACGTATCTGTTAAAAAATAAATAGGGTATTATATTTATTTATGTTATTTATATATACAATATAGATGTAGTTTTTAGTTGTTAATGAAAGTACATGTTATTAGTCATGAAAGTTCTCTATATTCAAAGGAATAGGAGTCTCCTGTAAATATCACATTTAAATAGAGAGTTTGGTAGTCATGAATAGATATCCTCATCCCTTTCATTTGAAAGGAACTTGGAGATTTTGACTTGGATTTGAAATAGCATTTCTTTTTAAGAAGGGTCACACTGCTTCTTGGGTATTATGAATCACTCTCACTTAATGCACATGAAAAGCAGCTGAATCATACTGGAATCACGTTGCTCCACAAGAAACGTTTCAACTATTTTGTCTTCATTCACATGATGGAAAGTGTAGTTAATGACACTGTTATATTGTCACATTGAGAAACTTCAGAATCAAGTGGCTAAAAATATTTTCTTGCAGTTAAAGGTAGTGAAGAGTCTACAAGTTTACCTTTGGAAAAATTTTTATAAGTGAGACTATTATAATTGCATCTTTTTTCTCTGGGCAATTTTCTGTTCAAGTGAAGAGTGCATTTTAGAGTTGTTCCTTGGATCCTCAGCCAGGCTAAGTATGTTGCCTGGGGAGGTTGATGGATGTAGGACATATGTATTATTTGTATACTTATTCATTCAAAAGCATTCATCTAGTACTTTTTGTACTTCAGGTACTGTGTTAGGCCTCCTCCAGATGTGAGAGAAAATAATAATCATAGATTCAGTACAATATGCTATGTGTCCTGATAGTGGTGTAATCAGATTGCCCTTGAAACAGAGAACAAAAGCATCGACAGGTTGGAGGTTTTAAGGATAGCTACCTGGAGTTGCAGATACTTGTGCTGAGTCTTGAGAAAGGATTGCATTTATCTATTCCACAAATATTTATTGAGTGACTTTTATAGAATCAGGCTGAACTCTGGATATACTGTGGGAGACAAAACAGACATGAATCCCTCCTTCATGGAACTCAGCCTGGAAGGGGGACAGACTTGATAAAACAGATAATCCTGGACTAAAAATAAATGATAAAGGAGAAAAAAGTGAAATGATCTTTAGGAAAGCATTGCAGATGGATCAGAATTTTCGACCATAAATTGGTCAAGGAAAGCCTCTCTTAGATGAAATGACATTTGAAATGACATTAAATTGAGTAGAAGTTAGCTAAGCAAAGATAGGGAGAAGAGCATACCAGATAGCAACAGCAGGACTTCCTTTATTTTATTCAAAGAACTTTGGTCTAAAACAGCCAAAAAACCCCCCACAAAAACCAAACAAAAAGGCTTTAAATCATTGCCTTCACTGAACATTATGCTAATTAAAAATTTCCAAACACAACTAAGAGTACTGGTTTAGAAAACCCTAGAAAAGAACTTGAAATTGCTTTTTTCCTCTTTTAGATTTTTTTTCTCTGTCTCTCTCTCTCTCTCTCTCTCTCTCTCTCTCTTTTTTTATTTCCTAAAAGGGAAGGTATTTTGGAGGTAGTCATCAGAAGTTTGAATTTAGTTTTGTCAAGTTTTATAGTCACATTTGATTTCATGGTTTTATTGCTCTTGGGTTTTTTTTGAATTTTCAAATGTCAGCTTATGTTTGGCTCAATGCAGCCAAAGAACACTGGAAAATACACAAAGACCCCATGTAGAGTTACTGCCTTTCTAACTTTTTCATTCTCCAACAAACTTTTCTATTTATTGTCCCCCCAACCATAATAATTCACTCTTGTCAGATTATATTCCTCTCTGTCCATCTTCATTTTCAGTACATTTCTGTTCTCATTCAATATTGGTTATGCTGCAGTATAGCACATTCATGAGACTGGGCTTTTGGTCTCCAGTAATGCAAATGTTTTGTCATGTGCAGTGGGGCAAAGGCTTTCATTTGGTTTGTAAGCTAACAGGGCAATGAGCAAATCAAAGTCTCTGGATCTTCACTCCAAGGCTTCTTGGAGGAACTGATATTTGAACAGAGAATTAATGGAATTGGTCATACAACAGAGAGGGAGGAAGAGCAGTCCAAGTGAAAAAGGAAGGGGTAGTGAGAACTGGCCTGTGCAAAAACTCAGAGAATGCAAACATAATTCATTCAAGGAGCTACTCTTAGTTGTGTGGGCTTAGGAAAGTGCAAATACATAAGAAAACGAAACAGGCTTATCAGTTTTTGTTTTGTTTAGAGAAAGAAAACAAGGGACAGGAAAAAGGAACATTTGGGGCTTTGGCTTCTTCAGTGCTCATTCCTGCTTTGCCCAACAGTAATGACATATCCCTGTTTCCTTTTTCCCCAAACTCTTGGGAAGAAGGTATGTCTTTCAAATGGAATTTGAGTTGGAAGATTATGAGATGGCACAGGGAGGCCTAACAGAGAGTAAATCTATAGGGAAGAATACAGAGTTTACATATAAGGAAAAAATTACCAGCATGTGGAGACATCGTGTGAGTCTCTGGGCACAATAATATCCCAAACTACAGGCTTTTCAGTTACATGAACTAATAAATTCTTCTTCTACATAAAGTAAGCTTGAATTGAGTTTCTGTTGTTACAGTGAAAGCATCTTGAAAAATATAAAGTTTAATGGGGGAGATTTTTCTTAGCCTGAATCTAAAACATCAAGCATCTCTGGGGCTTCTCTGATTAATTTCAACAGAATACTACAGGTAGCTTTGTTCTTAAGGAATCAAGTCAAGTTGAGAGTTCTTCATTATATTTGGTTTACTTTGTTTTTAAAGCTATAACAGGAAAGTATTCCCATTTATCAGCTTTTTAAGTTTTTTTCCCCAGTCTCGATTTATGTTACCTTCAGAATTAAATGCATGTCCTATACTAAAGAGTCATTTCTATCACAAAATCATGTAAAGTGTTGTTTTTTTAAAATTTCTTGCAGGGAAAAATTTTTATCTCAACCCCTATACTGTCCTGCAATAGATATTTTTAGCATTATCTGTTTTGGTTATTCTACAGATATTTTGTCCTTAAAATGATATTCCAGAATGTTAAGCAATATTTGCCTCTCCCTGAAGCCATTGGAGATTTAGCTTCTTCAAATGATAGCCTAGAGCCTACTTAATCTCCTCTAAATCTCAAAAGGTATTTGATCTGTCATTTTAAATAGTTTTATCAGCATTTTTTTGTACTTTATTGATCTGATTAACTGGAACAGAAACTGTGGTACTAATGCGATCAAGATGAGGAGCGTTAGTAAGATAGACCTTTTACTGGGAGTTGATAGACATATTTATGGAGATAAAAAGAACTGTTGTATTACATTTGGGATTTAAAGGAAACAAACCAGTGTTTCTATATATTCACAATTTCTAATTCAAATACATAATTCATCTCACTTCCCATAGTTTTACATGTTGTTTGAGATATATTAAGGAGGATCCTAAACCCAAATTTTATGTGTATTTTATGGAGATGTAATAGAGCTGCTAAGTTTGAGGTAGAGAGTTGATTCGAGTACAAGGTGTGCTAAAATGGGGTGATGAAAGGAGAACTTTTTTCACAATTATCACCCTGTCAAGAAGATTCACGTTCTTGTTTCTTATGGGAACATTTGGACAAATGGTCAAATAATTAGGCCAAAATCAGACTTTGAATATGATAAGGAAATATGTCAGTTGACAATAAGGAGAATGTGGTGAGCTGGAGAATGAGAAAAGAATATTTACTGAGACTGGGCTTAGTTGACAGGCAAATGTAAATTGAGTCTTAAATCCACAGCTTACTAGTTTAGTGGACTTGGTCAAGGAACTTCACTGATTTTGGACAAGTAAACTTGTGGGAACCTGAATACTCTCATCCTAGAAAGTGGCTGATCCGTGGGTGTCAGTTTCTTTACATGTATAAAAAGTAGTTGATGAAATTAACATGTTGAACTGTTGTAAAATGTGATGAGATAATTCATATAAGCATTCTTGGCAGAGTGCCTGACAAAAAAACTCAGCAAATGTTAAATATCATAATGACTATAATTAAGATGGTAATAGCAATCTGTGATGCAGGATTCCAGGAGTTAAGAGAATCTTAGGATAAAGAACCTGATACTCAGGGAAGACCTAGCACTTGTGTAAATCTAACCTGAAGGAGTTGGAGGGCAGGGGCTTCGTCCTAGAAAGTACTGTGGTTCTTTAGAATAATTCAGCTGTTGGCTAACTAAGGCTGACACAAAAACTCTAGGTCAATATAGGTGGGTTGTGAAAGGGATAGAAAAAGGTATAGAAACTTTCTGGGGCTCTCTTGGTGCCTGTCACATACCCACAACACTTCAGGTCGCAGGGCTGTGTAAAAAGAGCAATGCTATTCCAATATCCCAAAGGCTAATTGATTTGAAGTTATTTGATACTTTTCCTCTGGATTGAGGTTGTTAAAATGAGTACCTTCCTGGAAATTCAAGTCAGGCCATCAGTATATCCATCTGTGGGAACCAGAACTGATAAAGTCAGAGAAATAAAATTATGCAAAGCTCTTGACACAATGGTCTACAAATAGTTTGTAATTGTTGTGATTTCCTTCTTGAATAATTTCTACTCTTTTGACATACCTGATAACCAAGGTTTCCAGATTTATCAAATAAAAAAATACAGGCTGCTCAATTACATTTGAATAGCAGATAAGCAATGAAAAGTTATTTCCTTTGGAAAGTGTTTCCAAATATTGCATAAAATGTATGAACTTCACCGATAAATTACTCTTCTGGGTTTCCTTGATTTCTCTGCTACACCTTCTCACTATCCTCTGGTGACTTCTCTTCTCCATGAGCTACTTTGATCCCTCATCCCACATCTCAAATTAAATTTTGCATATGATACTCTCTCTGCCTGGACAAGATCATTCTTCTACTATGTAGGGGCTGAGGGCAGGCTGCCCCAAGATGGGCCACTTTGGCATATCGGTGATTTTAAATAAGAGTCCTGAAGAAACAGCTGATGTAAAGACATTCAGACCCTCCTCTGTCTCCCTAAAAGTAAGAAATAATTCCTCCATGTAAAAGCTACCCTCCCTGTACCAGGAGATAGAGAGACATCCTTACCCAGAGATGGGAAATTTAGAGTTCAGAAGGCTATATAAACAATGCTTATTACTTTTTAGTAATTTACCTCCCCAACCCAAATTCTGTTCAGAATTTCTTACTAACTGAAGTTCCCAAAGTTACGTTTTCTTTGTCTTGTCAATGCGTCACAGATTTATTGTCTCTGTCTAAAATGTATAAAAACTGCCTGCCTTGGTCATTTCTTGGTGTCTCAATTTCATAACCAAGCTTCTCTGCACACATAGTAAAACTTTGGTATTTTTCTCCTGTTAATTTGTCTCATGTAAATTTATTTTTTTTACTTTTATTTTTTTAATAGAGTTTTCTATTTTTAAAGATTTTATTTATTGGGGTGCCTGGGTGGCTTTGTCAGTTAAGTATCAGCCTTTGGCTCAGGTCATTGTTCCAGGTCCTAGGATGGAGCCCTCAGTCAGGCTTCCAGCTCCCTAGGGAGTCTTCTTCTCTCTCTCTCTTCTCTCTCTGTCTCTCTGTCTCCCTTGGCTCCTCCCCTTCCTCTGTGCTCTGTCTCTAGCTTTCTTTCTCTCTCAGATAAAAGATTTTATTTATTTACTTGAGAGAGAGAGAGAGAAAGAGCACTGAGCAGGAGCAGTGGGGATGAGCAGAGGGAGAGGGAGAAGCAGAGTCCCCGTTGAGCCAGAGAGCCTGACTTGGGGCTACCGCCCAGGACTCAGGAATCATGACCTGAGCCACCCAGAGGCTCCTGTCTTGTGTAGATTTAATTCTTAGAGAAGTTGGAAGACCTTGAGGGTAGAAAAGAATTCTTCCTCCCCTTCAGTAGTCTTTCCATATTATACTCATCCTTTAAGTTTTAGAATACTCAGATTAAACCCCAGACAAGGTGACATTCTTTATTGTGCAGTTTTACAACATACTGTGCAGCACATATTATGCTTATGTTTGTTTCTTTAAAGATTCTTTATTTATTCATGAGACACAGAGAGAGAGGGAGAGAGAGAGAGAGGCAGAGACACAGGCAGAGGGAGAGGCAGGCTCCATGTAGGTAGCCAGACGTGGGACTCGATCCCGGGTCTCCAGGATCATGCCCTGGGCTGAAGGTGGTGCTAAACTGCTGAGCCACCCAGGCTGCCCATATTATGCTTATGTTTGAAGAATATGCTTCTGTTTCTAAATTAAACTCTATTAGGCAAGAATTATGTTTAACTTAATTTCTCCTGAGTCACCTGTACCCAGCACAGGAAACTCACTTAATAAACATTTGTAGAATATGGAAGGAATAATAATTGTTATTATGGTTATTAATAAAAAGCATTAGCTTTTTGCTTTGCATGGCAGATTTATGTAGTATATTTAAAAGACCTGAAGAAGCACCCTCCTACAGCATGCTAATGAGATAATAGTCAACAATAAGTTTCTATTGGGTAGTGGTCAGTTCTAGTTTCTAATATAATAACAAACATTTATTGAGCCCCTGCAAATGTCCCAAGGGCCTTTGGAGATGTTTAAAATATTATCTGATTTTATTCACAATCTACTCTAAAAAGATCAATACTAGTTCACAGAACACTAATTAATGATCCAAAATGGCAGATGGTTAATTTAATACTTGGCAGATTATTGATATTTGGAACATAATATTAACAAAGACACCACTCCATATAGGTAGGACCACTCAGAAAACAAGAAAAAAAATTTTTTTTCAGTGAGTAAGGGAGTTTAGTGAAAGCATAAAGAGACAATATAGTAAACCACAAGTGTTTGATGCTTTCTTTTCCAGTATAGGAAATTTATTTCCATCTAGATGTTAAGTATTACAATTATTAGAATAAAATCACATACCTACTGACTGGAATTTCTTTTCTTCTCTCTCTCTCACTCTCTCTCTCTTTAGGATTCATGTATCTGAGAGAGAGAGAGACTACGTGTGTAAAGGAGGATGAGCTAGAGAAAGAATCTCAAGCCGACTCCCCAGTGAGTGTGGAGCCTGGCATGGGGCTAGGTCTCAACACCCTGAGATCAGGGCCTGAGCTAAAATCAAGAGTCAGTTGCTTAATTAACTGAGCCACCCAGGTGCCCCATGACTGGAAATTTCTATTTAAGATGTTATCATCTAAAGAAAAAGATCTTATCATCTTTTGTTAGTCATAAAAAAATGACTGTAATAACTCATCCCACCAGAAATATTATAATTTGCTAAATATGGCCACTTCTAACATTGCAGATATTTTAAAATGATGAACTGATAATCTGTATTTCAGAACTATTTAAGTCTTGTCAATAACTTAATTACAGAAGATTTCTTTGTTATGAATAGCTTCTGTAGAGGTGTCATCTAACCCTCGTATATGAATTGCTATTCAGCTTTGGCAAGTGATTTTTTTTTTTTTTACCTTGTTTCAAAGGTTTGGGATATACGCTTTTTGAAGCTTGCAACTCCCTGTGTTTTGAATTATTCAGAGATGAGAGAAAATATTAAACAAAGATATTAAGATATAGTTACTAGACTATATTAATACAAGTTTCCATAAGACAATCAAGGCTGCATACAGTCTAATTTTCGTATTATGTATCTTATTTAATATGCAATTGAATTTGAATATATTTACAAAAAAGGTATACAAATAATAACTGTGCGACTTAATGAATTATCATAGTAGGAACATACTTTCGTAATCCTTCACCTAGATCAAAAAGTCTATCTCCAGCATACCAAAAGCTACTTTCAGGCTTACGCATCACTATTTACATCCTATTCACCAAAGAAAAAAAACTTTTCTTACTTTCAATATCTTAGTTTACATTTGCCTTTATGTAAATAAAATCACACAGAATCTACAAATAAGAGTTTTTGATCAACTCATCTATAAAGACTATTGTTTTAAAGAATTGAGCTGTGCTCCAGGTAATAAGAAAGCTGAAATGGCTTCTTAGCATTTTTGGAATACTATAAAGCATTAGAAAACAGGTGTTGAAATTTGTCACTGTGAAAATTAAGAGAAGAAAAATGGTTGATGTGATTATGAAATGCCTGGGTTTGGAAGTCTATATCAAAGAATTAGTGTCGGTGGGGATTCCAATCATAAAAGTTCACTCTAGGGCAGCCTGGGTGGCTCAGCGGTTTAGCACCGCCTTTGGCCCAGGGCATGATCCTGGAGACACGGGATTGAGTCCCACGTCGGGTTCCCTGCATGGAGCCTGCTTCTCTCTGCCTGTGTCTCTGCCCCACTCTCTCTCTCTCTCTGTGTCTCTCATGAATAAATAAATTATAAACAAATAAACAAATAAAAAAAATTTCACTCTCCATTAACCCATCTGTTGATTCACTTAGTATGTTTGCTGTTGCTTACATTCTGATTTGTGCCATGGGAAAAGTCATGAAAATACATAAAGTAATTTGAAAGGAACCAGATTTTTGTTTAATTGGCTAGATATCTATACATTTTCTCATATGTTAAATTACAAAAATATGTAAGTTGTGGAGTCTCAGTCTTCTGATACAGTAAAATACTAATACTAAATGAGGTTTAGGAGAATCATCTTTTAATAAATTGGTAAAATTTTATATTAAACAAAAGGAAAGCTGAAAAAAAATCTAGCAACTTATGGACCATTGTGAAGATTAATTAATTACTTGCACAGGAATGAAACAAGAATGACACATGATATATGAGTGTATATGCATTTCTAATAATATGCTACGGCCAGAGGGTGCAGTGATTATCGATCTGTGACTAGATAATGCTGTTTCCAGTTCTCCAAATTTTGCAAACAAAACCATCACCCTCCCTCAGACAGAGAAAATGTGTGACCTTCTATAATCACTTAACTTCTCTCTGTTTTCTCATCTTGAAAATGATAATATCATAATCAACATGACTTCTGCATGAGGCAATGGATATTTTCTTCCTCACTTTTGAAGATGTTTTATGTAAAGCAGTGTGAGGTCTGCCAAGCACACTGTAGTGTAATGAGAATTTTTTTATTAGAAGTCCTAGTGAGAGGCTAGTTAGCTGACTTAGAGCACAGGCATATAGGACCTGAATTGTAGGTTACAGTTCTATATCAGTGGACACATATCCAGTTCTATGAATCTTGACCTGTTCTTCAATCTCCAAAATCTTTTTAAACAGTTATTGTGGTAAAAAAATAATAATAAAATAAATTAAAAAGAAAGAAAGAAGGAAGGAAAGAAGAAAGCAAGAAAGCAAGCAAGAAAGAAAAGGAGTGGTAGAGATTTTTTTAAGGAATACTAAAAAAAAAAAAGAGTTCTTTGAATTACTCTCTCTTTTACCTGCCTTACCTCTTTGCTTTGTCATATTTCAGAATTTGTCTTATTTCATGCTTATAAAAACTTAGTTTTATATCTGTTACTTATGTTTAATAAAAAAATCTCAAAGCCATAACAAAAGATTATAATGCATTTAACTATATATCTCACCTTCTCTGAGAGTTTATTTATTTTTTAAAAGATTTTATTTATTTATTCATGATAGAGAGAGAGGCAGAGACACAGGCAGAGGGAGAAGCAGGCTCTAGGCAGGGAGCCTGACATGGGACTTGATCACTCCCTGGATCGAGTTTCCAGGATCACTCCCTGGGCTGAAGGTGGCGCTAAACCACTGAGCCACCTGGGCTGTCCCTCTGAGACATATTAATGTGCTTTATAATATGCTCTTAAAGACAGAGTCTTCTTACTGGAACATACCTCTGAAGTGCTTGATAGTCATACATAAACTTGAGTTTTTTTAATTAATTTATTTCTTCTTGACCTCATGACACTAAGTTCATGACCCTAGCTGAAATCAAGAGTTGAACACTCAACAGAGCTACTCAGGAACCTCCATAAACTTGAATTTTAAGAAAAAAAATGTTATTTTCACAGATACAAGTTAGGAAGAAAGAAGATCTCCTTTTACTTGTTGAATTACTGTCATCTGAGTTCAGTAGAATGAATCAGAATAAACAATCCTTCCGAGGAGCTAATCCAATTGGTGCTGAGAGGAAGTATGCTATATTTGTCAAGAGTGGCTTTCGGCTTAGTAGGCCTGAGTGAGACTTCTGGTCTTACTTACCTAACACATTACCAAAGCTTCAGTGTGATCACCCATAAGGTGAGTATTCAGGGGATATTGGTTTTAGTCAGCATAGCATTCATTCAGCTCTCTTCCTTCTTGAGTTTTTTCTGGGAACTACCCTCCCTTAGATTCAGTGCTTATTTCAGATGATGCTGAATCTGCTGTGTAGTTCAGAAGTAGACACATAACTTCAACATATTCAAAGAGTATCAGTGGGTGAGCAGCAGTGCTAGGACCTTAGTTGGAATTACTGGAAGATCTACTGGAAGGGCAAAATTTGCTTCCAAATAAAGTCAGCTCAGTGTAAAACAAAGCAACTGCAGAGAAAGAAACAACCTATGCAATATTATTTGGGCATCTGACTCTTGTGTCTCAAGCCAAATCACCTCCTTACAACTGTAATTCATGAATGAACAAATCCCATTTATTATTTTTTCCAAAAAGAAGTATGAATACAGAGTAAGATTATAACATTTCTATTCTTGTAGGAATTTTGTGCATAAAAGTATTTGCCAAAATGCCCGGAAAGTAAGTTCTTAATATAATTTGAGTTACCTGAGTACATCTAAATCAGTGGTTGAACCTCACTGACACAATGACCTGAAGATTGAAGGACAACCATCTACTACAGAATATTTTCCTAGCAATAAAGTATTCTTTGAGAAACAGAGTAGATTTGGAAAAGTCAGGACTGATCATTGCAAGAAACTTCACTGAGATGCATTTATAGAGTACATTCCATGTGGCAGATACATATTTATGATCCTAGGCATCATCAATGTTCCCAGCTAAAGCCAGACTTCCCTTGCCAATATCAGTGCCACGACTCTGTGGGACAAACAGCATAAGATTTATAAAAGAATATTAACACATATAAATAATATATATTTAAAAAATCTGTATCCCATAAGAATTAGAGACATTCTGAATTACATCTATCTAAAGGTTTTCACCAGTATCTTTGGAAGGAAGAATGGAAAAACATATCTAATTTCACTATTTGAGTCCAGACTATCTTAAAAATTTTAAATTTCCATCATTTCCAGAAACTTTTGTGTTTAGAGTTTTATTATGTAGATCTGGACCAGGAGGCAGATACCCTATTTGATTATTTCAGGTCTGGTTCCCAAAGTAGGCATAAGTGGGTAAGGAGCACACCTTGAAGAATGTTACCTTAAAAGGCCTAGTCATCAAGATCAGCTACACCTTCTATAGACACCTGTGTGTGGAAGTCTATGGGCTCAACAGCATCTATCCCAAAGTTGCTGTGCAGTGTTTCTTTAACGTGGAGAATTTGATTCACGAATGGCATAAAAAATTGCATCTTTCAGAGTCTTATAATAGAACTGTTAACATATTAGCAATCTGTTCACAGTCTGGACTGTCATGAGCAAGAACCTACGCACAATATGAGCCATCATTTATTTTTGGCCACACCAAGAACGTACAACATTTATTTTAATAAACTAAGACCAAAAAAACCAGGCTGAGATGCGCCGAATGGGATACTGAGAGACAAAAAAAATGTTGTTGACTCTCTATAAGGACAGAGGACAGACTGGAAGCTTGTAGCTTGTTTTTAATCTTCACAAAATAGATAAGCCTTTCTCTTGGTCAGTCTAGGAAGAAATCTCAATTACTGTTATTTATTCATTTTTTAGTGGTGATTACTTGATGAAATTATTTACAATCCACAAGAATTGCTTTCTAGAGAGATACTCCATTGGAAACATGCCACAGTATGCTCTTAGTTGATTGTTATACACAGTTATTTTTATTCCTCTTGGGGATAGTGAGGCATGAGCCTGCACATATAGGTGCATGATTCTGGTGAAACATTTTAAATGGGAAACGATCTAGGGTTCATGCATCTGTACCATGGTAAATTTGGGTAGTTCCTGCAGAACATAGGTCATGTTATCTGGCTTGTAGGTGGCTGATAATTCTGAAACGAAGAAACTCTTAAGACAATTGTACACTAACATACATACAGTAATGAATGTGCTATTTAGACTTAATTTTTGAGTTTTAGTCTCTTGTAGTCAGAGGAAGAAAATTACTGGCTTGGAAATCAAGGCTGAAGGAAAGAAAACAAGATAGGGCTTTAGTGTGAAAGCATAGACTGGTTGTGCAGTGCACAGATTGTGCTTGCATAAGGATTACATATTTTAAGTGGATTTTTCTAAACTCCAAATATGATAGAATTTTTGCAGGAGAATGGCCATCACAGATGGGAAGCAATTTCAGGCATAGTAGCTTGCCTGATAGAGAGGTGGAACTAGAGTAAGAGGCATCATTAGTGTAACAATCTGCTGTGCAAGGTGAAAATTGCAGCAGTAGAGAGCTCCTGTGATCTTTATACAGGACAAGTAATTTTTCTGTTTTCTTTTCACTTCTTAGCAGAAGTAAACTAATCACTTACTCTTTTCTCTTTCTTCTGAAAAGTTTTTTTTCTTGCAGAAAACATTGCTCACCGCTATAATTGATTGTTTTCCCGAGAATCAGCTACTGATCCCATTCTCTCTATTAATGTGAAATTTGAGTGAAATGGCCTGGTTAGGATGAGTCCTGGAGAAGGAACACCCAGTGAGTGATGCTGGTTTGCAAACTGACCCTTGAACACAAAGGCCAAGGAGAGACTGAAGAAAGAGACCCCTCCAGATTGGTAGGTGGTAGATTCAATAAGCAAAGGAAATTATATACAGGCTTGTTTTAGGTGCTGCAAGTCAAGTAGATCTCTGCATCTGCCAGCCAGAATCTTAAACATTTGTACAGAGGTCTTAATGAGTCACATAGTCATTCCAGATGGTCTTAACAACACCTTCCTTTCTCAAGGCTGTGTCCTTGAAAAACAGTTCCAGCTGTGGGATCGGTGGATGGAATGTCCACACCGGGGATGGGTCATGGGATGAAGAACCTCAGATTGCTGGGTCAGGCAGGCATGTGGGTCAACCAGCGGTCATGTCCTCTTTATGACCTCCTTCAACAAGTGTTATTTGTAATTGCAAACTCAGGGAACCTGTGGACAAGTATTAAAGTCTTTTAGGTTATAAGTGCCAGAGTTCAAAGATACACATATCTGGAAATGAAGTACTGAGCTCTGCGCTTACACAGAAAGAAGTGGTGAGCTGGTAAGTTTTGGTGTCCAGACTTTTTTAGGGAACTGTTGAAAGGAAGGGGTCAATTAATTTTAAAGGCATAGGATATGATGAATATTCAGTCCACTTAAGAGCACTTGTTCATAGAGCTTATGGTCTCAGTCCAGTTCTGATCGAGGAGGTGTTTCTTTTAGGAAATTATATGGACATAAAGTTGATTAGAATGGTGTATTAGGGGCAGCCCTGGTGGCTCAGTGGTTTAGCGCCACCTTCAGCCTAGGGCGTGATCCTGGAGACTGCCCAGGATGGAGTCCCATGTTGGGCTCCCTTCCTGGAGCCTGCTTATCCCTCTGCCTGTGTCTCTGCCCCCACCCCTCTCTGTGTGTGTCTCTCATGAATAAATAAATAAAATCTTAAAAAAAAAGAATGACGTATATGTCAAGTTATATAGGCTTATTTTAAAGAAGCCAAAGTATAGCAATCTATAGTAAAGTACTTTATTTTGTTCTTTTCTGAATTCATCAAGAAAATGTGCTGATCAAACATTTTAGGTAATGTGTAGACTTAGATTATTATAAAGTGATTAATTTCCTGGAACTATACTTAATCATCTGGAGATAAATTGACAAGATGACTGTTTCAGGACTAGCTACTCATTCATCTCCGTTGTCAACATAAAAACAAACAAAAAAAACATGAAGAAATGACTCTTAGAGGTACTTTGTAGAAGTTTATCTTCTCAATATGTCAATAGCCAAAGCTTTATTTAACTGTGGCTCGACTCAAACCAATTAAACTAACTTTGTAGTTCTTTTTCACTAGGAATTTCTATCCACTTTATACTCCACATCTCTTTAGCACTTTTCCTACTTAGATGATTCTATTGTTTTGCTTATGTTACTTCTGTACCTTTTGAAACTAAGGTAATTTACAGAGATAACCATTTATTATAAAAATGTAAGTCAAATATTTGTTTGAAAAATATACAAAGAAATATAAAGTTTTAAGGAATTTGTTATTGTTTTATTTGGCAATTGTAATCTCTAGTTTCAGAATATCAAAAGCATAACTATTCCTGTTCTAAGCCCTGAGTTCATACAAATAGTGAGTTTAGGGAATATGATTTTGCATTTTGCAATCTGTTGGAATCATTTCTCAATCTTTTCTCCCATTAAAGAAGCTGCTATTAGACCTCTCAGTGGATGACTTGTTCTGCCATTGCCCTTTTATATACTTTCCTTTGTTTAGACATCTACATGGCCTACTATTGTAGAAGAAACTAAGAATGCATTAGCAATTATGTCAGAAGTTAGAACTAGTCTAGTAAGCCTTGTGAAAGATAACTTAATTGGAGGCCCAGAAGATAGAAAATAGAAATGTCTTCATACTAACTGGTATATCCCAGCTTTTCTTGGTTAAGGCATAGGTGTTAATAAGGATCTTCAATGAGTGTAGGAGAACCATCCTTTCATTGAACCTATAATGAGATTCACAGTGGCTATGGGGAACTATGTATGAGAATATCTTTTTTACTAGCTGCATAATCTTTGTTAAATTACTTAAGTTCTTAGCACTTGAGATGCTTTAATAGGAAAACAAGCATAATAAATTCTACCTCATTGGGTTTTATACAGATTAAATGAATTAATATCATAATGTGCTAAGGCACAACCACAATTTTAGAGGCATTTCATTGTTTTTGTGCTGTACAAAGAAAATTACAAAGTTAGCAGAATAAAAAGATCTAGTGCCACAAGTGCTTAGAATACACTAATCTTCATTAAAATATTTGGTTCCTGCTTCCTTTTTTTTCCTTAGAGAAGAGAAATGGAGTTGACTATTCTCTTCAAAATGAAAAAGAGGCTTTAGAGAATGGTCACTGGTTGTCTTGCTGCCTAGGTTTAAATCCTGACCACCATGTACTTGTGTGATATGATGCCAGAACTCTAAACCGCATTTCATTTTTCTCACTTATGAAATAATACAACCCAACACCTAGAGTTTGCAATGAGGAGTAAATGAAATAATGGTTAAGGCCTTATCTATACAGTGCCATCGTAAATTTTCAACAATGCTATTTTTATTATTGTTAATGTTATATATAGCCAGTTGGATAAAATACTAAATCAGTATATGACAGAAAGGTAAGATTTCTCACCAAAGGTGGACTGGTTAGATATCTTAAGTCTTTTGATTTAAGGGATGGCTTCCCAATATTTTTTTTTCCATTATTGGCACACCTATGAATTTAATGACTAGTGTAAAAGAGCTAAATAACATGGATACAAAAATCAATCTAAAAAGTAGAAATTTTTTCTTCCCTGGTCACCTAAAAACTAATATCATTATATTTTAATATATAAAATTAGATATTTTATTACTGAGGTGATTTTTCTATGATTTAAAATTATTTGTCCTTATACAAAGTAGATCAAAATAAGCTTCTGAAATTTTGCCCTCAGATTTTAGTACTAGAAGAGGAAGATCTGTGAAGAACAAAATGGAACCAGTAAAGATAATCAAGGCATGAAGGGTACCCAAGGTGTCTTAACAATGTCCACCTGCAAAAGAGTTTGATAGTTCTACTTTCATCAGAAATGGGGATTGATCCAAAGGAGTGGAGAAGCTGCCCTTCCTTTTCCATTTCAGTATTACAGTATCTCAATTCCCTGGACAATAAAATAAGGGAACAGATGACAGCCATCCAAAGGCAATATTGCTCTTAAGCACCATTAATATTTTACATTTATATTGAAATAGCAGGTGAGACTTCTATGGTGATTTTGGCTGTAGGGCACTGCTAAATCCTGAAAGACCAAGAAGCACTTTGAAGAACAGTACCCCAAGCACTTTCCTCAAGCAAGCTTGCTTTGATGATTGATGAATTATAATGGCAATTACTGTACTTAATTCAAAAATTAAACTTACACCTATTTTCTTTCAAGTTTTGTGATAGTATGTAGTATTTTCCCAAAGATACTCGAACTCATTTGTTACTTGCCTCAGGTTTTGCATGCACCATGTCTCTGTGACATGCACTCACCTGAGGTATGCCAGTGTAGTTCTAGTACATAATTCTATCTTCCAAATTCTTTCTAGTATATGGTTGTATCTTCCAGAGTAACATCCTTTTCCAGTGTTCTGGACTCCTGAAACTTGTATTCCTTTTTCTGAAACACAAAGAAAATGTGCCTCTTTCTGTATTTCTCTCCACAGGAAGGCCATTTCATTAATGCTTTCAGTTTTCCTCAGGGATCTGATTGTTGTGGTAGATGCTTTGAAATGACTGGTCATTATAATTCAGTCACCCAAGGCCTTTCAAGTTAAAAATTGTGGCTATGGAAAAATTTTGATTCCCTAAGAACAAAACTAAGCAAGCTGTCCACTCTCGTTGGGAAATGCAGTAAATGCTCCTGCATACTGGGAAGAGTGTAAGGGCAAGAAAATGAGCCATACTAGGTCAGAATAACGTACAATGCTGTTGATATCATCATAGTTATTGAGGGGTTATTATTTTTTGTTAAATGCCCAAATTACTTGAACCTAAGTTTTTTTGGTGAAAGATATAAAAATTAAAAAGTAGCTAACAGTTATTGAAGGCTGGTCTGATGGAAGAAAAAAAATTTCCCAATCATCTTCTGAGTTCTTAGCTGAGACCCCTGTAATAAAAGACATAACAACAGGAGAAAAACAAAAGTTTATTAACATGTATACCTATATGTATACATGGGAGATACCAGGAGAAAAATGAGTAGCTCCCTGGGGTGGCTTAGAACTCAGAATTAAATACCATCTATCAAAGGGGAGCTGGGATGTAAGCCTCCAAAGGATTTAGAAGATCTGTCTTCAGGTAGATAAAGGTAGTTCAAAGAAAATTTCCTCTAGCATTTACCATGTTTAAAAGTACTTAACTCTCAAAATAATCAATATACCAAAGTGGCATATTTTAGGTAGCATGTCCAAAGTGGCATATTTTAGGTAGCACTCCAGAGTACTAATTTGGAGTGATATATTGTGCCACTCTTCTTTGATCATTGGTAAGATCCTGTGCTTAGGACATTATTTAAATTACTTCATTTAATTTTTGCAATGATTTGTAATTAGGGTTTTGATGGAGATTCATGAATGCTTATACAACACTTGAAATTAATAGTTTCTGGCACATAGTAATTGTGCAACAAATGGTAGTGTTAGTCTTTTCCTTATTACAATTATATGAAACTTGAGTATACATGAGCATAATATATATGATCATAAAATCCTGCAATAGTCATAACAACAAAAACTTCAAACATGTGTGAATAATGATTGCATCTGAAATATAAACTGATTCCAGCAAAATATTTTTGACCTGGACCCTTCAGTTGTATTCACTTTCACTTATGTACCAATTACTATGGTTAGAGACATGAATACTTTCTTTAAAAGTGGACTTTGAAGAGAATGTAACTGAATTAACTGGGAAGATGACCTCAGCTTGCAAAACAATCGCAGAATAACAGATGTTGATGTACTATCAAATGCTAAACAGTAAGATATAGACAATATGGCTAAAAATAGAGTTTGGAAAGTTTTCCTTGAAGAGCTAAATCTTGCTTAAGTCCTAAAGTTTTAGAATTTAGATACTTTTTTCCTCTTTAAAATAAAATTAATACCTAAGAGTTATTTCTCTCCATGGCAAATAGTGGGAGAGGATTCTTAAAGATGCTTAATGCAACTTAAAAGATACATACTTTGATTATATAAGTAGTATATAATATACACTCTCACTAAAAGTACTCTGTAAAAGTAAGGACCATCACAAATACAACTCTGAATTCTTCATCCTAGAGTCTAACATTCTATTTCTTGACTATAGCCAAAGGCTGTTAGTAGGGCCTAAATCCATTATTTCCTGCCTGGGTACCAAGTGAGCTGAAGCTGGCATCTCACTAGGCCGTGCCCTCCAACCTCCAATTCCTTGAATATTGGTTGAAGACAACCCACCAACTAATAGTTGATTAATTGTGCTAAAACAACAGTGAAAGATCAGATCAGAGTTTTTAGGTGGAAGTAAATCTGTTAGCTTCAGTAGCATCTGTGAACTCTCCCTTGATTCTTTACCTCTCTTCCTCTCTTTCTTCCCTCCTCTGTCATAGTTCCCTATTTTATAGCTTTCAAAAATGAATTGAGGCCACTTACAAAAAATGCTCATAAATTCTTGCAATCTTGTAAATTATCTGCAATGTCTGCAAATTGTCTCACTGAAACATGAGGGGGTTTCTAAGGGTGTTCCCTGGACCTAATGTTTTTCCCACTTTGTACTTTTCTTGTCAGGTGTCCCTCATTCTTTGATGTTCTTCCTTTTTCCCTTTGGTGAGTGGAAGATGCCCTCCCCTTCCCTGATATGTTTTTGTAAGAATTTTTGGAACCTATGTATATGTTAGGTTGCATGGCATATGGAATTAAATTTATTGGTCAGTTGACCTTAAAATAGGGACATGATCTTGGATTACCCAGGGGATCCCAATATAATAAAGATATTTAAATGGAAGGATATAGAAGAAGAGAGTGATAGGGACATGATTATAAAAGAAAGACACAGAGATGCCCAGTTGCTAATTTTGAAGATAGAGGAGGAGAATCATGAACCTAGGAATATGGCCAGCCTCTAGAAGCTGGAAGAGTCAAGGAAATAAATTCTCCCCTAGAACCTCCAGAGAGCAAGACAGTCTTCCTCTACCTTGCTTTTAGACAACTAAGATCTATACTAGACTTCCAACCTACAGAATTTTAATATAATAAATCAAGGTACTACATTTGTGATAATTTGTTACAGAAGCAATGGGAAATTAACGCTCCCTCATAAATCCAAATACATATTACAGATTCCATGATGATGGGTATTCTCTTGCAAAGTTCTATAATTGGGTAGATTTCCCAAGTACTGGGTCGTCTATGATTTATGTATAGATACAATTTAGTGAATGCCTGTTGGGTTAATTATGGGCAGATGAAAAAATGGCAACCTGGGTATTAGACTAGATTGAGGGAGTATAATGACCAGAGGATATGGGAAGAGGCTTGTCTGTACTCAGTAGAAATGTACCTGAGATACATTGGTAAGAAATGGTACTAAGATGGATCTGAAGTCCAACAAAGAAGAGTAAATATGAAATTAAGAACAGCTATAGCAAATCAAGTACTACTATATACGCTTTGGTTTGCTCATTTGTAAAATCGGGGCAACAATCCTGCTTACAAAGTTGTTAGGAGGCTTAAATGGCATAACATATGTAAAAATATTAATTGTCTAGAATCCAGTGAATCTATCAATAAATGGTAACTTTCATCATAATAATCTGTGTCCATTTAGGAAGCCTGAGCCTATAATGGGTACAGTGATAGTACCATGAATTGAAGTAAAAAAGTGACCTATTTTCCTAGTGGTTCTAAAATTGTCAAATGTTACATTCCACTCCAGTGCAGTCTTGTAGAGCATTCTACTTAATGTTACAGAAAGAAGTGTTAATTTTAGCTGTCACAGCTGGATATTTATTAAATGTAAGCATTTCATCAGCAAGAACAGGAATTTCAAAACACATGCAGACATATTCACTTATATAATTAGGACATATAAGTTATTCACATTTCTATTCCACATGGCATATAAAATTATGGAATTTATACATAGGAAGGTCTATATATGTACATACACACTAAGTTCTGTGGGGATTAAAAAGTGTAATATAACCTGTAGCCCTTAAGAGGCACTTGTTAGATGTATGTAACAATGGTTGAGGACAAGCCTATATGTAATGATTTGCTACTATTATGTACTACAAAACTAGAAAATAGCTTGTCAATAACCAAATTGTAATTTTGTGGTTGAAAATGATACTAAAAAGAGCTCAGTAAGAGTGATGAAGGCTAAAATAACCTAAGATGGTTTCATGAAGAACTGGGACTTGGGTTTTGAAGCACAAATTGGTAGGGAGAAATGAAGGTGGTAATTTTGGAAGGGAGAAATGGTATTAGAAAAGGATTAGATAAAGTGTGCTGTGCCCATTTTAAAAATGTAATAATTATCCATCTCCAAGAGGAGTTGGATATAGAGGATTTCTAGAAATGTTTCTAATTCCTAGTAATTTTGTTCAAGCTTCCAACCCCCTCATATGAGAAGAGGGCTGGTTGTTCAGAATATAGCTTGCAAAACCTAGTGCTGTTGTCTTTGTCATAACTACCTTGGCTCTTGCCTTTGTTTTCCTCTTTAATTTGTGGGTACTATACTTTGACTTGTGCTGGAAAAAGTGAAATGAAAACAAGGGAAAAATTAGATTTAAGCTTAAGCCAACCATGCTTTTTCATGACTTCTCTAAAGATGTTCAGGCTCCATCTCTACTAATTGGCCCTTTTACATATAGTTTGTTCAGAAGGTTTTTCCTGGAGAAGGAAAATAAATGAAGAACAAAATGCAGATGTTCAAGTATCAAGCCTCATTAATTATATACATATTAACTAATTCTAATAGACTACTTGCTGTGCCTCAAGGGATTGATGGAGAGGTTAAAGAGACTATTTTATGTCAATCTGTCTGTTTTCTTAAGTTTTATGATAAAGCCCAAATAATAATATTGTATAAATGTTACCATCTGGAATGGATAAAACATCATTTTCTCAAACTTAGTCATTTCCTCGTCCAATTGGAGTTTTAAAATATTCAATTATTCTCGTATTATTTTTATTTCTGCCATTTTTACATACTAAAAACTTGTCAATTACTCAGTATTTCTCCCTAAATCAATTTCCTGGCTTATTAGATAAATGTATTTTAAACAAAAAATTTATGTCAATAATAGCATTGGAAAGCTAGTATTCTCTCTGAATAAATATATGTATTATGTGGGAACAATAAAACCAAATGATATCCAACCCTAGCTATAAATGTGGTCACTTCCTGAGGATAGATTCAGAAACACTCACTCTTAGTTAAAGAGCAAGATTTGTAAAAGGAAGAATGAACTAAAAGGATGTGAATTTCTCACGTGATTCATTATTCTTCAACACCATATCCATGCAGCACATTAACCCATCTGGCTTATTGCTTGTGTTGTGAGAGACCGTAGTGAAAGAAAAAGAAGTGATAAGAGCCTATCCTTGCCCAGCTGGGCAGTGACATGGTTCTGTTTTGCATATGCCACAAGCTTTATGTCAGCTTAAGATCCCCATCCTCCACTCTGACCTAGATAGTTTACACATGAGTAATTTCTGTAAGATTAATGCTATAACATATCATAGTTTTATTGCTCTGTAGTATTTTAAAACTGGTCTGTTCATTCATTCATTCATTGAATCTTTAAACAAGTATTCATTGTCAACCAGATGCCACACACTTTTCTAGGTACCAGAGATTCAGTAGATGAATAAAGCAACAAAAATAAACTCATGCTTTCATGAAAACAATTAACAAATAAGATAGATGATAGATTTGTACACAGAGAACTGTAATAAGGCAATATAATCTGGGAAGGGGGGGCATAAGGAATTTACAAAGGGATAGGCAAGAAAAGGCTCAGAGAAAAGGTGATGTTTGATTTAAAGCCTGAATTGGTTGAAGAGTAGAGTTAATCCATGAATGCTAAATATCTTAGAGAAGAATGTGAGAGGCAGAGGAAAGCGTAACCACAAAACCTTGGGTATGTTTAATACAGCAAGCTTGTCATGGCTGCTAGAGTAGAATGAGAGAAGAGAGAAAATCAGAGGTAATGAGAAGCTAGATCACTTAGGGTATTGTAAGACTTAGATTTTGGCTTTATTCAGTGAGATGGGAAGTCATGCAAGATCTATAAATAATGTCTGGAGGTACATTTTAAATGATCATCAGACTATTCTCTAAATAATGGATTGCCTTATGTTATGAAACTGTAAGGTAGCTGAAGATGTGGAAAATATGTGGCTGTTGGAATGATCCAGACAAGAGATACTCTTGATTGTTAATTTCAAGCACAGTGGTAATGGAAGTGAAGAGTTTTCTGAATGTATTGGAAAATAGAGCCAGTATGATCATCTGGTTGAACGAAAGGAATGAATCCAAAGATGTTGGCCTTAGAGATTGGAGGGGTGGCATTCTCAATCACTGAGTTGGGTAATAGCGTGGGAGGAACAGATTTTGGTGGGGTCTCATGGGGTAGAAAAGAATTCAGTTTGAGGAATAATAATTTTGAAATATCTACTAGCTAAGTGGAGATATCAAGTAAATAGTTGAATATTTTATTTATTTTATTTATTTTTTATAGTTGAATATTTTAAAATGAAGTTCATGTGAGGTTAGATTAGAAAATTCATTTGGGGAATATAAATAATAGTGAAAGGGAATATAAAGGAATGGAAAAGAAATGTTGGGAAATATCAGGAAGGGAAACAGAACATAAAGACTCTTAACTCTGGGAAACGAACTAGGGGTGGTGGAAGGGGAGGAGGGCAGGTGTTGGAGGGGAATGGGTGACGGGCACTGAGGCGGACACTTGACGGGATGAGCACTGGGTGTTTTTCTGTATGTTGGTAAATTGAACACCAATAAAAATTAATTTAAAAAAAAAGAAAACTAAATTTTGAGGCAATAGGTTTTAAATGCTATAGATAGCATTCAAAACAATAAGACTGATGAAATCACCAAGGTAATCCACTTATACAAGTTATAAAAGCACTGTGGACTGACTTTTGTTTAGTGTTTGGGAATAGGTAGTAAGATGAGCAAGGAGAATAGAAAGTAACAGGTAATGTAGAGAGAAATCTAGGTGTATGTAGCATCTAGAAAGCCAAGCGAAGAATATATTCAAGGAAGATGGATGGAATGTTAAATGTGAAGAAGTTCAACAATGATGAGGCCTGACCCTTATATATTCTGTTTGAGAATATAAGGCCATTGATCACTTTAACAATAGCATTTCTTTTTTTTTTTCAAATATTTATTTATTTTAGAAAGAAAGTGCATGGGGGGAGGGAGAGAGAGAGAGACAGACAGACAGACAGAGACAGATAGACAGACCCAAGCAGACTCCAGACTGTATGGCATGAGAGCTTGGCCTCATCATCCTGAGATCATGACCCTGAGATCATGACCAGAATTGAAACCACGAGTCAGGTGCTTAACTGACCAAACCACCGAGGTGTCCCAACAATAGTACATTTAATGAAGTATTAGAGACCACACTTATGGGATTGGATCAATAGAGAATAAATGGAAATATTGGAAAAAGGGAGTATATAAAACTTTCAGAGGGTTTTGCTGTAAATACCAATGGAATATTGGTGTCATAGGGATAAATAAGGTAAAGATAAGGTTTGTTTTACATGATGGGAGGGATTACAATGTATGTATAAACTGAAGGAACAAATCTATGAGAAGGAGAAGCACTAGTCAGAAGATTTTAAGGAAACCTGGATCTATAGCCTTGAATAGGCAAAAGGATATGGCATCTAGTGCATAAATGAAAGGGTTAATTTTTCATAAGAATATGGACAGTTCATATGTAATAACGAAGAAACAGAAGGAGCATATGGGCTCAAAAGGTCTTTGCTCCATAACTGAATCATTTTTTCCATTTTGCACAAGGTATAGGACTTTGGGCTTTTTTTACATTCTGTATCAGAGGATACCTTCTAGGACACAGATCAAATTTTCTTCTTAAGGCTTTTTCAGTAATAATAGCTCATACTTTGGGTGGTCTTTCCTGAACTCTAAAAATATCTAGTAATTGATAAAATATATTTTATTATTTTGTATATAACGCCTTTTATTGTCCTCCATTTCTTTTTTTAAATATTTTATTTATTTATTCATGAGAGACATAGAGAGGCAGAGATACAGGCAGAGGGAGAAGCAGGCTCCATGCAGGGAGCCGGATGTGGGACTCGATCCCGGGTCTCTGGGATCACGCCCTGACCTGAGCCGAAGGCGGCACTAAACCGCTGAGCCACCCAGGTGTCCCTGTCCTCCATTTCTAAGTTAAAAGCTGAATATTTTTGTCATGTATTCGCTTAACCACATTGTAAATTCAAAGGCTTTTTAAAGATCCCAGTTCTGTCACTACTTTTCTAAGGTTCCTCTGTAACTTCTCAAGAGTTCTATCATTCCCTCCTTTTGCCTATCATATTTAGTCCATGTCTTTATATTTAATTATATTTTATAATTATATTTGGTAATTTATATTACCAAATCTCAAATTCTACACTGCAAATATTCCTGTTGATCCCATCTATTGACTGTTTAGGATAGGGATTGTATCTTATTTATATTTGTATTCCTAACTATAAGCCATTTGTCTTGTACATCATAGATGAAGAATTTATAAATGAAAAATTGAAAAAAATGCTAGTGTTAGGTTTAGTATGTATTGGAGCAAACTCCATTATTAGCTTATGACCTTATGGGTACTAAATTATGATTTAATTTCCTAAGAAATTACTAAATGGAAGTAAATCATCTTCCTTCCAATGTCTTATCTCTGACATGAAACAGCATTTGTGTATCTTTAATACAGTAAATATAAGTCTTATTGATGGTGGTTTCCATCTAGGAACACATCATCCTTGGGTATTTACAAATAGTGTTTCTTAATTTCATTGATGTTTTTGTTTTCTCTTCTGTCTCAACTTTTTTTCATTTCAATGAAGCACACAATTGCTGAAAGTTTAATTACTGTCTATATTATACTGATGTCATTATATTAGTTCTGGGCTAATATAATGTCTGTCATAATAAGCTTTTAGAAAATTAGAATATTGAAAAGAGGAAAAACTTACAAAGGAAAAATACAAGTAGGTTCCATCTTGTATACCAACGTAATTCTATTGAGAGTGGATTGTTGATTGAGATTTGTGAGGCAGCTTCAGGTTTAGTGGAAAAGTTTATTGAGATAATTTACATTTGTCATATAATATTATTCTATGATCCTTCAATTTCTTTAATGAACTAAACTCTGGACTCTTCTGGAGACTTCCTCTCTTTTGGAGCTTTATATGTCAAGAAAACTCTTATTCTGACTCTTCTTTTTGCTGTAAAATCCTTCATTGTCCTATGTTAGTTAAGACATCATTCCCTTAAATCTAAATATCCCCTTTCATCCACTCCTTTCTCACTTCTGCCATTATTTTATCCCAATTACCAAGTGCATATGTGGAGCACTCAAACCTGTTATCTTTTTCTGTGGACTTAGAATATATAGGATTATTAGGTTATGGTGTTTGTTTTGTTTTGTTTTGTTTTGTTTTTTGTTTTTGTTTTGTTTTTACTTTGTTTTGCTGCTTTGTTTTGGTCAGTAAAATAAACAAGATATTTTGAAGCTTTCATTAAAAAGAATGTTAACAGTTACATAACATATTTTCAACTAGATACATCATCAAATCTCTACTATAAGCCAAATATAAAGTATTTTACACATATATCAATTCTATTCTTCAGAATTATCCTGCACCTTAAGTAGTAATATATTTATTTTGTAGATAAGGAATCTGAACTTAATAAAGTCCATCAAACTTAAGGTCCTATAGCTAATGAATGGGAGAATGGAGTATTAAAACTGAAACTTTCTGACTCTTGAGTCCATGGCTGTTTCCACTAAACAGAGTCACCTCTATATATAATGTTAACATTGTTCTAATAGTATTAATAAGTCCATCTTAAACTTATAATACATCATGCATTATTTTCAAAATCAACATTGATTACATTACTGAAATATTGATAAGCACATTGAAAAATTTGATAGAGATGATAATATGTAAAGGTTGCAAACTGGTGACCTCTGAGCCAGATGCCTATAGATTAAGGGTGCCAGAGGGCCACGAGGAAAGAAGAAAGGGTAGCAGTATTTTAAATATTTGAACCAGTTCTTTGTGAATTAGAAGTATTCACACACAGAAAATTCCAGATACCTGGCTTCTCCTGAGCAATGTATAGCTACTTCAACATAGGACTTCAGTGCGCCTGGTAACAGTAAGTGTGAACCTGAGACCTTAAATATGATAGCACCATCCAGTTCACTACCTCTAGTTGGTGAGTTTATTTAGACAACCTATCTGGTAACTTTAGATATTTGCATTTGAAATAAATCAAATGATAATAATCTAAAATAAATAAATAAAACGAAAATATATTTAAAAATGTTTAAATAGAATCTCAAGAATGTTTCCTTTTCCATATTCCCCATTTCTGTACATAATTGAGTTCTATCAAAAATGGTAGTAAAATGTAAGAAGGGAAAACAACTTCTGAAGACAGCAGTCTCTCTATTCCTCTAATGGTACTACATCAAATGTTATCACCAGAGCTTGAAACACTCTCCACTGGGGAAAAAAATGCAGTTAATGTGAAAATGAAGTAATAGAATTACTTAAAATTATTGAAGACAAATTTACATCTAGTTCCATGATACTGAAAAATGCTTGATTAAGCCATAATAACATACAGTTGAGTAGAGGGGGGGAAAACCTAAGATTAATCATCTAAAACTGTAGATTGAGTTTCAATTTATGTTAATGTTCACTTTTAAGAGAATTTTAATAGATTCCCTTTAATCTTAATTGAGTTTAGAAAAAAAAGTTAATTTCTAGTTCACCATGTTTGTTTTTATATTTCCAGTGGCATGAAATTAGTTGGAGAAAAAAGAAGAAACATAATTTTAAGGTTATGTATGTTGCCTTGCTCATGATTATTGGAATGAATGAGTTCTTACAGGTAAGCCTAATTGATGGTTCAATTATCCGTTGCATTAGGGTAACTGATCAAAAAAATGTGCAGGTTTGCCTTCAATCATAAGATCCTGTTGAGGTAGAAACAATAAATAATCTGAGATTCTTTCTATCATGAAGAATAACTAAATTTTTGCTATTCCATCCCCTTTTGCTAAAAGGGAAGGGCAGAGCAAAAAGAATGTGGCCAGTGGGCCCAGGGTTGCCTTTTTGAAAGCTGAAAAACTTTTTTAAGCCAGACCAACCTGGACAGGATGGGAAAGAATGCACTGTGCTGTCGCACACAGAATAGGGAGGATTCTAGAATCCACATAGGAGGCCCTGGGCTTGAATAGGAGCTCTGTCCCGCGGGTTTTGTTTTTTCTTTTAAGATTTTACTTATTTATTCATGAGAGACAGAGAGAGGTAGAAACACAGGCAGAGGGAGAAGCAGGCTCCCCACCAGGAGCCCAATGCGGGACTGCGTTGGGACCTCGGGATCACGCCCTGAGCCGAAGGCAGATGCTCAACCACTGAGGCACCCAGGATGATTCCAAATATGCTCTAAAGGTTACATCTTCAATGTCTTCATGAGATTTAAACCCACCACACATGAATTTTTGAGAATGACCATTATATCATTTGAGTTCACTTGATTATAAATAATACGGTACTAGCCAGCCAATGCTTTGAACAGAACCTTACCAGAATTATATGGTTATTTGGTACATTCACAACTACACTGGTCTGGATGTATAAAATAAAGAGCTTTAGCTGGATGAGCAAAAGATCCAAATAATCATTGTATATGTACAGGAAATGATACCATTTCATATACTTCCAGGATTCACTAAATTATAGCTTAAAATATTTAGAAAAGGCTCATTGTGTAATTGGGGAATCATATCACCAATAGTGCTGGGTACTCTGGCTGCAGGTATACGTGTAAGGAATGTCGTGCTAGGTAAAGAAATGACTTAGATCTGCACCCACACCCAAGGACTATAAAAACCATCAAGTCGAGTCATTCTCTCATCTTCTTTGTAAAATATTTTAATAAATTGGTTTAAAATACATGTATAAAAACTCAAATAATAGACTAGGTTTTTTTTTATAGATTATTCTATCAAGGAAGATTTTTATCTACTTGTCCGTAGTTATAAAAATGTTTAACATATTCAGTATGCTTCATTATATACTTATATAGTTAATACTTATGGAATATTTTTGTGTTATGCATTGCATTATGTGCTTGATAGGCCTTTTTCCCAAGTAACTCCATCTTATATCTAATACTAGATGAGGCATCTACAGATAATCCAGGTTAAATAAATTATCAACATTGATTAGCAAGAGCTATAGGATTTTATTCCAGTTTCATCTAATCCAGTTTGTAGAGAGACACTATACTGTCTCAGGAAAATACAGGTTTTACACATGTACAAACACATATTCACGCACGCAGAAATACACATAAGCACACATGATGTGTGAAATACAATTGATATGAAATAAGCACTGCTTACATGTGTATAGGTATGAGGTTATTTCCTGAATTTTCATAAAGTTCTAGTACCAAACTCATGATCTTCCCTTCAACCTTTTTTGCCTTTCTCCCAAAAACGATCTGTGTCCTCATTCTCTTACCAGTTAGTAATCTTTATTAATTGGATGTTAGTAATCTTTATTAATTCTTTCATCTCCCGCACTTCTCCTCTCTAGTCTCTTCTATGCCTCCTTACTGCTTTGTGGGAAGCTGACTAGCTGCTTGTTTTGTGACACCTTCACAAAGTACCTTATTGTTAGAGAATCCTTGCTAATGTATTAGCTGATGAATTTGAGTTACTGCTGCTTCTACAGACATTTGTCTGTTAAATAAAGCCCTTTTAGACTAAAGCAATTTCAAGAACTAAATGTATACTTTTTCCCCCCTGAAAATGTTTTCATCAGAATTTGTGTTGTCTTGAACATTTCAACTGTCTATTTACAGTTAGTTGTCCATCAAAAGATACATTCCATCTGTGTTGAATATTGTCACTATCTTTCTGTAATAGAAGAATTTCTCTGGCAGACAATTTTTGAAAAGGCATGCTCCTTCCTATGGAAGTCTTCACTATGTATAGTTACTAGTCCATTATGGGACAATGAGTATTTCAGAATAGAACCAATCTGTAAAACCCTATTCCAATTTGAGATCATTTATCATCAATGATAGTGAAAACTTGTTTGATATATCAGATGGACTTTAAATACATTACACAAAATATCTAAAATAAATGAATACTTTGAGTATATTTAATATACTAAAGACAATGTTAAACATGTACATGTGTCATTATGAAGATTTGCAATCTTAGGTTTGAATAATGAAGGCATTCTTTCTGTGCAGCCAATTCTGAAGAGACCCTGACTATTCAAAAACAACAACAGAAACCAGAAGAGGTACAGATGTCTTTAGATGACCTAAAAGGTGGTGGTGAAAGTCTTGCCAACTTTTAAAACTTCATAATAGGGATTTTGTGCACTTCTGTGTTGCCCCTTTCTTACAAACGGGGTTCTTAATTTTTCTTTCATAACAAGAACACTATAGTAAAAATACATTCTGGATGAGGGAAAGGCTTTCAAATTTTAGGAAACAATAAGACTAGGTGCTCTCTTGTTAGGACATTTTGTATGCTTTTACACTAAGATTTTGCTTGAGATACAGGCCATCAAGCTTTAAAGGGCCCATGAATTCCTCTTAGCTCAAATTTTAGTTGCAAACATAGGTGGAGAACCTGCAAGCTAGGAAACCTGAGAGAGCAAAGGAATTAAGATGACTGTGAGTTGTTTCAGGAAGAGACATTACCTTTGTGTGGGGTTTGTACTTTATGAATTGACTGGATATTTAATATGTAGACTTTTGACTATCCTTAGAGAAACACTTGATAGGTTTTTATACCACTGTTGGGAAGGATCTTATTCCTTGGTTTGGTTTGATTAGGAGTCAAAATTGTTGAGCTCTAAGCCCAATTCCCATATCAACTAGTTTTATTAACCTTTGGCAGATGACAATTATTCTGTCTCAGTGTCATCTCTTGTCAGAAATAATTAACGTGCATATCATGGTATGGAAGCCTATGAGAATGAACTCTGAGGTATAAGACTCAAGTTTGACATATGATCCCCAACCTCTACATACATGTAAATTATATACTAAATTAGAAAAAAAAATCAACCAAAATATAGAACTGAGTTTATTTTTTATATTTATTTATTTTTTAAAAAGATTTTATTTATTCATGAGAGACACAGAGGGAGAGAAGCAGAGACATACGCAGAGAGAGAAGCAGGCTCCATGCAGGGAACCCAATGTGGGACTCCATCCCAGGTCTCCAGGATCACGCCCTGGGTCAAAGGCAGGCATCCTACCACTGAGCCACCCAGGCATCCCTAGACCTGAGTTTAAAAGGAAAGAGGGAGATTTTACTTTTAGGATGGCCGCATACCTACTCACCAGAAAAACAAGCAAACAATCCTTTAAAGTCTTAGGAAACTATACTATGTGCATATAGAAATGAAGAAACACTCATTTGAGAAAATACAGTAAAAGTAAGACCAACAAGAGCCTGGCATTTGAGCCATGACCCATTTTTTTTAACCTGTCTCTCCAACTGTTTGATGGAAGCTCTTCACTCTACATAAATGTATAGGCTGATGTGTTTAAAGAGGTGGAGTCTTGGAACACCTGGCTGGCTCAGCGGTTGAATGTCTACCTTTGGCTCAGGTCATGATCCTGGGGTTTTGGTATCAAGTCCTGGATCAGGCTCCTAGTGGGGAGCCTGCTTCTCCCTCTATGTCTCTGTCTCTCTGTGTCTCTCATGAATGAATAAATTAAAACTCTTAAAAAAAGAAAAAGGTGGAGCCTCATGTTCCCTGAGCTTTCAATCAAAGTTTACTGTATCTCACTGTCAGGTAAAGATTTCCAGCTCTTCTCATCTCTCACTCCTGGTTGAAGAGGCTAAATTCAGAGGGAATGCAACTGAGACTGCAAGAGCTCCCTCCCTCCACGCATCTTTACTCACAGGGCAGGATGTCTACCTTAGGCATGGAAGGCAAAGAATATTGGAACCCTGCCAACCTTAGCCCAGCTCAATCCTAAGGCTGAAGTTCCATATGTGAAGATGCAAATCAGTAAGATGATAGGTTCCTTCTAGAGGCCGGTATAAATTCTCAGAAAGCACGCTCAGGTGAAGAAACAGTCAATAAAAGGAACTATAAGGCTCTCACGATATGAACTGACTTCATTTGAAACATAATAGGGCATGGAAACTCATGAGTACTTTCAAAGACCATAGCTCGTCTTAATTATGCTCTGTGTTATTCAATGATGGAAGTATGTCATCATACTTTTGTCAAAACTCATACAATATACAACACTAAGAGTGAGCCTTCAGATAATCTATAGACTTTGAGGGCTCCTGGGTAGCTCAGTGGTTGAGCATCTGCCTTTGGCTCAGGTCATGATCCCAGGGTCTTGGCATCGAGTCCCACATCAGGCTCCCCACAGGGTACCTGCTTCTCTCTCTGCCTATGTCTCTGCCTCTCTGTCTCTCATGAATAAATCTTTAAAAAAAAACCCCAAACTATAGACTTTGAGTGATTATGATGTATCAATGTAGGTTAAGCCTTGGTGAAACATGTACATACACACATACCTTTCTGGTGAGTGATATTATTATATATGATAGAGAGGCTGATAAGATTAGTTGTAAGTTATGATAAGCCCTGAGGAACCACTCACTAAAACCACTAACCACTAACTAAAAAAACACAGTGAAAAAAGTCATTAAAGGAATTAAAGTTACACTTGAAAATACTTCATGCAGAAGAAAGTAACAAAGGAAAAATAGAGGAACAAAAAGCCACAAAACACTAAAAAAAGTAAAATGGCAATCAAAAATTCAACTATATAAATAGCATTAAATGTGACCAGGCTAATCAAAAGACAGAGCTATTTAAGCTGGATTAAAAAAATAAACTGATCTGTGTGCTGTTGAGAGCCACATTTTAAAAAAAATAGAAATAGGTTGAATGGAAAGATACCATCCAAACTACAACTATGAGAATACAGAAGTGCCTATAGTAACATCTGGCAAAATTGGCTTTAAAATCTTTAAACAGGTTACTAGAGATGCAAAGCAATATTGTACAGTGAAAATGGGTCAAATTATCAGGTTATAATTATAACCACTTATGCAGTACGATGGAGTCTCAAAATACATGAAGCAAAGGCAAACAGAATTGAGAGAAATAAACAATAATGTCAGATTTAAGTATTCCAGGTTAGTAATGTATAACATATCTGAAAAGAAGACCAATGAGGAAATATTTTGAACAGCATTATACATGAACTAGCTCTAACAGACCTATTTAACACCCCATAAAACAAGAGAATACATGTTCTTAAGTGCACATGGAACACGGTCTAGGATATATCTTATGGTAGGCTATAAATAAGTCTTAAGTATAAAAATATTGAAATCCTAAATTATTTTAGGCCACTTTGGAATGATACTAGAAAGGAATATCAGAAGAAACCCTGGAAATTTCACAAATGTGAAAATTAAAAACAGTCCTTAATAATCAATGGGTCAAAAAGGAAATCATAAGGGAAAATGGAAAATATTTGAGGCTAATGAAAATAAAGATACAATATCCTAAAACATATGAGTTGCAGCCAATGAAGGACTTGGAAACAGATAGCTGTAAATACTCAGCTGAAAGAGAGAAGAAAGATCCTAAAAAACTGAATTTTCAACTTATGGACACTGGAAAAAGAACATAAAACTAAACCCAGAAGAAGTGGAAGGAATGGAAGAAAGATTAGAATGAGAATTAATGGAACAGAAAAGAAAAACTAGAGAAAATTCGACGAAGTTGGTTGAAAAGATCAACAAAATTGAAAACCTTGTAGCTTACTGAGGAAGAAAAAAAAGTCTCAAATTGCTAAAATCAGAAATGGAAATGGCAGTACTACCAACTTCACAGAAATAAAAAAAATTCCAGCAGAAGGTTGTGGACAAATACAGACCAATAAATTCCATAACCTAGATGAAATTGATAAATTGATAGAAAGACACAAAACCCAAAATTAAGGACCAAGTTTCCAGGAGGCATTTTAGGGCCTGTCTTCCAGTTCTTCAGAATCTTTAGAACAGACTGCTTAGTGATCAAAATTCAGTAAATACAGAATTGAATGTTACCTCTCCAGCAGAGCATGAACTTAGGATCATCAGTGCTAATATAGGATTTTGCATGCGAAGCCCTTGGTGAGTAGGTAATAGTGAAAAGATATGAGGGAATACTTTAAAAAGACCTGAAATATATGCCTTCTATTCTTAAGCAATTATAATCTAAGTCCTCATTTTTTGCCTATAGTCTGTCACTTCTTCAGAACTTTGCTTAAGTTCTATTTGGTGATTTCCCTCCATTTTAATATCCTTTTGGTAATTCCTATCTAACTTTTCAAAGCCCACTTTCTGCTGCAAATATTAATAGATCCTTCCAAATATTAATAGATTCTTTTCCCTTCAGAATGTTGTGACTTTTCTGTTACTTTTATATTATTTAGAGTTTAACCACAGTGCATTCATGTTTGGAGTTATATTCATGTCTGTCTCATGTTGTAAATTATAAAGTATCAGGAAAGCTGTGAGAGTTCTTAATCATTTCCCTTCTCTTTACAACTTCCATGCCCAGATATACTATAAAGATCTGCCACATATCAAGATGAAAATAATAAAATTTAAAAGTAATAGCATGAAAATAGAAATGCTAAAAAAAGTTCGATTTTATAGTCCCTTACCTTACTAAGGTTCTCCACCATTATCAGGAAGATTGGTTTGTCATGTTAACAATGAATACTTTGTCGCTTTTAGAAAGCTGAGAGAAATTGGGGAAAATTTGCCACCAAACAGATAATAGGAACAGTGATAGCTACCTGCACAGTGGTAGGCTTCCATACTGTTTCTCATGCGATTCTCACTACTTGAACTTTCAATCTTAGAAGTGAGACTCAGAAAGGTTAAGTAGCTCACCCATGCCTTTTCAGCCAAACAGGGATGGGCATCATATTTGAACCCAGGTCTGTCTGATTTCTTAACTACTTCAAAAAGTCATGTTTTGTTTTTGTTTTGCTGGCATATTTACCAATGCAGAAAAACCCAGGTTATACTAGTTAGAAGTACAAATATTTGCTTGAGTTTCTGATTCTTGTTTGGGTCAATTTACCTGCACAAATCAAAACAGTGGTGATCCCCAGATGAACTGACTGGTTCAAAATAGATTGTGACACTGTATTTCTGAATTTTCTCCCTTTACCCAGTACTACACCAATTTACTTTGATGTTTCATTAGCAATCAGATTTTGGCAGCTTCATTTGTAATACACACATGTCCTTTTATGCAATAATAAGGTGAGAAAATGATGATTACAGGATGTCTTCTGTAATAGACACTTGAAAGCTGGAACATCTATCAAGTGTTGCCATATCCCTAATTAAAAATGTTCATGGATTTATAGAAAAATGCTGGCTGATAACTAAGTTAGTCTTCCTTCTGCCCTGGCATATGTTAATCATATACGTGGTATATACTTAAAGTATAATGGAAAAGTTATTTCCAAAAAATGTGAAGGCAAAAAACATGTTTTTACCAAAATATTTGTCAAAAATAAATTTATAAACCATGGAGCATAGTTTAATCCCCAGTGTGGCATAGAGAGAAGGTCTCTACAGTAGAGCTGGAGGATTAACTTTAAATCCAGTTTTCATACTTACCAGCTATGGAATCCAGAGCCAATCATTCTAATTGCCTTGATTTTTATAATGTATTTTATAGATAATTATATTTGCTTTAAATGTTTTTCATAGAGATTGAGTTAAGAAGCCATAGTTTAATACCTGAAATAATATTAAGTTTGTTAAGGTATTTGATATCTTTTTGGAAGAATTAAACAGCAAAATAGCCATTTATTGATTCTTGTTAAGAGACACAAAATATATATGTAGTGTACATATTACATAAGCATACAGGAGTACTTCAGAGATACTGTGGTTTTTGGTTCCAGACCTTCTCATTAAACATCACTATAAAGTGAGTCAAATGAATTTTTTGGCTTCCCAGTGGACATACGAGGTAAGTATACACTATACTATAGTCTAATGAGTGTGCAAATGCCATTATGTCTTAAAAAAACCAACATACACATCTTCATTTTAAAAATGCTTTTTAAAAAAATGCTTTTTTAGCATAAGATACCTAGAAATAAACCTAACCAAAGAGGTAAAGGATCTATACCCTAAAAACTACAGAACACTTCTGAAAGAAACTGAGGAAGAACACAAAGAGATGAAATGGAAAAATATTCCATGCTCATGGATTGGAAGAATTAATATAGTGAAATTGTCAATGTTACCCAGGGCAATTTACATGTTTAATGCAATCCCTATCAAAATACAATGGACTTTCTTCAGAGAGTTGGAACAAATTATCTTAAGATTTGTGTGGAATCGGAAAAGACCCTGAATAGCCAAGGGAATATTAAAAAAAGAAAACCAGAGCTGGGGGCATCACAATGCCAGATTTCAGGTTGTACTACAAAGCTGTGGTCATCAAGACAGTGTGGTACTGGCACAAAAACAGACACATAGATCAATGAAACAGAATAGAGAATCCAGAAGTGGACCCTCAACTTTATGGTCAACTAATATTCGGCAAAGCAGGAAAGACTATCCACTGGAAAAAAGTCTCTTCAATAAGTGGTGCTGGGAAAATTGGACATCCACATGCAGAAGAATGAAACTGGACCATTCTCTGACACCATACACAAAGATAAACTCAAAATGGATGATAGATCTTAATGTGAGACAAGATTCCATCAGAATCCTAGAGGAGAACGCAGGCAACACCCTTTTTGAACTTGGCCACAGTAACTTCTTGCAAGATACATCCATGAAGGCAAGAGAAACAAAAGCAAAAATGAACTCTTGGGACTTCATCAAGATAAGAAGCTTTTGCACAGCAAAAGAAACAGTCAACAAAACTAAAAGACAACCTACAGAATGGGAGAAGATATTTGCAAATGACATAGCAGATAAAGGACTAGTATCCAAGATCTATTAAACTCAAACTAAAGATCTTATTAAACTCAACAGCAAAGAAACAATCCAATCATGAAATGGGCAAAAGACATGAAGAGAAATCTCACAGAGGAAGACATAGACATGGCCAACAAGCACATGAGAAAATGCTCTGCATCACTTGCCTTCAGGGAAATACAAATCAAAACCACAATGAGATACCACCTCACACCAGTGAGAATGGGGAAAATTAACAAGGCAGGAAACAACAAATGTTGGAGAGGATGTGAAGAAAGGGGAACCCTCCTGCACTGTTGGTGGGAATGTGAACTGGTGTAGCCACTCTGGAAAACTGTGTGGAGGTTCCTCAAAGAGTTAAAAATAGACCTGCCCTACGACCCAGCAATTGCACTGCTGGGGATTTATCCCAAAGATATAGATGCAGTGAAACGCCGGGACACCTGCACCCCGATGTTTCTAGCAGCAATGTCCACAATAGCTCAACTGTGGAAGGAGCCTCGGTGTCCGATGAAAGATGAATGGAAAAAGAAGATGTGGTTTATGAATACAATGGAATATTACTCAACCATTAGAAACGACAAATACCCACCATTTGCTTCGACGTGGATGGAACTGGAGGGTATTATGCTGAGTGAAATAAGTCAATCGGAGAAGGGCAAACATTATATGGTCTCATTCATTTGGGGAATATAAAAAATAGTGAAAGGGAATAAAGGGGAAAGGAGAAAAAAATGAGTGGGAAATACCAGAAAGGGAGACAGAACATGAGAGACTCCTAACTCTGGGAAACGAACAGGGGGTGGTGGAAGGGGAGGTGGGCAGGGGGTGGGGGTGACTGGGTGACGGGCACTGAGAGGGGCACTTGATGGGATGAGCACTGGGTGTTATTCAATATGTTGGCAAATTGAACACCAATAAAAAAAAAAATGCTTTTGTGGGACGCATGAGTGGCTTAGAGGTTGCATCTGCATTTGGCTCAGGATGTGAACCTGGGATCTGGGATTGAGTCCTGCATGGGCCTTCCCTGCAAGGAGCCTGCTTCTCCCTCTGTCTGTGTCTCTGCCTCTCTCTGTGTGTGTCTCCCATGAATAAATAAATAAATATTTAAAAAAAAAAAAAGCTTTCTTGCCAAAAGTGGCTGTCATGTAAGCTCTCACCAAGTCACAATCACTGATCACATTTCACCATAACAAATATAATGAAGAAGTTTAAAATATTGCAAGAACTATCAAAATGTGATGCAGATATAAAGTCAGCAAATGCTTTTGGAAAAATGGTGCCAATACACTTGATCAATGCAGGATTGCCACAAATCTTGAATGTGTAAAAAAAACCCAAAAAGCAAAAACGAACAAACAAAAAACAAAAACCAACAACAACAACAAAAAACATGAATCTGGTGGTTCCTAGGTGGTTCAGTTGAGTATCCACCTCTTGGTTTCAACTCAAGTCATGATCTTGGGGTTGTGAGAATGAGCCCTGTGTAGGGCTTCACGTTCAGCATGGAGTCTACTTGGATTCCCTCCCTATTCCTTTTCCTCCCGAATCTCTTTCCACTTGTGCACACATGGGCACACTCTTTCTCTCTAAAAATCAATAAATCTTTAAGAAAAAAAAACACAATATATATGAAGTACAATAAAATGGAGTATGCCTATAAATATGATAAATCTATTATAATTATAAAAACTGCATATAATATGTATATATATGTATTCATATATGTATGTAACATTCATATATATGTAACAATATGCATATATATGTATTAAAAGAGGTAAGAAGGTATGTTACTGTAGTTGTTAAATGTGTAGGGTTAGAACCAAATAGTTGAGTGTAAATATTTTTCTCCCACCTACCATCTTTGTGACTTTGGATAAATCATCCAAACTTTGAAAGTCTTAGTTCCTTCTTCTGTAAAATGGGCACATTAATAGAACTAGCTGTTTGCATTTTTCTGAAAATATATTTAATACAGTGCTTTGTACACGGCAAATACTCAATAGGTGCTAAGCATTTCTATACTCTTAATAAGGAAACAGGTTCAATTAGGTTAAGTGTTTTGCCTGTGTTCCAAAAGATAAGAATTAGGATTTTGGTTTGCTTTTGTCTGCCTCTAAAACTCACCCTTTTTCTCCTACAAAATATAGCCATTCACAGGCACCTGACATTTTTTCCATTCATGCATGGAGTTTTCTTTGTGAACTCATATCTGATGCTCACAACAATATCTTCCAGTACAAAATG
Organism: Vulpes lagopus; assembly: GCF_018345385.1. Taxonomy (NCBI): domain Eukaryota; kingdom Metazoa; phylum Chordata; class Mammalia; order Carnivora; family Canidae; genus Vulpes; species Vulpes lagopus. The sequence continues at coordinate 39,902,309 of NC_054826.1, read as the reverse complement.
TTTTAATTGTGGATCACCAGTTAAAAAAAAAAAAACACATTTCTGCATGAAAAGATTCAAATTTGCTTTTTATTGGCTTTTTCTGAAAATTACACTTGAAGCCATCAGGAGGGTCTCAGTGTGAGAATAAAATAATCAAAAATGATGTTAATGCAATATACATTGATAGCAGGCATCATTATTAGAATCCATTGTAAAAATATGCATAAACTTTGCCTATGAATAGTTTCCATTAACAAAATAAAATGAACCAGTAATTATATAGTGATTCTGCATTTACTATCAGAATTTATGAATATTACATCTTTTTTTTCATTTTGTGAGGTTAGAGAAATGTTATAGACAGGAAAGATAGTAAAGCTCAGGGAAATGATAGGATTTGGACAGTATTGCAGAGCTAATAAGTGGTAGATTTGAATTTGAACCCAGACTGCCTGACTGTAGTAAAGCACCCTCTTGGGCATCACTAGTATTAAGCCCAAGTACTTTAAGCCAAAAATAAAAAGTATTGTGCAGTTCAGTCTCATCCAATTTTAATACTGGTGCATTTCCCCCACCAACTGACATTTACTTCAAAAAACAGAGGATCTGTGACATTTGAAATAAAGCAGTCATTGTTGTTTATGCTGAACATAATGCTTATTTAATGTTGACATAATGGAGGCAGACTAATGTAAAGTGTATAATTGTTACTGCAAGGGATCTAGAGTATATTTGTGCATGTCAAATGACGTATGGGTTTCATGTGGCCCCCAGTGGGAATGAACCATGACATAAACTGATAAAGTGGAAAGATTGTTCAATGTTTTTTTATCTACTTTTAATGAGAAGTGTTTTCATGTCATCATCCAGACTTGACTTTAGAGCTGTTATTTGCATCCCTCCCACAGATATCCTTTCTGTACACACAAAATAACAAGAAAATAAAACACGGTGTGATATGTTCTTCATTCCAAATATCCAATGGCATGGAAAGAAAAATTGCTTTACTTCTTGGCACAAAAAAGGCTCTGCCTATCAGAAAAAAAAATTCCAAAGAGCTACTGGAGATGCCTGGATAAACTCTGACCACCCCCAAAAGGGAAAAAAAATCACTTTATCAAAATGACAATTAGATAGGCTATGTGCTCTTGTGTGCTATGATTTTTATGCCATGGCTCTTCAGTTTCCTAATCTAAAATATCTTTGGCTTGTTGCCCTCTGCTGTGTAAATTCTGATTCTATTTGTATATATAAGTTGTCTACTTGGACACAGACTTGATAAAAGGTAACAAAGAATCATTAGATAAATTAATGACTGAAAGCTCCTATAAACATCTACCTGGAAGATGGGATACAATATGGAATATCTAGACAACATTTTATTCTCATACTTAACAGAATGTAGGGGTTAAAATTTTAGGCTCTAGGGCTAGATACTTTTCTGCTCACCTTCTTCATGTCCTTGGACACCTTAACCTCTCAATTCTTTTAGTTTTCTAATTTCTAATATTAATTATAATGTGCAATCAATTGGGATTTTTGAGGATTAAATGAGGTAGCCTATTCAAAATACTTAGAAAAGACTTTCATATTAAAAAGGCCATCATCAGTTGGGGTGCCTAGGGAGCTCAGTTGATTGAGTGGCCGACTTGGTTTTGGCTCCAGTCATGATCTCATGGTCCCTTGAGCCTCACCTCTGGCTTTGCATGTGGGCATGAGTCTGCATCAGATTCTTTCTCCCTCCCCACTCATACTCTTTCTCTCTTGCAAATAAATAAATTCTCTCTCTCCCTCTCTCTCTCTCTCTATATATATATATATATAAAGGCCATCAGTAAATGCTGGCAATTATAATTATAAATGTATCATTTGATTCCTACACAAACATGAGATGAGCACATTAGGCAGCATTGAGTCCAGTTCACAGGAAGGAAAATGTCATAGACAGTCTTGATATACTAAGTATGCCAGAGGCTATGCACATTTGCATTATACAGTGGCTATAATTCAAAGTATCTACATACTACTGGCCAGCAGGAAGAGGCTGCACACAAATGCAAAGGACATATGAAAGGTTTTAGCAAAAAAAAAAAGAAAATGGGGACAGATGGGAAGTTTCCTAACTTTGAGTGTGCTACCCAAACTACACATAGACCATTCCTGTATACAGAAACCATTCTTGTACTGCCAAATATTGAAAGTTAGTACCTCCTCAGATTTCCCTTCCTAGCTGCCTACCTTACCTATGTTTAGCCCTGACCCTGAAATGCAGACACACAAGCTACTCCTAGAATTCCAGGTTTAAAATAACCAGGAGCACCTTGTGGCTGTCAGTTCAGCATTTGCCTTTGGCTCAGGTCATGATCTCAGGGTATTGGGATCAAGCTCCATGGTGGGTCCTGGGTTTCCCATTCAGCAGGGGTCAGTTTCTCCCTCTGCTCTCCTTTATCCCCTGCTCCTGTTCTCTGTCTCTCTCTTAAATACATAAAATAAAAAAATAAAATAAAATAAAATAAAATAAAATAAAATAAAATAAAATAAAATAACAACAATAACAAACTGAACAGAGACATCAGATAACACATATTGTGAGAAAGTTAGATTTTGTTAATGTAGTCCAGATACATTACTAAAACAAAACCAAACTGGCAATATCTTCAGGGAGGGTAGGGAATAAAAATCAGAAACAGGAGTTACTGAAATATATTATCTAGACTGTCCCCTCTGGAGATTTCCTTTAGTATTTCTTATAAAGAAGGTCTGCTAGCAATTGATTATATTCATCTTGGTTTGTAGAAATGCACTTTCACCTTCAATTTGGAAGGATTAATGTCCTGGGATATAGAATTCTTGGTTAAATTTCTTTTCCTTTTAGTTTTCCCATTACTTTCTGGCCTTCATTCTATCAAAGTAGAAGTTTGCTGCTAGTCATGCTGACGTTGTTCTTCTTTATTGAGGGGCTATTTTCCTCTTTAGGCCTAATTTAGGGTCACAAAGATTTTATCCTCTGTTTTATTAGAAAATTTTATAGTTTTATTGAGGTTTTAGATTCAGGTGCACATTTGCACAAGTCCATTTGAGTTAGCTTTTTTAATTTAGGGATATCCAATTGTTCCAGCTCCATCTGAGAAATGTCTATACTTCCTTCACTAAATTACCTTTGAGCCTTTGATAAAAATCAGTCCCCCACTCCCCCAAAAGGAAGATCAGTTCCCGCACTTGTGGAAATATTTTTGGATTCTTTCATGTAGTTGGTAAAGACGTGTATTTTTTTTTTTAAAGATTTATTTATTTATTTATTCGTGATAGACATAGAGAGAGAGGCAGAGACACAGGCAGAGGGAGAAGCAGGCTCCATGCAGGGAACCCCAGGCGGGACTCCACCCCGGGACTCCAGGATTGGCCCTGGGCCAAAGGCAGGCGCTAAACCGCTAAGCCACCCAGGGATCCCCAAGGACATGTATTTTGATATCACTGAGTGTGCTCTATAAGTTCCTAAAAATATCAATTACTAAAATTTGTTTGATAATGTTCTAATATTCCATATTTCTGTATCTACACATTTCTATATACTTTGAAGATACCACTGGCTTTTTTTTTCCTGCATTGTTTTTGATGAAAACTCAGTAATGTTTCTGATCTTTTTGTTTTTGAGCCGGTGTCTACTTTTTATATTTTCTGTCTATATATTCTATTAATTTTCAGAAGGAGCTATTCTTAACAAAAATACCTGTAGATATACCTTAGTGTTTCCAAGACAATGAGGGTAGAGACTAGAAATAGCAAAGAATGAGAAATCTGCATTGTAACTGGGTAGGTTATAAGTTCTTAGGGAAGCTTTTCCTTGTCCTAGGTGCTGCTGGCACCAAAACATAAATTTATGCTTTGTCTCTTTTGGCTAGCATTGTTTTATTTAGTCTAATTTCTCTCAAAAGATATAGTTATTCAAGGGTCACTTCTTGTAGAAGTCTCCATTTTGCACTGCTGAAAACTTTCTTTCTTGAGTTTGATGAAACTGCCATTATCAAAGTCTTTAGATTTTTAAGTGGTAAATGCCTTGAGAGCAGCTGAGAGTTCAATAAGCTGAGACTTACAGAAGTCCAATGAGTAGACAGATGTGTACCCGGATAAAAAATTTGACGTCTGTAAGTATAGATTTATGTGTAAATGTGTATATATTATTATATTGAACAGAGGGATTATCCTAAAGTATGTTAAATGTATTCTTGATTTCAACCAAATTGTTGGTAAATCATGAATAATATTGTATATTTCAGTAATTATATAGCTGTTTAAAGTATGTTCAGGGTGAACACAACTTTCCTACTAAGTTTTTGAAATGAAATTCTGGGAAATTAAAAGTGAACAGTTCATAGGTAATATATAAAAATATATTTCAGCAATCTGTGGTGATCAAATACTTGTATTTTGTCTTAAGTATATACATTAGTGATATAGTTGTTTTCTTGTCCATAAGTCCCAAACTGAGCTTCCACAGGTTTTCCAGATTCAATCTTCCCTTTATGTCATTTTTCTTTTAATTTTATAATATATAATGGCTCTTTTTGTTTGTAGCATTGGCAAGCTTATTAATCTTTCCTTTATGTTGGCCAATTTAAGAGAAGAGGGATTCACTTCCTTATTAATTTGATATATTCCCACATCATATTATTATTCTCTCTGGCAAGAAATTGGCCATATAAATTTCCAGGTACAGTGATGTAAGAAACCAGGAACTATAAAATAGAAAATTTCTCATGTAATTAAAATTAGAAGAGTCTAATAGAAAATAAAATAGCTGACTTCCAGATAGTAAGACAAAAAAAATGTTGACATACTAGACTGAAAATATAAATATCTTATGTTTTATACCTAAAACTTTCCTTGCTTTGGGCCGCTTTATCTAGGGGATGGGACATTCTGTAATCAGACTCTTTTGGAAATTACTGAGTAGCAAATAGGGGTGTGATTCAAAGGAGACCTATTTAAATTCTAATTTGGTTCCAAGTCACCAACACATAAAACCTGAACAACTCATAATGTTTGTTAAATAGATTGTTGTTATTGGGTATGCAGTTCAAATGAGTTACTACTAACAGCACATTATTGGAAAGTAATAAATTACCAGAGAGTAAATGTGCTACTCAATTTTTTATGATTTATATTTTTAACCCTCATGAAAACCTTAACATAATGAATACCACTGTAATGGCCATTTTACAAATGTGATAATTGAGATTTTCAAAAATAAAGTCAATTATTTGGGATTCCATAGTTTGTCAGTGTTAGAACTGGAATTTATTTGACACTCAAGAAAGTCTTAATAAATCACCACTGTGGCTAAATTTTTGGCTAAATTTTTCCATGCAGGTGGCACTGACAACAGATTTTAGGATTTACAACCTAGTGATCTAACTTGATATACAATCATTTAACTAGCATTCATACAAGTTGTATCTTCCTTAAAGATATCATGTTGGATTTCAGTAACAGTTCATCTACAACCAAATTGTATGCAAAGATTGAAAGTACATATAAAACTTTATATCAGAGGTGGTCTTAAAATCTCCAATTTTAAAATATGGAATATTTGTACTAAACTGCCTTGAACTAGATAAAATGACTAAAATCCCTGTAATCAAAGTGGATTAATTGTTAATAAGATAAAATATGGAATTTTATTATATAAAATTACATCTTGAAACACAAATTTCTTTTTGTTGTGAAGAATGGCTGAAACACATAATTGAAGAGTAGTGAGAAGACACTGCTTGGAACAACCCAAAAGAACTGAAGTGTATCCTCCAGGGCCGTTTTTTTTTCTTTGTGAAAAAGGTACCAGTTTCAATAAACCAAAACTGGTTTATAGATCATTTGGTATTTGATACATTTGGTATTTGGTACATTCCTCAATATTTAAACTTTGTTTATAGTACTTGCAGAATTTTACTGTCAGTATTAGGAGGACTGATGATGGGCAGCCCAGGTGGCTCAGCGGTTTAGCGCTGTCTTCAGCCCAAGGCCTGATCCTGGCAACCTGGGATCAAGTCCCGTGTGGGGCTCCCTGCATGGAGCCTGCTTCTCCTTCTGCCTGTGTCTCTGCCTCTCTCTCTCTCTCTCTCTCTGTGTCTCTCGTGAATAAATAAATAAAATCTTATAAAAATTTTTTTAAAGCCATTAAAAAAAAAGGAGGGCCCATGATTCTTTATAACAACTTGTTCTTTCTTAGAAGTTCATTTCTACGACCCAGCAATTGCACTGTTGGGGATTTACCCCAAAGATTCAGATGCAATGAAACGTCGGGACACCTGCACCCCGATGTTTCTATCAGCAATGGCCACAATAGCCAAACTGTGGAAGGAGCCTCGGTGTCCATCGAAAGATGAATGGATAAAGAAGATGTGGTTTATGTATACAATGGAATATTACTCAGCCATTAGAAATGACAAATACCCACCATTTGCTTCAACGTGGATGGAACTGGAGGGTATTATGCTGAGTGAAATAAGTCAATCGGAGAAGGACAAACAGTGTATGTTCTCATTCATTTGGGGAATATGAATAATAGTGAAAGGGAATATAAAGGAAGGGAAAAGAAATGTTGGGAAATATCAGGAAGGGAGACAGAACATAAAGACTCCTAACTCGGGGAAACGAACTAGGGGTGGTGGAAGGGGAGGAGGGCGGGTGTTGGAGGGGAATGGGTGACGGGCACTGAGGTGGACACTTGACAGGATGAGCACTGGGTGTTTTTCTGTATGTTGGTAAATTAAACACCAATAAAAAAAAATAATAAAAAAAGAAAAAAAAAGAAAAAAGAAAAAAAGAATCAAAACCAAAAACTGTAGATGAATAATATCCTTGTGTTTTGAATGATTCATAACTCTAAAAGATTGGCAAAGTGTACATGTGTATATTTTAGGTTTAAGAATGTTAAAAAAAAATTTGTGTTTCTCCATTTTAACCCATGTTTCAATTAATTTTTTTATTTATTCCTCATGCTACTACCAGATAAAGCACTTTTACTCAGATGTATGGGATAGTGATTAAGCATCTCTGCTCCAGAGAGTGGTGATTGTACTGTGGCTTTTTTCACTAATGCCTTGTGACACTTCGGGAAGGTTTTGTTTCCAAACTTTTGTATCTTTACTCAGAAAATAGGAATCTTAATAAAACTTTTGTGACAGAGGTGTTATAAAAACTGAGTTAATGATTGTAAAACACTTGTCTATGACTAGCATAGAAAGGGGAATGAATAACTAAAGGATTGCAAACAATTTAAAAAATGTATCCTGTATATTATTTCAGCTAATTCTCAATTAATTGACTTTGTTATTTTAGATAGAAAAGAGGTCCTACAGAGCTACAGTGAACTGCTAAGTTTGATGTTTGGTAATTCATTTCTCCGACTTCAAAATTTATATCATGTTCTTCTTGTGTAACACTTCCCCTCATGAACTACTCAACAAAATAAGTACACTAATAAATTATTTTCATTTGAATGTAAAAAAAAAAAAAAGAAGTTCATTTCACAAAACTATACCCCAGTCTCATGTCTTGCAGTATATTGCCTATGCCAAAATTCTTAAACTCTTTATATCTCTACTGCCACTACAAGCAGTTATCAGTGAATTTCTGATAAGTTTCATCAGGGGAAATTGAATTTTTATCATATTTAATTTTCCTCTAAGATAACTGTTTTGTGGTAAACAACATTTTCTTCCTCCCTGATAAAGTGTCTCTTTATCTTCTGAACACTGCAATTATAGAACTGTCTCCTCAACTAATTGTGAAATTACAAAACAACAACTTTTCTTAATTACAATCTAAAATTCCTTCACTGTAAATCATTTTATCATCACCTATTATTCCATAGGCACACATTAAAACGTGTGCTGAAATTCTCACTCTAGAAATGAGTATATTTAATAGTAAAAATGATATAAAGCAAAGGTATTTGAAGAATATGTAATAAATTCATCATATTTCTGAATTAAAACTCATATGTCTTCTCATTTACTACAGTAATATCTTCAATTTCTTGTGGTCATGGATAACAGAATGGCTTCACTGAAATACGTTTGTATTTGTGAATAGTATATATGAAAATTAATGAAGATTTTGTGGGAAACCTAACTGACCTTTTCCTGGGTTCATATAATCTTTTGACTAACATTGCAAATATATACAGTAAAAACTTACCCAAATTCACAACTAGAAACATTAAGTAAGCATTATGTTTTAAAATGTGCACACATTGATTTTGTATTTTTGCTCTAATGAAAGATTACCTCAATTGAGAATTTTTGAAGAGTACAAAAATGAGAAAATGATGGAATTACTATCAATAATTAAAGCAGGCAATTTTTTCTGTATTTCAATTATTTTCATACAGCTGCTATTTAAAAACTTATTTCCATCTTTATTTCTTACTTTTTCTCTCCCTTTGGAACTGCTAAAAGTCTGGGATCTAACTAAAAACTTAGATATATCTAAATTAACACTAACTTTATAGCCAAGAATAAAAGAAGCAATCTGACTTAACACGAGTGGACAATATGAAAATCTCTATTTTCACTAGAAACCAAAATCTACTCAAAGGGTCTTGTTTTGATCATGTTGTTTCTAAAAAAATTTTAATGAACAACAACAAAATCCATATCTCTGACATTGGAAAAATGTCCGAGTGTAACAGGGAATGGTTAACTATCCTCTTGGAAAGGTGATTGAGTAATCATAAAACCATGACAACAATATATACATTTCATAAACATTAATATACTCTGTACCTTGTAAAAAATTAACATCACACACAAAAATATAAATAAGACATAAAGGAACTCATAATCCATAGTTACATACACAGCAAGTCACATAAGAGAGTTGGAAAAGATTGATTTCATTTTAATTTTAAATAAATGAGATAAACTTCTGGCTTCTAGGAATGGAAGGGTTAACTTTTCTGCTTTCTGAAAATAGAGAAGCTTGGTCAAACTTACAGCAGAAAAAAATGGTTAGAAAATCTCAACAAAATATATGACCAGCTAAATGAAAGTACTAAAAAGTAACCAAAAGTTGGGAGAAATTAGAGGAAGATATATCTGAAAGGATGAACTGCAATTCTCAGTCCTGTTAGGGTAGTAAAAAGATGTCGCTTATTGGCTTGAGGTTGGAAAGTATTGGAATTGAAAGGAGAGCCAGCAAGTTAGGGGCCAGGTATGGGAAGAAGAGTGACAAAAGAACTAATATTTTAAAAATTACATTTAATTTACCCCAAATATTGAATTAGTACTAAACTATGCATGTAGAGGTGAGACCCTAGAGGCCATGGTCAAAATGTAGCAGCTAAGAGCTGAAAGAATTAGACAGGGTTTTCAGTAGTTTACCACTTCAGAGGAGTTAGGAATTAAAATTTGAGTACAACTAAGTAAACTGTCTATAAAAACAAATCTTAGAAGGGGTTTAACATAATCTAGATTTTCTAAGATCTAACATTTATAAAATCCAATATATAATAAATCGCTGGACTGTGAAAATACAGAAATATGTGATCCTACTCAAGGAAATAAACATTTAATAGAAAATAACTGAGATAATCACAGGTTACAATTAAAAGATAAGGACTTGACAATAAATTCTACAAATGAATATTTAAAGGAAAATATGTATACAATTACAGAGGAAGAATATCAGTAAAGACACAGAAACTATAAAAAAAACATATAGAAATTCTAGAGCTAAAAATATAACTGACTATATTTGATTTCTTTAAAATATTATGGCTGTTTAAAGCAAATAATATAAGATAAATATGAAAGGTTTATAAATTGTGTAGATATGACAAAATAACCCAAAAGTAAGGCAATGTATTCTTGTAAGCTTTCTATACTTTATGTGATGTGATAAATTAAATGAGATAATAATAGTACTCTGATAGATAACAGAAGATGGCAAGGATTATATAAATGTACTAAGCAGTGATAATCACTATGATTAATTAACATAACACAATTGAACTAGCCCAAATGGTGAAGATAAGTAGCTCAGAGGAAATAGAAGAACATTAAGCATCAGAGACATGAGGATTTTTTTCTTTTATTTTACCATAATGTTAATTACCACTTACTGTTATTAAATAATTAGGGATTATTATCTCAGTATTATATCTGAAAATTGAGGCTTAGATAAATTGTTTTTGCCCCTCCACACAGACACTGGGAAATCGAGGACAGGGCAAGGGAGGTTTTATTTCTCGTGTTAACTTTTGTAGGTTTAATTTTTTAGTGTCTACAGTTTCTTTCAAAAATCACAAAAACAAAACTTAAATTGCAAACCCAATTACACACATCACATTGCTTAACTTTACTGTTTTCTCAAAGCAGAAACCCCTAATTTCAGAATGTTTTACATTTAATTTGGCATTGACTTCTTGGGTTGTTTATTGGAGTATGGAATTAAATATAGCATTGACTCATTTCTAAAGGTCAAGTGACAAAAAAAGTTGCAAACTTATATCAGTACCCAAATATAATAAAAGAGGTTGGCATTGTTAGGAGATTTTGCCACTGTTTTCAGAGATTGTCTCTGCAAAGACATAAACACACACACACACAAACATGCAAACATGCAAATCCACAAACTTATTGTTAAGAAAACCACAAATTGTAAACCTTGCATTTTTCTAGGTGAATGCTTTAGGAAATTACCCCTAGAATACTCTTTTGTGCCACATTACAAAAATATGGCTTGTACAGATTGACTTATAGAAACATACAAGGCTTGGCATGGATGATGGGGGGAGGGTGAGGGAAGGAATAGAACTTTGGAAACCAGGGTAAAAGTCTCAGTACTAGTATATACTTTATTGTGTGACCTTAAATGTGTAATTTATTTTCTCTGTAGACCAAGTAAGGTAAAAGAACTTGAAAACATCTAGGAAAAGTAGGATAGGAAATGAGAAGTGTGAAGTTTTATAATATTTTATCTTGTAAAAGTCTTTGCTCAAATTATCACTGTTTTCTTTAGTTACTATTTTTATTATAGCATGTGATATACATTTTTTTTTCTGCAATGAGATTTACATTGCAGGAGCAATAAGTTAACAGTGTATTCTCTTTTCTCCAAACTAGAAAGGCACTCAAATAAATAAAGTTTGCTATCCATGCTCTCAAATGCAATGTTTAGGATTTACAAGTAGGCTGTTATTTCCTTCAACCTGTATTTGTTAAGCGTTTTCAAATAATATCTTTTTTTAAAGATTTTATTTATTCATGACAGACACAGAGAGAGAGAGGCAGAGACATAGGCAGAGGGAAGAGCAGGTCCCCACAGGGAGCCCAATGTGGGGACTCGATCCCAGGACCCCAGGATCATGCCCTGAGCTGAAGGCAGACACTCAACCACTGAGCCACCCAGTTCCCTCAAATAATATCTTTTATGAATTTTTGTATGTTTGTTCTGCCATTGAGAGGGGTATTGAAATCTTTTACTATAATTACAAACTTGTTTCTTTTTTTCTCCTTGAAATTTTTTGTTCGTGTATTTTGAAGCTCTGTTATTAGGTGCAGACATTTTTAGGATGTTAAGACAAATTGACTCCTTTATTATTATAAAATGATCTTTATATCTGGTACTATGCTCTGAAGTATACTTAATAATGATAGTAATGAAAATATTTCTAACTTCATTTAGTTTTACCATGCTACATCTTTTTTTTTAACCTTTTAGTTTTAAATAATTTATGTCTACACTTAAAATGTGTTGCTTACAGGCCGCACATAATTGAATCTCTCTAATTTGTTAGGCTTTTAGTTTTAATTGGGATATTTAAACCACTTATATTTAATGTGATTATTGATATGGTTAAGCTTAAGTTGATCTTCTTGTTATTTGTTTTCTGTATGTCTCATATGTTCTTTGTTCCCATTTTACTTTTTTCTGCCTTCTTTTGGGTTTAAATATATTTTTAACTTATCCCTTTTATCTCAATTGTTGATTATTAGCTACAATTATTTGTTTTGTTATTTAGTAGTTGTTTTTGGATTTATAGTGTATATTAGATCTTATTACAGTTTATCTTCAAATGATAATATATATTACATGGTACAAGAATCCCCCAATAATATACTTCCACTTCTCCCTTTCAGATTTTGTTATTATTGTCAATCATTTTACAAACTGCATTGTGATTATTTTGTTTAAAATTTTACTTTTAAAGAGTTTTAAATAATATCAAAATAAATTGTATATATTTTTGTAGTTATTATTTTCAGTGTTTTTATGTTTTTTTGTTATCTATATTTCTATTTAGTATAATTTTTCTTTTGCCTGAAGGGCTTCCTTTAATGTTTCTTGTAAGCCTGGTTTACTCCTCATGAATTCACTGTTTGTAAGTTTGATAAAGTCTTTATTTTTGAAACGTATTTCATTGTGTATAAAATTCTAAGTCAAGAGATACATTGCATCAGTACATTAAATGTATCATTCTACTGAGTATACACTGAGTATAAGAAGTCTATTCTTTTTTCTCTCTGTACTTAATTGCTTTCTTTCTTTAAAAAATGCTCCACTACATAGAAATTTTGTTAACACTGTTTTGAAGAATTTGTTTATGAAGTCCCTTGGTGTGCTCTTTATGTTTCTTAGGCTTGAGATTTGTTGAGCTTTTTGGAAAATGTGGGGCCATTATATTTTCAAGTATGTTTTGCCTCCTCATTTGTTTCCTTTGGAAACCCCAATTACAAATATATTAGGCCTTTTGAGGTTGCTTCACTGCTCACTGATCCAGTTCCTATTCCTTAAAATTCTGTTTTCTCTTTGTATTGCAGTTTGTCTCTATTGCTATGTCTTCAAATTCATTGACCTTCTACAATGTCTAATCTGCCAATAGTCCAATACCATGTATTTTTCATCTCACATATAAATGGTTTTTATTTCTAGAAATACAATTTGGGCCTTTAAAAATATTTCCCATTTTCCTACTTAACCTTTTATGGAAATAGTTAACTATATGGAAATAGTTATAATAACTTATAAATTTGTCTTTACTTCTAACATCACTGTCAATTTCAGATGGGTTTTGATTTTTTTCCTTCTTATTATGTGAATCATTTTCCTACTTCTTGGAATGCGTGGCTATTTTCAGCCAAGTGCCAGATTATGCAAATTTTACCCTGTTGGTGTTGGATATTTTTGCTTCCTTGTAAATATGCTTGAATTAATTTGCTTAGAAACAGTGCAGTTATTTGGGGTCTTTTATTTAAGATATGTTTAGCTCAGGTCTAATTAGTTTACATTACAAACATAAAACCCTTTTTAGATCTCTAGTCCATACTCCAAAAAAAATTTTATAGTCTAGGGGGTGAAAAGAGGCACTATCCTCTTCCTGTGTAAAGTATTGGGTAATATTAATTGTCTAACTTACATTTTTTTGGTTTTAAGTTTCAGTTTGACTTTTTGTTTTTTCTTTGCCCTCCTTTGCTTCTGTTTCCTATTTCCCTCCTTATTTAGTCTTTGTTTCCTTATAGTCTATCCTATATCCCTCCTTTTAAAAATTCCTTTCTGTCCCTTCCATTCTTGAAATATATGAAAGTACTTTAACAATACATACAACAGTGTGTTAAGTGCTATATCTATAAGAGGGTGGGTTGTGGGATCACGGTGTATTTTAGGTGATAGTTGTGAGGCATATTTTTTAAAAAATATTTTATTTATTTATTCATGAGAGATGGAGAGAGAGAGAGAGAGAGAGAGAGAGAGAGAGAGAGAGAAGCAGGCTCCATGCAGGGAGCCCAACTCGGGATGTGATCCCAGGTCTCCAGGATCAAGCCCGGGGCCGAATGTGGCGCTAAACCGCTGAGCCACCGGGGCTGCCCATGAGGCATATTTTAAGTAGCTTAAGAAAACTTGGGTAAATAGTTGTTTTTTATTTTATATTTTAATTTTTCAAATATCTGGGTCCCATTAAATGATTTGATGTATGGGAGGTATTCAAAGGAAGAGTTTGGGAAAAGACTACAGTTTATAATTAACTGTTGAAATTCCATATGATGAGGTGGGCTCAGCAAACATGAAACTTACACATCAGTTTATATTTGTGGTTGAGAAATTGTCATGGTACATCTAGAAATTAGTTAAGTGTTAAAAGTAGTCTCCTAACTAGAGTTCAAACATCTACTAGTTAGTAATCTGTCATCTCAGACTTAAAGAAATTCTCCAACTCTCTTTGACTTCTCATAAATACTCCCTTCTTTTCTTAGAGTTTGACTCTCATGGCAAAGTATCTTTGATAGTTTCTGAAGTTCTTATACTTTGGTCTAGCCATCATATACATGGTTACTGGTAGGCAGGTACAAATTGAGTTTTATGTTTTGTGTTTGAGAAAAGGTCATACTTCCACATGAGCAAAAGCGAGAGCTTATTTTACAGAGATAATAGAGGCTGCAGGTGAATGTAATGATAGCTTAGCCCAAGTCATTAATTTCCTAAAGTTTCAAAACTCTAAGCTTTGAAATAAACTTTTTTTTGAAAAAACTATTTTTACCTGGGTGTGGTCTAATTATTTATTAGATAACACAGTATTGCTTCACTGTGAACCAAACAGAATGAGCGGCTGTGTCAAACATAGGTCAATATCCAATAGCTGGTTCCCTGATGAATCTTCAGTAGTTTGAATAATGTGTATTATTTAAAATATGCGGGAAATACTCAGAATCTTAGGAGTAAGAACAGAAATCTCCTTTCCTTATTATAGTCCCTAAAATTTTAAATTCTTTTTCTTTTGAAATGCAGGTAGAATGGGCTTTTAAAGCATTTGGACTATATGCATGCCTTTAAAAAAAGTCAAGTATATTTATTATTGACTTCATTAAACTTTTGATGTTTTACCTTAAACTGCAAGTAGCTGATATCCTCTTACATTTTTTTTCTCCCAGAGTTGTTTTAATCGAGGTTATATTAACAATGATATACCCTGAGCAAGGCTATATATTGCTTAAAAGAACTTTTATGTTAAAATTTTATAAATGAAAACTGAAGAAGTAACCCATCATCTGAAAGGTATTTATAGAATGGTAGACACAGCTTTAACAATGTACCAGGCTGTATGGATATAAAATTAATGTATCCCAATAAGTTAATATTGCTAGGAAAAATTTTAAATAAAATTAGGCATAGGGATTGATTGAACATATGTGGCCTGCTCTGTACCACTAGCTTTAGACTATACAACTCACATGTTTATCCCTACTGATTATTGCTATTTTGACATTTTCCTCTATCAATTTTGATGTATGGCGCAAGTCCTTAGAAATAAGGTTAGGTGCTATGTATCTGGGGAATAACATGAAATAATGTATTTTTTTTTTTTATCTAAGGGATGTATTCATGCTACATCTCCCCTCCCCCAATGTTTACTTTTGTTTGAAACTTAATAAAGCCATCGTTATTCTCATAACCACCCTGCAAATTTGAGACTAAAAGCCTAAATTAAAAATTCTAGAAAATGGTATTACTGATATTTAAATCTCTTTCACTGTATTCAACCCATTTATTCTCTTCATATCCAAAATACCTTTTCTTATATAGTTGTGTTATTAGTTATCTTTGCATGAGTCCCAGTGGTATCTCCACTCTTTCATTTCACCCTGGCACTGAAGTCTCTGTCTCATATATCTTTGTATTTTTAAGTATGATGTAAGGCCTAATACGGAATAGAACCTCAGTAACTATGTATGATAAGTTGGTTCCTTACTAAATTTCTTACTGCAGTGATTCTAAGGGCAAGGAAAAATTCAACAGAATTATATGGGAAACTTTTTCAGACTTTACACATTTCTAAAAGATCCTACTTTTCCTGACCGTAGTAAGCTGATGGTTCTCCTGGGAGCATGTCCCATCCATCAAGTATATTGGGCTATGATACAAGTTGAAAAAACCTGTCCTTGTTAAAAAATGACTTGAGGCTTCAGCTGCATCATCTCTTTAGATCATTTATAACCACACTATTCAGAGTGTCTCCTGTGAACCAATGCCACTCCATCAACTCTTTGTTAAGAGGTTGCAATAAATACAAAATTTGAGAGACCATGTCTATGAACTTTAAGATAAATTTGACATTGCCTTGACATCTAAACACCTGATCAACAGGCTTGTATTTTCCATATTTTTCTTAGTATTTTGTCTTGCTACGAATTATTTTAAAAATGTATTTCCTAATTCAATCATTTACAATGAATTGGAAGTTAAAAATAAAACATGAAGATGACTTACAGAATAGACTTGGCTATTAATATGTGTTTTGTCATGGTCAGTTTTATTTGATTTGGAAAATGTCTGAAAGGAATGTCAGACAAGGAAAAGTTCTCATTGGGATGAGAACTGTGAACATTATCCTGAAATCTACTCTGACTAGGAGCCTTATTTCTCCTCTGTGAGGACTATCATTTCTCAGTACTACTTTGAAAGGAGGAGAAAAATCCATACTGTATCAGAATGCTTTAAGTTTTTTGACATCCACATGCCAACTTTCCATATTGAATACTATATGCAACAGAAATAAAGACAGCTATGTTTCCTAATAGAGTTCAGAAGTGAAAAGGAGAGAAAGACATTTGTCCTAGTGGTACAAAGGGGTTTTTTAATAATAAACATTAATAGTAATATAATAGTTATATATATATATTTTAATGTATATATGAATGTATACACATTTATGTATACACACACATATATAAAATCAAGTACCACATTTCTTATTTCTAATATATAGAATGACTGCCCCTTCTGGTTTCTGGAAGCCAAACTGAACAGGTGCTTTTTGGTCTATAATCGTAAAACGTAACAATGTCACACAAGTGAATACACAATACGTAGGAAAGCTATCAGGCAAAAAATGTTAAATGATTTATAAGATCAATTCATGTGTATTCTGAACACAAATGCCATGAAAGAGAGACATGGAGAAAGACACAAAGAAGAAAGAGAAGGGATGCTATAAAAAAGGCATGCAAAAACAGAAGCACAAATAGGAACAAAATCAATAAATATCTGACGATCCATTCCCTTGTTAAATATGTGGTAGAGTGCTTAATTAAAGAAGTAGTTTCTTGCTATGTACACACAGAGTGCTTCCATTCCTCTGTCCCTAGAAACATAATCATCACATCTTTACAGAGGGCAGTGTGTATCCATAAAACAAATGCAGACAAGCAGAACATTAAAAGAGTCTGTTGACATATCTGCCAGAAAGATAATTTAGTTTAGTTTCTGTTTTAATAAAAGTGCATGAGGCATAACAATAACAATCTTTGCTCCCTTCTAAAGCAAAAGGAAGAAAACAACCCTACCTTGTTCTAAAACTCTCTAAAGATACCAGAATTATTTATAAATTATGCAATGTAATATGCCCTGGTACTGCTATGATAGGAAAATAAAGAGGGAAAAAAAAAAAAAGGAAAACGTGCAGAAATCAAGTCACAATGTAACTGCATGCTGCATACCCCAGATGTGTTTCAAAAAAACCTCATTTATATCACCTCGTTATCCAACAGGGGCTACTTTAAAATGGTCATCTTACATGAACCCCAAATTATTGTCAAGAAAGGTAGTCAAACACCTACATCTAAGGTTATCTGATTTCTGTTGAGCTTACCATGACAATTGAGAGTTAACGAATAAAAATATAAGAAAATAAAAGCTAAAATCCATGCTCTGTGTTGCATGGCAACAGTGAGTTGAAAGAACATCTCCAAATCTGGTCAGTCACCAATTCCCCCAAAGGCCAACCAAAAGCATAGAGCTGTTTGGCATGCAGATTATAATACTACAGAGACTTTTGCTATAACTATATGTACTACCCAAAGAATACTGCCACCAGATTAGGCAAATCAGGCTTTTGCTCAGGAAGCAACCATATTTACATATGTAATGACAGTTTGGGAAGTTGATTTACAAATCCATCTTGAAAAAATTCATAAGAATAATATTATAGAAATTAGTATATGGATAAAAGTCATGCATTCTTCTTTGTAGACTATTCTGGTTACATAAACTGAGAAGGTTTGGTGTATGAATTCTATTGCTGTGTAACCAATTACCTAAAATTTAGCAAGTGAAAACAATTTCACACAATTTCTTGGGACAGAAATCTGGGACCAACCTAGCTGGGGACTTCTGGCTCAGTATCTCTTATGAGATGGCTATTAATCTGTTAACTGAGCCTCCAGTCTCTCTGAAATATCTGGAAGAGCCCAAAGTTCACTCACCTGGCCATTGGCAGGAGTCTTTATCTCCTCAGCATGCAGGGCTTTCCATAAGGCTCACTGACATAGTTTCTCCCAGGGAGTGGGATCTGAGAGAGGGGGAATGAGGAAAAACAAAAGGGACACCACAGTTTGGTAGTCATTTGGAATGCTGGTTACCACAATCTAACCTCTGGTCCAAATCATCCAATTTCCTCCCACATGTAAAATATGCTCACACCCGCTAGGCCCCCTGCAAATTTCATCCCATCTTGGGATCAGAGAGACCTCTAAGTATCGGTGCATTTAAGGCAAGCCTAGGGGTGAATGAGTCTCCTTACATGCAGTGCCTGACTGCATGTGCTCCTTGAGTACAGTTCCTTTGGCTAAGGAGAGTTAAAAACACTGGAAATTATATATAAAACAAAGTTAGAAGACTTTGAATGGCAGAAAGAAGGGTGACCAACTAGGAATCTTGGGTGCATGGAACTGCAATTTTGCTAATTTTCTTTTGCTTTGTAGATCAAAGTGGGTGCTTCAAAAGCCAGCAACCCGGGCATCCCTGGTGGTGCAGCAGTTTAGTGCCGCCTTCAGCTTAGGGCGTGATCCTGGAGACCCGGGATGGAGTCCCATGTCCGGCTCCCTGCATGGAGCCTGCTTCTCCCTCTGCCTATGTCTCTGCCTCTCTCTCTCTCTCTCTCTCTCTCTCTCTGTCTCATGAATAAATAATATAAAATCTTAAAAAAAAAAAAAAGCAGCAATCCAAAATGCCAATGGATGAAGCAAAAAAAAAAAAAAAAAAAATCCCAAGAAAAGTCTGTTATTCCCAGTCAAAACTAGAGAAAGGGCAGTCTAGAAACACAGAGAATGATTAGACAACAATCTCCCTATTTCAGAGAAACATCACAAAAAAAATCTGCAGCCCTGTTTTGGTTGCTGTTTGTGAAGACTGAGAGAGAGCCTAGACTAGTCCTTACTGGATGGTAATGAAGCATCCCTTCCAGCTGGGGGCGTTATAGATGATGGGCTGGGAGACCAGAGTTTCACTCTGATTGGCATAAAAACTACGTGGGAGACCTGGACTTTGATCCCCACACAGTGGTAACAGGATACAAGTTCTCCTTCCACTCAATTGGTGTCAGAAAAGATGATGTGGAAAGTCAGGATTTTCACAACCTTCCAGCGTTACCAACTCCTTTGACAGTTTCAGGGGTGCGTGGGCATACGGAAATAGTATGAGGCTGTTGTGTCTCTCTAGGCCAGGATGATGACACAGAAGGGGCTGGAGGGAGATGGAACTCCCACCATTGTTCAGCTACAAATGGGCACCACTCTCTCCCAGCAGGCTATGGACAGGCACTATGTGGAGGATAGAGACTAACTTCAGGTGGGGCTTGCTCCAGTGGCTCAAGTGGATTGTCCAGGATTGTTTTCCTCTTTACAATTTAGAGCTCCACTCTGGTTGTCCCTATTCTTTGGAGGTTTTCACTTCATACAAGTGAAAGTAGGAAAGAGTGTGGGATACACTTTAGGTCTTAAGTCTCTCCCTCTCCCTCTACTCCAGGTAAAATTTAGGTACTGTTGCAAAGAAAAGGTAAATGTATACTGGGAGACAATTGCCAAAATCACACAAAATCATATCAATTCAGTTTTGGGAGTATATTTATCATATAATTACTATTTTGTGATATATTTTTCACTTAAGAGCTTATTAATTACAAATTGAAATATATAGGATTATCTCTTTTTAACGACTGCATTGTATTTCATTGTATTGATATATTACATCCTTTTGTGAACACTTAAGTCATTTTTTTTGTTTTTGTTTTTTGCTCTTATAAATAAGGATGCAATAAATATATCCATGTGTAAGGTTTTAAAACATTGTCTAATTGCAGTTTCAATTTCATTAAAATTAAAAGATAAACACCTTTTTTTTTCTCTTTGCCTTTAAGAACTTACTGGGGTAAAAGTGATTTCAAATATGAAAAATTGATAGATCACTTGACATTATGTAAACAGAGCATATGGTAAGAGTAACGTGTGATTTTTGACACATTCTAGGTTTCTGTAGTGTTAAGTATTGAAACGTCATATCCTTCCATCTTCCTCAAACATGTTAATTTTAAGCTTCAATTCTCAACCACATATAGTATGGTTTACAATAAAAAATAGAAAGCTAAGCACTCAGCTTCATCTCCAATTTTAGTCCAATAGAAACACACAACCACCTCCTCACTGTAAATATTTCAGGCAGTGGGCTTGATACAGCTTGATGTTTGCTGATGCTTTTGTTCAATGCTCCAGTTCTCTATGTTGAAATATCCTTGCTAATTTATGAGCTTACCATGGAATGCTTTGTGAGTAACAACAGCAGATGCCTCAGTGTGCCTATTTAGTTAAGAATATCAGGATATCCAAGAAGCTATTTACAAACTATGGAAATATTACTTTCATTTTTTTACAATACGGTGGTGATTCTGTTTTAAGTGCAAAATGTGTTTAAACCAGAAAGGGAGAAAATGGAAGATGTAACATCTTAGTTTACATTATTGTGCTTTTCTGATGAGAGATGAAAATTTATGTTGATTATTTCTATTGATGTTTTTGCTCCTTTTCTTCTTTAGCCTCTTTGCTAAGTTACTCTCTAGGACTACTTGAAGTTAAAATGCTGAGAATTTTCATTTTATTACTCCATTTTGAGATGCCTTAGTACCAAAAAGTATCTTTCCCTTAACACAGAATTTGTTTAAAGGTTATTCATAGAATTGCAATTGTTTAAAGGTTCAAAGTCATTTTTTTTTCCATTTAGAAGTTGACCAAAGTATCATGGCTAATTTGAATAATTGCAGTATCCTTCTCTAGATTTTAAGTGAAATTATATCCATGGTCTCTCTCAGCTTCGGGACAATCCTGGGGATATGAAGTTATAAGCATTCATCTGAACAATGAAGAAACTGAGCAATTTCTGCCTTTCTCTGCTCATATCACAAGTACTGGCAGAGTCAGATCTAGACTTGAATCACACCCTATTACTACTTTGTCTGCTGCACCAAATTACACACTCCATGTTTGTTTGTATTAATTCAACATTTTAAAATTTTCATTTCTTATTCTTGCTTCTTCTATTTCAGAACTTTTTTCCTCTTTTTTTGTCATATTACTGCTTTTGAAGTATGTTTTTTAAGAAGTTCATTCAACTATGGACATATTTATGGGAAAGTCTCTGTTTTTAGTAATTGGAAATTACCTTTATTTATCCTTATTCTTGAAATAGTTTACTTAAATTATTTATAGAATACTGATAGTTGATTTCCTCAGGAATTTAAAGATATTATTTCACTCTCTTTTGGTTTTATTACTGCTATTGTTAAGTCAGCCAAATCGTTTCCCTTTGCTCTTTTTTTTTAAAAAAAAACTTTTGAGGCAAACTCTCTTCATTCTGCTTTTATTTGTTTGTTTTTTAAAGAATCTATGTGTTTGTGTTCTGCAAAAATTCACTGCAATATGTCAAGGTGTGAATTTTTTAAGTTTTTTTTTTCTGCTTGGGATTCATTGACAATCCAGGACTTATAATTGCACATTTGTCACTAAATCTAGAATCTTCTCCATTATTGCTTTTTAAAAATCTTACCTTCCTTCATTAATTATGAATTCTATCTCATCTTCATACAACTTAAATAATGTATGGTTACCATCTTTTATCTCTTTATATTGAATTGTGGATCATTTCTTCAGATCTGTCTTCCATTTCACTGATGTGTCCTTTGTGTATGGCAAAGATGTGATTTAACCTATCCCAATCTTAATGTTAAATTTTAACAAATATTTAATTCTTTGAAAATTTTCCTCCTGAATTTTAATACTCTCTCCTCTGCACTTTTAATAACTTTTAAAATTCCTTTTAATAACTTTAAGCATGCTAAAATATTTTTAGTATGTTTTCCACAAATTCAAATATCAAATATTGAATTGCCCAGTTTTGCTATTTGTTTTACTTCCTGAACTCTCAATTATAATGCCTTGCTTACATGTATGTCCTGTGTTCCTTTTTTGTCAATTCATATTCTTTATTATTTTTATTTATTCATGAGAGAGAGAGACACACAGAGAGAGAGAGAGAGAGGCAGAGACACAGGCAGAGGGAGAAGCAGGCTCCATGCAGGGAGCCCGATGTGGGACTCAATCCCAGGACTCCAGATTCACGCCCTGGACCGAAGGCAGGTGCCAAACCGCTGAGCCACCCAGAGATCCCCTGTCAATTCATATTCTGTGGAAGCTTTATCTGTGAGACTTCTTTGAAGCCTTATTTTAAGGCTTTAAGAATGTTTCTTCAAAGAGGGTTTACATAAATTTCTGGCAGACATTTAAGTGTATTATCAACCTGACATTAATTTATGCCAACATGTTTGTCATAAATACTATCTCTGCCCTTTAATAGCTGTATGATTTTGGGTAAGGTACATAATTTATTTGTAATCTCCCTTTCTCATTTGAATAAAAGATAGAATAGTAGTACTTACTAATAAGTTGTTGTGAAGTCATATGGTTTCATATAATATTATCTCTTCTTATCCAACTTGAAATAAATAATTAGTAATTCTAAGGCTTGTCCTAATGTTGGGGGGCCTGGCTGACTCCATTGGTTTCAGGGTAATGAATTCCATCCCCACATTGGGTTAAAGATTACTTTAACCACTTGTCCTAACATATAATTATTTGAAAAAATTAGGAACATAAACCTTATTTTATTACTGAATTTTAAGGGCAATTGAAAATTCAATTCAAATAAAACAATAAATTTGAAAAGTAGTTCCAAAGATACCAGTATATCCCCTGTGATTCTTGTTCCCCTTTTTCCTTCCCTGTATCATGTATGGGGAGGGGGGAGGAAACAATTGAATACCTTTTACTTCAGAGGTTTCTATTGGCATGTATATATAGCATGTACATATAAAGAGATGGCCATCTATTTGCTATCTTCTGCTTTAGGTTTCATTTGTTGAGAATAATCCTTTAGAGATGATTTGTTTCCTTCTTGGTGATCTTAACATCTGCTGTTGTTTCTTTGTAGATTCACAGAAAAGAGAAATGCCTTAGATAGTCTTCTGATCAATACAAGCAAAGCCCTTTTTCTTTATCTACTGGCTAGAGAGTTGTTAACTTTTAAATAAAGAAATGGAAAGAGAAGTTTCTTTTTCTGATAAAACCACAGGAGGCTGAAGTTTTAAAAGTTAATTTTATTTAGAAAATAAGGTAAATTTAAAAAATGGTGTTTCCATAAAAGGTGGATGGAATGAAAAAAATGTACTTTGCTGATAATAGATTATCTCCTCACACAATCCACTCCTGATGCTTGATGTTTGCCAATGATTTTTGAGACTAGTCCACACCAGGATGCATGTGTTGCTCCCAGGATGGCAATAGCACCAACCAAAATCTAACCTTTTGCCTTTGACCTCTTTTTATTCTGCTGAGTCTGTCTGTTAGTGTGCAAAATTTGTTGTATTACTGTCTTCCCATTTATGTCATGATCCAAGTCCTGATTTTGGATTTAGCCAAAATTTTAGGCTCTTTGTTTAGTCAAAAGTGCTTTGGAAAAAAAGGCCTGAACTTTTACCTTAGCTCCTTCACTGACTCTAGTGAGCTAACTTTTTTTTTTTTTTTTAATTAGGAATTTAGATCATTCTCTAAACATTCATCATTTATTTCCCTTAGGGGAGAAAAGTAATAGTTACATCATATAGGACATACGTAACTTTCATGAGGAATCATCAAAGTTAGTGATAATTATTCAAACTAAAATTTTGGAGGGAATAAATCATACAGCCATTTAAAAAACACAAATATTGTATGCCAACACTTTGAGAGGTAAGAAGATCATAAACTAAATAGATATTGTGATGCTGTAACTTTTAATAGCACTGAGGACTATGTTCTAAGTAGCATTTGTGTAAAAATTATAACAACAATAATTACTACAACAGTAATCCTTTGTTGAGTGTTTCATACTGGCTGATTTGTGTCCAAGTTAGAAATAATAGTCATGGTTTTTTAGAGGTGGACAACCATCACCCACTCCCTTGGAATTAAGTGGAATAGCAGGGAATAATGACACAGGTATAAAGATAACTCTAGAGGAAAGAGAAATAATAACTTCAATCCTAATTTCAGAAGCATCAATCTTGAGTCATCTAATAACATTGCTCTAATTAAACCTTTTAGGAAGAGTTTAGAAATTAAAATATAGCCTAAATATTTCTTTAGAATACATAGATGTAGTTGTGAAATGCAAATATTTTGTTTGAGAGAAACAACTTCCCTTTTTATCAGTCCATACATTTGATAGGGGCTTAGTAACATTTGATTTGAACAAGCAAGCTATAGAGACTTAAATAAACCAATTAGGATAATCACAATATATGACAGTAGAAGCAGTCTACATGCCTGTAAATAGAGTAAAAAAAATTCTAGCATGCTAAATATCTTAATGCACCTTTTTTGTTCAAAAAGTGATTTCTAGAATTTAAAAATTTTTTAGTGTTTAGGCGATCCCTGGGCGCTCAGCGGTTTAGCCCCTGCCTTTGGCCCAGGGCGTGGTCCTGGAGTCCCAGGATCGAGTCCCAGGATCAACTCCCAGTGTCGAGTCCCACATCGGGCCCCCTGCATGGAGCCTGCTTTTCCCTCTTCCTGTGTCTCTGCCTCTCTCTCTCTCTCTCTGCATCTCTCATGAATAAATAAAAAAAAATAATAATAAAATATTTTTTTCAGTATTTAAAAAGAAGCATTCAATTCTTCATATTTAAGAAAAAAATATATTTAAAATAATTTTATGTGATATCATATGCACATTTTGAATATCATTGATTGGATAATAAAACACTAAGAGGATGAAGCTGTATATTTACATGCTAAAAAAGCTTATCCCAGGATTATGGGTGATTTTCTTCTCTATTCTACATTTCTGTGTTTGTAAAATGTCTACAGCTATCATACATTATGATTATAATGAACGATGTTTATTTTGTATCACAAAGAAATGGCAGGGAAGAGAGATGTCAGCTAGAGGAAAGAGAAATGAAGTGATTAACAAAGCAGACGTAGATTTTATTTACTCTCTAGCCTTTACAAGAGATAAAGAAATCTGAGGTAAATAATTGAATTTCTGGTTCTGTTAGGAAGTTGAAAATTGCTAAGTGGTTAAGCAGACTTATGGAGATAAATGGGAATATTCTGCACTGCTCTGGCAGAAAGCCATTTTTGTATTCCTAAAGTATCTATTTAACCTGTACATTGCCATGGAGGAATTAGAATAATGTCTACAATGTGTTATCTTATCCAGATAAATTAACACTGGTTATTAATCTAGTATCTAAGTAACTGCACCTCTGGGATCTGAAATCACATGGTCCCTTTTTATTTTGTCATCTCAATAAAGAGTCAAGCTTTCCATATCTGAGATGATTTTAGGACAAGTGAAGGATTTTAAGTATATGACAGTGTACGACAGACTGGGGGGAAATTAAGAACTCAAATAAAAATATCATTGTTTCTTGGGATGGTCAGAAAAGTTTTCATGGAAGATCTTAAAATGAGATTTGAATTAGAGTTTTGGATTAATGTAAGGGAAGAAGATAATTTCCTGAAAATAGTTCCGAATAGTTCAAAATGTAGCAGGAGAATGTTGGGAAATTTGCTTCAACTCTAATGGAGGGTGAGGCATCTCATTAATCTTAACATACATGAATTTAACTCTTTGACCATGGAATTATCTATCCTTTCTTCCCAGTAAAATGAGACCAATCCTCAAAGGTAAAGAAGGGGAGCTATAGTGCAGACTCTGAATTGGCTCATTCAATATTCATTCCCATTTGCCTCTGGTTTACTTCTCCATACTTAGGGAATTCAGAGCCCTTAGTGCAGTCAGATTACAATCTGATTTGGTTTCTTACATCATTAGTGTTATGCGAGATTTGGGAAGTAGAGATGAAACCCCATGACATGGAGGCCATGATTTTGCTGCTTTACTTTCCTCCTGTCAAATACAATTTTGGAAACATCTATTTTCCTTATTTCCTTTTTTTTTTTTTTTTCCCTGAAGGATCTATAGAAGACTTCTTGTATCAAGACCCTAACTGTTACTACCGAGAGTTAGAACACGGAAACTGATGTTGCTGGTGGCAGACTCTTGATTTCCCAATCAAAACAGGGATGCCTGACAAGGCAGTGGTTGAGCATCTGCCTTCCGCCCAGGGCATGATTCTGCAGGCTCAGGATTGAGTCCCACATTGGGCTCCCTGCATGGAGCCTGCTTCCCCTTCTGCCTGTGTCTCTGCCTCTCTCTCTCTGTGTCTCTCATGAATAAATAAATCTAAACAAACAAACAAACAAAACAAAACAAAACAAAAAAACAAACCCAGATTGATGCAATGAGTCTATCAGATGTGGTGGTAGCTTGTTGATTTTCTGACTTTTTTAAAAAGATTTTATTTATTTTTTTGAAAGAGCGAGAGAGAGAGAGAGAATGAGAGAAAGCACAGAGGGTGAAGGAGAAGCAGACTCCCAGAACCCTGGGATCACGACCTGAGCTGAAGGTAGACACTTAACTGACTGAGCCACCTAGGCACCCCAATTTTCTTACTCTTTTAGGTAGAAACAGAAGCTCTCTTGGTGGGCAAAATCTGTTGTGTTGTTCTGGTGATGTTTCTAGAAGATTAGTCTAAAATCTGTTCCTCCTGCCCTTGCAAAAATCTCATTAAATCCTCTATAATGTTTTGTGTTACTAAACATTGACCAATACTTGCCACTGTGAAAATTGCCAATATTGAAAGATGAGAAGTTGATGGCTAAATAATTTACAAGAGAAAATTTTAAAATATAGTCTGTATGTGAATTTTATCAAGGATCTATTGAGCTGTAGGCTAGATGCTTTGGCACATATGTCCTTTACACATAAATAGTAATAAACTAATTGAATCTACATCTCAGGTTTATAGTAGTGTAATAATGAAATTGATAGGAACAACTAACCTGGACAAGATAAATTTTTTTTAGTCTTTTTCCATACTATATTAAACTCTGTAAATTTGACAGTTATCATGAAAGCAGTAAGAAATTGCATTATTTATTCTCCATTCTTTATATACGTTTTACCTTGGGCCAAATGATTTATCTGAGTCTCTACTTCATCACCTTTAAAATAAGGATAAAACATCACATCAACTTCACAGGGCTGTCATAGGGATAAATGAGTTAACGAATTGGGTTGAAAGTTACCAAGACCACCCTCAGGCTCAATGATTCACTGGAAGAACTTATGAGACTCATAACAGCTGCTATTCTAATATTTATCATTTATTACAGAGAAAAGATAGAGATTAAAACCAGAAAAGGGAAAAGGCATATTGAGTAAAGTCTAGGAGAAATGAGACTCAAAGCTTCCCATCCCAAAAAAGTGACATGGGGATGCACTTAATCCTCTCACCAATGAGGTATGACAACATATACAAAGTATTGTCAACCAAGAAATCTCACACCGGCACTTGGTTTCCATAGTTTTTATTGAGGGTCAGTCATGTAGGCATTCAGCAACTTCACATCTGACCTCAGCTACTCAGACTCTAGCCCAACTAAAGCAAACTCATGTATTAACCTAAATCACATCATTAGGATAAACTATCTGATCAAACTGGTACACCATGGTCCAATGCCTCAGGCATACAGGAACATTCTTAGCAACAGCATATTCCAAGGGTTCAGACATAATCTCCGAGGAGATACTAATGAGTCAGGAGAGGTACAAAATTTCAGAACTTATTAAAATTGGAGACATTCCACAAGAAAAATATAAGCTATAGAAAATCCTCATTCATCAGATGGTCACTGTTTTCTTCAATGTGAAACTTAATCACATACATTTCCATCCTATTGACATAAAAAATTCCCTAGGGGGCTTGTTGGCTATAACAAGAAATGTGAATAACTGAGATATACCTAGTGACTATGTTTTAGTACATGTAAATACTGAATATGCAAATCAATGGAAAACAAAATTCACTTTTGAAGCAAGGTAGATGATGATATGAAATGTAAATTAAGGTAAAATTCATCAGGAAACAATCAGAATCTATTCTTACTCATATACTTTTTGAGGCAAATGAGAATGATAGCTATTATTTATTAATTTGCTTAAATATTCATTACTTTTGAATACCTATCACTCATTCATTTATTCATCCATTCACTTAACAAATATGTGTGGAACAGCCAACACGTGATAGGCACTGTTCTAGTCACTGAACCCAATGAACAAAGCAAGTTAAACACCTGTGCTCTTAAAACTTATACCAATAGAAATAGCGATAAACAAGTATAATCTTTTCAGGTGGTGTTAGATACCACAAGAAAATAAATAGTAACTGAAGCAATAAAGCTCTAGAGTTTATACAATCAAAATTTTTCATTTTAATATGTGTCTAGAAACCTTAAGGAGAGGTAGAAAGAAAAACGTATTCCTAGAAAATATTTATGTATGAGTGTATTTGCTTCTTATTGTGCTATGACAAACTACCACAAATTTGATGGCTTAAAAGAATACACATTTATTATTTTATACTTCTGGAGATCAGAAGTCTGAAATGGGTCTCAGTGGGTTAAAGGCAAGATGTGGCAGGCTGTGTTCATTCTGGAGGTCCAAAGGGCTGTTTTCTTGCCTTTTGCTTCTTTTAAGGGCTGCCTACATTCCTTCACTTGTAGTTAATTTCCATTTTCAAAAACAGTAATGGCCACTCAAGTCTTTCTCATGTTGTTTGACTTAACACTGATTCTTCTGTCTCCCTCTTCCATCTTTTCAGACCCTTGGATTACATAGGACCCACCCAGATCATCCTATTTTAAGATTAGCTAATTAGTTACTTTAATTTCATCTGCAACTTTAAATCCCCTTTGTCATATAGCATAACATACATACAGGTTTTAGGGATTAGATACGGACATCTTTGGTGGGAAGTGGTCATTATTCTGCTTATCACAGTGAGTTACATATATTTGAATACAGAAGAAGCAGTCTGACTACATATCCAAAAAAAAAAAAAAAAGAAAGTTTTTTGAAAGTTTTTTTCTCTATCTTACTACATTAAATTCAATATTGTTAAAATTAAAATTACCATTTTTAGTTTGGTGTTTTTACCATTGGCCATTTCCAATGTTGAAGATCTACATAAGTACGTGGGTTTGCAAAATATTACCTAATTTAGAGAATAAGCAAAGATCAGAATATAGTTTGGAAAGTCATTGTTTACTGTATGCAAGAAATTTATTATGCAAAGTATTATTATTGATGACTCAGACCATAGGTGAAAGCAGTTTGTACTCAAATGGGAGTATTCTGTATAGTTGTTACATTATAAAATAGCTAAGGGGAAAAGGAGTGGGGGAGCAGAAGGAGAGAAATAATCTTAAGCAGGCTCCACACCCAGCCTGGTGCCCAACACAGAGCAGGGTCTCCTGACCTGAGATCATGATCTTATCTGAAATCAAGAGTCTGATGCTTAATTGACTAAGCCAACCAGGCACCCCAATGTGCTTAATTTTTAAATAAAGGAAGTTAGGAGCTAAGGCTCAAAAAGAATTGTGAAAGATTGTTAGAATCAAAATGTATTTTTTGGAGCTAAGGTGAGAATATCAATAGCCTAGCTTCACAAATGTGACAAAAATCATCAATACAACCTCAGAAAAAATTCAGACTGGTGTAACTCTTGTGTTACCAGAGGTCTCGATATTTCCTGGGACTGTCAATAATTATCCTACCAGAAGTTATTGCTTTGGACATTGCTACAAATATATAGGATCCATTTTTTCTGTGGCCATTGTTAACAAAATTCAGCTGAGTAAATTTGAAGATTTAATTGGCTTTATTCAAGCATTCATATTGTCCATGGCAATTTGTTCTCTCTGGGTCTCAATATTTTTCTGTTCAAAAATATAGGATTGAAGGCTCAGGGGTGACCTGGAAGAGTTCTACTCCTAAAACAATGCTTGAAAACCAGTTTTTATCTGATGTATCTCAACATTCTTTGGTTCTATGAAATAGGATTTTTACCTATTAATTTCATTCATTCACTTATTTAACAAATAAATTTTAAAAAAAGATTTTATTTATTTATTCATGGGAGACACAGAGAGAGAGGCAGAGACACAGGCAGAGGGAGAAGCAGACTCCACGCAGGGAGCCTGACCTGGGACTTGATCCCGGAACCCTGGGGTCATGCCCTGAGCTGAAGGCAGACGCTCCACTGCTGAGCCACCCAGGTGCCCAACAGACTTTTTTTAAAAACACTTTTTAAAAGATTTTTGGTTTTTAGTTCCAGTTTGGTTAACATACAGTGTTGTATTAATTCCAGGTGTACAGTATAGGTATTCAACATCTCCATACATTACTGGGTGCTCATCCCAACACCTCCTTCATCCCCTTCACCCACTTCGCCTCTGGTGACCATCAGTTTGTTCTCTATGGTTAAGAGTCTGTTTTTTGGTTTGTCTCTTTTTCTTGATTCATTTGTTTTGTTTCTTAAATTCCACATATGAGTGACATCATAGGATATCTGCTTTCTCTGACTGACCTATTCTGCTTAGCGTAATACCCTCTAGTTCCTTCCATGTGGTTGCAAATGGCAAGATTTTGTTCTTTTTTTATGGCTCCGTACTCTTCCCTTGTATATGTACACCACCTCTTCTTCATCCATTCATCGATTAATGATGGACACTTGGGTTACTTCCATAATGTGGCTACTGTAAGTCATGCTGCGGTGAACACAGTGGGACACATATCTCTTCAAATCATTTTTGTATTCTTTGGGTAAATATCCAGTAGTAGAATTACTGGATCATATGACAACTCTATTTTTAACTTCTTGAGGAACCCCTGTGCCATTTTCCACAGTTTACGTTCTCAGCAACAATGAACAAAGGTTCCTTTTTTTCCACACCCTGCCAACACTGTTGTTTCTTGTATTTTTGACTCTAGCTCCTCTGACAGATGAGAGGTGGTGTCTCATTGTGGTTTGGAGTCACACTTCCCTGATGCTGAGTGATGTGGAGCATCTTCCATGCATCTGTTGGCCATGCATAGGTCTTCTTTGGGGAAATGTCTGTTCTTGTCTTCTGCCCATTTTTTAATTGGTTTATTTGTGTTTTGGGTGTTGAGTTGTATAAACTGAATAGAAGAAAACTTTAAAATCATACATTTTTGTTTTCCCATAGTTCCTTACCCCCTTGCTGTGGAACATGGATTCCATTGTTATTCCCTTGTGTACCAATTCACCACCAGGTTCAAGATTCACCACTACATTCCACCATCACATCATCAAAAGGAAAACAAATAAATATTTATTGAAAACATACTCTGTTCCAATTAATATTTGGCAATCAATTAACAATGGTTCTCTTCTACCTGGCTGCTCTGTTGATTTAATTAGGTTCTGATTTCCTGCTAGTCTCAGGCATTCCTTAAATTGAAATGTTGCATATTATTGATGGCAGATACATTTTGAATAAAAAAGAATAGTTAACCTTATGCTTAAGTAGATTAAATGGTGATCCATGTGGTGTTATTTTGGCATCACAAATAATTCTACCCACTGCCCTTTTGCTCATGCCAAAAATTTCATCATTAGAGAAGCATGACCTTTTACTCTTTTTATCTGTAAAAATGGGAATTCTAAAGTGAAGAATAACTTATAAAATCATTAATATTCAGTGCACATTTATTGTAGATTTATTTGGGGCTAGGCATAGCTTATTTATTAACATGACAACACAGAATTCTTAGGGAAAGAAACTTCAGAATGCAAGTGGAAGGAAAGATTTTTATATTAATTTGTCTGATGCCTTAATATTTATAAAGTGTGCATTATGTGTGAAATGCCATACCATGCATTGTGGTCTGTGGGATACCACTTTTTGCTGGCCAGGTTCTGAATAAAATGAGAAACAACATAAAATGTAAAATAGGTGAGAGATGCAAACATCGTTATTTTTATTAATAAGAACTAAATGAAATAATGTAACTCTGTGTAAAACAAATAAACCTGTTAACTAAACCAGCAAGTTCTGCAAAGTTACCCATTATGTAATCATAGTGTTAGTCTAGGACAGGCCCCCATATGTGCAAATACTGACCAGATAAGATTGAAGGCAGAGAAGAAAAGAAAGGAACTCCTAGTCTCAATGGATAGAAGTTCATATCCATTGAGAAAAAGAGTAGGGACAGTGAATTCAAGTATGTCCAATTTATTCTTCCCAAATATACCAACCAAATAAACCATGCTACTTTCTCCAAGGTGGTTAGGAAGGGAAAGGAAGGATTCAGAAATGTTCCACCAGTTGAATTACTTTGACTTGGAAGAAAGCATCAGAAATCTCCTCAACATTAAGAATTGGAAATAAAGAGATGAACAAGAAGACAATACACTTCCTTTCAAAGTGCTCACTCTCTAGTCTTATAACAGAAATGTGAAATAGAATAAATCTAGATTGTAGAATCCCATGTATTTCATTCATAAAATAGAAATAATACCAACATCATATATCTGTTATCAGTTAGGTTTTATGTATAAAGCATGTAGCATTGTATCTAGCTCAAGAAAAAGTTTGTTAAATATTTTTTCCTGTCCCTTCTTTCCACATTCAAGATCCCTCTACTCTGTATAGAATAAAATATGTTCCAAGTTTTTAGGATAGTCTAGATCTCTAAGCACTTAAAAAAAATAGATGAATGTTATAAGCACTTAGGGACCTCAAGTCAGAGTTGTGTATTTAATAATATTAAGCCATTGAACATTAAAAAAATGGAACAAAATTATTTATCCTTCACCTAACTATAATTATAAAGCTTATTCTAGAAAATACTGGAACAAAAAAAAACTTACAGTGTGAAATTATTCTGTTTCTGGCAGTACAGCAGTTTCAGCCTCCAGCTGAAAATCATAGAAGCAATTCAATACTGAAATAATCAAAGTTCTGAAATAATCTGTCAATCCAGAATTGTGTAACTAGATAAGTCCTCTTTTAAGAATGAAAATGAACTAAAGACATTGTTAGATGAACATTGAGAATGTTTAACAACCACAAACGCTCACTAAAGACATCTTGAGGCAGAAAGAAGGAAAATAACACTAGAATGCAAGTTAGAACCACAAGGAGGAAAAATATACACAGAAATGTGTGAATATGGGATAAATATGAACAAATAGTCTTTGGTAAATAATATTTATAGTGCTTAATCCATAGTAATAAGCAATAAAGTAAAATTGGGCAAAATATATGTTAGCATATAGGCATGCAGAGTTAAACATGTAAATGTGTTTTATCTGTGTAGAAGATAAAGATACTGATTTTTTTAAAAGATTTTATTTATTTATTCATGAGACACAGAGAGAGAGAGAGAGAGAGAGAGAGAGAGAGGCAAAGACACAGTCAGAGGGAAAAGCAGGCTCCATGCAGGGAGTCCAACGCGAGACATGATCCCTGGTCTCCAGTATCATGGCCAGGACTAAAGGCGGTGCTAAACTGCTGAGCCACCCAGGCTGCCCAAAAATGCTGATTCACCTTAGAATTTATGAAAGGTACCTATAAAATTTTTAAAGTTAAACACTTTAAAATATTATATTTTAAACTTCTAAATTATTACAGCATAAGAAGTGGAACAAATTAAAAACTTTATGAAAAAAGGCAAGATTGAAGAGGAAAATAACAGAGAAAGTGAAAAAACAGCAGAAAATTTTGAAAAAATACATTGGAAACAAATTGGTTTGCTCATATTCACAACAATTATAAAGAGAAGAGATTCACTAACTAAATAACAAAAGTTTTCATACTGGATTTAAAATCAAATTCTGCATTGCTTATCAGAAATTCATCAAAAACACAAGGACCGGATATTAAATGTACAAGGTTGGAGAAGAAACATTGTAGAGAAAATATAAAATAATGTTTGAATAACTATATTAACATCAAAAGGAAGAACATTTGCCAGGAAAAAAAAAGCATCACTAGAATCATAACATGATAAAAGAGTAATTCCTGAGGAAAATATGACAGTTTTATTTTGTTTGAACCTAATAACATACCCTCAAAAACACAAAGAAATAGTCCATAAAACTACAAGAAGAGTTGAAAAATTGAGAATTGTGATAGGCCAGTTAGCTACATCACTCTTAGTTACTTAAAGGTCAAGAAAGTGAAAGTAAGATATAGAAGATCTCTGATCATTTAAAAATTTTGAGTGAATGGACATCTACAGAACTCTTACCCAAATATATATCAGTAGTCCATTCTTTGTAATTGCTAAAAAGTATACCATTAAATTAATAGAGTATTTTTTGCAATCAAGTCTCATTTCCCAAGTTTGACCCTTTTGACCTGTCAAGTTCTTGTCATTTTTATGTCTTTTAAAATATAAAGAGATTCTCCTGTTGCATGCAATAGTATAACAAGGCCAAAGGGATTCTAATTCCCTAGATATCTCATCACCACCATCTTCTTTGAGTCAACCATTGCATTTTTCAGGGATAAAGGGGAATTCCTTGGCAGAGAAAAATTGATGATGTTTTTCCTTCTCCATCTATTGTAATATTCATCTTTTATAGTCCTCTACTAAATGAGTATATTTAGGGAAATGAAAATATTCTGTATGATACTATTATGGTAGATGCATACCATTATATTTTGTCCAAACCCAAAAAAGTACAACACCAAGAAAGAATCTAATGTAAACTATAGACTTGGGATGAGTATGATGATGTGCCAGTGTAGGTTCATCAGTTATAACAAATGTAGCACCCTGATGGGGGATGCTGGTAATGGGGAAGCTGTGCATGTACAGGGAAAAAGGAGGTAAGGAAATAGCTGGACCTTTCTCTCAGCTTTGCTGTGAACCTAAAACTGCTCTGAAAAATATCTTTAAAAAGATTCAGTTTATGCAAGAAATAATAGTTGTTAATTGTTCCTAGGAATAGGTGGCTCCCTCTGAAATCTCCTTTATTCTGTATCTCAGTGCTGACAGGATGCTGTGATGGATACAGGAAGAAAATTCATCCAGAAGCATTTGCTATTAGACATATGGAGCTATTTCAATTCCCCCCCCCCCAAAAAAAAACATACAGAACTTTTAGTATTGTACTTATTTGTCACAGAAGCAGCAATTGCATACATTGTTCATTTTTCTTCAGAAGCTGTTTAGGTGCACACTGAATTGTTGGTAATGAGTATCATAAAATACCACAGAGTCACACTACTCCACCTTTACAGAGCAGTGATAATAAGTGCTTAATCTGAGGCACATTTGGAAGGTGATCTTTATAAAACCAAATGCCCAAACCTGGCATGAGGATATGTGCAGTGTTAGAGTTTATTTTGTTCCTTTGTTCAGAATTAACATTCTTATAGGGATCTTTCCCACCCCCCTTCTACTCTGATTTAAAGATTGTTTTTTGCAAAGGTAGGGGACGGCAATAGTTGCTAAGGGATGAATTGCTTGGACTAACTTGAGTGCAGGGTTGAAAGAGATTCTAGGACTAGATCAAAGTTCAATAGAATTAAACATTCCATTATCAACTAGTATATCTGTTTTGGTGAGGTAAAGATACCTCTGTTATGTGTGTCTAATCTTATCTACTCCTGTTAGAACAACCTCCTGCTCAAATCAGAATCAGAACAATCAGAAAGCTCTACAAAAACGTTTTTGAAATTAAATCTGTTGGTTTGAAGAAAGATTATATTATATAGTTGGTATAATTTTAGAGTTGCATTTTAAATTGTTTTAATTCATCGAAATCAATCTTTTTTTTCTGTGTTGAATATATTATCTCTTGAAGAATATAAATTGATTATATGAAAGTAAAATTCATTTTGAATGTCAAGATTTATTTCTATCTAAATAATATTTACATACTTTTAGCTTAACTATCTAAGGTTCAAACGTCATTAATAACATGTCTCTCAAAATATGTAATTTGCAAAAGTCCTTCCCAAATTTTTTTATTTTAAGCCACTTCATACCCAGGAAAGGAAAAAAATAAGTTGAAATAAAGCCCCAAGCCAATATTGCTGTGGATTATTTTAATGCCCTTATGGAGCTGGCAAACTTCTGGTATTTGAGACTTGTTCTAATAATACCTTATGCTATAAACTGAATGGAATTTTATCTATGGATTTGGGAATACTAATTGGCCTTGGCAGTAATTGTTTCCATGGAGGTGAAGGAAGTCAAAACTAAAACTTCAGCCACTTAACCGCCCCTTTCAGCCAAGTCCCTCGTTGATCAGTGTAGAAAAATAATGAGACCTGCTCTGTTTCCAAAGAACCATCTTGCTATTGTCAACACTCCAATGTTTCTCATTTGAGACTCAAATTTATTTCAGTTCCTTACATGCTCTGTGCTATCTGCCTATATTACCATAAATTATTTCCACTAGAAATGTTGAATTGAAAAACAAAAAGCCCTGCAAGAGTGCTTGCATGTGTTTTCATGCAAGAGAAATGAATCTAACCCGAAGGAAATAATGCCCCCATTACACTCTGGTGTGCAGCCTTGTATGTTCAGAATCTTTGTCTACACCTCATGTGGGGGCCCATATATTATTATAATACAATCGCTACTAATGGTTAAACATATTGCTAATCAAATAGTAATGTAAAAGGGCTCTAGGGATCCCATCTTAAAACATTTAACCAACATCTTCCAATACTAAACACTCTTTTTTTCCCCTTGAACTTGAATTTAACACCTATGTTTTGCTCTCATATTCTTCTGTGTCTATTGTTTTATAAACACATTGACCTTAATTCCATCTCCAAATGGATGTGCAAATATTTTGTATCAGATTCCTAATAACTAGTTAATGTGTTAGATGCTCTCCAGTACAATGATCTTCTGAGGTCAGTGTTGTTATCCTCACTTAATTGGTAATGATAGTTTGGATAGAAGGAACAAAAATAATCACCATTACTGAGAAGTTGCTATGAGACAGGCTTTGTGTGAAGTGTTTTATCTGCAAGATGTCCTTGAAATCTCATAGTAAACTTACATGATGAATTCTGGTATTTTCCAACATACAATAGAGGGACCTATTGGTTATTAATTTTCCAGCAGTCATGCAGCTTTTAATTACTGGAATAGGGAGTTAAACACAGGTTTGTTTGGATTCAAGTCTAGCTCCCCTTTCTTTTCAAATCCAGATCTTTCTTATCCTTCAAGACTCAAACTGAATCTCACATTCATCTGTAAAGTCTTCTCTAACATTTTGAGGTGATGTTAGTCCTATGACTTGTACAAATCCTGCAGTTAGTACCATGAACATTATCATGCCATTCTTGTCTTTCTGTTTTGTTACTATTATTCCTGCATGTCCTTTTAATATAACCAATATTACAAAAGTGGGATCTTGATGCTTCGCAATGTCCAGGAGCCCATTGTTGAATGACCACACAGGGGAAAAGGTGTTACAATGTTTAGTGATCATGGATGGGTAGGGAGAAAGGCTTAGTTAAGTAAAGAGGAGTCTAAAGCCTTGTTCATATTTCCCTTCTGAGTATGTCGCATGTACCAAAGGAAGAGCCCTTCTTACTGCTTTGTCAATTCCATCGGAGAATTAAAATATGTAGCCACTTAGCTTGATTGTCAATACATTGTCCACTTTATTGCCTTTTAAAATAATTTTAATAAACACAAGTTGAGGTAAAAAATAATAGCAACCTCATCAAATTATTGATGCAACTGAAAAAAAAGCCCCTCCTAACAGGATACCAACTGTTCAGTTTCCCACTTTAGGCATTATGTTTCCTGTTCCAGAGAATATACTTGATGTACACTGTGGGTTGTCTTAGTTACCTTTTTTTTAAAAAAGTAAGAATAGAGGACAGTGATATCCAATTTTATGTAATATTATTTCAATAGATGTGCAACATGAGAATGAATAATAGCTAGTAAAGGAAGATAAAATGACAATCATGATCATGAGATTTTTATATAATTTTAGATGATATATAGGATCATCTGTATTAGGTACAATCATTATTCAAATATAGAAGATTTTTTTCTGTATAAAGTTAATGAGTTTCCCTCCCCCTTCTGGGATTTATGGACAAAGAATGAGCCTAGTTCATTTATATATTCTGATAATATTTATTGCTGTCATTTCTTCATTCATACAGTATTTACTAGGTTTCACTAATATATGGGTATTGTCACAAAAGAATGTACATTGAATTTAAAAACTCTACTATAATTAATAAATCTGCATAGTAACACAGTCCATGAGTCTGCATATTGCAGGTCTGATTTTTGGTATGAGGCAGGTAGCAAATCCCATTATTTTTGTCTGCACACCATTTCATTGATTATATGAAAAGATGAAAATTCAGACATCATATTATGCTTTCAAGGTTCCATGTCATCAGTTTGCTGGATCTTCCTCCCACTGCATTGAGTGATTTACTACACAAAATTTAATAACAATAGTTCCTTTTGTTAAATGCTTACTGTTGGCAGACACTGTGCTACATGTTTTTCATGCATTTCCTCAAAAAACCTTTATGTGGTAGTCCTTGATTTTATATTTGTTTTAAAAATCAGGAACTTAAAAAGGGGTGAGATTACTTAACTCCCCTAAGGTGACACACCTGGCTAAAGAAGGGTTAGAGTCTGTACTTGATTCCATCATTGATGAACATGATGAATTTACAATATACTGAGGCATCACTGAATCTGTACTGTGGATAAACGGCCTTCACTTGCTTTGCTTCAATGAAGCCCTTTTTTCTTGCTTTTCTGCCATAGAGCTTACTTCACAGGCAGAACAATAAATAGTGTGACTCTAGTTTTTGAAGGAAGGAGAAAGGATCAATTCTCCTCTTGCTTTCTAAATTTTAAGTCATTTTGAGATCATCATGCTCTGTCACCCTCCTTCATATTTCTACTTTGAACGGATCTAGAAAATAGTACGATTTCTGAAGATCATTAACCCTGCTTTGCTTTTCCCTTTCTTTAGTGCTTAGCCATAATAACCGATGAAACCAAAGCAAATACTATCTCATTTATTTTAAAGCTCATAACTAGAAGTACATTAAAAACTTATGTATCTATTGTAGGCATTGAAGTTGAAGAGACTCATTATTGTAATGAACAAGAGGAATTTCTTCAGTAGGAGATAATTTTATCATCTAGAATTAGAATAAATTGATATTCTTGATGTTATAATATGCCAGATTCAGAATTGTTCTGCCTATTGAGGGCACAGCTCTTCCTCCAGCAGTGTCAGTGTTATACACTGATGTAGAATAGAACCCACACAGGCAGAAGGGGTTTCACACACCACTGACTTGATGGAAAGTTCTGTT
Source organism: Vulpes lagopus (assembly GCF_018345385.1). Lineage (NCBI taxonomy): Eukaryota > Metazoa > Chordata > Mammalia > Carnivora > Canidae > Vulpes > Vulpes lagopus. The sequence goes on along the minus strand of NC_054826.1, from coordinate 39,862,692 downwards.
CCATATCACAATATACTGGAACTAAAAGCATTCACTTTCTAAGGAATGAATCTCATTCCGCTCTGTTGCTCTGCCACTGTGTCTGCTAACAAACACATCCAAGCCACCATAATCTCTTGCCTGGGTAACATAGTAGCTGACTTATAGTTGGACTTGTTTCTGTTCTTTGCTGATTAATTTTTTTCTTCACTCATTAGTCAGAATGATGCTTTTAAAATCCAAATCAGATTAAATTCAATGTTTAACTCAGATTATTCCTTGGCTTCCCAATTCATTCATGGTACAGTCCACATCCACAAGGTCCATAAGGTCCTTCATGATCTGTCCTTCTAATCCTCCTCTGATCTCAACTCCTACAATTCTCTCCTTGTACTCTAAGAAACCCACTTCTCCCCCAGTTATGCCTGACCTGTTTCTGCCTTAGGGCATTTGCATTGTCTGTTCTCTCTACATGGAATGTTCTTCCTTCAGATACCCACATGGCTAACCCAATGACTCCTTTAAGTTTCTGTTCAGATAACACTTTCTCAGAAGGCTTAGCTATTTAAAACTTCAATATTTTATCACTCCTGACCTTCCATATCACACTGTAATTTTTCTGCCATAACCTTTATCACCTTGATATATTAGCTACTTATAAAAACTTGCTTCTTTGAGATGCCTGGGTAGCTCAGCGGTTAAGGTAAGCTAAGCCTTCAGCTCAGAGTGTGATCCTGGAGTCCCTGGATCAAGTCTCACATCAGGCTCCCTGAATGGAGCCTGCTTCTCCGTCTGCCTATGTCTCAGGCTCTCTCTCTCTCTCTCTCTGATAAATAAATAAAATGTTTTTTTAAAAAAACTTGCTTCTTAGACTGTAAGTTCCAAGAAGTTAAAGATCTTTGTCATCTGTGTCCATTGATGTATCTTGAGCACTTAGCTAAGTGCCTTATACTCACCATCTGTTAACTGAATTAAGTAATGAGAAAAGGCTTAATACATCCTAACCAACTTATTTAAAATGGCTTGACCTAGGGGAGCCTGAGTGGCTCAGTCAGTTAAGCATTCAATTCTTGATTTTGGCTCAGGTCATGATCTCAGGGTTTTGAGATTGAGCCCCACATCAGGCTCTACACTGGGTGTGGAACCTGCCTAAGATTCTCTTTCTCTCCCTCTGCTCCTCCCTCACCTATTTCTCTTTTTTCATCTCTACAAAGAAAATTTTTTTTAAATAAGATGGCTTGATTTTATAGTGCAGGACATGTCACATACATATGTGCATTTTGGGCAGACCAATAAAAAAATTGGCAGTTATCTTTGAGAAGAGTCTTATGTTTTGGTGTTAAACCTAGCTACTTTAAACATAGACTACAGTTTTCAGGAATATAACTTAAGATATTTAATTACATAGAGATATATTATTATTAAATAAGTAGGGTACATATATAAAATTATAATCAATTTATTCTGTCAGAGAAGTCAAATAGTTATTTAATAAGTGACTTTTTCTTTCTCTAAAATATCTCTAATATAGCAGTGCTTATTTTACAGGATGATATACCTGTTTTAATAGTAAGGAATTAAATTTCATAATGCTAACTAACTAATGTCCCTCAGGATACCAATATATCCATAGCATAATTACCATACTCTGGCTTGATTTCTTTATGGCATCTTGCTGCTGCACAGATGGTAGGGAGGAAGTAATAGCCTTTGGTTGGGGATTCTTGATAAAGTTTATAGCCTTTAAGCCTGGAGAAACTCCAAGTCATTGTAGCATCTGCCTTTAAAAAGATGTGAATGTGGAATCCATTGCACAGCATCCTTAATATATTTTCTAGAAAGCACAATATTTCTAAGGCATTTGCTTAATGATAACATAAAGTTATCAAGTATCTGTAAAACCGTACACTATGTAGCTACTATTTCTTTCTTGATTATGACTCCAGACTACTTACTTCAAGCCCTTGGATTTCTTAAACAGTATAGGAAAGATGAAAAGCAGATGGTATACAATAACAGCAAAAACAAACACAAAAACAACAAAAAAGAAAAAATAGTGACATAATATAGGAATAAGACAAAAATAATAATATAAAGAGATAACTGTGTGAATGCTTCGACATTTCTCCCTGCTCTTTTCTCAAAAACCTCCTAGAAGACTTTCTACTTAAGAGTTTTTGGACATTTTCTTGTAGAAGATGGCCAGCTATGAAAAGTACCATACTTCTACTGAGAAACAATTCCATAGGTCTATACTGCTGTACTGGTACTTTATCTTACAAATAACAAGAGAGGGGCACCTGGGTGGCTCAGTTGGCTAAGTGTCTGCCTTCAGCTCAGGCCATGATTCCAAGGAAGGATGGAAGCCCTGCATTGGGCTCCCTGCTCAACAGAGAGTTGACTTCTCCTTTTCCTTCTGCTTCTCCCCCTGCTTGTGTACACTTGTGCTGTCAAATCAACACATAAAATCTTAAAAAAACAACAACAAATAACCAAAGATATGAGATATGATAAAAAAAGATATGAGAAGATAAAACAAGATGTAGGAGGAAAAATATAATAATATAAAAAAGAGAAAGTGAGAAAATATAAGCGAGGTGATTTATTCGATGGTCCAGAAATACACTCAAAACATGAAAATGCTTTATGTTAAACTGAGTTTAGTGGTACCTCCAGACCCTGATAGAAGCAAATGCTCTTCAGCAGAACTCACCTTTAATGTAGGCCAAGAAGAAGTCTCAAATAGTTTCTAGGGAAAACAATTATATTTAGAGAAAACACAACGAGAAACAACCAAACACATGGAGAAACAATAATGTAAGAAATAACCAAAATAACTATATTAGTGTCCTGTTGTTTCTAATTACTACAAGCTTAGTTGCTTAGGAAAACATACATTCATTATCTTATAATTCTGGAGTTCAAGAGTCTTAAAGAGGTCAACAGAGTTGTATTCCTTCAGGAGGCTCTAGTGGAAAATCTATCTGCTTGCCTTTTCCATCTGTCGGAGGCTGCCTGCTTTCATTAACTCATGGCTCCTTTCTCAAACCACTTTGACCTCTGCTTTCATCAATCCTCCTCTTTTGACTCTCACAGCCCTGCCTTTCTATTACAGGGATCCCTCGTGAATGCACTGAATCCAAGGGGATAATCCAGAATAATTTCCCAATCTCAAATTCCTGAATTTACTCACATCTGTGAAGTTCCTATTGTCATGTATGTAAGATATATATTTACAGAGTTTCAGGAAGAGGAAGTAGATATTTTTGAGAGTTCATTACCTTCCACAATAGCACACTGAGATAATAAAATATTCTGAGACTTCAGATACTATAAGTATTGAAACACTTATTATAAAATTATGCCTCTTTATATTTAAAGAAATAGAGAACAGACTGGAAAGTCTGTATATGAGACAGCAAATCATGAAAATGATGTAGCACATTTTAGAAAATATCAAGTAGGACTTCTAGAAATGAAATCGAATAAGATGCATTTTTTTTAAATTATGAGTTTAGGCACATACGAAAATGCAGTTAGTCAGATTATTTCAGAAAAAGAAATTCTTAAAAATTTCAAATTTTCAAAATGTATGGAGAAATGTCCTATTTCCTCTTCTGGATGGAAATATCATAGGTATTCATTTTATAGTGTTCTTTACATGTACACTTACAAACTCTTCTCTGTGTAAGAAGTATGAAATGTTGAAAATATCCATTAAAGTTCTGTGTAATTAATTGGAACAAGACTGAAGATAAATGTGAATGATTAATTAGAAAAAAATCTCACAATATTAAATAAAGATAAGTTGTAAGAAAAAGCTGATGTGATATAGAATATAGATCCAAGATACTCAATATCAGGTAGTAGAAGTTCTAGAAAGAGTGAATAGACCAGGTTTAAAGGATAAATTTTCCTAGAAATTAAGAGACTCAACTAGTAAAGGTAGGTCACTTGTCCTTAAATAATCTATAAATTTATGATAATTATAGGTTTGAAATGAATTTAAGTAAATTTATTTGGAGTGAAAGAGAAGAAATTTCAGACATCTGAACAAATGAGATGGAGCACATGATAAATTTCATGATGATTATCAGTGGGTAAAAATTAGACTGTTTAATAATTACTGTTAGGACAACTAGTTTTTCTAATGAAAATCTTTGAGGGATCCCTGGGTGGCGCAGCGGTTTGGCGCCTGCCTTTGGCCCAGGGCGCGATCCTGGAGATTCGGGATCGAATCCCACGTCAGGCTCCCGGTGCATGGAGCCTGCTTCTCCCTCTGCCTGTGTCTCTGCCTCTCTCTCACTGTGTTCCTATCATAAATAAAAAAAAAAAAAAAAAAAAAATTAAAAAAAAAAAAAAGAAAAAAAAAAAAAAGAAAATCTTTGAGATTCTCTACCTTGCCCAAATAGTTCTCTAGTTGAAACCAGAAATATAAGTGTAAATCAAGAGTGAAAATTGGTATAAAATATAATATGAAGGTAAGGGTAGGCATGTCTTACCAACATAAGGTAAAGATTTGTTTACTCATTAAAGGCATCTCTTCAAATTTGATAATATAAAACGTTGAAAACTTATTGGAAGAAGTAATCATAAATGACTAAATTTGGCAAATCTTTTCAGACTTCTAACACATACAAAGTACTATTCTATAATCTGGGGATACCTAGGGATGAAATAGACAAAAATACCTCCTCTCATGAATTTTAAATTTTGGTGGAAAATAAACAAGAATAAAATATGACCTGTGAGAAGCTCCCAAGTGCTATCTATGGGGGAAAAAGAGTAGAGGAAGGATAATATGGCTTGGCTTTGGCGGGAGTTGAAGTCTATTGAAATTATTTCAACTCGGGATCCCTGGGTGGCGCAGCGGTTTGGCGCCTGCCTTTGGCCCAGGGCGCGATCCTGCAGACCGGGATCGAATCCCACATCAGGCTCCCGGTGCATGGAGCCTGCTTCTCCCTCCGCCTGTGTCTCTGCCTCTCTCTCTCTCTCTGTGACTATCATAAATAAATAAAAAATTAAAAAAAATTTTTTTGAAATTATTTCAACTCATTAGTATAGGTCCCACTAAGAGGTGTGACCTATGAGCATATGAATACAGACTTGAAGAAGGTAGACTGTGAGCCATCTGGGGAAAAGCATTCCTGGCAAAGGGAACAGCCAGTGCAAAATCTGTATATTCAAAGAACAGGGAGGCCTGGGTGGCTCAGTGGTTGAGCGTCTGCCTTCAGCTCGGGGTATGATCTTGGGTTTGGGGATCAAGTCCCACAACAGGCTCCTTGCAGAGAGCCTGCTTCTCTCTGCCTATGTCTCTTCCTCTATCTCTGTGTCTCTCATGAATAAATAAATAAATCTTTAAAAAAATTAAAAAGAAACAAAGAACATCTAGGAACAAGGTGTTTGAAGCCAAGCCAAGCATTTTTACTCATGTCCTCTGTGGAGGACAGAGTAAAAAATGAAATAAACAAGGTGATGAGACCAGTGAATTGTCAGGAAAAAAATATTTGCAACACTTATAATAAGCAATATATTGAGATTTATAAAAGGAGCTCCAACACCAAAGTAAGAATAGAAAACATATCAGAAAATATTGGACGGTGCTTATGAATAAGCATATCACTGAAGAAGCAAATTGGCCAATAAAAATGTTTAACATCTTTGGTGGTGAGACAGATTAGAGAAATAATAATAAAATAAATAAAAATTATTAAATGTTCTGTTTGGAGCACTTTTGTAAGCACTTAATTAAATATATGCTTAATAACAAACCCATAAGATGGGATCCTTATTTTAGAGATGAGGATTTTGCTACACAGAAAAGTAGTCTAACCAAGTTTATACAGTTTTATAGTGATAGATATTAGGTATTCTGACTCCAGGATCCACTATTTAAACAAATGATTGATTTTTATAATAATAAAAATTTAAAAAAATAAAAATGAATACATCAATGAAGTGGAAAAACTAAGTAGAATGGTGTCATTTCCTGTTGGTAAAATGTGGGAAAATAGGAAACTTCATCATAATCGTTTAAAAATAAATGCTGTTATAACAAATTTAACATTTACAGTGAGTTGGACCTCATATTATTAAACACCATCTTTATGATATTCAGAAGGTTAGAGGCACCCAACTTAATAGTGGTGGTGTTTGAGTATAAATCTAAATAGTTTAGTCGCAAATCCATTTCTTTCAAGCACTGTGCTCCAATTCCAATATTGTTGGAAATATAGATTATCTGTAGTGTTTTGGAAATTTGATAGCAATTATTAATGTGGACAGCACTTTTCAAAAATGTAATACATGCATAACTTTTGACATAGCAGTTGCACTTCTAGGAATATTTTTAATAGATATATTTGCATAGAAAAGAACAGAAATGTTTATTAAAATGTTTTTGTTTTTGTAAAAGAGAGCAAATGTCCACCAATAAGGGAATAGTTCAATAAACTTTGATAAATAAGTAATATGTAATACTGCAATGCAAAAGAGAAAATGAATAAACAATGTTCTGTATGGGAGAGTGGAATATTATTATGTTTTAAAGTTCCATAACTGTATGCTATGCCATAATGTCGTTTATGTGAAAATAACCTTTACATGTGTTAAATCTATAAAATGAATAGAAGTTAAATGAAAACATACCTAAATGTGTAAGTGTGACATATGCAGATATACATGATTTATATATTATTCTTTATTTCCATTTGTGGAAATATGAACAAGCAAAAGGTCTAAAATATTTAGAAACATACGTCTAGTATTATATAAACTATCTTATAAACATATCGTTGAGCTATTAAAATACCACAAAATACACTAAAGTATAAAATTCTGTTTTTAGTATATTCAGAGAGTTATGCAACTATCACTACAACCTAATTTTAGGCCATTTTTATCTTATCTCAAAGAAATCCTATACCCATTAGCAGTCATTCCCATAATCTCCTTCCCTGTACCACACTCCCATCTGGCGCAAGGCAACTACTAATCTATTTTCTGTTTCGACAGATTTGCTTATTCTGGACATCTCATATAAACAGAATCATATAATTTGTAGCTTTTTCTGCCTGGCTTCTTTCATTCAGCATAATTTTACGGCCTCTCCATGTTGTAATTAAGTTCTACCTTTGTTTAGTGAATAATTAGTGTTAAATTTATAGATATATAATTATTTATTTATCCAGTCATCAATTCATGGACATATGGGTTTGTTATATTTCCATGGATACAGGAGTTATTTTTGGCTATTAGGAGTAAAACTGCTATGAGCATTTGTATATAAGTTTTTGTGTGGACTAGTGATTAATTTTTTTTGGTTATACATCTCAGAGAGGAACTGCTTGATCATATGGTATCTATAGTAATTGGGAGCATTGTCAAGCTTTTTTCCACAGTGGCCACATCATTTTACATTTCAACTGGCAATGTATAAAGTGTTACTTTTTCCACATTCCTAATACTTGTTTGCTTTTAATTTTTTTAAAATAAATTTTTAACTGTAGCTATCTTAGTTTGTGTGAAAAGATATCTCATTGTGCTTTCCATTTTCATCCCCCTAATGACTAACATTCTTTAGCATTGTTTTGTGTGTTTGTTGGCATTGGCATGTTATATTTTGGGAAATGTCTATTTAGATCTTGGACCATTTTTAAAATTTCAGTATTTGTTTGTCATTGAGTTGTAATATATAAGATTTGTGGATAGTTTCTTCCATTCTGTGGACTGTTTTTTTTACTGTTTTTCACATAAACAATTTCAATTTTCTTATAATCCAATGAATTTCTATATTTTTTGCCACTTGTGTTTTTGATGTGCTAAGAAACCATTGCTTAACCTAAATAAAGTTAAAATCAAACATATACTTTGATGTTTTCCTCTAAGAATTATATATTTTATTCTATTAAATTTCAGTCTATGAGCCATTTAAATTTAAATTTAATTTTTGCATATGACCTAAGGTCAGAATTCAGCTTTACTCTTCGGAAAGTGTCTATCCAGTTGTCTCAACACGATTTGTGGAAAAACTATTTTTTCCCCATCAATTGTCTTGGCACTTTTGTCTAAAATCAGTTAGCCACTGATCTGTAAGTCTATCTTCATGCTAGTACCAAATTGTTTTTATTATCGTAGATTTGTAGTAAGTTTTGATATTGGGGAAATTTGAGTCCTGGAACTTTTCTCTTCTTTTTCAAATATATATTTTTTGGCTGTTCTTTGTCCTTTATATTTCCACTTGAGTTTTAAGATAAACTTGTCAATGTCTGGGAAAAAAAAAAAAAAAAGACCAGTTAGGATTTTCATAGCAACCATGTTGAATCTGTAGATTAATTAGAATACTATTACCATCCTAAAATATGGAATATTCAGACACATGAACATAAGAAGCCTTTTATTTTACTTAGATCTTCAAATCCTTTCCACAATGTTTATGGTTTTCAATGTATAAGTCTTACACTTGTTTTGTGAATGTACAAGTATTTTGTTCTTCTTGATATATTATAAATAGAATTGTTTTCTTAATTTCAGTTTTGGAATGTTCATTACTAGTGTTTATAAATATAATTGACATTTGCATATTGACCTCATATCCTACAACTTGGCTATACTTTTTTATTAATACTAATTTTTGTGTGTTTTCCTTAGAATTTTCTAAAGAATCTATATTTGTAATCTGCAAATATAGATAACTTTATGTCTTCCAATCTGGATGCTTTCTATTTCTTTTTCTCATCTGACTGCCCTGACCGGAACCCCACGCCCCCAGTACAATGACAAATAGAAAGAGCAAGAATTTCCTTGATGTCTTTAACTTTTTCATAATTTTGGGAGAAAGAATTTAGTCTTTCATCATTACATTTGATGGTAGTTGGGTTTTTTTAGATGTCTTATAAAAGTTTGAGGTTTTTATTTCTAGTTTTTTGAGTTGTATTTTTTTAAATCATGAAAGAATATTGGATTTTTGTCAAATAAGTTTTCTACATTTATTGAGAAACATAGTTTTTGTTCTTTACTCACATGATATAGTGTGATTATTAATTGATTCTGGGTATTAAACTGACCATAGATGTGTGGGATAAATACCACTTGGTCTTGATGTATAATCCTTTTTATATGCTATTGGATATGTTTTGCTGATTTTTAAGCAATTTTTACATGGTCATTCACTTTAATTCTTTAAGCAAAGTTTCCTCACCTTAATTCTTTGAACATGTTTATAATATGAATCCCTTCAAAGTTAGTTTCTACTGCCTTTTCCCTGTATGAGTCATATATGTATTATTTGCATTTCTCTTAACATTTTATTGAGAGTTGTCCTTTTTTATCAGCAACTCTGGATACACATTCTCTACAGGATGGAAAGTTATTGTTATTTGATTGGTCATACTTTAAATTTGTTTAGTGACAAGTTCTGTGAAGTGTATTAACCTGCAGTGTGCAGCCTCTGAAGTCTCTGCGTTTTTTTCTTTGCTTTAATCTTTCGGTTTGGCTACATAAAGGTCAGGCATGATCAGCATAAGTCCTTTATTGGTCACAGATTGTGCTTAAGCACCTTTAACTGGTAAGATTTTTACCCTGTACTATTGGATATACAGGTATTTTGTAGGCTACTACCACTACTCAGTTTGTTTATAGATTTTTTTGAGCCACATTCAGCCTGGAATAATAACTAGTGGTTACCTCTCTAATCAGCCCTAGAGAGTAAAGCATTGATCATGTATAGTCATCTAGAATGCCAGTAGTGAGTATGATTGGTTTTAAAATCTGGCTTATGTTCCCTGTGTTGATGGGTCTGCATGTGGCTTGGAGGTTATTTTCAGGTCCACCCCATGTCTGCTCTGATGGATCTTGAATGGGTACAGCATAATGAATGTGCATAGCTTTCTTGAACTCCAGGGTTGGTTGTGAGTCCAGGAGTAGTCTTCTTGAACGCCTAATGGTAGGAGGGCAGATGGTAAGCCCAGACTTGGGGGCACCAGTCTGAAGGGGAGTTTGCATCATGCTGGGCTGGATGGGGGGAGAGAGGGAGTGTGTCATGATTCAAATACTACACACTCTTATTCTCACTGAGATTTAGTAGCTGTTGCTTGTGAATATTTCTTTGTTTGCTATATACTCTTAGGACAATTTCTCACAGATTTTAAATGACTGTTTTTAATAATTTCCAACAATAAAACTTTTATTTCACTAAGAAGTGTCTTCAGCACTCTTTACATTGCCATTTCAGAAGTCATGCCTCCTATTTAAGTGTTTGTATATGCAAGTCATGCATAGAAAAACATATATAATGTATAGGAAAAGACCCAGCAGCCTCAACACGCTAACATTAGCAGACTGAAAATTGGGAATGGCTGGCTAAGTGCAGAATTAAATCTCTATCAATATTCTTCTGTCACTCTCCTATTTTATACACCTTATTATATTCCTACCAGTCAAAATACTGAGCACCTAAATGTTAGCGTTCTAAGTTCTTCATTGCCTGTCTTCAAATTATTTGCCTAATGTGTCCCTTCCTCTCCTATCTTCCTAGTAAGTAAGATCTTACTTGCTATTTTCAAGGCTCCTCTGAAATCCTGCCTTCCCCAGGATTCACTTCCCGATTACTCCTCCGTACTACACATTCCTTTTCCATGTAACTGTATGGGGTATATGGTTCAGTTAACATGATTTTTCCTGCTAGATGTTAAGTGCCTGAAAAACAGAGACTATGTCTTATTCTTTTTTTTCTCTATCACTTTACATAGAAACTCCCACTTAGTAAGAACTTAGTGTAAGTTAGTCACCCTTTAATGAAAATATTCCATGATAATATATAATACGTGGCAGCAGAAATATCTTGCTTAGGGCTGTAGTTATATAACTTAAACATTAAGTGTAAATAGGAATATGTATTTTGTGAGGTTCTCAGTGAAAATACATCATTCTGTACACTTTGACTTACAGGGCACAAAAAAATGTGCAGCTAAGGATGTAAAAGGAATAATCTGACGTCTGGTTCCCAGAAAAGGAAGTGCTAAGGAGGCTTACATTTTCTGAGGGTTTACTCAGCAACAAGCAGCATGCTAAACACTTTACATTAATTAACTTCCACATCTAAGATTTAGGTATTATTCAATTTTACAGAAGGAGAATTTGAGGCACAGAGATATTAAAAGACTTACCCAAAGTCAAAAAATTGATGGTTAGGAGAACAAGGACTGAAAACCAGGTCTGATTCAGAGCTTGGCATTCCTGAATTTTAATTTCAGTCTTTGTAATAAAACTGTTTTTAATTAATTATCACATAACTGAAGTGCTCTTTAACTTCTGTTTTCCCTGCTTGGGGGCATCTTAAAAATCAGTGGCATGTTGGACTGACTGCATTTTTCTCTGAGCTGACACTGTCACCCATGCATAGACACGGTCAGGGGTGTGACTTATAACACCTAATGGCTGTAACAAGCCTAGCAAGCTTGTTTGGCATTTCCTACAGGAACAACCTCTCAGATGTCTCCTTGGTGGGAGACCAGAGGGCATTGCCAAATAGCTAATAGCCAAACCTATCTTTGTGGATCAGTGCTTCATAATCTCAAAGCAGAAACCATTTATCCATAGTTGCTTGTGTAGTGAGCAGGTTACCTCTGTGAATTTTCCCCTTCCCTCTTCCCACAATAATAGATATTAGCAACTATTTCTATAATGCCAACACTTTAATCATACTTGCTATGATGCTATGAAAAAGCAGTGTTATTCAGGTGGCAAAGTATATGTAAATGCATTTTAATGATTACCAGTATAATTGGAAATTACTTATTTTGTTTCAGCCAATAACTGGATTTCAGCTTAATAGGCTAGGTAACTGCTGTGACAAGTTACCACAACATGGTAACAAGTTGCCAACATGGTTTGTTTCTTAAGCAAGGTATCACATAAGCAATCCATCACCATGCTTTGCAGTGACAAATTTCTAGAGCTGAGATTGTATTCTATGAATGATATTCTTCATAGATCTTATATGGCACAGTTTTATAGACATTTGGTTACTTGGGAAAGAGCTGAGTGGTCAGTTTGACCCATTGGGGTTCTTTCTAAGACTTTTCAAGGGAAATCCTTTTAATATATGGTTTCCTGTCATCTTCATGGCCAATAAATCACACCACACCACTGCAGGCAACAGAATCTTTACAATATGGGCCTTGGAACCAGACAAAGCTTCACTCAAATCCTGCATCACCTATTACCAAGAGCATGACCTTGGACAAGTTACTAATGCCCTCTAGACTTCAGTGTCTTCATTTGTAAAATGAGACTAGAAACATCTAGTTCCTTAGTTTATTGTAGTAAGTGAAATGATTAAGGTTAAAAAAAAAAATCAAAGCCCCAAACAGTTATGGTTAAGTTAAGTTTCAGGCTCAGCATAGGAGAGAAGCCTGGCGGGTTAGGGATGTTTCCATGGCCACAGGATGGAGGATGGCAGCCCAGTTTAAAATCTCCTATTTCCCACCTGCAAATCTCATTCTGTCATTGTCTCTGATTTCTCCAACTCCAGGTTAGAGGCAAAAAATTTCAAATAGAAAACAGTTTTACCAATACAGGGTGATTGTTCCCACAGAGGCTGAATATTAAAAATTATAAACTGACAATAAAAGAAATTTCCTTTGATTCAAGTTAAGAGATTGCTGATAATGGAATCTGTTGGCTCATGGGAATAAAATCCAAAGAGAGGTTTGGAATTATTTAGTAGTTTTAAGAGTAAACTAATAAATATTGATCCATATCTCTAGAATCTAAGAGGAATTAGTCCAGTATAAAAAGGAATAGAGTACTGAGTCTAAATTAAAGCAGGGTTTTTTTTTTTTTCTTTCTGGCATTTAAATTATATTTTTATTTCACAGTAGCTGGTATTTCAGTAACTTATTTTTATCATTTCTGCAGTTACAATCATCATTAATTCAGGCAGTTAGTTAGCAAGTCAGAAATGATAAGTCGGGCACTGGGGATAAACTGAAGGGGAGAGAGAGGAGAGAAGGAGAAGGAAGTAGAGAAAGATAATGAGAAGAAAAAGAAAGAAAGGGGAGAGAGGGATGGGGAAGAAATGAGGAGGGGAAAAAAGAAGAAAAGAGGGGAACAGTTGCTTTCCTCGAGGATCTCTTAGCCTGAGGGCCTGCTTTATAAGTTTTTATTTAAGTAATGATTTCAAAATTATTGCAAGTATTAGAAACATTTTAGGTTGGAAAGGAAACAGGACTGTGCACATATTTTGTTTCTTACAACTTAATGGGCATGTATATCATCTGGGGTTGGTATTAAAATGTAAAATGCAGATTCAGACTCAGTGGGTCAGACCGGGGTTTAGATTATGTATTTCTAACAAGTTCTAAGATGATGTTGATTGTCTGCTCCTGGAACCACACTTGGACTGAAGTGGTGTCATATGGGCCCAGCCTCCCCACTAGTGACTTGTTCCTTCCCAGTCAGTATAGCTTCTTGTGACAACTCGTGCATATACTTAGAGCAGCAGTTCTGAAATATTGGAAGCTCCTAGGGAGCTTAAAAATATTGTTAATGTCTACATCTCATCCCCTCCGTCCCACCCTCGATATTTTAATGTAATTGATGTGGGGTATGATCCGGGCATCAGGATTTTCAAAAGGTCCTCAGGTTTATCAAGTTTCTGTTGCTGCTGTGACAAGTTACCACAAGCTTAGTGGCTTTTAAAAAACACAGATTTAAAAACTTATTTTCTTACACTTCTGTAGATATAAATCCGGACAGGGATCTCACTGAGCTAAGATTTAAGGTGTCTGAAGATGCACTTCTTTCTGGAGCCTCTAGGGGACATCTATTTCTTTGCTATTTCCAGTTTCTGGAGGTTGCTTGCTTTTCTCTGCAATAGTTCATTTTAAAGCCAGTAAATCAGGCCAAGTCTTTCTTATGCAGCCATCCCTCTGTGTTTCCCTTCAGAGGACTCTTCCACTTCTAAGGGATCTTGTGATTGTACTGGGTCCACCTAGATACTCCAGGATAATCTCCGTATTTTAAGGTTAGCTAATTAGCAATCTCAATTCCATCTGCCACCTTAATTTCTTTTTATCATGTAAACTATCATATTCACAGGTGCCAGGGGTTAAGACATCTTTGGAAACCATTATTTTGCCTACCACACCATGGGATTCTAATGTACAGCCAGGGATAGAAATCAAAATAGAACATTCTCACTTAAATAGGACCACGGGGAAATAAAGATCTTATTGCCTAATAGAGGCATTAGGAGGGAGGTAGACTTAACCTTTTACATTTCTCATATATTCTTCACTTCAATAAGATATATGTATTTCTTCTTGCCTGAGGAAATAAAATCTCTTTAATATGTTCTCATGGGGTTCCTGTTAGATATACAGGACATAAGATGAACCGAGGGAAAAAAAAGTCCAAAGTAAGGAAAATGGGAGTTGATGGGAAAAGCTTCAAATACCAGTTTGGTATTTGTGAATTATTCACACACCATGGATTGAACCTTTCCATTTTATTCTTTGAGTTTATGATCTTCCCCCATTTGTATTGCCTCTGCCAATGCCTTGTTTCTGGCATCTGATAAATTTCTTAAATGCCAATACCCTGGGCCCAGAGGACCATACTGTGACGCCTGAGCTTTAAAGTGACAATTCAAAGGTAAAGCTGATACTAAAAGAGTAATGAATTGCTTATTATTAATGTGGACACCATTATAATGCAAATACAGTTGTTCTGAGTAGTCTTACCCTTTAAAATTCAAAATGGTCTGTCAAAAATGGTTTGACAGTTAAATGTGATAGAAGACATAGCTGCATTATAATGAAAGTAATCAACTTCCCAAATCTGCATACTTGCATGCAAAATGAGTGAATAAAAATTTAGAGTGGGGGGAAGGGAAAGATATTTTAAAATTTCAAATACAAGGGACCAAAATTATTTGCATAAAAAGAGTTATATGTCTGATATCACATAATTAGCTTATGAATTCCTTCATTCTGAGTCTCATTATTAAATTTTCTGGCAGTCTAAACAACGGACCCATAGTTAATTGGCATGCTCTATGTGAACATAGAAACCTAAAGAAAACAGATTATCACAATAATCCCAAATTTAGAAATTACTTTTAGAATTGCTTTTTCCAAGTCTGGGTTAATAAGCCCTCATATATAATTCTGTCAGAGTTTCTACTAACCTTGTTCAAAGTCTTTGTCACTCTGCTTGTTAATAGTCTTTTTATTAAAATGTTGAAATGTATGGACATACAAATATTATGGGCTTCTTCATCAATATATTTATTGTTTTGGACACATAGAAATCAGTCAGTTAGAGTGTGAATGAACAAACAAATTTATATTCCAAAGCTACTTAAATGAAGTCATAAGTAAAACAAATCTCCAGTTATAACTTGACAGTAATAAATTTTTTTATTCAAATATCTTGTCAAGGGCTTATTCTGGTGTCTGGAAATAGAAACACCAGTAAGATCAGATTGCTATTCTTCAGGAGTTCATAGTTTCAGGCAAGAGACATACTTAAATAGCAAGTTACAATGCACTGCTAAGTGCTGAGGTAGAGACCAACACATCATACTCTGATTGGAAAAAGAAAGGCACCCTCAGCACATTTTACAGGGGTAATGAAGCATCTCAAGACAGACCTCCTGGAAAAGGTGATTTTAAAGATGTATTCTCAAATATAGAAGGAGCTACCCACATAATATGTTGAAGAAGTATATTTTGGCCTGAAGAAGCATAAAATTACCTGAAAGAAAGGGAAGGAGGAAGATAGTGAAGAGGACAAATAGGAGATAGAATGCCTTGGGAGTTACTTGGTTTAATTAACTGAGCTGTCCATAGGAGGATGCCAAACCAAATACCATCTCTATTGTCAGAGATAAGTCATACTCTACCCATATATATCGTAGTTATGTATCATATATTTTAATGTAGTTATTCCTCTCTCCAATCACATTTAACTGTCATACTATCCTATTTTGAATTTTGAAAAATAAGACTACTCATAACAACTATATTTATATCATAATTGGATTGCATTAAATTTCACTGAGTGAAATCATATTAAAACATTTTACATGGTTCACTCAAAGTATGTATTCCTAGACCTGCCACATTAGTATCACTTGGGAACTTGTTAGAAATAACAAATTCTACTGAATCAAGACCTATAGTGGTAGAGCTCAAAATCTGTGTTTTAATATGTCTTCCAGATAATTTTGATACATATTCAACTTTGACAGCCACTATTAAATGAGCACAAGAGTAGCTTTGTAGGAAAATTTACTTATTTATTATTAATACTGTTGGTGGTAGTGATGGGTACAACGTTCTGAAAAAGTTCTATGTTGGCAAATCTGTTTGGATTTTGGACATTACTACATTTATATGAAGATTTTTTGTTTTTGTTTTTGTTTTTCCTATATGTTTTAGAGGATCCATGGCTTTCTCTCCATATTCTCTTACTGACATACTTTCTGGAATCATGGAAAGTGAAAGTCTTATAAGGCTTTGGGGCTAGGAGACATGCTGCATTCCAATATCAGAGAGATAATTCAAATGAAGACATTAGCGTAATGTTTCCTTAGAATCTGTGGAATTTTCTTCATTGTGATTCTGCAGTTTTATAAGAAAAGAGAAAAAAAAAATTCAACCTAGCCTAGACTCATTAGAGATTTATTTTGCTTGCTAATAGGAGTTACTTATATTTATAATTTTAATTTTCAATTTAGTTGATAAATACTTTAATCACTGAGTTGTTAGAACCATCTTTGGCATCTTACATTATTAAAGATTAGTTTTGAAGCACCTGTCATTGTCTTTTCTTCAAAAGTCTAAACATGTAGAAGAAAATATTTCCTTTTTTGTATTCTACTCTACTACTGCTTAGAGGAATTAATCGGAGGCAATTTTGCTTTTTTATAAAATGTTCTACAAATTGTGTTGACATTGCTGCCCCTGAGGTATGTAGTAACTTTGAAGATTTGGGGTAGGTTAAGTTCTAGATTTCTCAGACTATGACACTGAAACAGAGTTTCTGAGAAAATTCCTTTTATCCCAGCCAGAACAGCCATGCCATGGAGAAATTTCACTGAATAAACAAGGTAACCAGAAAGTTTTGTTAACACATACTACATTTCCAGTCATTGGAGTTAGATGAAGTTCTGTAGTACTTCCTATTCTAAACATAAAGTTGGAAAGAATTTCAAGAGTTTAATAGTATTTCAATCACCTAATTCTTGCTGAGACTAGACTAATACCATCCCATTAGGATATTGCTCAATATTCATTATAATGATATAAATTTGCAATGTTTCTAAATCATCCATTTTGGTTTTTTTTTTTTTTTTTTGGTTCTTTGTTTTTGTTTTTGTTTTGTTTTGTTTTTTTAGAGAGGGGAATGGGAGGGGCAGAGGGAGAAAGAAAATCCCAAGCAGGCCCATGCCCAGTGTAGAGCCTGGCATGGGCCTTGATCTCACAACTTTGAGGTCATGATCTGAACCAAACCAAGAGTTGGACACTTAACCTACTGAGCCATCCAGGTGCCCCTAAATCATTCCTTTTCAAACTACATTCCTCAAACACTAATTCTCTGTTTGTATGTGTATATATGTGTGAGAGGAGGGGTGCAGGGGGACAAAGAGAGTTCAGAGGTCAAATAAATTTGGTTAGTGCACTATACAACAGATCTCTCTTGGAGATACACAATACAAATTAGCATATTAAAGACCTTATTAAATTTTGAATTTGTTTAATAGAAGTGTCCAGCATTTTTTAAATATAAGTGCTTTAATTTTAAAGGTAACCCATGTAAACACATCTTTTTTTTCTAAGATTTTATTTTTAAATAATCTTTACACCCAAATTGAGGCTTGGACTCCAAAATTAAGAGTCAAATGTTCTACTGACTGAGCCAGCTAGTCACTCTAACATATCTTTTAATATGTTCAGAAATTCTAAAAGACTTTCCATTATAGTTGTAAGTTTCTTTATAGTTATTAGTAGAAAAGTCACTCCAAATTCAATTAGATAAGATTATTAGGCAGAATCAATCTTTTACTCTTCTTTTCTATAGAATGCTCCAAAAATATTTTGATTCAAAACATCCTCCTCATCC
This sequence comes from Vulpes lagopus, assembly GCF_018345385.1. NCBI lineage: Eukaryota > Metazoa > Chordata > Mammalia > Carnivora > Canidae > Vulpes > Vulpes lagopus. The sequence continues at coordinate 39,844,584 of NC_054826.1, read as the reverse complement.
CAAAAAATTATTCCCATTCCTATACAGATTTCTCTTTCCCACGTATAGCACAGTATGTCTATATGTCCTTCAATATGGATGACAGGATCATGTCTTGCTTTAAATAGTAGAAACACACGAGAGACTCTGTCACTGTGAAAACTGTAGTATATTTAAATAATTTTTGAGTCATTTTACTTATAAAGTAACATTTATAAACTGTGCAGCATGATAAGAGCATATAAAAGACACTGAGAATTTAGCAAACAACATTTATCAAGTTTCTTCTATATTTCAGGAACCACACTGGGCCCCTGGGAATACAGTGGTTTCTGATCTCATGCGGCTTATGGTAGAGCTCTTATTCACGAAGCTGTTTCTTAGAGTTGACTAGCTCAGAAATTCCTTTATTTTATTTTTAACAACATAAATAATGATAATTATATTTATTGATCATGTGGTTTATGTCAGAACTTGTTTGGTAATTTCCATAACATCTTGTTAACAAGTATTCCTATGCTACATTATGTGAAAGAACCAAAACCATAAGAATTTAAGACCTATATAAGAGAAGAGACAGATTTTAAATTCAGGTTGTTCTTGTTTGAAAGACTTTTCCTCTACTACACCATATTGTTCGTATTGACAAAGACTGTTTAAGTCTTTATTTAGAAAATAAATGGAAAAAAAGAGAAAAAAATGGTTATGTCTGATGAGAAGTATGAAATCTGTTATCATTTTAGGATATCTAAAAATACAGATCTAGAATCTATAAAGTCAGAATTTGGATGTGTTTTGACTGTTCCTAATTTGCTCTGTGCCACAAAGTAGAATACTTTTTATTTATTAGTTTATTATTTATGTCCCATTTTTCTAAAACATATTATGGGGGTTAAATATAACATATAAAATGGCACATTTTATGCGTTAAAGCTTGATGTATTTTCAGAATGTGAACACATCTATATAAAGAACACCCAGATCATTATAAGCAGCTTAGAAGCCACCCCAAGGAGGAGTATTCTCTTACCTTCTAACCGTGTAGATTAACTTTTTATATAAGTAGAATTAGGGGAGCCCCGGTGGCGCAGTGGTTTAGTGCCGCCTGCAGCCCGAGGTGTGATCCTGGGGACCCGGAATCGAGTCCCGAGTCAGGCTTCCTGTGTGGAAACTGTTTCTGTCTCTGCCTCTCTCTCGCTGAATAAAAAAAAAAAAGAAAAAGAAAAAAAAAGTAGAATCATACAATATGTGTACAGTACAATCTACCTTACCTGGCATATTTCACTCCACCTTATGCTAGTGGTATGAATCCACAATTTTGTATATAATGAGGTTCACTCTCACTGTTTAAAGTTGCTACAATTTTTTTAATTTTTTCCAATATTAATGGGTACAAGCATGCTTTGTTATATTACATTTTCCTTTAATGTGCTTCACAGATACTGCATTTTTTACAATTGGAGGTTTTTGGCAAACTGGCCTCAAGCAACCCTATTGGCACCATTTCCAGTGGCATTTCCTCACTTTGTATCTGTGTCATAGTTTGGTAGTTCTTGAGATATTTCAACTTGTAATTATTATATTTATTACAATGATCTGTGATCAGTAGTTATGACTTATTAAAAGCTTTAATTTTTAGCAATAAAACATTTAACTTATGTACATCTTTTTTTAGACATGCTATGTGCACTTAATGGACTTTAGTATATCATAAACATAACTTCTATATGTACTGAAAACGAAAAACTTCTTTTGACTCCTTTATTGCAATATTTGCTTTCTTTCTGGTGGTCTAGAACAGTACCTGCAGTATCTCTGAGGTATGCCTGCATTGAAGTAGTTTCTAATTCTGGAAAATTATCAGTAGAGCGCTATAAGCCATTTCATGTGTGTCTTTTGGAAAATATTTCTGCTGTTATATATCAAAGTAGTGAAATTGTTGGGTCAACGTATTCCATATATTTGCTTTAGTAAATCATTCTAAGCAGTTTTCAAGGTGGTTTTACCATTATGCACTCACACCAGAAGTATATGAGTTCTCATTGCTCCACATCTTCACCAGCACTTAGTATTCTCCCTTTACATTTTTTTTCCATTTAGTTATTTTGGTGTGGATAATGCTATTTCATTGTGATTTTCTCATTTAATTTTACTTAATTATCATTTCCCTGGTAAGTAATGAAACTCAATTTCTTTTATCTATTAGTTCTTTGAATATCCTTTTTATGATTATCCATCTTTATCTTATATATTCCATGAGTCTGTGTCATAAAAATGGGCCTATGCTACAAATTTTGAAATTTTCAGAAAGCTGTTTTTTTTTAATTCTTTATTGGTGTTCAATTTGCCTACATATAGAATAACCCAGTGCTCATCCCATCAAGTGCCCCCCTCAATGCCCATCACCCACTCACCCCCGCTCACCCACCCCCACCCCCGCCCACCTCCCCTTCCACCACCCCTAGTTCGTTTCCCAGAGTTAGGAGTCTCTCATGTTCTGTCTCCCTTTCTGGTATTTCCCACTCATTTTTTTCTACTTTCCCCTTTATTCCCTTTCACTATTTTTTATATTCCCCAAACGAATGAGACCATATAATGTTTATCCTTCTCCAATTGATTTATTTCACTCAGCATAATACCCTCCAGTTCCATCCACATCGAAGCAAATGGTGGGTATTTGTCGTTTCTAATGGCTGAGTCATAGTCCATTGTATACATAGACCACATCTTCTTTATCCATTCATCTTTCAATGGACACCGAGGCTCCTTCCACAGTTTGGCTATTGTGGACATTGCTGATAGAAACATCGGGGTGCAGGTGTCCCGGCGTTTCACTGCATCTATATCTTTGGGATAAATCCCCAGCAGTGCAATTGCTGGGTCGTAGAGCAGGTCTATTTTTAACTCTTTGAGGAACCTCCACACAGTTTTCCAGAGTGGCTGCACCAGTTCACATTCCCACCAACAGTGTAAGAGGGTTCCCCTTTCTCCACATCCTCTCCAACATTTGTGGTTTCCTGCCTTGTTAATTTTCCCCATTCTCATTGGTGTGAGGTGGTATCTCCTTGTGGTTTTGATTTGTATTTCCCTGATGGCAAGTGATGAGGAGCATTTTCTCATGTGCTTGTTGGCCATGTCTATGTCTTCGTCTGTGAGATTTCTGTTCATGTCAGAAAGCTGGTTATTAAATGTTTATCAGCACACCATATTTCTTCATGTTATCAAATTTTCTATGGCCTTCATATTTTACTTTTTTGTCAAAGGAATGAAAGGTAACTATGATAGCATGTACTTAGAGTAGAAAAAAAAAAGCAAGGCATTTTGAAGTTTTTATGGGAAGAAAATATACAGCAGAAGTCATGAAGTATTATAATAAAATACGTTTTTCCAGCCAATTAGTCCTAAAGTTTTTAATGTTTTCTGAATTTGATCAGAGATTCATAATATAGCCCTTGGATATTTTTGCTTTCTGCAGTTATCTCAAAGCTTCATCGTTATTTATATCAGCAAGATTGTAAACTTTTGGTGCTTCTTATTTTATATTTCCTTCCTACATTAATTCCCAATGTATATTTGTTGATCTATGAATGTCTGTATGTAGACAAGTACCTTCATTTAATACAAACCATATTTTATGAAGTGAAAGTGAAGGCAACATCTTGAAATAAGAAAAAAAAAATAGTGCTCTGGAATTTGAAACTTGAATTGGCTGTTACCTAGCTAAGGTTAGACACATTTTAGGAGGCATGAGATTGAAAATAAGAGTAAACAGCTCTGTGCTTTAAAAAAATAGAAAGGAGAGGACTCTTTCATATAAGAGTATAGGAATATGTAGTATATTGATGTAGTTTCAAGGGCTGAAAAGATAAAAAGTTTCAAATGATGTCATAAATGCCAGTTTCATCTTTTTGTTTTCCCTCTTCTCATATGTAGATGACCTCTTCCTATGTATTTGAAAAATGATTTCCAGCAGGTCTAGGGACTGCCCCATTCACAGTTAAGAATCAATAAAAAGTGAATTTACTTGTCTTAATCTCAATTAAAAATTCTGAAAATAAAAATCCATTGTGATTGGACTGGCTGACTATGTCCTATGCTTGCCTTGATGGCAATGGGTATGAGTCTAGGTCTAATCATAAAACCCTACTCAGACTGCTGAACAGAGAATGGGGGGATGGGTATATTCCTAGGGAAACTCAGTTCTAAGGGTTTAAGAAGGGAAATTGGATGCAAAATAGAAATCCTCTCAAGTAGCAAGTTACCTTCTCTGTGGTTCAGGTTCCTTATCTCTAAAGCCAGAATGATAAACATAAAAAGGACTTAAAGTATCCAGCACAGTGACCGACCAGAGTAGTGTTCAATTAAAATTATTTTTATATCTTAATCAAGTGCTGTGTGAAATGCTTGTCAAAATCTTACTAAGTGATTTAACAAAGTATTAAGAAATTGAATCCCCTAGAAAAATAACATAAGAATGTACTAAAATGTTTATGTATATAAACTTCCATTGCAAGTTTATAAATTGGCCAGTCAAAGCCATGTTATAGTGAAAAACTGCAAACTCTTAGGGGCATAATACAACAAAATTGTATTTATTCCTAAACTCAATCTCATGCAAGTGATTCTCCTCCAAATAATAATTCAGTGGCCCAAGATCTTTGTATCCCGTGGCTTTCAGTGCACCCTGGCTTTATCTGGCCAGCAGTAGTAGACAGTCACCCCTTCACAAAGATGACAGCCCCAAATTCTATGCAGGCTTTGGGCAGTGCTGCTCAGTCCTTTCCATAAGATCTGGAGGTAGTAGCTGAGGGTCTGGCAACCTCTGACATAAAAATAAAAGTTATCTGCCTATCACTGCCATATTTTAAAATAGAAAATAATGAAATTGAGTCAGAATAACCGTAACAAGTATTTCCATTAAAAAATAGGAAGCATGAGAGAAATAAAGCAGTCATTGATCTGTGAGAATTTTGAATACTCTGGCTTCTCTAGAAAAATATAGATTGAAGAATAGAGGTGAAAGGCTGCTTAAGTCTTAAAGAGTCAATATATTGTTTTAGAGCTTTAGATACAGTTTTTCAGTCAATACAGTTCCCTTATCCAGACAGTAGGCTTCTGATATATTAGAATTTACTCAGCTTTTTGTGACGAAATGATACCAAGAGATCTTTCCTGGATACAATTTTCATATACAATGTATTTCTGTACTTTCTCACTCTCATGCTGTTCTTTCTCAAATTTCTTGAAATTACTGGATTTTATTTTTTTTAAATTTTATTTATTCATGAAAGACAGAGAGCCAGAGAGCCAGAGACATAGGCAGAGGGAGAAGCAGGCTCCCTGCAAGGAGTCCGATGAGGGACTTGATCCTGGACCCTAGAATCACACCCTGAGCCAAAGGCAGACGCTCAATCGCTGAGCCACGCAGGTGTCCCAAAATTATTGGATTTTAACGAGAAGTCCATTTGATGTGTTCTATGAGTCACTGAGTAGTTTTCCTGGGTCTCCACTCAAGAGTCTTTTCAAATGTTATTCCTTATATTTATAATCTAGAAGCACTTGTTTCCCAATCCTGGGAGAAGGAGTCTTTTAGACTCCTCATTCAATTTCTTCTATGCTTGCAAACTGATCCAGTCTTTCCCAAGCCTTTCCATTCTTGCAATGCCTTCCCAAATGGGCACAAGAAAAACCAAGACAGAAGGTTTGCATTTTGTTCTTAGTCCAACTTCCTTAGAGGTGCTCCTGGGATGGCAGGTGCTGGTGCTGATCTGGGGCAATACTTTGATCAAAGCTTTTACCCTGAATATTTACAACTTCTGATACTGATTTCTTAGTGACTGATGTCCAGGTAAGTAACACCAAATCGTGTATCAATACCACACCTTGTATCAACTTTTCTGTTAGTGTAGGCAGTGTGTGGCAGAGTCAGAAAAATTTTAATGGCTCAGTGGCTCATCAGAAAAGTCTATTTCTCACTCATTTGAAATCTAACGGCAGGTCAGGTGTCTGTCTTCCAAGTGGTGATGCTAGAACCCAAACTCATTATTGTATGTATATATGTTTTAACTCTCATTATTGTATCTTATGTCTCTATCATAATGCAGCTTCAAAGTCAGGCTGGTGTCATCCACCAGGCAGATTGAACAGGGAGGCTTGGAGGAGTGGTGAAGTTGGAAGGTAAATTGTACAAGATGTTCTAGTGCTCAACCTGGAAGCAACATATATAACTTATGTTTACATTCTTTTGGTCTGAACCCAACCAAATAACTGCAAAAGAGGCTGGAAATGTAGTCTTATGTTTCTACAAAGACAAAATGGGACTGGTGAGCATCTAGCCAATCTTTTCAATAACAAGATCATTCTCAAGAAATCAGTTCAAGTAATACCATTAAGAATAGCATACTGAAGAGAAATTCTAGAACAAACAAATTGGGTGTATACATATACAAGTGTATGCACACATACATTCATGCATTTAATGGGTATTGTGGACACTTACCCATTGGACATAAAGTCCTTAGTTGCTAATTTTGCCACCTTCTCTGTGTTATTCTAAAAGAAGAAGCTCAATTCCAAAAGGACAAACGGGCACAATTTTAAAAGTTGTTCTCTAGCCATAGGGTAAAGCCCCTAGTTATAGTATGAGTCATCATGCTTCCCCGAGACTGAAATTGTCAAGTAGAATTTCTGAGGGTTGGGTAACACTCTCCATGTGGAAATATAAGGGAATGCAGGGAAAGAAAGAAGGAGGGAATTCCTAATGACGTTTTCTGTGGAAAAACCTGCTGTTCTTTTTCTGTCTATAAAAAAGAATACCTGAGGCTACAGAGTTCCTTTGCTGTCCTTTCTGACTGGGCTCTGCCTTTATTTTTAAATGTGTATTTCTTTTTAAAATGAAGGAGAAAAGAGATGCACCTGTGGCTTTAAAATCATCAGTTAATAAGTGATGACTAAGTGCCTTTATCAGTTATTAGTCACATATTTTCCCATGTTTAGCAAAAATGGAATTTTCCCCATTAGTTATTAGTGGCATTTAACCAAAATAATTATCTCCCTTATGCAGTTGTGTTAGCAGTTGAAAGTTCTATTTTAGCTCTTTTCTATGAATACAGCAGAACAACATCTTAATTTCTGTGAACCAAATTGTCTTAACCTTGCAAAATAGAGTAAATTCATTTGCATTGCCATTAATAAAATAAGCACATGTTAAGTGCAGCAACGTGGGTGGTTCTGTTCACTTTTATTTTCTTCTCTATAATACGAAGCTTCCACAGTTGTGAATCACCACAGTGGTGCCCTTTCCTGAGCATAATGACAATTGGGTAGATCATTCTGAATCAGTTCCCACTTGACCTAATGGTTAAGAGTTGACAGACCAGTAACTACATTCTGGCTTTGTCCTGTACAAGCAGCTAGAATAATCTTGGGACAATCTCATTATCCAAGCTTGTTTTGTTTTGTTTTGTTATTATTTATAAAATGGGATTAATAAATTATCATATGTGTCATATAATAAGTATTCAGTAATATTCGGTGACATTGTTTGACACACATTTTCTTTCTAATCTCATGTAATGCAATGACAGATTTAGGACAAAGTTTATTTGAAAAAATCCACTGCAGATGAATCTGTAAAGTATTTACTACTTGCCACCCTTGGAGGCATAAAGAGATAAACAAACAAAAAACCCAGTCCCTGCCTTTGAAAAATTCACAATCTAGTGGAATAGATGGATATTGCAATATGGTAATAAGATATTGCAATATGGTAATTCATGATGTCTAACAAGGAGATCAAGGATTCATTTTAATGGAGTAGGTCTGAAAAAACTTCAAAGAGGAAGAATGATTTACATGAGAGATACATGGCTAAGTCAAGGTCATCTTACACAGAGAATAACTTGTGTAAGGGGCTAGTAGTATGACAGTGTGGGATGCCGATGCATTGTAAGTCATCCAATATAACACTGTCCCTGGATGGCATGTGTGTAGCAGACAGTAGTGGAAGAAATAGCTCCTTGTGCCATTTAAAATACCAGTGGGCTAACATTGAAGTACTTGAAAATGATACTAGATTTGCCAGTATTCACTGATAGGTTTTAGAAAAGACCTCTCCCTTATTTTTATTTCAGGTAAGCAGAGAAAACAGGGTGGGGGAGAGGGGTATGACAAGGGCAGAAAAATAACTCCAGTCCTCAGAATCCAGTTTTTAGAATAAAGCCTACATTGATAGATTCCTTTATATAATAAATATATTTGAGAACACCTTGTGGGTGAAAGAATTCAGTTGGTGAAGTGAAAAACTGGCATTTTTTTCTCAAACACTTTTTGTCTTAGTTATTTAGTGTTACTATATACTATCTTGAGACATGTTATTGCTTGATTTTTTTAATGAAAATATAATATGGTATGTATACAAACACAAATTTGTATTTATATATGTGTATATAACATATGTAGATACTGTTTTCAGGTATATATGAATATATAAATATGAATTTCTATCTCTCATCTTTTTTTTTATCTATCTAGATACTAAGCTCCCTGATGGTAAGGATTATGTATAACATTCTTTGCCTGCCCGATAATAAATATTCCACAAAATTCATTAAATATATAAATGTATAAGTTGTAAATAATCACATATTTATCAGAGAATGCTTCTTTCTCAACCCTGCCATGTTTTTTCCTTGATTTCTACCCAGGATTTCTTGTATTATATTTTATACTTTCCATTATGATCATTCCATTGCTGTCTCAGAATATCATAATGTTGGTCTTGGCGAAGTGTAAGAGCTTAGTAAACATCATCATCATAATAATTTGTTGAGTGCTAACTGTATGCTCTATTTAGTTCTTTATTTCCATTTCACATAGTAATCTTACAAGGAATTATTGTTACCTATCATGGAGTATTCAAAGAGGTATGCAATTGACTGAAGACCACATAAGCAATAGTTGGATCACTCCTTCTCATTCTCAAAAAATTCATTAATATACTACTTTAGAGCTCACAAAATACTTAATAGGCATTATTTCATTTAAACATCAAATTTCCTGCTGTGATAGATAGTCACCAGATTTTGTAGATGAAGGAACTGAAACAGTGAGGTTAAGTGATTTCCTGATGACATGTATCTGAAAGATGACAGAGTTTGTATTCCATTCCAGGTTTTCTTTTTAGCTACCCTATGGTTATTCCACAACTAACAACAAAATAAAGCCTAATTGGGTAGGCTACTTTTACTACTGGAATCTTAGAGGCAACTCTCAGTATTTCTTTGAGCAAATCAAACTGAGCATACAGCTTTAAGCAAAAACCAAAACCAAAACAACAACAAACAAAACCCAAAACAACAAGAATAAATAAGTTCTTCTCATCAGAAGGTTAAATATTTTTAACAAAAAACTTTTATTTTAATAAACTCTTCTCATTTAAATATCAATTCATTATGACCATCTACACAACCCCTTAATGAGAAGCAAATTAAGTTGTTTGAAAATAAATTCAGTAAACTGTTTTTCCATGGACCAGTGGCAGCAGGAAGAGAAAGTGATTGTGCCAGGCTGTTGGCTGACTAGAGCTAATGGCATTCAGTCTTGTGAAATGGATATTAATGATTCTACAGTGTTTAACTTGTTTTGCCTTGATGGATTTTCCCTTTCTGAATTAATGTCTGTCTGCTCTTGATTAATTTAGAGTGATTGTACTGCAAGTCAGTTAATTACATTTTCTTTCTAAAGTCAAATATCATTCATTGTGATGAAGGCAGTCATTTTGATTTCTCACAAAAGTAGTCCCTAAGTGCCTCAAGTTATAGATCTAACAAATTTAGTAGGAAAAGTTCTTCATCCAGAAAGGCTGTATTAAAGTCAGAAAAGCCTTGTCATAAATCCCATTTTGAACATTACCCTATAACTTCCCAAGCAGAGCTATTTGAGGTATATGTTGCGGTGTCTCAAACCAGAGACTTCCACTACCTGTTGTATAAGATATTTTTTAAAAAATCTTGTAAACTCTTTGCTCCAGGACATGATAATGTAGGCAAAAGAGTTTTAAAATACTTTAACATTCCCGGAGGGAGAAAATAGGATATTGTAAAGAGAGCAGTAGATTCAAAGTAAGAAAAGTCTAGATTTTTCTTGTAATATTAATTGAATATGTGATCTAGTTTCTTTCATAAGTAAAATAGGTATTATAGTGCCTGACTTCTAGATTTAGAAACTGTTGCAAGAATCAAGTGACCTTTGAAAGAATACGTTATATGTACAATGTAGATGTACAGTGTGATTACCACTATTTTCCTAGGTAAAAATTTTCTTTTAAAAATCATTTTTAGGGGCACCTGGGTGGCTCAGTGGTTGAGCATCTGCCTTTTGCTCAGGTTATGAGCCCAGGGTCCTTGGATTAAGTCCCACATCAGGCTTCCCACAGGGAGCCTGCTTCTCCCTCTGCCTATGTCTCTGCCTCTCTCTGTGTGTCTCTCATGAATAAATAAATAAAATATTTTAAAAAATTTTAGTATAATTGGCATACAACATTATATTAATTTCAGATGTACAACACAATAATTTAGCATTTGTATACATTACAAATTATCACTTCAATAAATCTAGTACCATCTGTCACTATACAAACTTAACAATTTTTTGTCTTGTGAAAATTAAGATTTGTTTCTTAGCAACTTTCAAATTTGTAACAATATTAATGACTATAATCACCATGATGTGCATTATATCTTCATGACTTATAACTGGAAGTTTGTAACTCTTGTCCCATTCACCATTTTGCCCACCCCTCAACTGTCCCTCCTCTGGCCACCACCAATATATTCTCTGTATCTATGAATTTTTGCTATATTTTGTTGGTTCATTTGATTTGATTTTTAGACTTCAAAATATTTTATGGTGAAATTATATGGTATTTGTCTTTTTCTAATTGTCTAAAAACTCTCAAGATCCAACCATATGTCAGAAATGGCAAGATTTCTTTCTTTTTTATGGCTGAGTAGTATTGATGGATGCTTAGGTTGTTTACATATTGTGGTTATTATAAATAATGTTACAATTAACATAGGGGTGCATATAGCTTTCTGAATTAGTGTTTTCTTTTTCTTTTATGTAAATACCCAGAAGTAGAATCAATGGGTTGTATGTTTTTTCTATTTTTACTTTTTTGAGGACCCCCCCTACTGTTTTCCAAAGTGGCTGGACCAATTTACATTCCTACCAACAGAGCACCAGGGTTCCCTTTTCTCCTCACCCTCACCAGCAGTCCTTATTTCTTGTCTTTTTGATGCTAGCCATTCTGACAGGTATAGGGAATATATCATTTTGTTTTTTGTTTGCATTTCCCTATTGTTTAGTGATGTAGAACAACTTTTCATGTGCCTGTTGGCCACCTATGTGTCTTCTTTGGAAAAATATCTATTTAGATCCTCTGTCCATTTTTCAATCAGATTTTTTTAATTATTATTGAGCTATGTGAGTTCTTTATATATTTTGGATATTAATCCTTTATAGAATATTTTCCAATATTTCTCCCTTCATTAGTTTGTATTTTCATTTGTTGATTGCTTCCTACACTGTGCAGATGCTTTTTAGTTTGATTTAGTCTCATTTATTTCTTTTTGCATTTGTTGCCCTTGCTTGTGGAGTCAGATTCAAAAAATACATCACCAAGACCAATGTCAAGAAACTTACCACCTATATTTTTTAGTAGGAGTTTTATGGTTTCTGATCTGAAATTCAGTTCTTTAATCCATTTTCATCTGATTTTTGTGTATAGTGTAATGTAGTCATTTCATTCTTTTGCATGTAGCTGTCTAGTTTTCCTGTCACCATTTATTGAAGAAATTATTCTTTCTTCAGTATATATTGTTATCTTCTTTATTAGAGATTGATTGACCATATATGCATGGGTTTATTTCTGGGCTCTCTATTCTGCTCCATTAAACTCTGTTTCTACACCAATATCACACTGTTTTGATTATCATAGCTTTGTAATGTAGCTTTAAGTCAGGAAGCATGATGCCTCAGCTATGTTCCTCTTTCTCAAGATTGTTTGGCTATTAGGGATCTCTCATGATTCTATACAAATTTTAGGATTGTTTGTTCAATTTCTATGAAAAAATGTCATTGGAATTATAATAGGGATTGCATTGAATCCATAGATTTCTTTGGGTAATATGGACATTTTTATAACATCAATTCTTTCAGTCTATGAGCATGAAATATCTTTCCATTTATTTGTCTTCCTCAGTTTTTTTTTCATCAATATCTTAAAGTTTTCCAGTGTACAGGTCTTTCACATCCTTGGTAAAATTTATTTCCAACTAATTTATCATTTTTTATGCAATTATAAATGGAACTGTTTTCCTTTTTTTCTCTTACTGATAGTTTGCTATTAGTGCATAAGCATGGAACAGATTTTTTATATTGATTTTATGCTGTGCAACTTTATTGAATAAATGTATTAGTTTTAACAGTTTTTTGCTGGAGTCTTCAAGATTTTCTATACATAAAATCATATCATCTGCAAATAGTAGTAGTTTTACTTTTCCCTTCTGTTCTGAATGACAGCCTTGCTGGATAAAGCATTCTTGGCTGCATATTTTTCCCATATATCATTCCACTTTCTTCTGCCCTGTAATGTTTCTGTAGGTGGGTCTGCTGTTAACTTTATATATCTACCCTTGTAGGTTAAGGACCTTTTGTCCCTAGCTTCTTTCAGAATTCTCTATTTATCTTTGTATTTTGCAAGTTTCACTACGATATATCTTGGCTTGACCTGTTTCCTTTGATTTTGATAGGAGTTCTCTGCCTTTTAGACTTAGTACAAAGATAAAGCATAGTGAAACTTGAATGTTATGAAAACGTGTTACGTTTCCTGCTCCTGAAAGTGATGCTATATTAAAAAGGGGTCATACCCTATCCAGGGCATGACACTTCAGGAACTGTTTTTGGTGCATGCTGTTTTGTTTTGGCAGCTCTTTCCCACATTTCAGTCCTCTACAGAGTTTCTCCTTGCTTGCAGTAGAAAGTGTTTGAGCCTTTAACTAGGTGTACTTTGATTTGTTTGTTAAAATAAACCTGATAAATACATAAAAATCCAGTCTAAAAAAAGAGAAAAAGAAAAGGAACAAAAACAAGCAAACCAACAGATAAAAATCTATAAGCCTGATTCCAAAGGAAAAACAAAACAAAACAAGCCTGAAATCCTGGTCCTATTTCCACCAGAACTGAAACTGAGGCTTTGGTGCAATTCTGTAACCAGTATATTTTGTACATGTCAGGGGCCTGTGTTGGTCGTCTGGGAGAGAGGCCTGCTGTGCTGGAAAGATCTGACCTGCCCCAGTAAAGTTGCCCTTGCAGGCCACAAGGCAGGGGGATTTGGTGTAAACAGTTCCAGCCTCCACTGGGGGTGCTATGTTGTTCACCGAAGTCCAAATGTGCTAGTGATTGGGGTGGTGGTGCTGGTGGTGGTGGAAGATGGCATCACTCTGCCCTCTCATTTTCAGGGAGAGGAATTGGTGATCACCGCTACTCAGAAAGCCTTCACAGAAAAGTAAGCAATTTCCCCTCCTATGTCCCTGGTTCTCTGTCAGATCCTGCCCTCAACTTGTCCATGCCCAGGCCATTGGCCCACCGTGTGCTACAGTTCTCCTGTGTTTTATCTCTCTGGCATACAACTGGGATTCAAAATTCCAAATCCTAAAGGACCTGGCAAGGCAGGGACCTGCTCCCTTTTCCCAGAGGAAAGCCTTGCAGTGCTGTGCCCAGTGCTGCTCTGTCCCAGAAAAACAGTCATATGGCTGTGCGGGTTCCTGGATTCTGTGGTGAAGAACAGCAAAAGGTTGCAACCAGGTTATCTCCTCTTTGCATATACCTCTCTCCCCTACTGTTGAATGGCTGCTCAATGGTGCCTCACAGGACTCTTGTCCTTGGAGAGGCAATTTACTCTCTTCCAAATGTACACTTTGAAGGGGAATATTCTTTCCCAGTACAACCCAGGGGATCCCCACACCATACTGTCTGCCATCTGCTCCCAGGCCTCTGTCTTCCCTCTCCCCAGGATCATGGCTGTCTGCCAGCAAATGGAGTGGACCTGTAAAATTTAGTGGATCTTAGAATTTGAGATCCACTATTTGCAAAAAACTTGGCATAGTCTATTCCTCTTGATTCCCAAGTCATGGGGGGAGTGTTTTTCTTGCACAAACCCAATGTACTGTTCTCTCTCACTGTCTCTCCCTCTCTCCATGTCCTCTCTCCAAGAAAAGTGTTCCCACCTCCTCCACAGCACTGCAGCTTTTCTCTCTTTCAATTCATATCTCTGAATTCACAGCCACCATGTTCTCTCCTTCTAATTGTGCAGATTGTTCTCTTAATCCTTATATTGATTTCCTAGTTGTTGAAAATGTTTTGATACCTATCTAGTGAGGGATAAAGCAAGCCCATGGTCTCCCTACTACTCTGCCATCTTAATTCTTCCCCTCTCAATAGTTTTACTTTTTATCCCTTTGGAGCTTTTTATTTCTTTTCTTGTCTAATTGCTCTGGCTAGAACTTCTGATACTATGCTGAATTTAAGTGGTAAGAGTGGGCATCTTTGTCTTATTCCTGATCTTAAGGGAAAAGCTTTCAGCTTTTTGTCAATGAGTATGTTAGCTGTGAGTTTACATGTCATATACGATAAATGTTTCATATATGTCTTTATTATGTTAAATATATTCTGTCTATACCCCCTTTGATGAGAGGATTTCTTTTTAACATAAATGGATATTGAACCTACTTTTTTATTTATCTATTGAGATGATCATATAATTTTTATCTTTCATTTTGTTAATGTGGTGTATCATATTGATCAATGTGAGGATATGGAACCACCCTTCCATTCCTGGGGTAGATCCCACTTGATCATGATGTATGATATTTTTAATGTATTGCTGAATTTAGTTTGTTAATATTTTGTTGAGGATTTCTGCATCTATGTTCATCAGGGATATTGGTTTGTGATTTTTGTGTGGTATTTTTATCTGTTTTGGTATCAGAGTAATGCTGGCTCTGTAAAATAAGTTTAGGAGCATCCTCTCCTCTTCAAGTTTTTGGAAACATTTGAGAATGTTATGCATTAAATATTCTTTGAATCTTCAGTGGAATTCACTGGTGAAGCTGTTTGATCCTAAACTTTTGTGTTTTGGGAGTTTTTGATTACTGGTTCAATCTCCTTACTAGTGATTGGTCTGTTTGAGTTTTCTATTGTCTTAGAAAACTGTGTGTTTCTAGGGATGTATCCATTTCTTCTAGGTTGTTCAATTTGTTGGCATATAAGTATTCATAATAGACTCTTATAATCCTTTATATTTCCTTGGTATCAGTTACAGTTTCTCCCATTTCATTTCTGACTTTGTTTGGGCCCTCACTCTTGTCTCTAGTCAGTCTAGTTAAAGGTTTGTCCATTTTGCTTTCAAAGAACCAGCTCTTAGTTTCATTGAATTTTTCTGTTGTCTTTTTTTGATCTCTATTTCTTTTTCACTCTAATATTTATTATTTCCTTCCTTTTACTAACTTTTGTTTTCATTGTTTTCCTTTCTTTCGAGTTCATTTAAGTGTAAAATTAGACTTACTTGAAAATTTTCTTTTTCTTTTTTTTTTTCTTTTTTTTTTTAGCCTAAGACTATATTGCTATATTTGCTATAAACTTCCCTCTTGGAACTGCTTTTGTTGCATCCCATAGATTTTGATATATTCTATTTCCATTTTCATTTGCCTTGATATTTTTTGATTTCTTCATTGACATATTGGTTGTTCAGGAACATGTTGTTTAATTTCTGCATATATGTGATTTTTTTTCAGTTTTCTTCTTGTAATTGTTTTTTAATTTCCTCATTGTGGTTGTAAAAGATGTTCAATATAATTTCAGTCTTCTTAAATTTATTGAGACTTGATTTGTGGCCTGGAATATGATCTATCTTGGAGAATGCTTCATGTGCTTGAGAAGAAATGTAATCTGCTGCTGTTGGGTATAGTATTCTGTATATATCTATCTATTAAGTCCATCTTGCCTAATGTGTCTTTTAAGGCCAATATTTCCTTATTGATTTTTCTATTTAAATGACCTATCCATTGATGTAAGTGGAGTATTAACATCCCCTATTTTTATTGCACCACTGTCAATTTCCCCCCTTATGTCTGTTAGTATTTGCTCTATATATTTAGATGCTCTTATGTTGGAATCATAAATATTTAAAATATCTTCTTGTTAGATTGAACCTTTTATCATTATACAATGCCCATTTTTATCTTTAATTACAGTCTTTGTATTGAAGTCTACTATATATATTCATATATATATGAATGTTGGGGATGTTAATACTCCACTTACATCAATGGATAGGTCGTTTAAATAGAAAAATCAATAAGGAAATATTGGCCTTAAAAGACACATTATATATATATATATATATATATATATATATATATATATATATATATCTCCCAGCTTTCTTTTGGTTTCTGTTTGCATGAAACATCTTTTTTTCATCCATTCATTTTCAGTTTATGTGTGTCCTTACATCTGAGGTGGGTCTCTCATAGGCAGCCTATATATGGGTCTTGTTTTCTTACCTGTCCAGAAACTCTATGTTCTTTGATTGGAAAATTAGTCCATTTACATTTAAAACAATTATTGATAGGTAAATACTTATTTCCCTTTTGTTATTTGTTTTCTGTTTTGTAGTTCCTCTCTTTTCCTTTCTTCCTTTACTTTCTTCCCTTGTAGTTGTGATGACTTTCTACCTAATTATGTTTAGATTCTTTTCTCATTATCTTTTGCATATTTATTACAAGTTTTTTCATTGTTTGTCATTACCACCAGGCTCACATATATTAGCCTATTTTAAGCTGATAGCAAGTCAAGTTTGAATGCATTCTAAAATTCTGCATTTGCACTCCCTGCTAATGTTTTATATTTTTGATGTCAAATTTTACATGTTTTTATTTGTGTATCCCTTAATTAATTATTTTAGTTTGTTTTCCTACTAGGCAACAATTCTCCTGTGATAGGCTTCTTTCCTCTCCCTAAAAATCAGACTTTTTGGAGCAATTTAGGAGGTCAAGATCATACCCAGTTCTGCCATTTCACTGCTTGCATGTTATCAGATAATTTAAAAAATGGATCTTTTCAGATTTTAAGTTCATTATCTTTTAGACTGTATTTTGCATTTTAAATGGTAACTATTCTCTTATAAATATATTTTTATAGGATTAAAAAATTCAGATGTTGCAATGGCTGGCAAAGCAATACTGTCTGATGATTTAGGATTTCAAACTTGGAGTCAGCCAGACCTAAGATCATATCTGAATTTCTCTATTATTAGATGTAAATCCTTGGGCAAATCACCTAAATTTTAGGTTTAAATTTCCTAATCTGTAAAGTGTGGCTGGGAATGTCAACTACCTCATAGTACTATTGAAAGAACGCAGTAAAATGAATGTGAAGGACTCATTATAACCCCTTGCTTTATATTTTACTCAATAAATGATAATTCTATCTTCACATAAAACAGATTTTATTTTTGCTGATAGTCACTTTCCCGACAATTTTAGTAATCTTAATCCTCAGAGTTGTCTAAAAGTCAGTTTAGCCTCAGCAATCATCAGTACCAATTAATAAGTAGCTGAAGGCCTTAGCCTTGCAGTTCTCACTGTAGGGTGCTTGTGGGTTGCACCTCCCACTTTTCCATTTGTTATATGCATCAGGCCTTGCATCAGATCATCACCATCTATATTTTACTGGGTAAATATAGTTAGGTATTTTCCCTTACATGCCTGAATATGTCTGGCATTGTCCTTGGTACTTCGCATAACTTAATCTCATTTTGGCTTTATAACCACCCTGCAAAGTAAATACTTTTTACAATTTTACAAATGGAGAAAGTAAAAAAAAATTAAAAATTAGGTAATTCTCCAAGGTCACAGAACTGGTAGGTGGCAGAATTAGTATTCAAACCCAAGGCTCTTTACTCTGGTGCTGCACAATTTATTTTGGTCATGCATCTGAAAACAGTCAATTCCTTAAAGATACAAGTTTTTGAGACACAGCTATTCTGATGGATGTCTATCTAAATTTTAATTGTAATTATTATATTAGGGAGGTAGGATTTCAAATCAAATTTGGTTTATTCCTTATGCTTTAAAAATATTTTTTCATGCTTTTACCAGTATGCACCTATTTTTAGAAAATAGTATTTTTTAACTGACTAGCTCATAGTAAAATTTTATCTCCTTTCAGGTGATCCTTAGGAACTAAAAAAACTATGCACTTAGTCGAGGCTGGTTTTCAGCTTTACTCATTATCAAGCTTGACCCATAACTATTGTTCATGCAAATAGAGTACTCTTTTTAGAAAGGGTGATTCATTATAAGGCAATGTGATCTGTCTGTCTCCACAGTCAGAAATAAATGTGGAGGGACAATAGAAAGAAGCCACAAAGCAACCACTTGTTTTGCCTTTAAATTTGAAAGCTCTTTTTGCTGACAAACAGTAGTTTCCTTTTCTTTTTTAAGATGACAAAGATTGTTTTATAATTAGCTTATATACCTGAAGATCTCCAGGTTCAAATAGTTGTGGGCCCTATGAATGCAAATGGTGAAAATATGTCTGTCTTTTTTTCTTACTAACAGTAAGTGCTCTCTGTGAGATGTCTCCAATGACCTCCTTCCAAGAAACTGCCCATTTCCAAAATTAGCCTATAGGAGATTAGTGATGAGAAAATGGAATTTAGAGTCAGAAGACCCAGGTAGGAGTCCTGTCTTGTCACTAATTATTGTACCTTCAGTCATATGGTATAATCTCTCTGAACATCAAATTCTCCATCATTTATTTGTATATTTAACAAATACTTATTTCTATTATGTGCCAGTTATTTTTCTATGTGTTGTGGATAGGATACTAACCATAAATCAGTAAAGGTCATGATATCTTGTAGTCTTCATTTTGGTGGGTTAGGGAAGCCTTTGTTAAATAGTCACACTGAGAAACACAAATCTGCTAAGACTTCCAGAAGGAACTTTCCTATAATGTTAATTTGCAGAAGTGGAATAGTTTGGAGAGTTCCCTGAGAAAATGATGTTTAGTTAGAATGTAAGAAAATGAAAATCAACTAGGTAGAAGGGTTGGGGAAGAGAAAAATGGAGGAAGAAAAGAAAGAATATTCCCCATGCAGGCAAAAGATGTGCAAATGCCTGTGGGAGGAGGGAGCATGGCTTATCGAAGCAGTTGTGTATAGCTGAGAGTTCAGTGTGGGTAGGAGAATGGTGCAGTTAAAGGATGACAAGTAAGGAGGTGAGGAAGGGACAGTAGTGATCCTCAAATGTTCATTTACTCATGTATGTATTTCCCTCCCTTTCAGTTGGGTGAGTTATGTGAATGATGTCACATTTGGGCAAAGGAAATTAAAGCCATGCACAATTATCTAGTCTCTCTCTCCCTCCTATGTTGAATGAGGACATCTTATATTGTATAGGCTAAGTTGCTTGGATGTAAGTCATTGTTTGAAGGACAGTTGATAGGGAAGATTGGATAACTCTGTGGCAGACATTGTGTAAGTAAAAAAAAAAAAATTTGCTGTATTAGGCCACTGATATTTTGGGTTTCTCTATTACCACAGCACAACATAGTGTATCCTGACTATTACAGATGATGTCAGACTACACGGAGTCTTACATACTAAACAATGATTTGGCTCAGTTTTTTAAGACCAATGGAGAGCACTGAACTGTCTTTAAAAAAGCAGAAATCAGATATTTTTTCTTTGAAAAAAAAAAAAAGATTCCTTAATAAATATTTTAGGTAATGATGAGAAAATTGAGGCTAAGAGATTTTTGTTAACTGTAAAATAAAAATCATAGCTGTTTTTACTATCCTCCCAAGAATGTTGAGGAGACCAAATACAAATAACTAAATCTGGTATTGTGCAAAATGCAGACCATCAAACATTCTGGATTTTTGACATGGCTCTATTGTCTCAGCTGCTGTTTTCCCTTTGCCCTAGAAGCCAGCATTTTTGATCAATCTGCTATTCTGTGTGTGGCTGTAATCCTCATACCAAAAAGTAATTCTGTGAAATTGGTTAGGCTGATCTGCCCTGCAGTCAATAACAATTTAGTATATATGAATTTAGAGTGGAAAATTGCTTAATGGGAAAGTCTTCGAATGTTTCAGAATGAAGTTTTCAGTCTACACCCTTATTGAAGTGCCATGTGTTACCTTAACTCAATCAGAAATGAGATATTCTTATTTCTTTATCTTTCAGTAATCATTGGGAGTTTGGGCTGATAAACAAACCTGGAACCCAGCTGAATACTGTAGAAATTTTAGAAATTGAGCTGTTTATGATATTTTGTTTTTATGGTATTTCTATAGAGTAAATAAGGGAGAATCTTGATTCTATGCTCTGTGAAATTGACAAAAACAGAGGGACATTTACTCAACAATGTACAAAAATATAGTACATTCTTTGTTTTAGGTATCGTCACACTGGTGCTAAGACTCAGCACATTCTATATTGCCAGGAACACTGCTGTCATTGATTCCTTAGGAATGTAGTCCTCCTACATTTACCTCAAGAACACCAAAATTCCTTCTGGTCCCTGTGACTCTAGGGTCCGCTCATCTTCACATAGCATAGCTCCTGTGCCTGATTCATAGTTACAAAGGAGGCTTCAGAAAATAACTATCTGCCATTTTGTCTTTCATAAGGGCAGGAGACAATGTTTGCTTTATCCAGTGCACAGCTCAAAAAATGGACAGATGCAACGAGTGAATGGGCAGATTTGTCATTTTCTTTATAAATTTCCAATTTAAAGCATAAACAAATGTTGTCTTACTGAACTATACTTGCCCTGGTAATGTTTTACACCCATTTTTAAAGGAACTGCGGTACATGAGAACAGTATTTAAATCAAGATCTGGAACATAATATGTGCCCAATAAACATTTGATAAATCAAGGTTTATAAATTTCAAATACTCAGGGTCATATTACATAAACATATTTGGATCAGAATTTGGATATAAATGTAAATCTTATGTGTAGTCCTGAGATTTTTGATCTCCTCATATAAGCATAATTATATTAACTACTATAGTATTTTTCTACTTACAGAAATATTAAAGATGTCAGTGTATTCTAGACATGTGGAAAAATGCTAGAATTGTCAGTTAGATATGACATGGGTAGCTTGATTTTCCTACACATTTTATTACTAGCCCAAATTCAACAGGAATGACTGAATCACTTATTTTGCCACTAGGTTGGCATAGTTTAGTTCAGATAGGAAGCAAAGAAACAGCTTAGCTTCATGGCAATTAACACAGAATGTCATTTATTGAACACTGACTCTGCATAGCAACAGCTGTTATATTTAAAGAGTAATCACACTCTAGGAAAGGTAACTGTTCTCCTGGAAGGCTCAGATTGACATTCCTATCATAAGCAATCTGAAGAATAAACATAAGTTGGTTACCTGGAAAATTTTATCCATTTTAGAGTTTTAAAATTTTCTAAAATTAGGCCAAGTGACTCTTATGGAAGGTAATCTGTAATAAAAGAAACAAACAAAAACCTGTAGTATTCTAAATCATTTTTCCAAGGGATAGAATCAAGGCTGTAACTCTAAATGATGCGACAGAAAAATATGACCATGTGTGACATCTGAGCACACAATGATTTTCTCTGAAAAAAGAAATAACTATAACCAAATTTGGTTTGAAGTAATAATGTAGATGAATTAGTATCATTTCATTTATTCTAAATTTTCTTCTCTCTTTTGACTAACCCTGGATACTATTTTCCTTGATAATTAAAAATTTAAAATTTTTATATGATTTTTATGTAGCAGGAACTGGACTTTCTGTGTGTTATTTCATCTAATCCATACAATAGCATTGTGGGTCAATATTGCTATCTTCACTACACAAAGAAACTTGCCTACTGAGTTAAAGTGATATAATACATGTCACACAGTTAATAAAGTTCAGAAAGCAAAATTGAGTCCAAGTCTGGCTGAGTTCAAAACATCAATTTATACTGGCCTACTATAATAATAATAATAATAATAACAATTGCTACTGAGTGAGCATATTTATTTATCTGTGTGTCTCTATATCTATGTAACTGCTGTACGTTGAGAAATGAAGACTGGAAGGGAATGATAAAGATGTCAAATCACTAATATGTATAATATGTTGTTTTCCTGCTTTTGAGGTCCTTCTCACACTCATTGCTGAGTAATTCCTATTTATACTTGATGACTCAGTGCAGATATCACTAGTTCTATTTTTAGTAGATGCCCCTCTTTACTGTACTTTTGTTATACCACTTATCATAATTAATTGCCATGTATTATATATTAATTTACATGATAAACTCCCTAAGCTATCAGCTCCCAGGGAACTGGGACTGTATCTTCTCTCTCTCCTCAGCAAGTGGTAAATGCCTTACCTCTTGAGTAAAGAACAAATGATACCTGGTCACAAACTTGATTGTCTTATACACAGGGATTCTAGCATTTGAGTATCTAAGATTGGAGATGTACTTATATATTAGTCATTTTGGCAGATCAAAACTGGCAACCTCTGAGCTGGAAGTAGCCTTTAGTGCCCTCCCTCACTTCCCAACACAATTATTTTAATTGAATTTTGAAGGTTTAAGTAGATTCTAATAATCTTTACCATTCTAAATGATTGCAGCCCAGTATGCACATCTGTGATCCCTTCCTAGACCCTGTAAGCATTTGAGTCTGTTATTTCTGCTCTGGATATTCCTTCATTAACCTAACTATGAATTTGTATATTATGCATCTAATGGGTTAGCCCATTTAGTTTAATGAGAATTTGGATTCAATCCCAGAATCAGTTATGTTTTATCTAATCCCTGTCCTTGCATTATGTTCCTAAATCATCATTATTATAAATATATAAATATCTCCAACACAATTCCATCCTTAATAGGAAAAAATCATAACAGTGACAAAAAAATAACAAGCAAACAAAAATTAACTGATGGAACCTACCATATTTGATAGTGAGATCTTTTCTCTAGAACTGCCATTATACTGTTAGAAATTAACTCTTTCCTGAGAAAATATACTCAAGTTTGGATTACCAAATCATATTACTGCTAATGATCAATATTCCTTAGAAATGTGTGTACTTCTTAGGATTAAGTGGGTTTGACCAAGTGTCCTTTCGCTTGATTGTGAGTTACTATTACTAATTAGTGATACTCTTTACATTTAAAAACAAATCAATGTGTTCTTTAGTCCAGTGTTAGGGATTCTTGTTTTCTTGTTGTTGTTCAAAATCTTAAAAGTGTATATGACTCTTACATATCATGCCCTTGATTATGAAGAATTCACTAAAATAATCATTATGGTTCATGTCATGAACTAGAAAGGAATGATTATTTCTGTTTTTTCTCCATCTCCTAGAGAGAGGGCAGGAAGACAAAAATGTACTACTTCTTTGAAAGACTCATGTATAATAGAATAGTATAACACTGAGTCTGATTTTCACTTACAGCTAAGCTTGGAATAATAAGATCCTTCAAAAGATCTCATGGGAAGAAATTCTCCTTGAACTACATTTGTTGGGGAAGAGGGAGGTAACAGATATGAGAGAATTACCCAGTGTTTCTAACTTTTCCTTAGTTATTCTTCTTCACTGGTTTATAGTTGAACTGAAAATACTTTATAATACAGTATTTAAAATTACATAATATATTAAGTTTTAAAAAAACAATTAGAGGAAGAAGTATTTTACTAAAGGGTTAGCTTTTAAACACTTACCCAAGCTATTATCCATGAGGATTGTGATGATAAAAGGTGTTTTTAAATTAATTTTGAAAAATTATGAGATGATCCTAGGAGTGTGATATTTGACATCATCATATATTTATCATGTGCCTGCTAAGTAGGGTTACAGTGCTGACCACTCTAGCTCCCACTTGGAATAAGATGGCACTAGTACCAAAAGTGCCCTTTTTGGTTTCAAGTTGTTTATAGTAGTTTATTTTATATATATGTATTTCATATGTTTTCTATGTTTAATTAAAATAATCGTCATTTGTTGTCTAGTTACAAAAGTAATACAACATGAGTTTTGCAGCATAAATTCTTAGAAATGATAATAGAGTAGCCCACTTATACAAGTATACACTGTATTTCATTTCTGTGATTCCCCTATTGTTTGATATTTATTTCATCATGAATCCTTCATTTTTGTTACAGCAGAAAATGCTGTGATGGACATCTATCAAATGTGTTAGGTCAAAAAGCAAGCATATTCTGGTACAGCCACCCCGGAAAACAGTGTGGAGCTTCCTCAAGAAGTTAAAAATAGAGCTACCTTATGACCCAGCAATTGTACTACTGGGTATTTACCCCAAAGATGCAGATGTAGTGAAATGCTGAGACACCTGCACCCCAATGTTCATAGCAGCAATGTCCACAATAGCCAAACTGTGGAAGGAGCCATGATGTCCTTTGACAGATGAATGGATAAAGAAGATGTGGTGTATATCTTCTGTGGTATATATATATGAATATTACTCAGCCATCAGAAAGGACTAATACCCACCATTTGCTTTGGCGTGGATGGAACTGGAGGGTATTATGCTGAGTGAAATAAGTCAGTTGGAGAAGGACAGTCATCATATGGTTTCACTCATATGTGGACTATAAGAAATAGTGAAAGGAATTATAAGGGAAAGGAGAGGAACTGAGTGGGAAAAATTAGAGAGGGAGACAAACCATGAGACTCCTAACTCTGGGAAACAAACAAAGGGTTGCAGAAGGGGAGGTAAGTGGGGGGTGGGGTAATTAGGTGACAGGCACTGAAGAAGGCACTTGATGGGATGAGCACTGGGTGTTATAACATATCTTGGTAAATTGAACTTCAATAAAAACAAATGTTAAAAAAAAAGCTGTACTTTTACAGTGGAGAATTCTGGCAGCTGCCACCTGTTTACCAAACGATCATACTTAGCAACACCAATAGATGAGACAATCATGAGACCAAAAAAAAAAAGCAAGCATATTATAAAAATTTTTGTAAAGAACATTCAAAATAGATGCTACCAACTTTAAATTTAATCTATCTGGAATTCATTTTGTATTGTTTGTAACAGAAGGATCTTACTGTTTTTTAATAATCAGGAAATTAACCCAGAACCATTAGGAAGTTCATCTTTTTATTGGCAATCTGAAATGTCACCTTTATATTAATTTAAATCCTATACTTACTTGAAACTAAATTTTCTATTCTGTTTCATTAATCATCTTGTCTATTCTTGTTCTAGTACCACATTATTTTAATTACTATGGTTTCAAGCCCAGTTAATATTAAATACATTACTTCATACATTAAAATCACATTTAAAAATTTTTTTTAGTCCAGATCCTTATCCAGATGATGTGAGAGGTCATAAAGGGATATGATAAGGACATGTTTAATTCACACCAGCTGTAACACCTTCCAAATATAGCAATCTCCCTCTTGAAAAAATGTCACCTACTATATTCTAAATGTATGGAGACTACTTTTCATATTGTAAAGAAATTTTAAGCCTGGCAAAAAGCTCCTTTACTCCATTTCTTGAAGAGAATAAAAATGGGATGAGTAGTAAAAACCCACACAAGTTTTCATCCAGTACCTTTTAATTTTGTTGGAAACACAAAGCCCATGTGACATAGATGAGTAGAGTTGTGGTTGAATTTTAACTTCCCCACTTGCTAGTATATAACTTTGTTTAATCTTTTTAATCTTATGAGCCTCATAACCCAGTAAAGTGAGGGATAAAAATAGTTCTTATATCATTTTTCCAAGTAAGCACTCAAAAAATGTAGATGTTGGTTATTGTGTGCCTTTGGATTCCCAAATTGTCACACACAAGGAATACATAGGTTAGAGATCAACAACCAGTCTTCTAAACACTGAAGGTGGGTTTGACACTGATAGACTTTTACTAGGAGAAAGTCTAAAATCAATCAACAAAGAAAATACAGAAATTTTTGTTTTTTAAGCTTTACATGTGTTTTCTGATTTTACAAAACCCATTGTATAAACCAGTTCACAAGAATGCAATTTTAAAGTATTTAAGTGTGTGTCTCTGTGTGTTATAAGAGAAAAAAATTCAGTGCATTAATGGGAAAAAATAATACTTAAGTGTAAACAGTGACTGTACCTAAAGTTGAAAGAACAAGGAGCAGACATTTCTGAGAATCTCGATAGGTCATATTTTGGCTTAAATCTTTAAATTCTGTTGTACAAATTCTCCAAGCATGCAGGTATAAGGTTTAAAAGAAACAAACAAACAAACAAACAAACAAAAACAAAGGTGAAGAAAAGAGGGAGAGAACGAAAAAGGGGAAAAAATAGAGGAGTATCTGCATATTTACTTGCCTGCCGAGCCAGGCTGGCCAGAGTTCCAGAACAGTACTCAAGCTGCCATATTGATAGGAGCCAAGGTTTGGCCTCTGCCCTGCTTTGTCAAGGAGACTTCAAATCACAGTCCCCTGAGCTTTGGGATAGTAGAGAAAACAGCTGAGCAGTATGCTCTGTTTGTGGTGTGAAAAATAAACCCTTGGCCAAAGGCACAGGCTGCAAACTTCCAACTAGCCCAGCCCCCAGCTCTGTGGAGCTGCTGTCAATTTTGATTAGCTTTTGTGACTCTGAGACTCCTCCATTCTATAAATGGCTCCATCCCTTCAGCCCTCCTTGCTCCTCCTATTGCTGGCTCCCTTTACTGTGTGATGAGCTGTCACAGCTGGTTGATCAGAATGCTACCCAATCAGCTGCTCCTCTTAGCCAGACCATTGACTGACCTTGTTCTGTCTTTGACTTTCCCATGCTTCTAATCCTCCTGCAGCTGAATCTCCTACTCCTGCTGTCTGATCACACTGCTTGTCTAATCAGCCTGGTAGACAGTTTGATTAGCTGCTCCTTCTTCTCCCACTGCCAGCTCTTCCTGCTGCTACCAGCTGTGCTCAGGGCCTTCTAGTACTCACCATCAATTCCTTCTGACCCTCCATTAGTGCTGCTGGCTGATCGACTTTATATTTTTTCTCAGCGGTGCTTTGATCGTCTATTGTCTCCCTCTGCCATGGTCCTCTGATGAGTCTCCTGATATCTTCCCCATCTGTCTCCTACAAGATTCTCTTGATGTTAATTGTACTATTATGGTCCTGTGGCAGGCACTTTTTCACTAGCCTTTCAGCCTGGGTCATCTCAGAGGCTACCTTTGGCAAGTAATAACATTTAAGTTCAGTTTCAGTGCCTGCTTCACAGGGTCTCTCAAATTCCAATAGCTGATGTTGTGATCTGACTCTCTGTATCTAATGAGCTGCACTGTTCCTGAGACGTCTGAACGTCTGAATTCTAGCTTATTGTTAATAGGTTTTGAGTTGTTTCCTGAGCATCATCTTCCACCTCATTTTCCCTCTGGGTAATACTTCTTTATAATAGTAATAATTTGAAACTGAGAAACTCTTTGGGTCCAAGTTCCATATTTTTTACAATTACCTGTATGACTTTAAATAAGTAACTTAATCTCTCTAGAACTTACTTCATTTCTAACATTCTTTCATTTATTTATTCAACTAATAGCTAATGAGTAACTACTATGGAAAGTCATTGAGCTTAAAGCTGAGGATGCATCTGTGAATAAGGTATGCAAGGTCCTTTAATATCTACAGTTTACATTTAAGAGTGAAAGTAACAGACAAACAACCAAACAAATAAGCCACTTCAAAAGTGGCAAGTGCTTCAAGAAAATAAAATAGGATAATTGAATAGAAAAAGACCTGGGAAGGAAGGGCTAATTTAGATTAGATAATCAGGAAAGGGATTTTTGAGAAGGCAATATTTGAGCTAGTACCTGAAGGATGAGAGAAAGGCAGCCATGTAATGATCTGGGGGAAGAATACAATGAGCAGAGAAAGCAACAAGTACAAGACCAGAAAAAAAAAAAAAAAAAGTTTGGCAAATAGAGGAATGTAAAGGCAGTTTGTCTGGAACATAGTGAACAAAGAGATTGGTATGAAGTAAAATCAAAGAAGTAGGAAAGGTCCAGATTTTATCAGACAAGAAAAGCTATGCTAGGATGTTGAATTTTATTCTAATTGTAATAGACAGTAATTTGAGGTTTCCTCTTGATCATTGCTATTCATGGAAATTTGTGTGTTGATAAAAGTGTTTTATATCTGTGCTGATATAGAAACCACTAGTCATATGCAGCCACTGGGTATTCAACATGGAACCAATGTGCCTGAGGAACTGGATATTTTATTATTATTATCATTTAAAAGATTTTTATTTATTTATTTTAGAAAGAGAATGGACATGGGGGCAGAGGGAGAGGGAGAGAAAGAATCCCAAGCAGATTCTCTGCTGAGCACAGAGCCCACCACAGGCTCAATCTCATGACCTGAGCTGAAATCAAGAGTCAGATGCTTAATCAACAAGTCACCCAAGCACCCTGGTATTTTATTATTTTTAATTTTAATTAATTAATGTAAATGGCCAGATACTATTGTAATTAATTAATGTAAATGTGCCTAGATATAATGGGTGCTATAGACAGATGAGGGTTGGCTTAGATAAAGAATTTTCTAATCTGTACCTTAGATCTCTTTTGGTCCACCCACCTCACAGGAGCAATGAATCTAACAGATTTAGGTTTGGAGTCCTTTCATCTTCTCATTTAATAATATAAACTCTATTTTTATCTGCTCTTTCAAGAAATTGCATTTGGAAAAGGATAGGCTGCTTTAGAAAATGTAGAAATCATTCAATGCTAGATTAACAACACCAGTGAAGTCAAAGCAAATGAATTTAAATGTTAGCTATACCACTTGCTAACTGGTTGCTATGGTCTGAATGTGTCTCTCCAACATTCATATGCTGAAATCACCCTCAAAGTGATAGTATTATGCCCTGGGGTTTGGGGCAGGTTATTAGGTCATGAGGGTGGGGTCCTTATAATTGGAATTACTATTCATTGTAAAAGAGATCCCATAGAGCTAGCTTGACCCTTTTACCACTGTGAACACAATGAAAAGATATATCTATGAATCAACTTCGCTAAATGCTAAATCTGCCATTGCCTTCATCTTGGGCTTCCTAGCTTCTAGAACTATGAGAAATACATTCTTTTTGTTTATCATCCATCCAGTCTCTGATACTTTACTATAACAGCCCAGATAGACTGAGACATAGGCAGAATACAAAACACTACCTTCATTTCCTTACCTCTAAAGGGAGATACAAATAATGATATCAACTTTATAGACCACTTGTGTTGATTAAATGAGATAACACAAGTAGAGTGTTTAGTAGAGTGCCAAACCCATAACATACACTCATATAGTAAGTATATATATTTCTAATTTAAGTATAATTGGCATGCAATGTTTTATTGGTTTCAGGTATACAACGTAGTGATGCAACTTCTTTATATGTTATGCTACCATCTCAGATGATAACTACATTTGTGGTAAAAAGCACTCAATAATATTGACCTCTACAATTACTGTTAGTTTGAGGTTGACTTGATCTGGAGCAGTTGTGTTTCTACTCCTGTAACTGGGAAGTCATCTAGTTTGACAATCTGAATATTTTAAAGGTCTTATTCAAGGTCACTCAACTATGAAGGATGTAAGCTGAGATTTGAACCTAGGTTTCCATGACTCTAGAGTTAGTGATACTAACCACTAATCCACTGGGCATTTATCTGAGTTCTATGAAGTTGTCCTGTGAACATGTTCTGTATATTAACAACAATGTACTCCAATAAATGCATATGGCAAAGGAAGCATTGTGAATGGTTATTATGAAAAGATATTCATCATAATTACAGTCTATTGGTGTTTAAATAATTAAACTTCTTTCAGGTGAATAAAAAAAATCACAACCCCATTCATTATTAAATTCTAAAATGTAGCCCCAAAGTTCTCAGTTCAAGCTATGGCAGTTCAGATATGGGTCTCTTAAGGCAATTTTGATATTTACTTCTCACTAAGAATTCCTGCTGCTCTTGTCAGTTAGATGAATAGCTTCCAAGGGCATTCACTTTTGAAATCACACCATATCTTTATTAGGTAAGAAGTATTGAAGCTAGGATTTGAATCCAGTGCCTGCCTGGTATAATAGACCCTGGAGTCTGAGAAAGCAGGTAATGTCTTACTCTACACAATGGGAACATTTATTTTCATTACCTGATCAGTGGTTGGGATGATTCAATGGAATCATATGGTTAAACTCTTTCTGATTTGTTTGGGTTGCAATTTCAAATTGTATAGAAATTACCTTTATTCAAGAAATTACTGGGTAATTGCAAATAAACAAAGCAAAGAGGAAGGAACAAAACGGATGCCTTCTCTAAAGCTGATGGAATAGGTAAGCTACCTGTGAGTCAAATGTCTTGAACTTTAGCTCTTTCAACAAGAGTGCACAAGCTTCTTGGATGATTTGTAATGAAATAATGAACTCAGGAAAGAAAACCTTACACTATCATTTTTCAATTGCTAACAGAAGTGAAGTTGAGCTTTAAAAGTTATAAAAGTTTTAAACTTATAAAGAAAGTTATAAAACTTAAACAGTGGCACTAATACTATTAATGGATTATTGTGAAGAAAGCTACAAAATCCTAACAATTTAAGCTTATGTAACATCCAAAATATCTAGCTTTAGCTGTTTTTGCTAAGCTCTGATTAATATATAATAAAGAATACCTGACACAAAAAAGGGAACTGATAATATTCTGAGCTTGAAAGCAAAAATGGACATGCTTAAACAAAGAATTATTGATCAGTATTTATTCCATGAATATTTATGGGATCCCATATTTGGCAAACACTGCTGTTAAATCTTTGAGAAACAGAGCAGGTTAGGTGAAGGTCTCTGCCTTCATGCAACTTCTATTCCAAAAGGGCAGATATATAATAAACCAAAAAAAAAAGAGTCTATTATTAATAAATAGCAATGATTAGTTCTAGGAAGAAAACTGTAATATACGTGAAGTAGTTGTGTGATGGGGTTATTTTAAACAAAGTAGTCACAGAGATTCTCCCTAAGAAATTGGTCTTTGATCAAGATTAAATGAAGTGAGGGAGTTGCTGTGGAAATTTCTGGGAGAGGATCATTCAAAGCAGTGGGAAGCCAGAAAGTGAGGAGTTCTGAGGAGGAATGAACTTGGTGCTTTGAGTGAAAAGAAGGCCAATGTGCCTGAAACCAAGTGAGCTGGGTGAAGAAGACAAGGTTGGGGAAATAGGTGTTTTTGTAAACCAGGATTGAAACTTTATTGTTGTATTGGAGGGTTTTGACTAAGAGGAATGACATAATATGATTTATTACCAAAAACATTTTGTTGCTGGATGGTAAATAACTGTATGGGGAAAGGTGGGAGGAAGGAGACTAGTTATAAGGTTATTATATTTTCCTATTATATATTTCCTAAAAATGAAGATGGTATGGACTAGAGGGGAGCTGTGAGAGTGATGAGAAATTGTCACATTTGGGGTATATTCTGCAAGATCAAAGAGCTTGCTGGTTTATATGTGGTTATGAAGGAAAGATGAATCTAGAAAGTGTTCACTATGTAATAAATAAAAAGTTGCTGAAGAGACCTTTTCAAAGTTTATTACAAGTACTGGACACAGAGTACAGTGTCTGGCCCATATTAAATTTCAAGTAAGTGGTTAAGAGTTATTTTTATTATCATTGCTTCCCAAGCATATATTATTAGGCTCTAAATAGGTGAATGTATCAGATAGTCCCCTTGGTTTTATAATAAACAAATATCAAAAATATAACAGCAATTAGTAATTCCCTCTTGCTTTTTGCTTTCCTGGTAATTTACATTTTAGCAAACTTGTATCTCTTATCTGTTCCCCTTTTGATCTTCATTTTATCCTCAGTTTATTTCTGAATTCGCCATGTTTATTCTTTCTGCTCTATTCATTCACTTTTATTTCTTATGGAAGCTCAAGTCTATCTAGAATTCTCTACTACTACACTTACTATTCTTTCAACCAACTTGACATATGAATGATCTTATAAAAATTCTGTAAAATATTATGCACCAGTTAAAAAGAACAAAGTGGAGTCTTAACTATAGGAAACAAACTGAGGGGTGCTGGAAGGGAGGTGAGTAAGGGGAGATAAGGTAATTGAGTGATGGCGTTAAGGAGGGCACGTGATGTGATGAGCACTGAGTGTTTACACAAGTGAAGAATTATTGAACTCTACAACTAAAACTAATGGCGTAGTACATGTTAGCTAATTGAATTTAAATTTTTTAAAAAAGAATAAAGTGGGTTAACATGAACTAGTGTCAGTAGATTTTCCAAGTTAAAAAAGGAAGTTACAGAAAAAATGTAATATGAATATGAGTGGCATAAAATAAAAGAATAATTAACATTAGTCTTATGGCTAAAAAATAGGCTAGATAATATTTTGGAAATAACAATCTCAAAATTTCCATAGATGAAAACAACAGTAGTTTAGTTTTTCCCTCATGCTAAAGGTCCATCAAAAAATGGAAGGGGACTCTAAGTACTGTTTTCCTCACTATAGGACCCAGGGCATTGGGAGCTGGGTTTAAAGGAAATATTTACTTTTCAACTATATACTTTTGCTTAGTATTTAACAAGGAATACATACAATGTTCAGGAACTTCTTGGTAATTAAAAATAATATTTTCCCAAGCATTCAGCAAAGATTAAATACAAAAGTTATGTGAAGACTTAAATTATGAATATTTTTTTCTTTATATTTATTTTCTTAATTAAAATTTATTTTACAGGATGATTCAACACTTTTGCATTATGCTAAATATGTATGGTACACTGAATGTTTACGAGGCCTGTTTTTTTTTTTCCCTACAAGAGTTTTGCCCTCTCATTAAATCTTTGAGGAAAAAGTTTGATTGTCTCAGTTTTTAAGCAAATGTTCCTTAGAAAGAAATAAAAACTTAGAGGTGTTTTTTGTTTTTGTTTTTTATTTTGTTTTGTTTTTTGTTTTTTTAGCATCTAACAAAACTACAGTCCAAGTCATCTGCAAAAGAAGCCCTATTGCAGTGAAAGCTATTATCTATAAAGATGAGAGGAATTTTTTCTTGTCCTTCCTGTTGGTAAACTGTGAAATCTGGAAATTACTAATGGGAAAAATCTTTGCAGAAATTACTGGATGTCCAGAGGCACCTGGAAAACAGAAGAACCTTGAGATAGACCGTTTATTTTGAAGGGAACTCTGAAATCTCCTTTGAAGTAGACCTAAAAGTACCATGGCATAAACAACATGTCATTGGGATTTTCAACCTTTTTCCACTTTTTTTTTTTTTTTTTTTTTTTTTTTTTTATTCATGATAGTCACACAGAGAGAGAGAGAGAGAGGCAGAGACACAGGCAGAGGGAGAAGCAGGCTCCATGCACCAGGAGCCCGACGTGGGATTCGATCCAGGGTCTCCCGGATCGCGCCCTGGGCCAAAGGCAGGCGCTAAACCGCTGCGCCACCCAGGGATCCCTTTCCACTTTTTTTCTAAGTAATCCCAGGCAGGCTGGTAAAGACAAGAAACTTTATCTTGTTCAGTACTTTTAATTCACTCTTCTGTCTCTCTTTTTTTTCTTTTCTTTTCTTTTCTTTTCTTTTCTTTTCTTTTCTTTTCTTTTTTCTTTCCTTTTTCTCTTTTCTCTTTCTTTCTTTCTTTCTTTCTTTCTTTCTTTTTCTTTCTTTTTCTTTCTTTCTTTCTTTCTTTCTTTCTTTCTTCTTTCTTTGTTTTCTTTCTTTCTTCTTTCTTTCTTTCTTTCTTTCTTTCTTTCTTTCTTTCTTTCTTTCTTCTTTTCTTTCGCTTGACTATAATTGTGGTTACCCTTCTCTATTCACCTTTTAAGGGAGGAAAGGTTATAATTATATTATTGTCTCTAAACTTTATTCTCATATTCAGGAAATGGTCTTTACTTGTTAATTATTTATTGGTGACTCTTTTTAAACTTACAAATGTGTACTTTTTAACAAATAAAAGGGAATTTCATTCCACATTCAGGAATAGAAGTTTTTTGTTATTTTAACATGCTACCTTCCTTCATTTAACACAGAAGTCAGATTTATCATTGATTTTCAGCAAGCTATAGGACTATATTCACTCTATATCAATTAATACTTCAAGGAAAATGTATGATACTCTGTGTACTGCACAATGCTGAGCTAGGTTCTGGGAACACAGGATCAGTAAGATGGGTTTTCTACGTTTGGAATAACATTTGAGTGGGACATAGGGATAAATAAACTAAATATGAACACATGTAGTAAATTCTAAAAAAAAAAAAAATAGGATGTAATGGAAGCACCAAAGGAAAGACATGCTGAAAATTGAGGTAAGCTTTCTTCATACATGTACCTGGGGCAGGATATTAGGACAAGAAGGTTTTAGACAGAGGCATTATCCAGAATTATTATGTGTAATCTTAAATCTTGATATGTCATTATCTTCCCCACAACTACCCACAGAAAAGCAAACAATATTTCTCAGACATTTTTTATCGTAAAAAATGATCATCACTTATTTCACATCCTGAATTATAGCTAGAAATTACTCAGTGTGAAAATTCCTGCAAGGAGTCTAGTTTACATTTATCTTCCAAATTCCATTGGAATTTAGAAATTGTCTTTTTGAAGCTTGATAGTTTCAGAGGGACCAGGCAGAAGCAGCTGTTTCACACTTAATTCTTTGTCACCACAAGTTCATTATTAGCTAGTGCACTGCCCATCAGAAAAGGAGGTCAAAGACTTCATTCTACAAGAGGATATGGAGATAAAATTGCTAAATCTCAAAAAGACAGTGGCAAACTACTCATCCATCCTTTAATCGATTGTTTATAAGATAATTATTTGAAGTTCCAAATAGGCTTCAAAGTTGTGTGATAAAGTGACTCAAAATGATTGAGTTGGGCAAAGACATTGGGGAAGTAGTGGTTTCCACTCATTATAACACCCTTTTATTTATCAGTGAGTTCATTCAAAAAATATTTATTGATTACCTATGTGTTGATTACCAATATCTGGTCTAGATCGGGGGATAAAACATTGAACAATATATGCAAATCCCAGTTCTTATGGGATCTATGTTTTAGCCATTGAAAATGATAAGTTAAATGTATAAATAAATCAATGACATAACTTCAGAAGATTATTACAAAATGTCCTATGTATAGAATGAAGAAAATTTTTCTTACTGTCATGTGTGAGTATAGTAAACACTGCTTTGAAAAAATTCTGTATTCACCCCCTTATTCCTATTGAAGTGGAATTCTACATTTCAGGTAGCTTTAGTGAGAGGTTGTACTGCATGTTCTAAAACTGAAGCTTGAACAATCAGATCCTCCCTTTCTCTTGGGTTTTAGGTCATAGCTTAGATTTAACATGGCTTTTGAGTTAGGTTAGCTATTTGGATACTCCTATCTTGAACTTTTTTTTTTAATTTTTTTTTAATTTTATTTATTTATGATAGTCACACACAGAGAGAGAGAGATAGATAGAGGCAGAGACATAGGCAGAGGGAGAAGCAGGCTCCATGCACCGGGAGCCCGACATGGGATTCGATCCCGGGTCTCCAAGATCGCGCCAAACCGCTGCGCCACCCAGGGATCCCCTATCTAGAACTTTTAATGTTAATTAAGTAGTGTGGTAGGATATACTTTTAGGAGTCATTCACGTAATCAGTTACAACAGTGGTACCTAAACTCTTCCTTTTACAAAAAAGAAAGTCTGTGTTTTTAGTAGCTGTCTATTCTAACTTGCTTTACTAAGCCTAGGTCTCCAAACTCCCAAGGCTCTGTAAATTCAGAGTTTATAGCAGCTTGCAGCTGCCAGAGTTGGTTTATGTTACTTGCCAGTAAATGTACCAAAGTCCTAGGTCAAGTATTTTTACCATTTAAAGTAAGGTACAAATTGATTTCTGATGCTCTGCTGATTGAAATTACCTCCTGTTGCTCTGCTGTATTTCATATACTTGTCTCTCCCTTGAAAGCACAAATATTTGATCCAAAGTACTTACTTTTGCATCTCTAAGAACTTAGTTACTAAGAAAAATAATTTACAACTAGGAATTTTGGTGTGAGATCTTGGAGATATATATCATTTCCCTAAAAGGTCATGATATAGTGATGCCATGATACCATAGTCTTCTTTCTATGATCTATAGTTAAGAAAATAGATGTTTTGTGTACAAATCTGAGAAGTAACTAGGTTATTTCTACATCTTCAGTTTTTAAACTATTTTAAAGGAACTATACATATGTATGAACAAAATATATTTTGATAATTTCTTAATATTATCCCAGTACTTAGAACTTTATATATTTATAATAGTATCAGTATTTATAATATATAACATATAATATATAACATATAATATTATTAATTTATACATGTTATTTAGTAATTAAGCTATTCTATATTAATATTATAGTGTAAGCCTGTAAGAATTGTCACTATTAAATCATTATGTTCTGTAAACAATAGAGCCTTTAGAGTTTAGTTCATTATATGCAATTAGTAAGCAGTTATTGAATACCTCACTTGTATTTATATACTTATGTGTATAT
Organism: Vulpes lagopus; assembly: GCF_018345385.1. Classification (NCBI taxonomy): domain Eukaryota; kingdom Metazoa; phylum Chordata; class Mammalia; order Carnivora; family Canidae; genus Vulpes; species Vulpes lagopus. Next base: position 39,807,944 of record NC_054826.1, on the reverse strand, counting down.
GATGAACTCCCCTTATATTCCTTGCCTACAATATGTATGCTTTAGAAAGAATACAAAAATAAAATAGAAGGCATAGGCAATAAATAACCTTGAGGAATGTAAATGTTTGTTTTTCAGTTATTTGAAAGAGAAAAAAGAATATCTTGCATATGAACATACAAAATGTGGAGGTATATACATGTGTATGTGCACACACATAATTACATACATATAATGTATAATATATATGCATTCATTGATTTTAATTAGTGTAATTTAAAAATGTTATGTTGCTTTCTGGACCAGCAATCTTTATATTAGAAAATATTTTCTGACCTTTTATAAAATAATTACAATACCATGATACATATTTTAGTTTGAAATACTGCAAAGGTCATTTCCTTTCTGACATTTTCAAAAAGGAGACAGTTCTAGAAAAGAAAGGGATTTTATGAGATGAACTAGAAAATCAATAGAGAACTTGTTCTTTTACTAGAATGCTTACCTTTTATTTTTTCATTTCTGCTCAATTTCTTTGTACAGAAAGAGGGAAAAAATCATAAACTGAAGATGGATGGTCCGTGTGCAGTGAAATATAGTTTTTGTGATTTTTGATAAATACAAAAGGAAAATTACCTCAGAGGATTTCGTTCACTATGTTGGAGCAATTATTATTAAAACTACAATGAAATGGAAGATTGTGGGTGTGGATATGACTGATATACTGTTGGGTTTATTTTGATTGAAAACCAAAGTACCAAATAATTGTTGATCTTCAACTTGTTTGTGATTTAGAAACAATAATGACAAATGTAGAATGCTTATGAGTAACTGATTAAACAGTGATGTCACTTGCCAAATCCAATGAATGTCAAATACAATTCAGTTCAGCTCTGTCAAGGGCCTACCATGGATAAAACAGAGTAAACAGTGTTTACTATGGGAATAGACCATTTGAATCACCAGTTGTGATTCAAACGTGAAATATTCCATTGACTTTGGCAAATAGACTTTTGGCTGAATATTATAATTTTATTTCTGGTTCAGGGGATCTAGGATCCTCATTATGTTTTACTTTGATTGGTTTTAGTTCAGTGGCTTGTGGTTGAAAGCACAAAGCTCTAAACAAACCTTTGTTCAATGAATTAATGAATGCATATTGAAATCAGTTCCTATTTTCTGAGAACAAATCAAGAGGAGCTAGAGGTAAAAGGAAGAGGTATTCCTGGAGTCAATGGAGACTATGGGAAAATTATCCTGATAAGGTGAGATGGTAAAGGAAAAAAAAAATAGCATGCAACTAGATAAATATATATATTCTTGAATTCTTGAATAGATTACCCAAGCAAAATACATTTTTCAGTTTCACTGTTGGATTCTGTCCTAGGGCAGACCTAGGCGGCTTTGTGTATTTTCAAAATTAAGGGTTAAAAGGACTGGGCTTGCATTTTTGAATCTACTCTGACCTTTCCATGTGATACAAGGCCTAACCTTAAACCCTATGATTCTCAATATTCTAAGACCTGTTCAGTGGAGGGAAACATTAAAAATGGTATTTATTAAAGGGTAAGGATTCAGAACAATAAAGTCAGCCCCAGAACATATTGAAAATCTTTTAAAATGGAATTACTTCCATCGGAGTGCCATGCATATACTAAGCATATAATCTTAAAGCATCCATTTAGTGACAGAATTATATAGCACGGGTCAGACGTTGCTTGTAAAGGAAAACATTGAAAGGATGTACATTCATGATTCTTTTCTCAAGACTAAAGAATTCTGTATAAAAGAGTCCTGTGATCAAGATAATGTATGCTGGTAATGTTCTTTTTTATAAAATAATAGCAGTGGGCAATATCACCGCATATATGCTTCTCTGAAGGCAAAACCAGAGCTATCCAAAGCTTTAGAATGTTGCAAGGTATTATATATTGTATATAAGAAAATATTTACATATAATTTGCATTTTAATATTTGTTTTCTCATTCATCCTAGCTCATTCTCAGAAGACATGCATGCCTGTAGAGCTGTATTTGCTTGTGACTGTCCAATATCTACTGATAGTGTTGGTACAGTAACAATTGCTCAAAATTTTTATTTTAAAGATTTTATTTGTTCATGAGAGACACAGAGAGTGACACAGAGATATAGGCAGAGGGAGAAGCAGGATCCCTGCAGGGAGCCCAAATTGGGACTCAATCCCAGGACCCTCGGATCATGACCTGAGCCAAAAGCAAACACTCAACCACTGAGCCACCCAGGTGCCCCTGCTCAATATTTTGAGTATCATTTCCACTTCCTTCCATTCATGTATCAGTGTAGTACTCATTTGTTGATGGTTTACTATGTGCAAGTGGTATGATTAGTGCCAGATTTATAGTGATTAAAAAAATAGATACCAAATGTAATCCTAGCCTTCATGGAGATCACAATAATATGTGCCAAGAGGTGTACAAAGTTCTTTGCATTTATCAGAGTTTTTAGCTTTCATAACCCCTCTATAATGTCAATGCAATGATTTACATCATTTTACTACTAAGGATACTGAGGCATTTGCACAAGGTCACACTAGTTTCTATTTATTAAAGACTCACCTATTACTGAAAATGCCTTAAATAGGATGTTAAAAATACTTCCTATACTACAATAATCTGATAACCTAATGTTGCATTTAGAAAACTTATGGATTTGTGGCGCCTGGGTGACTCAGTTAGATGAGCGTCTGACTCTTGATTTCTGCTCAGTGCATGATCTTGGAGTGGTGGAACTAAGCCCCAGGTCAGACTCCTCTCTCAGCAGGGAGTCCGCTTGGGATTCTCCCTCTCCATCTGTCCTTCTCCCTGCTTGTGCTTATGCGCACACTCTCTCTCTCTCTCTCTCTCTTTAACAACAACAAAAAGAAAGTAAGTCTTTAAAAACAAAAACAAAACCAAAAACCTATGGATTCAAAATCCATATCTTACTCCAAGTGATTTTTTTTAAGGAAGTTCTAGTAACCCAGTGTTGATCTTTGGGCATGGGTAAAAATGGCCTGCACCCCTAAATGATACCTTTGAATCTAATTTCTCTCTCTTGAACTCAGCTCTCTTTCCTTGTGCTCCTTCCCAGAGAGGTCCTCTTCCCTGCAATCACATACCAGACAAAAGTACCAGGGCGAAAATCTTTCCAGCTTAAGTTCTGAAGAAAAAAAAAAAAAAAAAAAAGGTGTCTTTTCTGGTATTCTTAGCATAGATCCTAGGATTTAACCTGCCTTTTTAAAAACTGTCCTGATTTGAACTGGCATGTTCTTGTCCTAATTTGTGTGAACTGAAAGTGTGTGCATGGGAGAGGAGCATCCACAAACAAAAACTAAGGATGTTTGTAGAACCAGAATACCTTCTTCATAGGCAAACCGAAATGAACACTATACCCATAGTGTATCTGAGGTTCATTTGTTTTCCAGCTGACCTCATTTCCCTTTCAGCCAAGTCCATTTTAGAAGTCTTTACCAGCTCCTGATACTCAGGAGTGACCAAATCGGAGCAGCAGAGAGAGAAGACACACTTGAACTTTGGACCACAGGAAGTTGTAATCAAATGTGCTGTCACTTTAAGCAGTTGTCACAATATTTAAGGCAGACCTGAAGCTTCCTACTCATCCCCTCTCAGATATTACCATGGTAAAGTACAGCTGCCCTTAGTTCTTAAGCCCTCAGTTTCTGCTCCCTGAGGATTCTCTCTGGCAGTCAGAGTCTGCTCTCCCTAGGCATCTGCAGGCTTAAAAGGCCAGAGAATTAATGCTCAACCAGCAGTCCCCTGGTGGTATGAGCCTGAGATACGGGGGTCACCCTGACCCCAGCTTCATCCCAGTGGGACTAAGATCCAGTTAGTTGATATGAGAATGTGCACTTTGTAAGCTGTCTTTCCTTCTCTGTCTCACTTCCCTGCTCCTCTCTTAATGCCTATCAGGGTCACCTCCCAGATAGACTGCTTGTCCTCACCTTGGTACCACCTTGGAATCTGAAAATGATCACATAGTCAGTGATCACATAGTATCTAGGTTTTTAAATATGTTTTGCTAAATACTTATCTTCCATTGTCATAATCTTTTTTTTAAGTATAAAAAAGTAAAGGGGAGAGACATTCATAATTCCCAGAAATCCTTGCAACATGTTTTTATAATTAATGCAAATCCTGTACACTTATTATTCTGTTCTATAGATAGAAAATTTAAATAGTATAATCAGATAAATATTTAAAGATTGAGTTCGAATGCTATCTTCTCCTCACAGTTAATTACCAAGATTCCTCTTATGAAAAGGAGACTATAATGAGAGGGGAAAAAAAAAGGGAGAATGAGAGAGAAAGCACAAAGATTTTGGTGTAGAGCTGGAAACTATAAATAAGCCAAATAAATTTCTTTAAATTCTGCTGCAAACAATAATTCAGTCTCTGAATATTTTTTTAATAAATAAAACATGTAACATACCTCTTAGCATACATATTTTTTCACCTTGTTCTTATGTATCTTAGATGTTGTACATCACACCATGGAAATTGCTCAGTTCTTTTCAAGCTACTAGGTACCTTAGCACTGTATGAATGCACTGCATGAATGTGTATTACTTATTTAACTAGATCTTTGCCAATGAATATTTTGTTATTTCCAATCCTTTTTCTGTCATTGAGATATTATGATGAAATTCTTCAATATACATCTGTGAGTAATCTTTTGGATACATTTCTAAGAATGGAATTATTGGTTAAGGCATATGCATTTCAAAGTTGTAAAGATACCATGGAATTGTCTTCTGTGGTAGTTGAAACCATTTATCCATCACACCAATTAAAGGTGTTTGCCTTTTCCCTTGTAACTGATGTGATGACTTTTTAGATTTTGCCATCCTTCCCAATCAGGCAGTTTGAAAAAGATAACTTGTTTTTAATTTGCAGTTCTTATATTATGAGTAAGGACTTTTTTTCAAAGGTCAAGAATTAATTTAGTACCATAGAGATGGGTTATTCAGCTATTCAGTGGGTCATCAATTAATGAGAAGAATTCAAAGCACATTATTAGAAACACAGACTATTGAAAAAAGAGGTTCCCTCCCAGATGAGAAGCAGACATAGCCCTACTCAGTATGAGTCTCCCTTGGATCTAAAGGTCCTGACTATTAGCAAGCTGGGAGGGTTGATTTTTCTGTTCACCTCACCAGGGCTGGCTGGGTCTGGACAGCTAAGGTGTCGAAGAAGAAAGAAGAAGAAAAAAGAAGGAAGAAGAAAGAAGAAGAAAGAAGAATGAGAAGAAGAAAGAAGAAGAAGAAAGAAGAAGGAGAAGGAGAAGGAGAAGGAGAAGGAGAAGGAGAAGAAGGGAAGAAGGAAGAGAAGGAGAAGGAGAAGAAGAAGAACTCAGCAGCAGCTAAGTTTTTGCCATAACAAAGCCCTCTTTATCTTGTGGCTTTTATTTGTTTATTTTTGTAATTTTTTTATTGGAGTTTGATTTGCCAACATATAGCATAACACCCAGTGCTCATCCCATCAAGTTGCCCCCTGAGTGCCCATTACCCATCTTGTGGCTTTTATTATCAGGCCAAGAAAATTTATAGAAACATCCAGATTCCCTGTCAAAGCTGTGTCAGCAAGTCCCTGTTCTTACCTGGAGGAGAAGAGAAAGGTCAGTACTCAGATATTACTGAACACTAACTCAGCCTCCCCTGAGCATCATGTCTCAGCTACCCATTTTTTTTTTAACACAATGTGTTCATTGCAACTTTTTCCCAATTACTTGAAGTGACTTGAGTCAAATACAAAATCCCCATGGGTATTTTAAGTGGATATCTAAACTTCTGTTTCTTTTCTCATTTCCTATCTAGCTTCTTTCAGTACCACACTGCTTTAACTATGGTAGCTTTATGTATATTTTCTAGACAATAAGCTAGTTTTTCCTCTTTACCCTGTTTCTTCAGGAGTCTTCATCACATGCTTGTATTTGTTAGTGTGTGCGTAGGTTTTGTGTTTTTTGTTTTTCATAGACTGATGTTTTACATGGATTTTTTTTTTACTAATTTTCATATTATATATAAGAAAATTTATTATCAAAGAAATAAAATGTCTCACACCAATTTACACAGCTGATAAGGGCCAGAGAGGGACTTGAACTCAATGTATAACACCCAAAATCTGCATGTTGAGTTTTTACATAAATGACAATGCTAAAAATGCTAGGATGTGTGGTCAGAATTTCCCAAACTGAAAGATCTCTGACAGTAGAGGGAGGGTAGTTAAGGGGAAAAGGAGCAAATTGAAGTCTAAGAATTTTTGTTTTTTTGTTTTTGTTTTTGTTTTTTGTTTTTTGTTTTTTTTTTTGGTGGGGGGCAGATGGCTATGGAGAAGCCTTTGTTATAGAAAAGAATGGGCCAAAAAAAAAAAAAAAAAGAGAGAGAGAGAGGGAGAGAGAGAGAGAGAAAGCTTTCAACTCTGGTGTGAAACCTCAACAGATGGGTGGAAAAGTTGGATGTCCCAGGCCAAGTCTCATTAAAATTAGAGGAGAATTGAAAATATAAAAGTAAATAAATGAAGCAGTGCTTGATTTCAGCAATTTATATTGTTAATAATGAAACTGCCATTAGTATCCCTCTGTTGTGCATGTATGAATCATATACAGGTATGTGTATATATATATATATATATATATATACACACACTATACATTTATACTATATATTTAGTTATATATACTATATATTTAGTTATATATATATTTAGTATATATATTTAGTTATATTTATATATATTTAGTTATATATATATAACTAAAATTTGACATTTATTTAAAAATATAAAAATATAAAAAATATAAAAAATATTAAAAAATATAAAAATATTAAAAAGTAGTTGGGGTAAAAGTTAGAGAATAAAAGAGAAAAATCAAGCAACCATTTATGGAGGAAGTAACCATAGATATAATTTAACACAACTATGAATCCTACTTTTTATCATCCCAGGTACTGTCATATGAATTTGGACTTTGCTAAGGAGAGGTTTTCAACAACTCTTACCTTACCCCAACATGCATACCTATGCATACCTATGCATGTTGGGGTAAAGTAAGTACTGACTGCTTGGTACGAGTATAGGGAAATTCAAAATTTGGGGGGTAATAGGGACCTGGCAGAAAGATTACCATCAGGGTGAGTACTCTATGGGTAGACAGGGGACTCAATAGTCCTCAGAGGCAGAGCAGCACAAAAAGACAAGAAAGAGGAACAATTACCAAGGGAAATTGTTAAATTATTTCCAAGGGGTGTGCTAGTACCTCTTTGTTGCTCTTATCATATATTTTTCATGGAGGTTACATATAGGTGATACTTTTTTGTGTAAGTGGATTTTTTAGGTAAACATCAAGATGGTACTGAGTTCTATGTCTAGATTGAGTAAAGGAAAGAACAGGAAAGAAAAGATTATTTTAAAAAGCTGGAGTTGAGAATAGAGAAAATTCTGAATGTAAACCTGGAGATGAACCAAAATTCCTGAAAAAATTTCAGTCTTCTAAGATGTTGAAATGGTGTGGTCAAAGCCAAGAACTCGAAGGGGTACAGTTGGACAGAGTTAATATATGGCCCTTTGGGTAAAAAAGAAACTTATTAAGATCCTTGGTTCATATGACCATATCAGTTGAGAGAGACCCAATCCTGGCCCATTTTCTAGATTACCATTCTTCTGTCAGACACCCATTGCTCAGGAGCAGACTCCACAGCCAAGGTTCCCCAGTTTCTTTTTTTTTTTTTTTACTTGAAAATATTTATTTATTTATTTATTTATTTTTAATTAACTTTTATTGGTGTTCAATTTACCAACATACAGAAAAACACCCAGTGCTCATCCCGTCAAGTGTCCACCTCAGTGCCCGTCACCCATTCCCCTCCAACACCCGCCCTCCTCCCCTTCCACCACCCCTAGTTCATTTCCCCGAGTTAGGAGTCCCCCAGTTTCTTAGAACAAACCATTAATAAGATCATAAAGAAGAAGTGATTACAGAAAAGATGCTACCCAACCTCCCTGGTGCTCTTGCTAACCTACACCTATGGGTAGGAAAAGACAGCCTTGAGAATCCTCATTTCAGTTTGGCCATGGACTTAGTCACATCAGTCTAGAGAACAGAACAAATACATTTTTCAGTCCTCGCTCTCTTCCTCAAAAGACAAAATCTGGCACAGTGCAACTCAACTGGAGAACTGGAGAAGAAAGGGCACATCAAACTGCCCTGAGCATGAATTTCTAAGTTTCATTTCCTGGGAAAGAACCATAACATTAAGTTAGATCCAAAATAAGGAGATAAGATTTCAATCAGGATAGAATTCAGAAAATGAAGTTTGGAGATCACCCCTGACAGTGAAAGCAAGCCACTCTGCTGAGGACAGAGACCGTGCTGAGAAAGAAACACTTCAGACCTGCCCTAGAAAGAAACATTTCAGACCTGCCCTAGAAGGGATAGGCTCTTCAAAAAAGTAAACCCAGACAAAGGACAAGCCATATGTTACAGAGTTGTCCTAGAAGAAAGGAAAATCAGCAGTTTCCTTTGAAACAAATTAGTGTCAGCCTTTAAGCAGAGCCCAGTCCTGGATGCAAGTAGTCTGTTCTTGCGGTAGTAGAGATACTAAAGGTCAGGACCAATATCTGTCATGAATCTGATTCTACAGCATGGGCTGGTCTAAAATGTCGACTTCATGCAAGGGAAGATAGTCAACACAAAGAAGTTCTTTAGGTCTAGGCAGAACCCAATAGCTAAATAATGTTGTGATCGCAGGTCTCCTTCCTTCCTTCTGCAAAGCAGAGTCAAAGGCCAATCCTCAGGGTCTGAAATGCCTGAGGGAGGAGTAAGCAGATCAGATGCAAATCCAGACTTCCAAGCCTCTCAGAGGGCTGGTTTTCCTGGTTGGCATATGCGGGAGCCGCAGAGGTCAGATTCTTCCAGCTTCCTATGCCACTGCTCTGGGCAGTGTCTTTTAGGTTATATCTCTACCTGTAAGTCCTTATCCCTGTACCCTCTAAGAGAAAAAGATAATTTCAAGAAAATATTTCAGACCTTATAATCAAAACATGCTATGCTGGCAAATTCTGTGAAAAGAGTGGTTCTTGTTTTCACTAACCCAAAATTTTTTCCTTTCCAATATATTTGTTTCTTATAATAGGTAAATGGTGTCTTCTATCTCTGCCACACTTAGAGGTTAAGTTTGAAAGTATCTAAATAGCCCAATCATTAAGAAGAAAGGTACTAGATTTAGCTCCTATGGAGTTTCTTTGGTTCTCAAAGAAGGCCCTGCTTATGGAGGGACAGTGACAGGGACATTGCACACTCATTACCATCTTGGGTTGTATTATTTGTACCTCCTGTGAAATTCCTATTTTTAAAAATACATAGTATATTTATAATGCATAATTTGTCCCTAAGGAAAAATACAAAGGAACAATTACTATTAAAATCTTCAGGGCAGCCCAGGTGGTGCAGTGGTTTAGCGCCACCTTTGGCCCAAGGCGTGATCCTGGAGACCCGGGATTGAGTCCCACGTTGGGCACCCTGCATGGAGCCTGCTTTTCCCTCTGCCTGTCTCTCTCTCTCTCTCTCTCTCTCTCTCTCTCATGAATAAATAAATAAAATCTTTAAAAGTAAATAAGTAAGTAAGTAAATAAATAAATAAATAAATAAATAAAACCGTCATATCTTTTGAAATTATAAAAGAAAAACTAACAAAGTTTAGTCCTACACTCTGGATCAAGAATTCTTTCTCTTGTTCCCCACATTCCTGAACTCTACAGTGTCAGGTTGACAAGGTTAAACTGGCTTAAACAGGAAGCAGCGTTCCCCACCAGAGCTATAGAGAAGCTAAGAATGTAGCCTCACATTAGAAGTGTGGGGAGGCTAAGACTTTAGTTATGAAGACAGGGAAGAAATCTATATTCCTGCTTCGCTTTGTGTGAGCAGCTGGCATCTGCACCGAAGTCCTCTTTTCTTTCCTAAAAATTATTCTGCATTGCTATCAGTAATTTACAACTTACAGAATTATACAATAGCTCTGATAGAAACAGAATCAGATAACAGAAAGATTTGCTTCAAGCAGTGTGTAATTTCCACTGAAGGATAGATTTTTCCCTATAGTTTCCTCCCTTATGATTAAAAAAAAAAACTCATAAATAGATTATTTTTTTTTGGCCACAAAATAAGGCTACCAGTCTTAGTAGGTTGGACCTGGTTATTTATGTAAGGGCAGATTAAGTGCTTACTTAATATACAGGCCTTTTTAAATATGCTACAGTAGATGTTTTCATAAAAAATCTCAGATTGGAGGGATCCCTGGGTGGCGCAGCGGTTTGGCGCCTGCCTTTGGCCCAGGGCGCGATCCTGGAGACCCGGGATCGAATCCCACATCAGGCTCCCGGTGCATGGAGCCTTCTTCTCCCTCCGCCTGTGTCTCTGCCTTTCTCTCTCTCTCTGTGACTATCAAAAATAAATAAAAATTAAAAAAAAAATCTCAGATTGGGCTTTTTAATTTCCTTATTATTTGCTATTCTGAAGCTAGGAAGAAAAACAGAAGAAATTCTCTCCACCAGGTTTTACAACATACAGATATTTGAAAAATTCCTTTCTTCTCAAGGTGTCCAAAATATCCTAGGGTTCCTAGAATGCCTGGAAGTGACCTTGCTTTCTTCCTGTAGGACTGAACCCTGTAAGCCAGATACTGGACCTCTTTTTCTGGGAAGGCTTTACAAGAATTGGTTCCACAATGTGCCTTAAAAGCGGATACTATGAGTATGATACTCAGTATTGTATGAGTATCATTCTTGGACGTGACATTTTGGGCAGGTCTTTGGTTATATAACCAACATCTCCAATAAGTTCTGGGAAAAAGAGGACAGATTGTTAAAGAACCTATGGAAATAACTATACTACCATGAAAAGTAAAGAGAAATAAAGTTTCTGAATTTCTGGGTATCAGTGAAAATGTATCATTTTTTTTTTTAATGTTTCAATTCAGCCTACCAGTGCTATTAAATTATTTGTTAGTATTTACAGATTTCTCAAAAACAAAGGCTTTATGTGTTTGTGTATAATGCATATGTATGTATATATATATATATGTAAGACATATGCAATATAACATGCATGTATAATATACAGCATATATATGTATTTATTATAATAAATATATTTACATATATATTTTTTAAAACCCACCATCTCTCAACAATTCGTTCAGTCCTATTCAATTCTTATTTCCCTAGATCTTGGGTCAGTGATCTCATGAGTGCCTCTGCTTTCCAGTGACAGAGTTCTGGAAATTCTTACTCAGTAGCCCTGTATAGTATTAAAATTATTCAAAGGATGCCATTAGAAGTCTGTACTTAAGAGTCATTCTTTGAAGTATCAAATGTTTGAAATACATGGCACAGTCCTTTTTCACAGAGCTCTGAGATAGTCCTTTTTTGAGTAAAACAAGAACTCGGGCTATAGCTGCAAAAAATCAGGGAAGGATCAAAGTAAAATAAAACCTCTGTAGATCAGATTTAAAATGGCTGTGGCTAATTTATTACTGATAGTTTTCAAAAGTGAAAAACATGATAGGAATTTATAACAAGAATAATACAACTGACAAGAACATAAGGTTGATGCTGGGGTGTGGGGAAATAAAAAGATATGACCAGTCCCCCCAAAATTTTTAGCAAAATGTCTATAAGTATAATGATTAAGGTTATTTTCAAAGAATGAAGTGAACATTACATCTATGTTACATTACATTACATTTATTTAAAATAAATGATTATTAAAAAGGAAAACATTATTGAGATAACTATATATATACACAACTATAACTATAGCTATATATATACATATATACATAGAGAGATAGGTAGATACATACACATACACACACAAAATACAGCAAATTTTCAGCAAGAATATAGCAAGAACATATAGTATATAGAGACCGTAAAGAGGCTCAGTGTGTCTGAAGTGAATTTGAAATATCTGTATTAAAATAAAAACAGCAAACTCCGTTTTTAGTATTGATGTACGTGATCAACTTGAAAATTAATGGTCTAGAAGATGCTAGATCCAAATTAAAGAAGTGAGGTTATAGCCGTAAAATAATTTAAGTTTTTATTTAAATTCTATTTAACAGGGATCCCTGGGTGGCGCAGCGGTTTGGCGCCTGCCTTTGGCCCAGGGCGCGATCCTGGAGACCCGGAATCGAATCCCACATCAGGCTCCCGGTGCATGGAGCCTGCTTCTCCCTCTGCCTGTGTCTCTGCCTCTCTCTCTCTCTCTCTCTCTGTGACTATCATAAATAAATAAAAATTAAAAAAAAATATTAAAAAAATGTAAAAAAAAAATTCTATTTAACATATAGTGTAATATTCGTTTCAGGTATAGAATTAGTGATAAAACATGTTCATATTATACCTGGTGCTCATCGCAACAGGTGCATTCCTTAATACCCTTCACCTATTTTACCCATCTCCCCACTCACCTTCATTCTGGTAACTATCAGTTTGTTTTCTATAGTTGAGTCTGTTTCTTGATTTTCATCTCTTTTTTTCCCCTATGTTCATGTGTTTTGTTTCTTAAATTCCACATGGGAGTGAAATCATCGTATTTGTCTTTTTCTGACTTATTTTGCTTAGCATAATAGTCTCTGGCTCCTTTCATGTCCTTACAAATGACAAGATTTCATTCTTTTTATGGCTAATATTCCCTTGTGTATATCTACATTTTCTTTTCTCATTCATCAGTTGATGGACATTTGGGCCATTTCCATAATTTGACTGTTGTAGATAATGCTGCTATACACATTGGGGTGCATTATCACTTTGAATTAGTATTTCGTATTCTCTGGGCAAATACTTAGTAATGTAATTGCTGGATGGTAGGATAGTTCTGCTTTAAATAATAATTTGTGGCTACTGACACCAGATTGTTTTTGTCTAATATCATCAGGCAAACCACTATGAAGATTCCCATAAATATAGAAAACCTTTCAGAACTATTTCTTACTATATATTTCAGTGTTTCTGAGGTTAAAACATATGATAGAAAGCAAGGATACTGAATAATTTATGGAGACTTCCCATGAAACATGCCATCTCTAAAATAGTTATGTTAATTACATTTTAACTATATAAATTTAATCTATGGAAGGCTAAGCAGCTTTTCCATTTGGTAATTCTTCCAATGATACTCATAGATATTAATATATAAACTATGTTAATTATTTCTCACATATTTAAAATATGCTTAATATTTCTAATTATTTCCATTTATTTTATAGGGTGAAAAAAAATCTTTGTGATTTTCCAGGGTACTTCTGGGAAATCTAGAAGATAGTTTAAGCATAAAAGATAGGCTAAAATTTTTATTTTATTTTATATTTAAGATTTGTATTTGGGAAGCTCAAATCAAATTTTCTGGTAATTTAAAAATTTAACTTAAAATCATAAGGCCTGAAAGTTATAATTGGCTACACATTTGAAACAACAATAAAATACTTAAACATAAGCGATAACATAATTGTAAATAATCTTAGCTACTTCATAATTGAAGGAGCTTTACTTAAATGCACAAGGACTTAAAGTGAACATAAAGAAAATTATTTCATTAAGATACAGAATCTGTGCTATCACAGTAGATTGCACAGAGAAGAGGAATGACCCTTCATACTGTAAGCTAAGACAATAAACAACAAACAAAGGAAACAAGTCAACAAAAATTGAATAAATTTGCTAAGATGTTAATGCATTTCATAGCTTTCAGGACTCATGTAAGTTAAGGCAAATTTAATTTTCCAGTTTTGCTTGTCATTATGCTCTTTTATATTCTGGAACAAATTGATACTTGGGACAGATCTCATGATGTCTGTGAGCTCAGAACTAACTTTTAAAAATTACTAAGATATCATAAAATGATTATATATTATTGCTATCTTCAAATGAATCAGTCAGCATTTAATAAAAATTTTAGTTTCAATTTCAATACAGTAGAAATCACTGATTATAACCTACCTACTCAAATAAAGAATTGTTCTTTGGGATGATCAATAGGTTCAAAGGGTATAAAGAAATTTAGAGAACAAAAAGAGAAAAAAGTCCAAATCCTGTTTATGATTGCTTTGTTCAGGGGAAGAGATGATGTGGATAATTAAGAACTATTTTGTCACACTATTTTAGCAGATTTGCAGAACTGATAAATTCCCATGACACAATTTTCCATATCTACTAACGGCTGTTATACAACTTTTTAAAATGAAAGAAATGGTAAAATGGTGGTGGGAAGAAACACAATATATTCACTAACACTCAAAGATACCTCAATGTAGCATATAAAAATAAGAAACAAGAGCATCTAAACTTAAAATGATATGTAGTGCTCAATGTTTTTGTATTTTATTCTTACTTAGAAATCATCTAGTCCTCTAATGAATATCCATTATCTTAATATCAGTTCAAAGTTGTAAATTACCTTATGATCTTGGGAATCATGTTCAAATGGACATGCTGTAAAACATAATTATTATTGAAATAATATTTGTCATACTGATTCAATCTAGTTAAACACAAATTTATACCTTTTATTATCTTGAATATTCAGTTTGAATTATTTTAGCTTTACCCCAAATTTTAAGATATTTTATAGGTAATATTGGTAAATCAGAGAAGATATAGCTTCTATTAAACCAAAATTATTAACTAATCTCTTTTGTCAAAGATTTACCTAAATTATGTAAGCAGATTCTCTAAATGTTTCTGAGTTAGTGTTCTTAAAAATAATTTCTTAGTCTAGTATATTTAAAGTATTAGGAATCAGATTTCCTTATTTTTGGGGAGTTTAGGAATACTGTATTTATATATGTCCTTATTAACCTTTATAAGCCAGTCATAACAGTGCCCCTTTATATTAACAGACCTTATGATCTGTCTTTACTAACTAGCAGTAAATAGATTACATTCTATGGCTTTATGTATGTATAAAATAGAAAATATTAAGTACACAATGAAAGATAATTTTTTCCTAAACATTGGCATGTAGATAGAAAGACATAGAAGTTACATTTTTATTTCTGAAATTTCAGCCATGGATCAACAGTAAACACTGACACACAAAAACTCACTGGTTAAGATCTCAATAAAACCCTGTTCTCTTTCCAATGGGCATGAAATGCTTAATTGATTTGAGCTCAAAAATAACAAATAGATGAACATAAGAAGACTAACCAAATAGTCTGTTGTTATCCACAGACTGTCTGTTGTAATAAGAGAATAGATCTCTTCTAATATATTCAGAGAGAACACCAAATAACCTATTAACCAAGGACAAATAAAAAATGAAAACATAGTTGAATGGAAAATTAAAATTAGAATAACAGAATCAGCAGAGTTTTGCTTTGTATTCACTTCTGGAATTTGTCTGGACACTTTTCAGGTGATTAAGTTTACCAAGCACTGTCAGATATCCATTAGGCATCTCAGTGAAAGACCTTCAAAGTTGTTAAAAATAATTTTCAAATTAAAAAAAGGATAAAATGATACTCATACAATTGTAAAATAAACACACATTAAACATTTTATTCTACTCACAGTGTAGTAACCAAACATAGTGTGTTTAAAGGTGAATTCAAAAGAACAGAAATATTTATAGACATAAATGAACAAATGAACACAATAATATATTGTTCACAAGGATGTGGGGGGTGGAAAGAAGAGCATGGGGTGGTCTCTCCCTCTAAATAATTAATTTGTATGTCTACAGACAAGCTGTATTTTGTAATTTCCTACAACTTCCAGAGTTATAAAATAGCTTCTATGGAATCAGAATCAGGAAATGTTGAAAGTGTGCTACAATTGATGTACAGTTTTCTGCTGGAACACAATTCTTTTCCCTATAACATTCAAGTAGCACTTAGGTTATTCTCCAGGCATGGAATAAACTGGGTTCAAAGCTAAGGTCAAGAAAACTAAACTCTGCCTTGGGATAGATCTCTGAATCTCTTATCCATCAAAGGATAGTCTAGATGTTAAGTGATTCAGATAACTGGATACTTTCATACTTTTTATTTCCTAAAAATAGGGGTTTTTTGTTTTGTTTTGTTTGTTTGTTTGTTTGTTTGTTTGTTTTAATTTTAGAAAAAGTTGCCGGAATCCCCAGAGCACAGCTGGGTGATAGTGTATGAGGTTATGTTTTTGGAAGATATTAATATCTAAACGGAGGAATGGCTGGAGCAAAGCATTACAAGAGGGGGTACAGTTTAAGGATCTATAGTAACTCTGCCGTTAATTTTTGTGCCTTATGCTAAAGCTCCTGTGGCTATGGGGCTTGCCTTAGACTCCTACTCAGACCTTTGAACTAGAGCTGTCAGAGGTACCACGTGTTTTCTCATTTTCATACATATTACCCAAGACAAAGCTATTGAAGAACCCACCATAGAAGTTACTGACAAAGAATGCTGAAAAGGGTGGGAGTTCCTGAAGAAAGAGGTAAAATTGGTGTGAGGGTACCCCAAAACAGTATCTAGAGCTCCATAATACATATTGTTTGTCTTCATGCCTAGAGGGTAGACAAGTTAGAGTCAGTATGGTACATCCTGCCTTTATTCCAGTATCTTTGTTACCTTACCCTAGCTCCTGAATGATGAGCCTAGAAAAATAACAGTGGTTCTAATTAAGTTTTTGCAAAGGTTTTTCTTTGTAGTTAAGTTTAAGAACCTGTACTGCTTGTAGTATAAGGCCCTATTGTGGTTCCCTGTCTTCTATTCCAGATCTTCTTGAACTGTGGACCTGTTTTGTCCTGTATATAATTCCTTTATAAGCTCTGAAGTTCTGTTTCTAAATAATAACCATAATGATCAGCTAACAACAGTTTCCAGATTTCTCTAATGTGCTGAGCTAACAAGTGGTGGTGATGAGATTCCAGAGTATAGATTCTTTTTAAAAAAAATATTTATTTATTTGTTTGTTTGTTTATTTATTTATTTATTTATTTATTTCAGAGAGAGAGGGGAGAGAGAATCTTAAAGTAGACTCCTCCCTGAGCACGGAGCCCAACATGGGGCTTGATCCCAGGACCCCAACCAAATGACCTGAGCTGGAATCAAGGGTTGTTCATTTAACCGAGCCATCCACAGTTAGATTAGCCCTTCCAGAGTCTAGATTCTTAATTACACCAATCAGACTATGGTATTTCCATCTTCATGTTGTTAATCTGTGGATAAAAGAGGACAGAAAACTAGCATATAATGAGCATCAACTCTGTAGTTACTATTCAGAGTTTGATAAAACTTTCTCTAGCTAATGATAAACCTTATAATAGTTGATATTTTCATTTTAAAATCCAGATTATTATGAATTAAGTGAGAAGTTCAGTAACTTTCAACAATTAAGGTCTACTAAATTTGCCTCCAGAAGAAGTGATGTATGCTTTTGTCTAAATCAGTGAGATATATTACTTTACTCACTAGGCCAGATAGTGATCCAAAAAAATAGATTGGTTACAAATATGGGGCATCAAACAATTCTATGCAGACTCCTTTCTGGATCACCCCTTAAGTTGTTACAGTGTTGCTTTCCTTCCAAATTACCATCAACAAATTATACCTACTTAATATACAAATTCAAATCATTGGTGACAAGTTAATTGGTCATCAACTCTTGATGCAAATAAAAGTTGAGCTTTCTTTCTGTGGGAAAAGTGACTAAGAGACTAGCCAGTTATTATACTAAGGAATTAGCATTTGAAGTGTTAAATAATGACCTACAAGATATTGTAACAGTTAAAAGTAGAGTATTGGAAATAAAGGGTTCGATTTTTTTCATTAGAAATAAACATTCAGGTTTGATAAAACTCAACTAACATGTGCATTTCTACACCTGTCTCTGCTGAAATTGATAATATATAATATTGTTGCTAATGAGTGTTAAAAAACAGGGATGGGAATAGTTAAATTGGTTTGGAGTGACCTTTGGTGGGTTACAACTAAGAATAATTAAGTGCTATTCAAAATTCCAGGATCCAGAAGTAAAGCCAATATTATAAAAACAGGAAAAATTAAGATTTCTATTGACTACTTAGCTCTATTAGATCCACACATAAAGTGTAAGAATATAAACGGAGCAAGATTTGGGAGAATATTCAAACCGTTTCCTCTAGGGAAGACTTGCCACAGAGAGATACTCATGAAGGCAGAGTGGTCAGGAATAGTTACGTAACGGGATCACGGATGAGTTCGCTGATGAAGAGGCAATCCCCGCAAGCCTAAGACATCTCAAAAAAGTGCTGAGGCAGGAATTAAGGTAGCATTTTATGGAACAATCAGAAAGGAAGTTGTAACAAGCTGAGGTAAAATTTGCTTCATAGAAATGAGATGATTACTGCTAAAGGAGCCAGCAAGCACTGATTTGAATTCCTGCTCTTTCTCTTACTAGTTCTGAAAATTTGGGGTAATCCAACTGAACCTCCAGTTCATTTGTAAAATAGAGATACTGTTTTATGATACACAACAATTCAAACATAACCCCCAATTATTTTTCATAAGCTTACTTATAGGGAGAGAAAGTCCACAGTATTCAGAATAAAATAAAAAACATAAACTAACAATTCTTGTTAGAGATTAGAACATAAAACAGAGTTTATCTTAGAAATTCTACTTGTTTTACTTGCTTAAGATCCCTATATTACAATCTTAGCAATTCTTTTTCATTTATATTTATATGTATACACATATTTATATATGAGTTATACACATGGCTTAATCCTTTAGTTCCTTAAAGTCTTGGCTCAAAAGCCCTCTTACCTGAATGACCTTCCTTAGTTCATCATCCCCACCTTAAACATGGCATTCAACTGTTTAGACCCTCATTCTGATTTATTTTGCTTTAGATACATGCCATCAACTGAGAAATTATGTGTTTATGGGTTTATCAGAGCTCTTATTCTGCTAAAATAGTAACTCTTTCAAGGAAGAGACTTTGCTGTTTTTCTTCAGTTATGTCTCTATTGCTTAGTTAATGGCAAATAGTAAGTGCTCAGGAAATATTCATTAGTCCCTCTGATTTTGAAAAAAAAAATATTATCATATGGTCCACTTCAGAATAAATGACTGAGTATTCAAAATATGTTTTAATTAATAGGAGAATACTATAGATAAGCTATTTATTTATCTAATATTAATGGAGAAATTTTCTTCTAATAAACACCCAAAAAAGAGTAACAATCAAGAGTACTGGAAATTAAAAGATTATGCTTTCTGATGTTCTCCCAGTTTTGTGTCAGAATAACAAATTAACTCTTTTATAATGTGGAATATTTTTGCCTGGAGTCAATTATGTTCTTTGCTTTTCTGAGATAGTAAATATAATGAAGAGCTTTGTTTATTCTGTTCTCCACTCTCTGACTTTTGTTTGGCTTGTACAGCCTTAAAGTGCTTCTCTGCCTTCGTTTTAAGTGTGATTTGAATTCAGACACTTGAGTTCTATTACTTTTCACACAGAATAAACAATTTTATGATTATGGTATGTGTATATGATCTATCTATATAAATATAGATATCCTTCCCTTTCTCACATCTCATATTGCATTGAGGACAAATGAAAAGCAAATTACAGAAAGATACATATAGTATGATCATGTTTCAGTAAATTATAAAACAGGAAGCAATACTGTATATTGTTCCTAGAAACAAAAATGTGGTATGCAAATATGGTAAGTACAAAATTCATGACCATAGTTCTCTCTGGGAAGAGGGGATGGGAATAAGGTGGCAAGAAGTATAAAGGGGATGCCTGTCTCAGCCTTAATAATTTATTTCAGATAGATAGGTAGGCAGCTAGAAAGAGAGGTATGTGAAGTAAATGTGAGAAAATATGTACGTTTGATGGTGGTTTATGTGATATTTGTCATTTTACCCTTTGTACTTCTCTGCAATTTAATGGCCTTTTGCAACTTAAAAATGGTAATCATATTATTATATTTACTGAGGCAGAAAGACAAAGCCTAGAGAAAGATTACAGTGCTAAAAAAAATGACTTTTGTCCTCAACCACCCTCTTCTGTCACTTCCAATATCTATTTAAAGGACAAAAAAGATTCAGAAAGACTTACTGAAGTATTAATAACATTAATGAAACCATGAGATAATTTCATTCTCCTATTATAATTGTTCTCTATAAAATGTTTGGGCACTAAAAATGTGAGACATTATTATAACATTGTCAGATAATATAAATGCCTTATGAAAATTAGAATACTACATAGATATTATAGTGTTAATAGGCTGTTATTATGTAAATATATCCTCTGGTATCCACATATTTTATATAGAAGCAAACACTTGAGTCTAGAATATGTTTGATCCTTTCTCATGTCCACTGGTGTCAATTACAATGAGATTTAACTTCTTTATTTTCATCACAAGCACCAGAGAAGAAGTATAACCTGTAATCAGAACTTTCTGAAGGAAGGAAGATCAAAGCTTTGTCCTTTAGATAATCCCTTAAACTCTGAAACTTGGAGTGAGATTAGTCTAACTTTATATCAGATAAGCAATTTAAAGAATTTGGAACTACATAGATTTTATAGTTGAACTTACTATTTTTCTACAACTGAAGAAAAGGAAAGGGACAAAAGACTATGAGAAATGGGAAATAACCATTTAATGTTATCTTAAAGAAGAA
This sequence comes from Vulpes lagopus, assembly GCF_018345385.1. Taxonomy (NCBI): domain Eukaryota; kingdom Metazoa; phylum Chordata; class Mammalia; order Carnivora; family Canidae; genus Vulpes; species Vulpes lagopus. The sequence goes on along the minus strand of NC_054826.1, from coordinate 39,787,273 downwards.
AACAAAAAGTTAAACTATCCTTGGCATACACTACTCAGTACTAATTATTTGGAATTTGCCACCCCCCCCCAAAACGTGTACATTTAGCTTATGTAGTAGACTGATGATGCTCACCAAGACTACCAGGAAATAAAATTCCATAAGTAGAATTCTAATAAAATCTTAGCTCACAATTCAAAGAACTGCTCTAAGTACCTTAAAACTTGTCTTCAAAGATATGTGGCAGTACAATGTTCAAATTTATCGGAAAGATTATGGTAAAATTTAGTAGCTTTTTGTATATTTTATGTCTACCATACTGCCAACATATTTGGTAGAATATGAAGCAACTGTATTCATGTGCATTTTCAAAGTAGTTTGGGGTGCCTGGGGGGCTCAGTCAGTTAAGTGTCTGCCTTGGACTCAGGTCGTGGTCTTCTGGTCCTGGGAATAGAGCCTTGAATCAGACTTCCAGCTCAGCATGGAGTCTGTTTCTCTCTCTCCCTCTGCTCCTCCTTACTGCTCATTCTCTTTCTCTCTCAAATAAGATCTTTAATGATAATAATAATAATTTTTCATAGCCTCTATGAATTGACCAGCAAAATGACAGCTCACTTAGGATTTGAAAGACTGCTTTCACAGAATAAAATCAATTGGTTAGAAAGGACATCCAAGAACTTGTTACTCCATAAAAGCTATGAGAACATTGGTAAAATTGCCACAATCAACTTTCCAAAGCTCTGGAAATTAACCAAATGCTTAGAGGTAGCAATCTGAGCAGCCGCCTCAAAGCAATTGATTCTGGGCAAGAACAGTCAACTTTTTAAGTTTTTAACTTCTTAACAGTGGTTTTTAAACTTGTATTATTCTCACCTCTCTCTCTCCAGCTTCATAGTAGCTTTGAAAACCAACACTATGAAAACCAGCAGCCCAACAGTCACTAGAAAAGTCAGGCCATGTTTAGAGCTCTCCAAGAAATCCCATCCACAGACAGTTTTCACTCTTTTACGTTACTGGAAGTTCCTTGAAAAAGCTTCATACACAGAGCTTTTCTTTATTTGACCTGACTTTAGAGCTTGCTCTGGCATGGATGAACCTTGAAAACATGCTAAGTGAAAGAAGCCATTCACAAAAATGTACATGTTTCATTTTTTATGTAAATCTCACAATAGACCAATCCATAAAGATGGAAAGTAGATTAGTGGTTTCTAGTGGCTGGGAATGGGGGAATTGCCAGTGACTGCTAATGGTTAGATGATTTATTTTGGAGGTGATAAACATATTCTATAATCAGTGGGGATAGCTATACAATTCTGTTAATGTACTAAAAATCCTTTAATTATTTAAAAGGGTGATTTTTATGGTATATGAATTACATAATGGTAATAATGTTATGCTAATAATACCACAATGAGGTACCCTACCCATAGAATAGCTAAAATTTTAAAAACTGTCCATACCAAATATTGGCCATAATGTAGAATCACTGATACTCTTGTGTATTGTTGATAGGAATGTAAAATGGTAAACAACTTTGGGAAAGTGGTTTAGAAAAACTCCTTGGCATTACCCTAGCAGAATGAAAGCATATGCTCACACAATACTTGTTTGTAAATGTTCATGGTGCAGCTATAGCAAAGTATTAGAAACAAGTCCAATATCCATTAATAGGTAAATGGGCAAAGAAAGTGTGGCATATCTAGGTTAGCAATATCAGGGAATGAATGATTAATAGCCATAATAACATGAATAAAACTCAAAACAATGATGTAGAGTGAAAGAAGCCAGACAGAATAGAGTTCATACTGTACAATTGCATGTATGTAAATATTTTTGAATGCAAACTAATCTATAGTGACAATGCAGACAAATATTTGCCGTGGTGTTGGGGACAGGAGAAAGTAGAAAGGCAGATATGGATAACCAAGGGGCACAAGGAAATAGAGAGGTAATGATGATTTTTTTTTTTTTTTGGTCTCAATTGTGATAGTTACATATATGTATATATGTCAAAATACATCAAAGTGTATTTTTAACATATGAAGTTATTGTATATCATTTATACTTAGGATAATGTCTAAAATAAAAAAGATTGTTGGTACTATGTATTGGTGAGTATGTGGGGCAACTAGAACTTTCATAATCTGTTGGTGGAAGTATAGTTACAACCAATTGGTACAATCACTTGGGAAAACTTTTCTGATCTATTTATGCTTAATATAAACATACCCTATGATCCAGCAATTCCATTTTTAACTGTATACCTGACAGAAATGTATATGTGGTTTCACCAAAAGGCATATACAAATATGTTAATAAAGTACTTTATATAACAATTAAAAATTGAAAATCACTTGAATGTCTATCAATAACAGAATGGATAGTAAAATTGTGATATAAACATGCGAAGAAATCCTGTAGAGCAGTGAGAATTAATGAACTATTGCCACCTACAGCAATGCGAACCTATAGGCATAGTGTTTAGAGAAAGAAACACAAAGAGTACTTATTGCATACTCCATTACTATAAATTTTAAAAACAGATACGGTGATACCAACAAGAATACAATTATTTGTGTTCTTTGTCAAAGTTGATCATACTATATGTGGATAATTTTTACATCTCTGTGTGTTATATATCAATGATTTATTTATTTTTTAAAGATTTAATTTATTTATTCATGAGAGACACACACAGAGAGAGAGAGAGAGAGAGGCACAGGCAGAGGGAGAAGCAGGCTCCATTCCACGCAGGGAGCCTGAGGTGGGACTCGAACCAGGGTCTCCAGGGCCACACCCTGGGTTGAAGGCAGCGCTAACCGGCTGAGCCACCTGGGCTGCCCCTGATTTATTTGTCCTTAAAAGTACGTCGCTTAAGGAGTTCTCTCTGTATACCTAGTAGTTCTCAATACCTCCAGTATGTATCTCTTAAAACTTAGGAACCACTTTAAAATTAGTTTCCATTAGGGCAGCACCGGTGGCTCAGCGGTTTAGCGCTGCTTTCAACCCGGGGGTGATCCTGGAGACCCTGGATTGAGTCCATGTCAAGCTGCCTGCATGGAGCCTGCTTTTCCCTCTGCCTGTGTCTGTGCTTCTCGCTCTCTGTATCTCTCATGAATAAATAAATAAAATCTTTAAAAAAAAATTAGTTTCCATTATTATCCCTACTTTTTGTTTAAGTAACTGATAACTTATTGTAGGTATCCTGAGAAAGACTACACAGTGTTTTGCAGCAGAACTGTGATTATCCAGTTCTAGTTTGTGTGACCCTAAATCCCATGGGCTCAACTACTGTACTGCATTGTTTCAGCTTAAAATGCCTCTGCGGAGTGTTACAAAATTTCAGATTAATCATTAACACCTTCTAGTGGTGTTTTGTGTTTAAAATAATGGAAGGATATGAACTGATAATTAGTCCAATAGTAAAGACCTTAAGAACTTCGACAGAATACAGATGGAGTGCTTTGTCCTTGACTCTATCACTGCAGAGTCTATAGCTAAATCTGTGGAATGCTCCAATACGGTCTTGGAAGGTTAAAAGATAGTTGAAAGGTAACCACCTTAATTATTTTTAATAATACAAACAGAAGAAAAATAAATTTTAATGTATCATTTTCCTGAAATCTCATTTTAGTAAATATTCTGCGAACTATTACCTGTGTCCTGTTTGTACAACTATAAAGCAGCATATTTTGGGGTCCAGTTTTAAGAATTTATAGCAATTTCATGTGCACTAACAAAATGTCTTTTTTAAGTAGATTTACTTTTATTTTGTACTTTTCAAGCGCCTTCATGTTAAAATGGAAACTTTCTTTGCTGATAGCATTCTCATTAATCATTGTTTATACTTCTAACCTATTCTTTCTTTCTTATGATTGAAATGACTGCTTGAATGATTAGTTCTCTCCCTCAATTTACATACACAAAGGGAGAAGGAGCTTTGTATATAAACCTTTAGCTAATCTGTCCCTTGGCTCTGTAGCTAACATCCTGTAAATGTCCTTGGAGAATAAATTTAGGTAAAAGGACAAATAGAGACTAGCCCCAGAGAGGTTTTTACCATATTGCCTGTTATAAAATGATAAACTAATATAGCATTTTCTTACTTCCCAAGCCACATCTGAGGAGCTGTCAATAATTAAACATGTTTTTGCTTTTGGAGAGAGGAATTCTAAAGACTAAATGATTTGTTTCTCTACTTGGGAAATATTTTGAGTCATGTAATTCTCCTGTAGTAGCACCTAAATTTATAATTTTCTATGTTTTCTAAAGAAGCTATTTTTTATTTCACTCTTCACCAGAGATTTGCTCTCCCTACCTTTTGCTTTTATCTGCCAAAAACATATTTATATGTACTTTACATATAAATTTAATGGTATGCTTTTATTTTACTGGTATTCCATAAAGAAGTATCTATCAGAAATTATAATAATGCATTGTTAATGCATTATAATTTGGTTTTGGAAAGGAACTTTGGAATCTCTAAATTTTACTCTGGCCTAAGTCACTGCTACTCTATACAAAGAAAGAATTATAAAGAAGAAGAAGAAGAAGAAGAAGAAGAAGAAGAAGAAGAAGAAGAAGAAGAAGAAGAAGAAGAAGAAGAAGAAACAAAGAGAAATAAAGCTTCTTTGTATTTTCACCTTGGGACTTGCAAGGTTTAAGGTAACCTAGATTGTATAGATGATTCTATTACCTACACTTCTCTTTCTCCACTACCCAAATCCATTAAGTTTTCAGTTATACCTACTAGAATCTGAGTAAAAGGAGTCAGAAAAATATAAAGCAAGGTAAAATATTTGCCTCTCACAGACTGCTAATGAGTGGTGGAAACTTCACATGGACTATGTCATTTAATCTTTTCAGTGACACTATGAGGCAAAGATAACTATTACCTTTATGTTATAGGTGAAGAAACCAAAACTCTGAGGATTACACAATTTTTTCAGGTTCACTTGTCTAAAGCCTACATCTATACCTGGTCTTTCTCCCACTGTATTTTACTGTCTACTTCTTCCCTTTACAACTCAGTTCTTATTTAGGGGCAAGTAGTCCCAGACCAGCAGACACCCCTGAAACAGAGAAAAAGAGAGAGCATTTCAAGAGTTAGAGTGGTGTCCCAGACTGCTGTAGTCCTAGGGTTCTTAATACTCAGGCCATATGGAAGCAAGAGCAGGATGTGGCTACTATTACCCTATTTTTGCCAAGTCTTCCATTGCCTTGAAAATCTTCAATCCCTGGAGTACTACCCATTATAATGTCTGAAAATGAGACCAACTAGAATCAGCACAGTTCCTCTGTAGGGATTTTATTAATTACTCAGCAAAATCTCATAGGTATGTAGAATCACATGTGAATAGGATAGATGTGGTCTTTCCCCCCAAGGATTTATATTTAGTTGAAAAGGGAGAGAGATGAATCCCTTAAGTAGGGCAACAAATGCATCAGAATTTCAGATTCTGAGAGAAGCAATAAATAAAATATTAATAGGATAGAGAATGATGGGATGTGGAGAGAGGATAATTCAGATTTTAATTAGATTGATTTTTTAGGTAGTTTGGTCAGAGAAAATTCTCTAAGGAGATGACACTTGAAATAAGAGCAGCATGCTAATTAAGAGTGAGTAGAATATTCCAGGCAATATATGGTAGAGAGTAGAATATATATAAATGCAAATGCCTCAATTGTTCGTCAAACATGGGATTTAGGAAGAAAGAAAGAAGGCCAGTACAAATGGACATAGTGGTGACTGATGAGATGAGTTCAGAGACAGAGACTGGTCTGGGGAACTTCTAGGGAGATGAATGAAAGTAATGTGAGTTCTTGGATATATAAGTGATATAATCTGATTTGTGTTTTTGAGAAAATGATTGGGTGCTGTGCAGAGAATGGATTAGGTGAGTGGGTAGAAGGACAATGAAAGTGAAATTAGGTGAAAATAGCAGACATAACTTCATGAGATAAAAATGAGATATAGATTGCACTGTACATTCTCATTTCTGGAGCATAATCAGAAAAACATTTCGAAGTAGTTGAAATTGACTAATGCAAACTTACAGATATTTTGTGAGTTATTTCTCTTTTATTAGAAATCAAAAGAGTAAAATCTTATTTAACATTAGAACTAGCAGTTGTTGGGTCAGAAGTTGCCATGAAATCTTGTCATGTAGTTGAATTTCTTGTACAAAACAGTAAAAAAAAATGAGAGTTGTGTTGGAAGAAAATGTTTTCTGAATATGAATTGAATTATTATGTTTAAAAGATCAGTGAGGCCTTGCTATTTGAGCAGATGAATACTTTGAATAAATGTGACTTCTATTTGTCAGGTCTGAGAATTGCAGAAGCTAATTATTTTTTTTTCTTCTCATGGAAAATGAAAAATCTTACAAAGAAAACATTTGTGCTATTCACTAAATGAAAAATACCTAGAAAACAGCAAGTATGTCTATTTACATCTAGTAGTGCTTATATCAGGCCTTGTGTTAGGTGTATAAGCATCACTTCATGAAATTCTTAGAACAATTACATGACAAAATATTCTTTCCCCATATTAGGAATGGAAACTTGAAATTTAGTGAGTTAGATTAATTTGTCAAAGTTGACATAGTTTGTGAATGATGGACATAGCTTTATCTCAGAGAGAACAATTAAAAACAAAAATCACAATTAAAAGGACTTTATTTTTGACATCTCCTCTCCCCCTCAAAAAAAAACTTTAAGGTAAACTGTTAGTAATTATAAACAGTTTAATGTCTGTCTTGGAATTCATGTCTATCAAAACTGTTTAACTCCAGTAGTGTGTTTTACTAGTTTAAAAGAAAATAAAGCTCAGTTTGGTGTATAATCAGATGACTAAGAAAGAAAAGGAAGGCAGAAAAACAATTAAAAGGAACCAAGATAGAAATAAAAAATTTACTCCAAGTCTTTCTGCAAATATGTTATATTTACATTGCCAATTGTGATAGCCACCAGCCATATGTAGCTACTGGACATTTAATATGTGGCTAGTCCAAGTTGACATGTCCTAGAAGGATGAAATACACAGTGGATTTCAAATATTTAGTAACAAAACCAGTAAATATCTTATTAATACTTTATATTTATTACACATTACAATGATAATATTTTTACATATTGGGCTAGTTAAAATATGTTATTAAATGACTTTTCCCTATTTGTTTTACTTAATGTGGCCACTAGAAAAAGTAAAATGACATATGTTGTTTAGATTTGTGGCTGGCATTAGATTTCTGTAGCATGGTACTGATCTAGAGGATTTCTCTTTTTCATCCAGAGCCTGAGAATCTGGTAATCGAATAAAAACATGCATTTCTGTTATCTTTTCAAAGAGAAGATATTTAATAGGAGAGCTTAAGAAGGAAGGGTGCTTAAGGCGTTCCAGGGGATTGATTTTTATTTCCTTCATTTCCCATGACACCAAATAAGTTGTATTTTAGTAATATCATGAGACAAAAATGAGTTTTTATAAAGATGAATCTTTATGGTGTTTAAAGGTGAATGAGGGGATCCCTGGGTGGTGCAGCGGTTCGGCGCCTGCCTTTGGCCCAGGGCGCGATCCTGGAGACCCGGGATCGAATCCCACATCGGGCTCCCTGTGCATGGAGCCTGCTTCTCCCTCTGCCTGTGTCTCTGCCTCTCTCTCTCTCTCTGTGACTATCATAAATAAATAATAAAAAAAAATAAAAATAAATAAATAAAGGTGAATGAATACCTTCCATTTTCACTTCAAGGTCAAAGATGACTCATGAAAGAGAAAACATAATTTCTAATATTGGAAGGGTTCTTGAGCTTAAGATCTTATAAAACTCATTTTGCTCAGGATAGAATTGAGACCATGAAATACTAAAAAACAAAACAAAACAAAACAAGGGGTTGCTTTTCTCAGAACATTGCCAAATTACAAACCTGATCTTGTTTGTCTTAGAAATTTTATGAAAATTTGGGTCAATTAGGGTTCGTTTTGTGTGCTGTCTGAATAACCTAATGTATTATTTATTATTCATTGATCAAATCTATACATTGGTGTTAACAGCTTATTTAGTAAGACTTAAACTACAGACTTAAACTAAAACTTTACCTCTTTGTTTTTAATGTTTCTGCTTCAGAAACTTAATGTTTAATTTCCAGCAGTGAGGATTACTGAGTTTCAGTCACATTAGAATCTAATAGTACTTACTTAACATGCCTCATTACTTCCCCAGATCCATTCAGAGTAGGTTTGCCTTGGAGAACAACATGTGGAGTCTTTGGAAGTGACAAATATGCTGTTGAGGGATATTAATCAGATGAAATTTAAAAGACATTTGCGTCTGGCCTTAAAGTCTTTGGTCTGGAACAAATGGCAGTCAAAATCACTCAGTCTGAAGTGTCAGAAAATGATCAGGAGTTTGTGTGAGTGACCAGGCATCTGTTGTATGTGAATCTCTTGTGCATCTGTCATTTAGAAGAGGAACATACTTTTAATTTCTGTCAAACTTCACACTTGGATACAGTTTACATTTCAGAGTGGATTTTTAATCAGCGAGAATGAAACACCTTGGCAGCATTTAGGCAATTCTGAAACCTTTAGGAATCATGTTTAATTTTCATTTCGCAATTCTCTTCACTACACAGACAACAATTTTGGATCTTTACTTTATCCTTGGCACAATACATAAAAAGAAATAGGAACTAAAAAGGCAAGTATAGAACTAGCCATTGTAACTTCTTTAAATTTTTAGATCATCAGAAAGTTTGATTAAATACTAAACATAAAATAATTGATAGCCTCCTCTAAAAACTGCAGAAATGGATAATTTCAAGATATTTTACCAGTAAAAAGAAGATAGGGAGTTTAGTACAGATTCTACACGTATTTGATATGTTTTGAAAATCATTCAGACCAAAACTTTGTTATTATAACATACCCTGGCTCTTATAAAGTGTAAGGTAGGATATTTTATTCATTATAAATATGTGGAATACTTAGAAGAAAAGACGAGAACATTTGCATGACCTAAGGGTTAGCAAAAACTTTCTTTAACTGAACAAAAGTGCTAAAAATTTATACTACATTAAATTTAGAAAGTTTATTAATAAACACCAGTATGGGAGGAAAAAAAGGTAAACTATTCAGTGAGACAATCTATCAGGCAAAACATTTACATCTAGAATACATTTAACAATCTAAAAAGTGAATAAGAAAAAGCAGATAACTTAATAGAAAACTGGAAAAGTATCTTGAATGGATATATCTCAAAAGAAGATATCCAAATGGCCAGTAAATGTGTAAAAAGTTCTTAAACTCCACTAGTTATCAGGGGAAAGCAAATTAAAATGGTAAGAAATACGGCAACACATCACTAGAAGAACAAAAATTTTAAAGACAGAAAAAATACCAAGTGATTTGATGAATTAGAGAAGCTCAAAAGCTCATACACTTTTGTTTGGGCTATAAAATTACTTAACCATCTTAGAAATTTTCCTTAGGTATCTACCAAATCCAAACATGTGCATAACATCTAACCTATCTCTTTGATTCCAAGATATGTACCCAGTGAAATGTATATATGTGTTCACCAAAGAAAAAAGTGATCATAGAAGCAACATTTGTAATAAGCAAATAATTGGAAGTCACCTGAATATGTTTCTAGAGAATAAATAAATCATAGTATATACATACACGGAAATATTATCTAAATAAAGCAATGAATTATAACAACATAAATAACATTAATAAATCTCATAAACATTAGATTGAGTGCAAAATGTCAGTCACAAAAGGAAACATAAAATATTATCTTACTTGTGTAAATTTCACGGAATCTGATATGCATATGGAAAAAATAGATATTGATACATAAAAATCAATTTTATTTTTTTTAATATTTTTAAAAAATTTTTTAAACTTTTTTAAGATTTGTTATTTATTTATTCATGAGAGAGAGAGAGAGGCAGAGACACAGGTGAGAGAGAGAGAGAGAGAGCAAGGGAGAGGCAGAGACACAAGCAGAGGGAGAAGCAGGCTCCTTACAGGGAGCTTGACTTGGGGCTCGATCCTGGGTCTCCAGGATCAGGCCCTGGGCTGAAGGTGGTGCTAAACTGCTGAGCCACCGGGGCTACCCATAAAAATCAATTTTAGATGTATTGTGATTGAATTATAAAATATTCCTAGAAGAAAGCATAGCAGATTATTCTAATTACCTGGAGATAGACAAATATTTCTTAACAGAACCCTAAAAGTCATTAACTATTAAAAAAATTGTAATTGGACCGTCTTAAAACAAAGAATTTGTTAATTAAGTGACATTACTAAGAAAGTGAAAAATCAGGCAGCCTGGATAGCTCAGCGGTTTAGCATCAGCTCAGGGCCTGATTCTGGAGATCCAGGATCGAGTCCCTCATTGGGCTCCCTACATGGAACCTGTTTCTCCCTCTGCCTGTGTCTGTACCTGCCCCCCCCGCCCCGTGTCTCTCATGATAAATAAATAAAATCTTAAAAAAAAAAGAAAGTGAAAAATAATGACACATAGTGGGGGGAAATATTTGCAATACTTTTAGACCTTTATGCAAGAAAAGGCACATATTTGAAATATGTATATATTTGTATGTGTGTATACACATCCCACATTTATGTATTTAAATACACATAAAAATCATACAATCAATAAGAAGAGGGGAAATAATGCTAGAATATCTGGACAAACTAGACAAATAGATCACGAAAGAAAATACCCAAATTGTCAATAAACATATGAAATTGTGCCCAACAGCATTAGTCATCAAGAAATTGACATAAAAGCATAATGAGATGCCACTATGTATTCACCAGAATTCATAAACTGAAGATGGGCAACTGCAAGCCTCGATGAGAATGGGGAGCAACGGGAACACTCACACACTCACGGAGGGAATATAAAATAATAAAATTAGTACAAGTGCTCTGGCAAAATCTTAAATACAGTGTATATAACACAGAGGCATATGAAGCCTCTAACCCTGCAGCTCTCCTCCTAGGTATGTTCCTGGTAGGAATAATAACAATGGAAACAGCCCTAATGTCCATCGAGAGTAGCATGCATCAGTTCTGATAAATACATACAGTGAAATATTGTAGAGTAATGAGAATGAATGAAATTATATCTATAGACTACAGCATGGTAAAAACCATAAAAAGGTACATTTTGTATGATCTCATTTACATACGTTTTAAATCAGACAAAAATTATGTGTTAGAAGTCACGTTAGTGATTAATTTTGGGGATAGCAGTTGAAATTAGGAATGATATGAAGAGTCTGGACTAGAGGTGAGGGTCTTTTTTTTTCCCATCTAGATCATGAATTCAGGGGTGTGTTCTCTTTATGAAATTCCATTAAGTTGTATACTTATTATTTGTGCATGCCTTATTATATATGTCATGCTTCAATAAAAATTTACTTAAAACATATGAAGTATTCAATAATTTAAGGGAACTTATTTCTATAGCAACTAGTTTATAAAATATGAATTGATGTCTCCAAATGTAAAATTAAGGAGATGATGTTGGTAATGGAACTTGTGGGGGCAGGAGATATATAGGAGATATCTGTACCTTCTACTCAATTTGGCTGTGAACTTCTCTAAAAAACAGCCTATTATAACATAAGTGTTTGAATGTAAGTACACTTAGAAATCATAGCTAAGATTAGTGTCCTTGAAATTATCTGAGTTCATTTACCCAGACGAACAAATTTCTGCTATTGTTTATTAATGTTTTTTTTCTGTCCTTCCATCAAGGTCCATATTGATTTAGTAAGGGCTTTATCTCTCCCAGGCAGAGATTATGAAGTAAGGTCAACTCCTAACTACATGCTAGAGTTATCTATTGCTGCAAACATACATCTTCAAAACAGCAATTTGGTGCTGACTGTTGGTGAGGAGCTCAGTCATATCTGAGAGCCTGGAGCCCAGTTCCTTTCACACGGGGCTTCTCATGTGGCCTAAGCTTCCTGTAATGGCTGAGTTCCAAAGATGAGTATGCTGAGAGAAACAGGCAGAAATCATATCAGCCTATATGGTTTGAATGTCAGAGAGTGTTACTTCTGCATTACTCTACTACTCAAGGAAGTCATAAAGAGCAATGTAGATTCATGTGGAGGGGACATGCATTCCATTTCTTGAGAAGGAGAAGTGGCAAGGTTTTGTAAGATGGTACTTGTTGTAGATATTTTTGGAAAATACAGTTTACCCCAAGGTGGTTTGTTAGACTCTTTATGACCTGGCTCCTGTCTATTTCAAGTCCTCACCTACACTTTAGCCATAATGTTCTTATTTCTGTTTCTATAACATATCATGATCATTTAATCCAAAGAATGTTACACTTGGTATTCTAATACTTTGATTTGGAAGTGTGGAAGCCCACTCGGAATTAGAATGGTATATCCCAGATCTTTGGCCACTTTGTTTTTTATAATTCAAATCCTAAAATATCTCAGTTATTACCAACTTGAAGTGGTTGCTGTGATAGCCCTAACTAAAAGAAACTCCCAACCATTCTTTATCATATTATTTTTTTCATGACTCTTTTAAATTGTAATGAAAAATATTTATTTCCTTTGGTGGTATCCATTGCCCTATAAGAAAAACTACAAAACCTGTTATTTACTCCTATATCCTCCACGCTTAGAAGAGTGCCTATACATAGCTGATATCTAATAAGCATTGTTTAATAAAAAGTTAACTAAATTACTTATGAGTAAGAAATAGTATTCACTGGAAGATTGAAACATAATAAATAAGGCAGTTGTATAAATAAACACTTTAATTCAATACGATGAGTGCTATAATGTACTTAAGGACTAAAAATCTATGAGATCATAGAGTATAGGCAACATCACTTCATCAGAGAAAGTAGGTAAAGCTAGTGAATTCACACAAAAAGAAGCATTTGAATGGGGTCTTTAAATGAGTATGGCATTTCAATAGGCTGAGACAGGAAACGTTTCTATTAAATTATTTTCAGATTGATAAAATAGAATCATAAATTTAAACATATCTATTCTGGTTCTCAAAATCATTCTACACTTATTTTGGATTCAGCCTTTATTAAGATATTTAAATATTAATTTGATATTATTTGATTAATTTAATATTAATTTTAGATGTATAGCAGCACAAGGGAAGGTATAAGGTAATAATATGCTCAACCAAAACAAGTGTAGTACTTTACCTATATGGTGAATCAGACAGTTTCAAAACCAAATTATACTTCCTGTTTTATAAATAAAGTTTTGTTTGAACACACCCATACCCATTTATTTACATATTGTCTCTGGCTGCACTAGCACTACAACTACAGAGCTAAGTAGCTATAACAGAAACTGCCTGGCCCACAAAGTCTAAAATATTTGTACTCTGCCCCTTAGTAAAAAGTTGCCAATCTTTGTGCTAAACAGATGATCATATGGACTTATAACAAGTATGTTTGAGGAATTGTGTCTTTTTAGGGCAGAAAATTTTGCATTTACCCAACCATGTTGTCACACCCAGTGTCTGCTGAATATGAATCCATATGAAGCCTTATTCTAGACACTTGATAATCATGGAATGAAAAAACCCATAGAACCATCTGGCCAAAGTTATGAGCTTGGCATCATATGTGATAGACTAAGCCACTGATTTAATATGTGGCAATTGTGAATTAGAATTTTCAGTTATGGTAACTCTATATAGTCACCTGCTCCATCTTACTGTTCCCTACCCTAAAGCTCAGACCAAAGTTCTTTCCTTTGTTAGGACAATGCACAATTTATTGATCTTCCAACCTCTACTTCTTTAATTCAGTCTTCACATAGCAACCAAAAAAATTTTTTGGTACACAAATTGGATCACATTAGGCCTTTGCCAAAAGCTTGCCAAAGGCTTCCTAAAAATTTTTATGTAAATCCCAACTTCACTGCCAAGGCAGTGAATGATCTGGCCGATTTTGAGCTCTTAGCCCCATAGGATGCTTCCTCCCTATTATACTGTGCTGTAACCATACAGCTCTCTCTTCATTCATGAAATGCTAAACATTTCCATGCCTTGGGGACTAGATTCAATCTCTTTCTTCTGCCTAGAATAATCTTACAAAACACAATTACCACAGCTACTGGCTCTATCTACTTGTCTCAGTTTAATTGTTTTCTCCTCTCAGAAACTTTTTGACCTCCTTAAGTAGCCACAACTTCTATCTTCTGTTACGATACAATCTTAGTTACTGACATTGCCATGATCAGAAGATATATACATTTCTTTAATCTTATTGTCTGTCTACCCCACTAGTTGATTAGCTTTGCTTACCATTGTATTTCCAAAGTTTAGTACAGATTCTGGAATATAATAATTACTTGATGTATAATTAGGTTAGTAAATAAATGAAAGCATGTACACATGGCCACTATCTTTATGATGGCTATTAAAGATAATTATTCTATAAATATTAATATGTTCATATACATATTCATCACTTATTCATAATATTAAAATAATATATTGACTTTTTAATTTGGAGAATGTTATTAAATGGGATTCAGACTAAATTGAAATAGTAATTTAATAGCAGTAATCACTTTATAGAAAAGACTCTCAGATTTGAGGATATTCTGAATGCTACTTTTTGTCATTTATCCATTAAGCAAAGACTAATTTAGCCTGCCAAGTTTTGTCCAACATTTGAAGGCTTTGTATTCAGAGATACAAAGATGACTAAGTAATAGTCCTAGTCCTTGAATATAATTCACATTAATGTCACAGAAAATAACATATATAAAGATCAGATACAAATAAGTGCAATACAATGTGGTAGGATGTTCAAAGCACTATTAGAATTCATTGCAAAATACTGCCAGTTATACCATAGATATTCAGACTGTGCATATGTGTATATGACAATAAGACATATGACATTATATATGTGTATATGACTGTGTATATGACATTTGAAAAGGGGCTTAAAATATGAACAAGAGTTTGCTGGGTAGAATAAGGGGGAGATAGGAATCCAGGTTAGAGGAAACAATACATGCAAAAGCAAGATGCAGGTTAGAAAAATAATATAGGGTAACTGGATAGTGGAGAACTTTGAGATCACACAAGATACTGTGTAAAGCTAATTTAAAGTACTTCGAAGCTAAAATATGCAGAATTTTATATAGGATATTAATGTATTTGGACAATTTTCCTAAGCTGTCAGAAAGAAATTTAGTAGACAGATCTATTTATAGAAGATCAGTAAAGATGTTGAATTTGTTCAGGTAGATATATTAAAAACCCGAATTAGGTTTGTAGCAGGAATAATAAAAAGGAGGGAGTAAAGAAAGATTATTTAGGAAGTAGGATTGACAAGATTTGATGAATAAGAATGTGGATTGGAAAATTCATTGTTTGGGATGCCTGGGTGGCTCAGGAGTTGAGCATCTGCCTTCAGCCCAGGATGTGATCCTGGAGTCCTAGATCCAGTCTCATGTCCGTCTCCCTGCATAGAGCCTACTTCTCCCTCTGCCTGTGTCTCTGCCTCTCTCTCTCTCTGGGTCTCTCATGAATAAATAAATAAAATCTTTAAAAAACAACAAAAAAGGAAAATTCATTGTCTAACAATCATTGTTATGAAAATAAGCTTTTGTTTATCTTATCTACAAATAGTTAATACTTTAAAAGAATTAGATGACTAATATTAATGTACCTCTCTCTCTACTCTAAGATATATGCTAAGAGATACACCATGAGGCACAACACATTTATACAATTATTCATCTCTTCCTGGCAGTGGACTCCAAGAGTATTATCTTAATACAGATCATCTACCAATATATTGAGAATAATTTATACAACTATGAATGTCAGATAGTTCCATGGGCCTCAAACACATAGTTTCTACATAGTCACTTCATCTTCAAATGGCCATTATGTAGCACAAATTATTAACAGAGAATCTCATGTAGGAAAAAAAAAACCTGCAAGATTCTTATTTCAAATAAATTTAAAATCTCTTTCCTTTTTAAAGTAATAAAGAGCTATTGTTCAAGGAAGAGATTTCCCTTCTGGTTTTTCTGGAATTGGAATTTCTGTTAGGGCCTCATACAATCTTCCTTTTTTTTATTTTATTTTAATTTCCAGTAAGTTTAAGAGAAAGAAAAGATAGCCATTACAAGTATTGCCACCTAAGCTTGTATCTTCCAATAAAGTAATAGATAATATCATGTTAAGCAAACTAAATTCATGCCAAAGGCAAAAACAATGGACTATCCATCTCCTTTTGTACCTCAAAAATTAACAGAGATTAGTACCTGCAGATTATACTGAGGTACATTTTTCAGACCTCATTTGTGTGGTTTACATTTAACTAGATGAAGATAAGAGGTTTTAGCAAGAGTGCTCAAGTCTGTGCTTATTAGTTCAGTTGAGTACTATGTATTATGTACTATGTACTATGTACTATGGTTCAATCCTCAGGGCTTTACTTGGCTGTGCAGTCACACCGCTGACTTTAGCAATTTATTGCACAAGCAAGTGAATCTCACTCTCAGTCTGAGATACCAAAATAACCATCAGCATTGCCTATTAGTAAATATCAAATCTGCACCTGTTTCTTTGACTAGGTTGGTAACAAGATCTTTGTATATAGATCTCTGTTGCTGTACTTTCATAATGATTTTATTAAAACTTCTGTATCCATGAGCTATTAGGTGCCTAATATAGGATGAATGACAGGAATAAAATGATTATCTTTCACTTATGTATTTTATGAATAATCATTATATACTTCAGTTTATAGATGTAGATACCCAAATGATTCTTCTTTAAAATGAGAACTGAATTAGAATCTTCAACTGTGCTTTAAAATCCTAGGTTCTAGGGGATCCCTGGGTGACTCAGCGGTTTAGCACCTGCCTTTGGCCCAGGGCATGATCCTGGAGTCCTGGGATCGAGTCCCACGTCAGGTTCCCGGAATGAAGCCTGCTTCTCCCTCCTCCTGTGTCTCTGCCTCTCTCTCTCTCTCTCTCTCTCTCTCTCTCTATGTCTCTCATAAAATACATAAGTTTAAAAAAAAATCCTAGATTCTAGTCTAAGCTCTTCTTATTGATTCTAATTTTGCCAACATATATCTTTTTCTTTTCTTCTGAATCTGTTTCTACGATTTTGAAAAGAGGGCTAAATCTATTGTTAAAAGAAATTCTGGGGATGCCTGGGTGGCTCAGCATTTGAGTGTCTGCCTTTGGCTCAAGGCATGATCCCAGATTCCTCCCCCCCATTGGGTTCCCTACAGGGAGCCACTTCTCCCTCTGCCTGTGTCTATGCCTCTCTCTCTGTGTCTCTCACGAATAAATAAATAAATAATGTAAAAAAAAAAAAAAAAAGAAACAAATAGAAAACAAAAAAATCTGTAGTAAAATTTTTCAAATATTTGCAGCCAAATGCCTGGAGGGAAATTTTGAAAGTCCAACATTTGGAAATTAAGTCTTAATTTTGATTATATACTTTTGCAATAGAGGAGAATTTCTTGCCACTTATGTATCCTCACTTTTCAGGAGCATAGCATAGGAAGACTCTTTTTATAAAAGAGATTATCAATACTAGCATATAGTGTCTTGGGTAATAATGAGTTCCCCATCCTTGGAGTACTCAAATAGAAGACAGATGAATATCTGAGAGGGATTCTGTAAAGGAGTTTTTGACACTGTTCAATGAATTGACTTTTAAAACCCTTCCAACTCTGATCCTGTATTGCAATAACTTCTACACAATCCAAAATCAATTTTAGAACTTCTTTGGTGCCAAGAAATCTAGATCTAAAAATGGGAATAGTAAACTTATCTCTATCATTTGTTTATATTTTACTAATATATTTTCAAGTACGTGGATGTTTAACATTGTACATAGTTAAAAAGAGCTATCTATGATCATTCAAAATTTTCTTAAAATGCATTAATGTTTTTTCTCTGACATTTTAGCAAATGTCAATCCTAGAGTAGTTTTAATATATTGAGTTCACATTTGATGCTAATTTTTTTTAAGATTTTAAAAATTTATTTGAAAGACAGAGTGGAGGGAGAGGCAGACTCTTCCATTCTCCATTGGGAATACTCAATCAGACTCCTCACTGAGCACAGAGCAGTTCCAGGGCTAGATCCCAGGACCCTGAGATCATGACCTGAGCAGAAATCAAAAGTCAGACATTCAACCAACTGAGCCACCTAGGTGACCCCTGCTTGGACTTTTTTAAAATAAATTTCCCACCTTTATTATAGTTGTTCACTTTTATATCATTAAAGGTTTAATAATAAATTTATAATTTTCAGCTTAACTACAAAATATTACCACAACTTCTTTGTGTAAGTAAACTCATACCCTTACTATATTCAGAAAAGCATTTCAACAAATTTAAGGGAAATAAAAATGAGTCATCCAGTTCACCATGCTTGTTTATATTTCAAGATGTGTAAGTTTGTGAGTCATAGTTATTTTTTATGAAACCTCTAGAAACAAATTGCCCTTACAGTCATTAAGAAGAGAAAAACAGTTGAACACTATGAGAAAAAGAAACCAGAGTAAACAACATCATGTACAACAAAGTTATTAGGTGGTTAAGTCTGTGTTAATTTTTTTTTTACTCTAGTCCTCTGTTAGATTTAATTCAACCCTCTGTTGCTTCTGTATGATGATTTCTAAATAGAAAACAGCCTATTGGGATCCCTGGGTGGCGCAGCGGTTTGGCGCCTGCCTTTGGCCCAGGGCGCGATCCTGGAGACCCGGGATCGAATCCCACATCAGGCTCCCTGTGCATGGAGCCTGCTTCTCCCTCTGCCTGTGTCTCTGCCTCTCTCTCTCTCTCTGTGACTATCATAAATAAATAAAAAATTAAAAAAAAAAGGAAAACAGCCTATTTAAATAAAATACAAGCTATCTTTTAATAAATACCATTAAACCTTTCCCTACCATCTTAAAATGCACATTTCAACTGAGTGATAATTCATGAGGATTATAATATAATGTTTCAGCAATATTCTTATTTCACATTTAGCTTGATAAATGTTATTTTTATAGAATCCTAATGATCTCCACCACCTACTGAGGAGTCAGAGTTGAGTCCACAGATGTTTTTATCTTCATAGGACCTACTCTTGGTAGTAGGATCCTAGTGTCCTCACTCTGAGTATTGAGGATACAGCAATATACAAACCAGACTAAATTCTCTACTTCTTGGAGTTTTTTACATCTGTGTGCTTATAGAGCAAAGTGCAAACTCAAAATAAAGACACCCAGTCAAACATATTCTTACACACATAAAGCAGACTGTGGTAAGTACTTTAAATAAAAATAAAGCTTGATAAGAAGGAAGCAACGGGGAGGAGGGGTTATGATTTTAGATAGGATAATTAAGGAAAATCTTTCTATGAAGATGAAATTTATGGAGAGATCTAGTTGTATCCCAATTCTTTACCATACATATATCTAAATCCTTTGTTTTATAACTTTGCATATAGCTACCACTAACAAAGGAGTTCGTTACCTTGTTTCTTGACTTCAAACTCAGTGATGTAGCTTGCTTTGGTCAGTGGGATGTCAGTAGTTATGGAAAAAACAAAGGCATGAAATGTGCTTTGCTTTAGGCATCCTGTTTTGTGGCTCTGCCATTTGCTTGACAGCATTACTTATGGGTAGCTGTTGTCCCTTCACTTAGAGCCACAGAATGAAATAAATGGAACATACATGACCTCAACCCCACAGTGAGAAGCCTGATTCTGCTGGGCCTACAGATTGAAGCTGAGATCACCAGACAAGTACAATCTAGTTTATTTGACCTGCAGACAGTCCACATACTCATGAGTGAGAATAAAATCACACTGTTTAAACCTCTGAGTTTTGGAACAGCTTAATATTCAGCAGTCATTTTTATCAACATGGAAGAACTTGGATTGAAGTAATACAGATATTCGGTTTATAATCACCCAGGCAGAAACAGCAGCAAGCATGAATGATCTGAGTGTGTGTGTCACATTTGAAGTAGTTAGGAGGATTGTGGCTACAGTAAAGTGAACAATCGATTTTTATTGTTGTTGCTGTTGTTATCATCATTGTCAATGCTTTCTAGCCAAAGAACTCCAGGAATATATTCATAGTTGGCCAAGCTGGGTTTATTAGTTGCTACAGCAAGGAAGACCACATATCATGGGAAACCATGGAGCATTGTACTAAGAAGGTGTTAAAAAGAGCCTATATAGGATTTCAGCTTTGGTTAGGAGAGTCTAAAGAAATCAGGGTTATGTCTAGATTGGATGCTGCCAGAAAGGGAAGGGAATTCTATTGTTACATAATCTCAACAAATATTGTCTACTGGAAGGGAAGATGAGAATGAAAACAAAGTTGTGTTAAAGAGATTAGCAATCACTCATTTATTTATGGGTAGCATATTGACATAGTTTTTGTTTGTGATTAGACAAAATTATTAAATAGTAGAATTTAATCTTATTTGATTATAGTTCCAGAATAACTTTGTCTGAGGGTGGTATTTTGTGGCATGGTTTGTGTTCAATAAAATAGCACAGCATTACTGTGAATTTCAGGCCAACTTCTGAATGTCAACAGCTGTCAAGAGCTGCTTTTTTTTTTTTTCAAGTTTCATTATCATCATTATCATTATCATTATCATTATCATTATCATCAAGGATAGCCCAAAGATTCTGACACCAGCCACATAGGCAAGTGTTTCATAAGAATGCTCAAAACAGTGTCCATTGTCTGCTAGTGCTATGATTAAATACAAAGGGAATCTAGCAGCTACCCATACACTCATAATCTATAATATGGCCTTCCCAGTTTTAGGGTTTCTTAAAATATCTATATATCAAAGAAAGTGATTAGATGACCACAAAAGGAGTCACAGTTCCTTGTGTTCTTAAATTCTCATTAAATCCAGGTGTATGTGGTCTACTGTGTTCCAAGTGCTAAGTATTCAGTGAGTAAAAATAAGACCCATTTTTATGGGGCTCAGAGTCTGTGTATACATTAAAATAAGTGATTTACTGTCCTGTGACTGTGAAGCAAATTTCAGTGTTGTTTTATAGTCAATCTATTTATAAAGAGCATGGTAAATAAAAATTGTATGTCAGCATTTTAAAATTTATATTATTAATAACATATCAAATATGGCTTGTATTCCTCAACAGTATAAACCCAAATTATCCAGACCCATAGTAGTAAAAATGTCATCGACTTTCCAGTGTCACAGTAGTTAGTAGCTATGGGAAAAACGTACAATCCTTCAAAAATCTGATTTTTAAACAAAATTATTAGACTCAAGCCCATAGGTAAAAATACATGGACTATTTTGTTAAGGTGGTAGTTAAAAGATGACTACCTTTTTTTGAGAGAAGAGCACTCAGCAGCCATCCAATAAGATATTCTTTGTTCCATTTAATACTTATAAATATCAATCAGGAGCACCTGGGTGGCTCAGTCAGTTAAGCACCTATTGATTTTGGCTCAGGTTATGATCTGAAGGTCATGAGATCCAGCCCCAAGCTCTGTGCTCAACTAGGAGTCTACTTGAGATTCTCTCTCTCCCTCTCCCTTTGTCCCACCCTCTGCTTGCACATGCATGATCTGTCACATAAGCAAATAAAATCTTAAAAAAAAAATCTATCCTGAAGATGGGAATAGTAGGGTCCCCAAGTCACCTGTCCCCACCAATGCACCTAGATAACTTTCAAATCATCCTGAAAACCTAGGAATTTGGCCTGAGATTTATTTTTTGTTTTGTTTTGTTTTGTTTGTTTGTTTTGTTTTTTTGTTTGGCCTGAGATTTAAAGACAGAACAGCTGGAATGCTACAGCGAGAAGAGTTCGTGCTTCTAACAAGCTAGGAAGATGGAAAAAAAATAAATAATAAAAGAATCCATGGGGGGAGGGGCCCCTGCGAGGAGACAAGCTAAGGCCGGGTGGCCAGAGCCTCCAGGACAGGAAAGCCCAGTCCCAGAGAAGCAGGAACTTTACCAATCTTCCCCAACGGAAAGGCACTTGCAGGGAACTCAGGCAGGACCCCAGGGCGCCGGGGGACACAGCCCAGGATCCTGCGCTCCCCCGGGGACAGATGGAGGCCAGGAGGGCACAGGACAGCAAGAATACTACTGCTGCCTGGGACCCCCAAGCTGTGCAGGTCAGCGGCCCCCACCCCGGAGCATCCAGGCCAGTGCGCACTGGTAGACTGCGGTACTTACTGCGGGAGCTGATGCCAGGGCTGGAAAGCTGGCCGCTCTCTGTTGCTGTTCCTCCTGGTGTCACCCTGTGCCTGGGATGGAGTGGGGCTTCCAGGGAACAGGGGCCTCACAGGATAAACAGCTCCCACTGAGCCGTGCACCTGGCAGGGGGCAGGGCAGCTCCCCCAAGTCCACACACCTAAGAATCAGCACAGCAGTCCCCTCCCCCAGAACACCCGCTGGAAGGACAAGGAAGAGCAAGTTCTGGACTAAGCAGAGCCGTAAAGCTCCAGGGGAAGGCGAGGGACTTACAGTATATAGAATCAGATGATACCCCTCCTAGTTATTTGTTTCGTTTTGTTTTTTGTTGTTTGTTTGGGTTTTCCCCCTTTCCGTTTTTTTTTTCTCTTTTTATTCCTTCTTTCATCTAGTACAATGTCTTTAGCCACTCTTTAGTGGCTTTGCATCGAGCAAAATGAATAGAAAGAAGAACTCACCACAAAAGAAATAATCAGAAATAATACTCTCTGCCACAGAGTTACAGAATTTGGATTACAATTTGATGTCAGACAGCCAGTTCAGAAGCACAAGTATAAAGCTACTGGTGGCTCTGGAAAAAAGCATAAAGGATTCAAAAGACTTCATGACTGCAGAATTTAGATCTAATCAGGCCAAAAAGAAAAATCAATTAAATGAGATGCAATCCAAACTGGAGGTCCTAACGATGAGGGTTAATGAGGTAGAAGAAAGACTGAGTGAAATAAAACACAAGTTGATGGCAAGGAAGAAAGCTGAGGAAAAAAGAGAAAAACAATTAAAAGATCAAGAAGAAAGGTTAAGGGAAATAAATGACAGCCTCGGAAGGAAAAATCTACCTTTAATTGGGGTTCCAGAGGGCGCTGAGAGGGACAGAGGACCAGAAAGTGTATTTGAAGAAATCATAGCTGAGAACATCCCTAATATGGGGAAGGAAACAGGCATTCAGATCCAGGAGATAGAGAGATCCCCCCCTAAAATCAATAAAAATCATTCAAAACCCCAACATCTAATAGTGAAATTTGCAAATTCCAAATATAAAGAGAAAATCCTTTAAGCAGCAAGAGACAAGAGATCCCTAACGTTTATGGGGAGAACTATTAGGTTTACAGCAGACCTCTCCACAGAGACCTGCCAGGCCAGAAAGGGCTGGCAGGAAATATTAGGGTCCTAAATGAGAAGAATATGCAGCCAAGAATACTCTGTCCAGCAAGGCTCTCATTCAGAATAGAAGGAGAGATAAAGAGCTTCCAAGATAGGAAGAAACTGAAAGAATATGTGACCACCAAACCAGCTCTGCAAGAAATATTAAGCAGAACTCCGTAAAAGAAAGAGGAAGCCCAAAGAAACAAAGCACATAAACAGGGACTGAAGAGGTATTATGATGACACTAAATTCAAATCTTTCAATAGTAACTCTGAGCATGAACGGGCTTAATGATCCCATCAGAAAGTGCAGGGTTTCAGACTGGATAAAAAAGCAAGACTGATCTATTTGCTGTCTACAAGAGACTCATTTTAGACCTAAGGACACCTCCAGCCTGAAAATGAAAGTTTGGAGAACCATTTACCATTCAAATGGTCCTCAAAAGAAAGCAGGGGTAGCAATCCTCATAGCAGATAAATTAAATTTTATCCCAAAGACTGTACTAAGAGATGAAGGGAGACACTATATCATACTTAAAGGATCGATCCAACAAGAGGACCTAACAATTATGAATTTTATGCCCCTAAATTGGGAGCTGCCACGTATATTAATCAATTAATAACCAAAGTTAAGACATACTTAGATAATAATAGACTTTCACTGGGAGACTTTAACATGGCACTTTCTGTAAATGACAGATCTTCTAAGCACAACAATTCCAAAGAAACAAGAGCCTTATTTTTTTTTTAAGATTTTATTTACTTATTCATGAGAGACACAGGGAGAAAGGCAAAGACACAGGGAGAAGGACAAGCAGACTCCATGAAGGGAGCCCGATGTTGGACTCAATCCTGGGTCTCCAGGATCAGGCCCTGGGCTGAAGGTGGTGCTAAACCACTGAGCCACCCAGGTTGCCCCCAAAACAAGAGCTTTAAATGATACACTTGACCAGATGGATTTCACAGATATTTACAGAACTCTACATCCAAATGCAACTGAAACACATTCTTCTCACGTACACATGGAACTTTCTCCAGAATAGACCACATACTAGGACACAAATCAGGTCTTATCTGATACCAAAAGATTGGGATTGTCCCCTGCATATTTTCAGACCTTGATGATTTGACTAGAACTCAATCACAAAAAATTCGGAAGAAATTCAAACACATGGAGGTAAAGAGCATTCTGCTAAAAGATGAAAGGGTCAACCAGGAAATTAGAGAAGAATTAAAAAGATTCATGAAAACTAATGAGAATGAAGATACAACCATTCAAAATTTTGGGGATACAGCATAAATAGTCCTGAGAGGGAAATACATCACAAAACAAGCATTCCTCAAAAAACTGGAAAAAAAAAAAAATACAAAAGCTAACCTTGCACCTAAAGGAACTGGAGAAAGAAGAGCAAATAAAACCTACCCCCAGCAGAAGAAGAGTTAATAAAGATTCAAGCAGAACTCATGAAATAGAGACCAGAAGAACTATGGAACAGATCAACAAAACCAGGAGTTGGTTCTTTGAAAGAATTAATAAGATAGATAAACCATTAGCCAGCCTTATTAGAAACAAAAGAGAAAAGACTCTAATTAATAAAATCATGAATGATAAGGGAGAGATCACAACCAATACCAAGGAAATACAAACTATTTTAAAAACTTATTATGAGCAGCTATACACCAATAAATTAGGCAATCTAGAAGAACTGGATGCATTTCTGGAAAACCACAAACTACCAAAACTGTTAAAAGAAGAAATAGAAAACCTGAACAGGCCCATAACCAGGGAGGAAATTGAAGTAGTCATCAAAAACCTCCTAAGACACAAAAGTCCAGGTCCAGATGGCTTCCCAGGGAAATTCTATCAAACGTTTAAAGAAGGAACAATACCTATTCTACCAAAGTTATTCCTAAATATAGAAAGAGATGGAATACTTTCAAACTTGTTCTATGAGGCCAGCGTCACCTTAATTCCAAAACCAGACAAAGACCCCACCAAAAAGGAGAATTATAGACCAATATCCCTGATGAACAAAGTGCAAAAATTCTAAACAAGATACCAGCCAATAGGATCCAATAGTACATTCAGAAGAGTATTCACCATGACGAAGGGGGATTTATCCCTGGGATGCAAGGCTGGTTCAACACTCATAAAGCAATCAATGCAATAGATCATATCAATAAGAGAAAAGAACAAGAACCATAGGATCCTCTCAATAGATGCAGAGAAAGCATTTGACAAAATACAGTATACGTTCCTGATCAAAATTCTTCAGAGTGTAGGGATAGAGGGAACATTCCTCAGCATCTTAAAAGCCATCTACGAAAAGCCCACAGCAAATATCATTCTCAATGGGGAAACACTGGGAGCCTTTCCCCTAAGATCAGGAACACGACAGAGCTGTCCTCTCTCACCACTGCTCTTCAACATAGTACTAGAAGTTCTAGCCTCAGCAATCAGGCAACAAAAAGAAATAAAAGACATTCAAATCGGCAAAGAAGAAGTCAAACTCTCCCTCTTCGCAGATGACATGATACTGTATGTAGAAATCACAAAAGACTCCACCCCAAGAGTGCTAGAACTCATACAGCAATTCAGCAGTGTGGCAGAATACAAAATCAATGCCCAGACATCAGTGGCATTTCTATACACTAACAATGAGACTGAAGAAATAAAAAATAAAGAGTCAATCCCACTTACAATTGCACACAAAAGCATAAGATATCTAGGAATAAACCTAACCAAAGAGGTAAAGGATCTATACCCTAAAGATTACAGAACATTTCTGAAAGAAACTGAGGAAGACACACAGAGATAGAAAAATATTCCATGCTCATGGATTGGAAGAATGAATAGTGTGAAAATGTCCAGGCTACCCAGGGCAATTTACACATTCAATGCAATCTGTATCAAAATGCCATGGAATTTCTTCAGGGAGTTGAAGCAAATCATCTTAAGATTTGTGTGTAATCAAAAAAGACCCCGAATAGCCAGGGAAATATTGAAAAAGAAAACCAGGGCCAGGGGCATCACAATGCCAGATTTCAGGTTGTACTGCAAAGCTGTGATCATCAAGACAGGGAGGTACTGGCACAAAAATAGACACATAGGTCAATGGAACAGAATAGAGAACCCAGAAATGGGCCCTTAACTCTATGGTCAACTAATCTTTGACAAAGCAGGAAAGACTATCCACTGGAGAAAGGATAGTCTCTTCAATAAATGGTGCTGGGAAAATTGGACAGCCACATGCAGAAGAATGACACTAGACCATTCTCTTACACCATACACAAAGATAAACTCAAAATGGATGAAAGATTTAAATGTGAGACAAAAATCCATCAAAATGCTAGAGCAGATCACAGGCAACACCCTTTTTGAACGTGGCCACAGTAACTTCTTGCAAGATACATCCATGAAGGCAAGAGAAACAAAAGCAAAAATGAACAACTGGAACTTCATCAAGATCAAAAGCTTCTGCACAGCAAAAGAAACAGTCAACAAAACTAAAAGACAACCTACAGAATGGGAGAAGATATTTGCAAATGACCTATCAGATAAAGGGCTAGTATCCAAGATCTATAAAGAACTTATTAAACTCAACAGCAAAGAAACAAACAATCCAATCATGAAATGGGCAAAAGACATGAACAGAAATCTCACAGAGGAAGACATAGACATGGCCAACAAGCACATGAGAAGATGTTCCACATCACTTGCCACCAGGGAAATACAAATCAAAACTACAATGAGATACCACCTCACACCAGTGAGAGTGGAGAAAATTAACAAGGCAGGAAACAACAAATGTTGGAGAGGATGTGGAGTAAGGGGAACCCTCTTGCACTTTTGGTGGGAATGTGAACTGATGCAGCCACTCTGGAAAACTGTGTGGAGGTTCCTCCAAGAGTTAAAAATAGATCTGCCCATGACCCAGCAATTGGACTGCTGGGGATTTACCCCAAAGATACAGATGCAGTGAAACACCGGGACACCTGCACCCCATTTTTTAGCAGCAATGTCCACAAGCCCAACTATGGAAGGAGCCTCAGTGTCCATTGAAAGATGAATGGATAAAGAAGATGTGGTCTATGTATGAATGGAATATTACTCAGCCATTAGAAATGACAAATACTCACCATTTGCTTCAATGTATTATGCTGAGTGAAGTAAGTCAATCGGAGAAGGACAAGCATTATATGGTCTCATTCACTTGGGGAATATAAAAAATAGGGAAAGTGAATAAAGGGGAAAGGAGAGAAAATGAGTGGGAAATATCAGTGAAGGTGACAGAACATGAGAGACACCTAACTCTGGAAAATGAACAAGGGATGGTGGAAGGGGAGATGGGCGGGGGGTTGCGGTGACTGGAGGATGGGCACTGAGGGGGGTACTTGATGGGATGAGCACTGGGTGATATGCTATATGTTGGCAAATCAAACTCCAATCAAAAAATAAATAAAATAAATAAATTTTAAGAACATCTATCTTATCAATCAATTAAGTATTCTTAAGCAAATCTTATTCAAATTTTATTTTATCCCTATTTTAATTAGGTATAATAAGACAAAAAGCCAGGACCTTTAATAAATTATTTATAAAATGAGAAAATAAGTGGGCAGTTTGGGTGGCTAATGCACTGGATATGGCTTCAGATTCTAATCACAATGCTCTATATTAAAACCATCAGCTCTTTCATTAGCTTTACCGAGGAAAGAATAAATTTAAATAAAATGCCCTCCCCTTCACAGAAAGTCAATATACTTTCCTCGAATCATATTTATTTCTGCTAATAAGTCAGAGTCTTAGTTTAAGGGGAATACTAGGAATAATAATTAGGACTCTCAGATTTTGAACAAAGAATAATTTATTTTTGAAAACTGTATGTCTTCAGAAAATGGAGACTATTTCTATATATTCTTTACTTTCCAGGTTGACTGTAATACAAATATTATTACCAAACTTAGGAACAGGCAAACAGAAAGATATTATCCTACTGTGTTATAAGTCTAGGATGATATACTAGAACCCAATGACTAGATGCTTCTTTTAGCATTGATTATACCTAGAGGTCACCTATGGAGGAGGCGTGTGATCCATGATATTTGGTCCCATACATCTCTCTTCCTTCCTTGAAACAATTCTCAAAATTTAAAATTGATTTAAAAAAAAGTGAAATTGAAATATATTTGCCACACAATGCTACATTAGTTTCTGGTATATACCATAGTGATTTCACAATTCTATATAATATGCTATACTTACCACAAGTGTAACTACCATCTGTCAGGGTACAACCCTATTAAAATATCATTGATCATATTCTCTATACTGTGCCTTTGGTCCCTGTGACTTATTCATTTCATAATTAGAAACCTGTACCTCCCACTTTCCTTCCCTCATTTTGCCCATCCCATCACCCACTACTCTCCCCTCTGGAAACCATCAGCTCTCTGTCTTTGTGCATCTGTTTCTGCTTTTTGTTTGTGTCAAATTGGTTTCTGGTAGAAAACTATAGATTTGTGGTTTCTCTCATTGAATTGAAATGTGTCCTGCCCCAAGCCTGTTTCTACATGGCTGCTGTCAGCCAAGGCTGAGTGAATACCTTTGCCCACAACATTCCTGCCTGGCTTCTTTCACATTTTAGTTTGTGATGTCCAATTCCATCCAATACTTTGCCTTCAAGCATTAAATAAATTGAGAGCTACATGGTTCCTTCATATCTCCTACTATCCTCCCTTTCCTCAAGGTTCTGAAGTCCCACATTCTGTATAAGATAAATCTTTCTTTTGGAATTTGAATACATTTTCTCCAAATAAGATTTACATGACAATGGATAATACCATCTGAGTCATAATACCCTTCCTAGGTTTAAAGACAGATGCTTGGTCACACAATTCCTTTTTTTTTTTTTTTTTTTTTAATGTTCCTGCGCTGCTTCTTCTCCTTCCTTTAAATGTAGGTAATCATGATTTCACTCATCCTCTAATGGGCTGTGGCATTTAGTGAAATAATAATGAATTGGAAATGTATTATCATTCAGCTAAGGGAATCATTTATTGTAATGCCATGTCTGCAAAATAGTTAACTTGTTCCACAATGCTGCTTTCAGTCCCCAAAAGTTCAGTAAGACAGTACTGAGTGGGTCACTCCTCACATTGTAAAGTAGAAAATCTGGACCCTAAGTGTTTATAATCCAGCTGTCACTGCTAAGAGCCCCACAAATCAAAACCGGGTCAGGAAGGAGCAATGAGAACCATCAATAAAACAAAAATATGTTATGCATTTATCTTGTCATCTTGTCATCTTCTTCCAAACTGTACTATAACATGATCCTAAAAAATGTGGAGAAGTCACTAATTTGCTACATGGCCAAGTATTATGTATTATCATTCTTCATATGTGCTTTATTATATTTTTATTTAATAAAAAAAATGAGAGAGGGAGTTCTCCCAAAGAGATGTTTCAAAATAAGCTACAGTTGACAGCAGATTCAGGAGCAAATGAATCTATGTTCTGTTATCTTTAACTTTTCTCCTACCATCAGTATGGTTCACTTTAAATATTGGGCATCCTTGATAATTGTGGTTTCCAATCATCCCTGCCCCTGGTATATAAGTGCTATGTAGCCTTCTTCCCTTATGTATTAATGTGAAACACGGTAACTTAAGAGCATGGTTTTTGGTGCACTAGACACAGAATACAGAGCTCTCCTACTACATATTGTATAACTTTGCTCATATCTTTGACCCTTTTAAATCTTAGTTTTCCTATATGGAAATGGCTTTCAAAATCCTGTGCTTCATATATGGATCATATTGTTCTTTTCTTCTAGACTTACTGTGAAGAGTTAAGTAAAATAACCCATGTGCTTATCACAGTATTCACCAGATAGTGAATGTAAAATAATTGTTATCATTTATCATAATCATTTTCATTTAATTCAACTGGTTAATGGGCACCTGGGTGGCTCAGTGGTTGAGCATCTGCCTTCAGCTCAGGGTGTGATCCTGCAGTCCCAAGATTGAGTCCCACATCAGGCTCCCTGCATAGAACCTGCTTCTCCCTCTGCCTCTGTCTTTGCCTCTCTCTCTCTCTCAGGAATAAATAAATAAATAAATAAATAAATAAATAAATCTAAAAAAAAAAAAAAACACTGGTTAATATGATGCCATCTTGTAATCAAATGATGTCTTCTCTCTTTTTTTAAGATCTAATTCTTTTGTTGTTGTTGTTGTTATGACAAAAGTAAATGTTTTAACACTTAAAAATTATGTGTGTGTATAGGCTTGTATCTCCGGGGTCAACTTAGTGTTTCTAGAAGCAGTTTAACTGAGTCAAGCTTATAGCAGACTATTTCTGACCCTTAAGAAGAATGATGAACTTTTCATGACCAAATTCATTTAGATGTTTGGTTTTGGTATCATAAGACAAACTTGGATTTCATCTCATAAAGTAAACGAACAGTGCAGAATTAATAGAAAAAAAATTCAATAAAGTTGTCATTTTGACATTAATTTTTTTTCTCTGTAAAGGTATGACCAATACCAAGATCAGAATATATTAGTGAAGGGCAAATTGGTTGAATAACTACAATACAAATTATAATGAATTGGCAATGATTGTCCACGGTATAGCTACTCTTGCCCATCTGAGATTTTCAAAAGTTTTTCACAAATGGGCCTAATTTTTTCACAGCCCTATGTCTTGTTCAGGCTGCTATTACACAATATCATAAACTAGGTGGCTTATAAACAGCAGACATTTATTTATCACAATTCTGGAAGCTTGAAGTTCAAAATCAAGGCATTGGCAGATTTTGTCTGATGAAGACTGCTTCCTGTTTTATAGAATGCTGTCTTCTCTCTGTGTCCTCACAATGTAGAGGGAACAAGAAAACTCTCTCTGGTCTCCTTTATAAGAGCACTAATACCATTCATGAGAACTCCCCCCTCATGGCCTAAGCGCTTCCCAAAAGCCCACCTCCAAGTATAGTCACATTGGAAATTTGGATTTCAACTTACGAATTTGGGGTGATACAACGTTCAGTCTTTAGCACTTTGTATATCTTAATATGAGGATTTGACAGAATAGGAAGTCACCTTAGTTCAAACTCACAGAGAAAACCAAGATATACCCTATGTTTTGAACCATGTGTTTCATACCATTTAAAAATGATTCAGGAAAGCAAACCACCCTTTGGGGAAGAGCCTAATGAGAGGCATTAAGATCAAGTAAAAAGAGTGCTAGAGACAGTCTTATCTTTTCCACTTAAATGAAACCTTGGGCAAATGATTTCATGTCCCTAAGCCATCAGAATCTTCATTTGTAAATTAAAACTAAATAAAACTGGCCTACTAAATAGAACCACTATGAAGATTAAAAGATATGACCTGGTCAGAAGTGCTCAATTAACATAAATCCCTGTCTGTTGCTCAGTTAATCTTTACAAGTTCTTCATCAGCCATGCATCTTCTAGACAAGACTTATTAGGATGAACAAAAACAGAAACATATTTATGTTTATCTGTATCTACTTTATAAGAC
Source organism: Vulpes lagopus (assembly GCF_018345385.1). NCBI lineage: Eukaryota > Metazoa > Chordata > Mammalia > Carnivora > Canidae > Vulpes > Vulpes lagopus. Next base: position 39,755,352 of record NC_054826.1, on the reverse strand, counting down.
TACTGAATTTTTAAAAGCTAACATGGGAGGTCTTTCTTCTACATTGGATCTTTGCATCAATTCCATCCATCTATCGATCCATCGATCCGTCTATCTATCCACCCATCCATCCAACCTTTATCTATAGATATCTATTTAGCATCCGTTTTTATTACATCTATCATAGATTCTCTCATAGAAGATAAATAATAGTATTAAAAGTAGCGTATTTTTATTAAATGTCCATGATATGTCAGAACTTGTGAGGAATATTTTATATAAATTTTTCATTTACTTTGCACTACTACCCTCTGAGCAATGTATTATTTTCCTTATTTTCTACCTTCAAGGCTTAATCCTAAAATTAAGAAATTTTCAACGTGTAACACAGTAGATTTTTGCACTAATATAAACTTTAATGGGTAATAATAAAACAAAGATAAAAAGAAGTTATTGAAGTATTATGGTAACTTAGAGTAGGCAGAGGTTGCGTTAATGTTTTCAAATATAAATTACTGATCTTTAAATAATTAGAATATTTTAAAAATCAATAGTGGCGTTATGGTGACTATAATTTTCTACAATGGTTTAGAAGTTTCTTCAAGTTTATAGAGTTGCCTAGATCATTATTATAAATGGTCTAGACCTAAGAAAACTTTTCAGTTATTCAAGTCCCAGTCTGTCGTAATTCTGTAGTCATTGAGACTGATCGAGGACCAGCACAAATGCACATATTAATTGATTATATTTGCATTGAATATGCTATGTTCACACGCAGACACAAAATTCATTGAGCCTCAGAATAAATCATGGATGATAATATCGGCTGATAATATCTGATGTACTGTCTTGGGAAAGACTAGTTAGGACTATAGATCTTATGAATATATGTGGAAATAATCAGACTCAATAAAATATTTTCAAGTTTTATAAGCAAAGAAGAAACTAGAAATAGAAAAAAGAAAGAATGTATAGCTTCAAAGATCTTAAACTTACAGGAAAATAATATTGTTTCATAATTGCAAATACACTTGACATTGAAAACTCTTTCTGTAAAAGCTCATAGAAAGAAAAGCTCACCATGCATAGCACTATTTTACTAGAGGTTATACAGAAGACATAGGATTTGGACAAAATTAAAAGAAAAGGTCAGGCTAAGAAAGTAGAAAGGAGAGTGAGTGGCATGCATGGAGAGTGAAAAGCCTAAGCAAATCAATGGGAGGGGAAAACATTTGACATTTATTTATTCATTTATGTAATCATTCCACAAGATTACATCAGGGCCAAACTAGATGCCAAGTGTATTGTTTTATGCTATAGTTGGAAACAGAGAAATGAATAAGACACTGTTCCTGGTCTTTAACTTCTTGGCTTTAAAGAGGAATTAAATATGCATGTACATAAATAACAAAATATATATTGTATAAGATAGTGCTAAGTGTCACAAGAAAGATAAAAGAGGACAAGGAACTAGAAAGTGATAAGTGGTGGGAGGCAGAGTGGAACATAGTAGTTTAGATAGGTGGTTAACGAAAATTGTTCTGTCAGGCAGCATTTTGAGCTGAGACCAGAAGAAATTGAGGAAGTGAATAAAGGCTAAAGTAGATATTAAAAAAAAACCAAAAAAAAAAACAGTCCAAACAAAAAGAGCAATAAACGGAAAGGTCCTGAAGTAGAAGTATATTTGGTATATTGAGAAAAACAAAAGGCCAGTGTGGTTGATGTAGAGTGTAGGAAGGTGAAAGTGAAGTCATGGAGAGGGTAGGAATGCGGGCTGATCATAAATCACCCCATAAGCTATGATAAAGGTAATGGTTTGTTTTTGTTTGTTTTTTGTTTGGTTGTTTTTCATGATTGGCAAAGGAACCTATTAGAAGGTTTGCATAGAGTAATGGTGTGGTATGACTTAAAACTTGTTAAAAAACACTTTGGCACCATGTTGAAAGTAGATGGTCAGGAATCCAGAATAAGATGTGCAACATGAGGAAAAAGGGCTATAGTGCCTTGAATTGAGAGGATTGGAGATTGCAGATACAATTTGAAGAATAAGCTAAAGTCAAATTTCAAAGGCTTTAAATTGTCAGTCTAAAGTTTTTTAGTTTATTCTGTAGTTAGCTTATGAAAAGTTATCATAAAAGCATGTAATCATATACAAAGGAAGATGAAGAGACAACGTTGATAAGTTTGCAGAAAGGGAGATTACTAGGAACTGGAGTAGTCAGGGAAACATTCATGGATAGCTTATTACACAGGGACCCTCCAGACCTCAAACTGCATCTGGATCCCTGAGCAGCCTCCTTACCATCACTCACAATACACCTTGATCCTTGAAAAGAAAGAAAGATGAGTTGTGCCCAAAGTCCAGGATGCAGTCAGCCTCACTGATTGGAGAGCTGCTCCACATTAATCCTTTTAAAAAAATACTTATTCATGAGAGACAGACACAGAGAGAGAGAGGTAGACATAGGCAGAGGGAGAAGCAGGCTCCTTGCAGGGAGACTGATGAGGGACTCAGTCCCAGATCCCAAGATCATGCTCTGAGCTTAAGGCAGACGCTCAACCACTGAGCCACCCAGGCATTCCACCATTAATCTTTTGTACTGGGCATGTGATTGGATGGATGGTCTTGGAGCCTGAGGAGAGCTGTTCTGAAGAGAGCTAAAACACAATAACTACAAGGAAGAAAAGTAAGAGACTTACTTTTGTCATTTACTGATATCCAGTGAAACTGACTATGATCTAGCTGTGAAATTCTGGGAAATGGTAGGTAGCATCCTCAGGATAGGTTTTAAGTATAGGCTATAGAAGAGGCTGTTCCTAACTTAAAGACAGAATAGTGACTGACACTACAAGTTAAATTATTCCAGATACCAGAGCCCACCAGTTTCCAGGAGCCATGTTCTTTTAGTTTCCCTGCATAGTGACATACAGATAAGGAAACTACATGCTTTTGCTTTTGGACTCTACAGAGCTTATTGAAAATGTGAGTCTCCTAGAAATGTGACTGTTTGGCTACTACAAGCAATTCCTGTAAAGCAAGCACTTGGGGCATATAGAATAGGCAGGTAGGCAGGTAATCATCTCAACATTATGAGTTTTTTAGGAAGAGCAAAGCTGCCAAAAATGCAGAGGACACAAGAAACCTGGCTTAAAAATAATTTTTTCCTCTTTCTCTGACCTTATTTGTGTATTTTCCCCCTTGAAACATACTGGGTTCATAGTTTCCTCAAATATCTATCAACTGGACTATTGGTTTATTAAATGAATCTTTGGAAAATCAAAATCACAGAGACTTAGCAAAGCCCTGAAGATATTTTCCCATGATTCTGCATAAGAAAATTTATAAACGAGAATTGAGAATGGGATCAGAGACCAAAAGTAGTATTAAGAAGAGTCAGTAACTATAGTGGATATTAGAATTTACCCTACTTGAAATTTAACATGTAAGCCATCATATTTTGTAGATTATGGCAGAGAACAAAATACTCCAGGGACACAGGAGAAGTGTGAACTTCAGCATAGGCATCAGCTCCCTTTGCCCCTACTTCCCTAGTTAGTCCATGAGTGTGATGCAAAGGAGGACCCAGATGGATGCAGTGTATACAGTGCATATGTGTCACTGCTAAGAAACCAAGTTTTTGAAATTCCAGTCATATGAAAAGGCTGCTAGCAAACTTCTCAACTTTTGCCCTAAAAGGAAACATCATTTTTATTATCCTGATCTGGAAAGAAGTCTGTCCTCTGCTCTACAAGGAGATACTTTCTTTTAATGATGTTCATTGTATAAATATGCTTGAAAAGATAGTCTGGAACAGAAGTGGTCAATGCCTGTTAACAGAAACCCAAGAGACACAAGGAAAGTTTCTCCCAACAACAAAAAAACTGTAAGCTTTAGTGTCTCTTCTGTTAAAGAAAATAGTTATTTCTATAGTTTACCTATTGTAAGTAAGAGTTTCTACTTTATTATGATTGCTATATTATAAGAAAAACATGGACATTGTAAAACTCAGGGTAACAATGAGCTGAAGAGAATAATACAACTAGAATTCAACAAACCTATGTTCTATCATCCTCACTTTTGCCTTCGGTAGTGAAATGATTATGTTAGTAATGAAAATACCCCAATTTGGTGAATACTTACTATGTACTAGGTAGACATTTATAGGTACCATGTAACTTAAAACAATTATCATGAGAAATGCAATACAATATTTGATCTGTATTTAACATGTGGGTTGTATTTAACTGTGGGTTGACTTCAAAATTAAATATACTATTGATATTTTATGAATATTTGTTAAGGTCTCAATCTTTTTTTCCAATAACATATATAACTTTTATTTTCCCTTCCTTTCACCTTTTTTCTTTTTCTTTTTCTTTATTTTTCTATATACATATTATATATATAATATATGTATATTATATATTATATATAAAATATATATTATCTAATATATATAATAATGAGACTGATGGAAAGTATAATAGGGAGTGAGAAAGTATAATAGAGAGAGAGAGAGAGTAAGCACTAGTGGTGGGTGGAGAGGAAACGGGAGGGAGACAATCTTAAGCAGGCTCCACACCTAGCATGGAGCTTGACACAAGGCTCTATTTCACAACCCTCAGATCATGACCTGAGCTGAAATCAAGAGTTGAAAGCTTAACCTTATGAGTCACTCAGGCACTACCCCCTTTCCACCTCTTTTTAAAAAATATTGAAGTGTAATTAATATACAATGTTGTATTAGTTTCTTGTGTACAGCACACTGATTCAACAATTCTATACTCAGTGCTCAGCACAATGAGTGTAGTTATCATCTGTCACCATACAACAGTATTACAATATTATTGACTATATTCTCCATGCTGCACTTTCCGTCTCCATGACTTATTTATTTAGGTAGGTGTATATGTGGTTGTAATTATTTGATATACATGTAAAATATCATAAGCTTCTAATGAGCTAGGGACCCCCTGATGAGGTAATATGTATGCCTGACCACTAATTTAATTGTAGGAGAGGGGAGCAAGAAAGGAGTAACAAAATTCTTGAAGAGAAAACTTCCTGTTGATGTAAATGCAAACATGGCAGATAGCATTTCTTCACCCCTTTCCTCTTACTTTCTCTTCCTCTCTTCAATCTTATTTCTCCCCTTCATTTCTAGAGTTATTATTGTAAGACAAGATTAATTTTAAAGCCATTTGTCAAGGTGGAGTGGGGTTCTGAAAGGGGAAGGAGGTTGTTCATATAGGAGTTCTACACAACATGAAGATTTAGAGCCCAATGAGGGTCAAGAGGCCACATAAGCCAGTCAGAGACAGTGGAAATAATTGGGGATGGTTAAATACAAAGTGATTGACTAAATAAATATATATATTAAGAATAATGGGAGCCAGGCTTCTCACTATTAGATAATGGAATTATGAATATGGAAAGAGTAAAAGTGGAACAAATTTTATGGTGTTGAATGGGAGTTGGAGGTGTCAGTGTGAATTCATGGTTTTACTAGACAAACTGATGGAAAGTATAATAGGGAGTGAAATATTTATAGCATTTTAAAGTACCTTCCTACAAAATACATAAAAATAACAAAGTTACAGTGCTTTTATAGTAGAAAAATATAGCTTTTATAGTGAAAAACCCTGGCACCCAACATCTTAGTGCCATAATCAAAGTGTACATCATTAGCTATGGGACAAATTGAATCTGTGTGTTACCTGATACATTAGATTACAATTTGGTGTCACTCTGTGCTACTCTTCACAAAGAGATAAACAATATTATTAAATAGGAAATATCACATAGCCACCAATCAAGAGAAGAACTGAAAAAAACAACTGGCCTATAATCTCTAAAAATGCAAATTCATAAAAGTTAATGAAAGACCTGGAAACTGGGAGACAAAAAGAGACAAAAGATACCCAACAAAAGGCAACACATGATTCTGGACTGAATTCTTGTGCCACTAAAGACTTTATTGGAACACTGGCAAAACTTGAATGGGATCTAAGGAATAGATGGTAGAATTTATCAGCATTAATCTCCTGAGGCTGATGGGTATATTAGGGTTATGTAGCTTATGTATGGTTTGTAGCTAATATACATTAAAAGAATGATGGAATGGTAGGACATCTGGTTGAACACTTGATCTTAAATTATTCAAGGGCCAAAAAATGTATCTTATATTCTACTTGTAACTTTTCTAACATTGAGGTTTTAATTATAAGTTAATGGATGAATGAATGAGTAAAGTAGCTAAACAAATATCAGAGATACTAGTTCCATAACTAAGGACCAACAGCAAGAACTATCTAAAGTGTACCCAGACAAAGGGCCACTGTAACTATTAGATAAAAAAGAAGTCTAAAACATAAGAAAATATCTGAGACCTGAAATATAGAAAAAATTATTGAATTGAAATTTAAACCACAAAATAAAAATTAATAAATATATAAGTAAGCATATTATTTTGCCAATATCATTAACTACTAGATTTAGTATTTATAAGATGTTACATTTTAAAGTAACTTAAAGGTTCAATTTCTCACAGTGAGCTATCTTCCAGGCTTGTGTAATAATTGCTAAAAAATAAAAAATCAGTCAACCATAAATGAAATGAGTTTCTCAGCACTAAGTAGTTTCAAAAGTAAAATGACAAAAAATTTTTCAAATGCTCAGGGCAAAAAAAAATTTTATGTGAAGATGAAGATGTATTTTCATAGCTTTCACTTGGTTTTCAGGATGGTTTTCTAAAACGCCCTAAAATGGCCCTCCCAAGCCCCTCTGGAAAGTTTGGAATAGTTTGATAGTTATTAATTAGATAATGTGGGTCTTGATCAAGAAGAAAAACTTTGACATCTCTATTTAAAGATTCTGACAAAAACATAAGAGATGTGGGATTTTAGAATGAACAGTCTCTTTAAAAAGCAGATATTCCAAGCCTATCCAAGTGACCACCACATAAAAATAGCTCACTTTCCTTAGCCTCCTATTCTCCTATCAGATATCACAACTGTCAATACTCTCTGGTCGAAGATCACCAGAAACATGCCTATAGTTGAACAAGTGGATTTATTACTCATTGCAACCAATGGGACTGGACTCCATGAGGAGCTATGAGGTGTCTAAGGTGATATTGGAAATAACCTACTAAAGGATTTGGACTTTGACTGGGTAATTTGAGGAATGGTCTAAGGAAGCATGGGTTTGCTCTAGATATGGTCTGTTAAAAAGTGGGAGAAATTCTATGATTAAATATTTTAATAAATTTTATTTACTGGTAGGGGGCTTAACATGAGGATAAACCTTTAATTGTAAAGAAGTAACAATCCCTCATTTTGGCCAAGAGTGAGGAATGTTTGGTATTGTGTGAATTGTACAATGACTAAGTTCTTGTGCCTCTTTATGATGGCCTCAGAATGACCTTGTCTAATGCTGATGTTCTATGAGACTGTTTATGTTCCACAGGAGAGAAATGTGGTCTAGCTGCAAAAATTAGGCCCACTTAGAATGACACTGGGACCTCCCTCTGAGTATCAGAGAAGTTTTCAAATACCAGTTTTCTGTCTTATAATTCTGGACAGGACCTATGTATTTGCCAGTACCAAACTTTCAACTCTTCCTTTTTCACTGGTCATCTTAATCATTACTTTTGCTCTTGGTATTTTGGAAGAATTGTAATACATTGGACAGAAGCATAGGCTCTTGTAAGGGTATGACTATTTTGGTTGAAGATGAAGATCTGCCTCCTCTTTGTTCTGTAAATTTGGGCAACTTTTCATTGATAAGCCTTAGGTTCTTTACCTGTAAAATGGGATTAATAACTTTTTAAGACTATTTAAATGGTATTGGATATGTAAAATGTTTACCATAATATGACAGAGGGAACATTCAATAAAAGCTCTTATCACTCTTGCTGGAGACTCACTAGTAACCATAACCCAGACCAACTTTTTCACTATGTGGTACAATTATCAATGTCTTGCTAAGCCCCCAGTGCACAAATCCAACTTCAGCCCAGTCATTTCACAAATATTTATTAAGCCCCTATTATTTTAGGCACTCAGATTATAGCATTGAATTCTCAGGGTCCTTACTTTTTAATAGGGGAGACCAGCAATGTAAAATAAGGAAAAAAGAAAAAGAAAAGAATATCTATGCTGGCTGTTTAAGAATGACTGATACCATTGACATAGTAACAGCTTTCCTGAAAAAGAGTAGAATCATGGCTACAGCAAATGTACATATTTATTTTTAAGACATTCCACTCAGAGAAAGAGGAAAATATTAGGGAAAAAATTTCCTTGAACCAATGAATTGGTATCACTTATTGAATAATTTCTGGGTATGAAGTAGTGGCTAATGTGTTTCATCAATATTATTTCATTTAATCCTCATAGCACCAATATTAAATAAATCTCTATCTTTATTTTTTTAATGAAGAAACTGAATCCAGAAAAATTAAAGGTCATACACTTGATAAGTGACAAAAACTCAAACCCAGATTTGTCTGATCTCAGTCTTTTCTTTCAAACACTGTGACAAGAGCAAGACTTTCACCCTCTCTGGGTTTCAGTTGGCCGGATGTTTTCATTCTGTAGAAGGAGTTATTTTAAATAGATTTGAAGTCCTCCACCATTAGTGTCTATAAATGTTTGTAGTGTACGAATTCATAGATGTAACCAAACATCCCTGTCTTAGAAAATTCAACAATATTTGCTCATGAACGTCATTTGTATATATTGATTATTATCAAATTTTAGCATTTCTCAAACTATCACTTGGAATGCTCATTCAGAGGTGTGGAAAGGGGCCTGAGAATTTACATTTCTAACAAGTTCCCACTTGGTGCTGATGCTGCTGGTTTGGGAACTCACAGAAGCACATGCAAAGTGGAATGTAGGGCAAGCAAACATGGTGAAATGTTTACCATTTTAAAAGTAGGGCAAGCAAACAAGGTGAAATGTTTACCATTTTAAAAGTTATATGTATTTGTAATATGAATGACCTGCTTGAGATTGACACTGGAAACTTGGTTTATTAAAAAATTTCTTGGTGTTATTTTTAAAATTATGATTTTTTAATATCTTACATAATGGAAGAGGCTGGACTCTAAGCTAAATTATCTGACTTCTAGCCAAAGGCTTTATTACCACAGGGTTAAGTAATCATAATTCAGGAATAATATATTTTTCCCAGTACAGATCACATACCCACATGTAGTCTTCACCTAACACTCAGAGCTATCTTTCTTTAAAATATTCAGTGGTTTCCAGTTGCCCTTATAAGGTACAAATTCCTTAACGTGCATGCCTTGTATGGTTCAATTTCCAGATGATCAATTATTTGTTTGCTTACCAGACCTCTGCAAAATACTTCTTTCAAATTCTTAGGCTTAAAAAAAAAAAATTCTTAGGCTTTCCCTTCTCTTCACAGGGACATCTGCACAAAGTTTGTCATTCAAATGGCTTATTAAAAAATGCTTAACTTGTCCCAATCCCTACACCTACACCCATCTGTCTAGAAGTTCCTATTGGTCCTCCATGTAGATGTTTAAATGTTGTTTCCTTACAGAATGATTTTTCTGACAGCCACTCCTTACATTCAGTAGGCTGATTTCTCAAAAATCCCGTGCTTCTGCAAAGGATTTAAGGAATCTATAATTATTTTATTGAATTATTTGTTTAATAATTGCCTACTCCTCCAGGATATTCAGCATGTCTGCATCATTCAGTGGTGGATTCCCAGTGCCTAGCCCCTAGTAAGCACAAAAATACATATTTGTTGAATGACTAAATGAATGAATGAACCAAGGAATGAACCATACTTAATGGACATATGAAAATTCTGGAAACATTTCTTTTGGGCTTAATAGAACCTATAGATGCAACATTGCTAATAATTTTGTTATGATAATGTAAATGTGGATTTATATTTTAATGCCTCATGTTTGATTGAATTTTGAAATAACACCTAGAGCTTTTTGAACTCTTGAGATAAGAGCTAGGTCTGTCACTTTTTTCCTATAAATGAGACTTCAGTGTTCTCCCCAGGATAGGGTGGCATAAAAGGGTAAGCTCTTTGACTATGACAAGGATGCTGCATGTACAGACTCTCTTATTAAAATGCTGTCTCTCCACTAATCAGAAGAAGATGACTCAGAACACTTGGGGACCTGAAAGCTTCCAAGATGAATTCCAAATTCCTTCTTTTTCTGTTAGCATACAGCAGAACTGATGAGATTGTATAAGTTCTTTTTGTAAGGACCTCCCTTCTGTCCTTTTGTGAACCAATCAATAAAAAGAAGGATCAAGGAAAAAAAAATGAAAATGTGCTTGATAAATACATATATATATGAATATATTCATATATATATATATATATATATATACACATGATCCTTGTTATTTAAAAAAAAAAAAAAATTAGAGAACAAGGACAGGGACTGTGACTTGGGTGATGTTGCCTGGACATAACTAACCTAATTTTCTAGAAAACCTTGGCATCTGTGACTTTTGTGACAGAATCCACAATATTGTTCTTCCCAGAGATTAGTTGGATCCTACTCAACATTGTTGATTTCCACTTGGTGAATAAAATGAACACAATGTGAGAGGTCTCTGGATACCACTGATGATAAAAGAATCTAATACATCCTTGTTAAAAGGTGAAAATCAAATATCAGTGGGTGGCATTGGCATATCTTACTGCTTGAAAGGGCAAAATCTGCTGCTTTTTTCGAATTTGGCTAAGGCAGTTGCCTTGATCACATCAGGGTTAACAAAAGGCCAAACATTTGAATCTGTCCATTGTTTCAGTCCTTCTCATCTTCTAAGTTTCAACTTAAAAAATAATCTCAGTCCAAAGCCCTGTTTTCCACCTGAGCACACTGTGCTTTCTTCTAGCTCTTATCTTGATCTAATAGTAAAAAATAACTTGCTCAGAGGCTGTTCTCAATGACTTCTCACCTAAGTACTCCCCTTCATAATTACTTTCTGTTTCAATCACTTGTATATATACTGTGGTATGTATCAAAATTGGTTACTTATTTTTCTATTAAAAAATCTTTTGGATCATAAAGATAGGGCCATGTTCAGTTTTTTCTCTTCCTTTTTATATCTATAATTCCTATCAGAGTGCCAAGCATAGAGTAAGTGTTCAAAAAATATTGGATGAATTGATTATCTGATACAGTTATTTATTTCTTCAAGAATATTGGTTATCATCTGAGTAAACATTTATTATTATTATTATTATTATTATTATTATTAAACAGGTAGAAAACTAAAATGTAAAGAAATTATGTGGCTTGCCTACATTCTTTCAGTTACTAAAGAATAGAGAGAGAATTAAACTCAGTATTTTTAAATTTCATATCATTATTCTAAAAGTACTTTATTTACTATTCCCATTATCATAGAAAGAGTCAAAGAATAGGAAACTAAAATTTTTTTGATGCTTTGATGAAAGTTGCCCACATTATCTTGTTGTTTCCAACAGACCTATGAGAAAGGTACTGGAATTTCTCCTTTTTTACATGATGTCTTTCAGTTTTTGACTGAGTAACACATTAGCCTATGAAGTTGTATGGATTTTTTTAAAGATTTATTTATTTATTTTAGAGGAAGGAAAGAGGGAAGAAAGAAAAAAATGGGGAAGGGACAGAGAGAGAAAAATTCTCAAGCAAACAAACTCCTTGCTGAATGGGGAACCCAATGTGGGGTTATATCCCAGAACCCTGAGATCATGACCTGAGCCAAAATCAAGAGTTAGATGTTCAATTGACTGAAGCCACCTAGGTGCCCTAGCCCATGAAGTTTCAAAACATGCATACATATCCTATTTTCCATTTCATAAACTCTGGGTTTGACACTCTGTATCTCTCTTTCTCTCTTTCTTTTTTTAAAGTTCAAGAAGTGATTCTAAAATATAATTAGGCTTAAAATTTTCTTCCATAAATAAACAAAAGAGGCTATTAGAGGTTAAATCAACTAAGATTACTTTGATAAATGGTAAATCTAGCACTTGAACATCAGCCTATAAAGCCCATCTATTTATTTTCCTTTACTCATATTATAGCACTCTGTATTAATTCTTTCCTGTGAAAATTGATGTCAAAGTGTTTCAAAAAAAAGTCACTAGTTTCACCCTATAACTAGTCCTCATTGTTTTGAGGAGCCTTATATAGGCGAATAGGCATTTGCAATGATTCTTAACCACAGAGAATCTCTGTGTTCCACGGACATGTAAATAAACCCCAGTTAATAACTTTTGCTTTAGGTGTTTAAAGGCTCATAATTTCAATTTTCCACAATGGGACACAAAGCAATTTTTAGCTGATTAAAATTTTCAGATTAGTATTTAAATGTTCAAATCTATATTCCTTTATTCCTTCAATATTTATTTTAAATATTTATAAATTTTAAAGTAGTGTACTAAGTGCTGGAAATAGAATGATGAATAAGGTCAACACTGACACACCCTTTAAATGGAATTAGTATTCTAGTAGATAAATAGATGTGCATTTAGATTAAATCATAAGAATCCTGCAAAGAAAGAGAGGGTGGCAAAATTATAGGGCAATTCAGGGGAATCAGGACTACATCTGTGAGCTATTCACTGCATATAGTCGGGAGAGAAACTGGAAATGGTAGGAAGAGAAAGTGTTTTCAAAGTGCTGTAATTCTGGCTTCCACAACTGCATGTAAATAGTGATGCCATTTACTGAGCTGGGTAACAATTAAGAATGCCATGTGTAGTTGTAAAATGGCAAAAATGTTAAGAAGATATGTGTACCTACTGAGTTTGAAATATCTTTGAGATATCCAAGTGAGAATATAAGTAGATTTCTGGAGTTTCATAATCCAAAAGCTTAGAGGAGGGGTCTGGATATATAAAAGCAGAGATAGTCAACATGAAGTAACAGAAAATATAAAGCTCACCTAAAGGCAAAGAACTGAATGATTGAAGTAGAAATCTTAAGACCAAGCCTTCAAGAAGTCCAGTATTGGGATCCCTGGGTGGCACAGTGGTTTGGCGCCTGCCTTTGGCCCGGGGTGTGATCCTGGAGACCCGGGATCGAGTCCCACGTCAGGCTCCCCATACATGCAGCCTTCTTCTCCCTCTGCCTGTCTCTGCCCCTCTCTCTCTCTCTCTGTGTTACTATCATAAAAAATTAAAAAAAAATTAAAAAAAAAAGTCCAGTATTAAAAAGCTAGATGGAAGAGGAAAATCCAGGAAGGTATTGAAAGAGTAGACAGAGTTGAAGGAATATGAGCATGAAAGGATGGTATTACATAACACAGGGGAAGATTTTTTTTTTTTTTAGAAAGGGGAGAATTTTTCACTGTGTTCTGAGAGGTCAAGTAAATGAGAACTGAAAAATGATGTAGAGATTCCTTAGCGATCTTTGCAAGGACCATTGTGGTTTGTTGGATGAAGGCAAAATCAAATTGCAGTAGGTTGATGAGTTGAATGGCAAGTGAGGAAAGCAAGAAGATACAGAATCTAGATGGAATGTTTGGCTTTAGATAGAGACACTTTCTTTTATGTATTAGGAAAAAATGAGGGAAAATGCCAGAATCATTTCCAGTAATTTGTAAGTTTGGGAAAAAAAGAAAAGAAAGTTCCTGTGCAGTGGCTTCTATTTTCTCTATATGAAAGGTCATGTGATCTTCAGAGAATGATAGTATATTATCAGCTGGCTATTGCTAAGTAATGCTAATACCAAATTTGGGGAGCTTAAAATGGCAACCATTTGCTATTCATCATCTGTCTTTGAATGTGCAAGGCAGTTCAGCTGATGCCCCTAGGTTCCATTGATTGTGGCTGGACTTGCTCATGTGTCTGCTGTCAGCTTCTGGGTTGGCTGTGGCTGGTTGAGCTAGGATGACTTCAGCTGAGTCCATTCATTTTCTCTCCATGTTGTCTCTCATCCTACAGCAGGTTGGTTCCAGCTTATTCTAATGATGGTGGCAATATTCTAGGAGAGGAAACTGTTATAAACTAATATTTGTGTCCCTTCTGCACCCTAAATATACATGTTGAAGCCCTACCCCATTTAACATGATTATATTTGCATATTATGAAGGTAATTAAGATTAAATGAAGTCATAAGGATTAGTGTGTCCTTATAAGAAAAAATACCAGAGAGTTAATGTAAGAGCACATTGAGAAGGAGGCTATCTGCAGTCCAGGAAGAGAGGCTTCACAGAGCCTGATCATACTGGCACACTATTTCACACCTCCAGTCTCCAACACTGTGAGAAAATTAATTTCCTTTGTTTAAGCCACCCAATTGATGGTATTTTGTTAGGGCAATCCAAGAAAACTAATGTTGAAACAAACAAACAAAAATGCTCATATATCCTCTTTAAGACTCTACCTGTATCTAGTATGCCTCTACCTTATTAGCCAAAACAAATCATATATCCACCTCCAGATTATGAGTGGGAAAAATCTCCAAAATTCCAGGGAGGGCATTCATAGGAGCCCATTACACAGCAAATCCAACAGAGAAAGGAAAGTGAATTTGGATATTTGAAAGGGACAGAATTTAATGTATCCACTGTAGACTATGGAAAACCTTACTGACAAGAGAAATACATTAGTACTTTTGGTTTGTGATGAGTCACACTAATCAACTAAGTGTATTAGTCAGCTGGGGCTTGTGTAGCAAAATACCATAGATTAGATGGTTTAAATAACAAAAATTTATTTTCTCACAGTTCTGGAGTCTGGAAGTCCAAGTACTAACATGGTCAAGTTATAGTGAGAACTCTCTTCCTAACTTGCAGACAGCCACTTTCTCACTGTGTATTCATATGGCACTTTTCAATGTGTGCCCATGGATCAAGAGAGAGTGTCTCGCTCTTTCTCTTCTTAAAAGGATACCAATCCTTTAGAATTAGGACCCCACCTTTATAACAATAACAATCTCCTAAAATCTCTATCTCCAATAAATCATATTGGGATTAGGGCTTCACCATATAAATTGGGAGGAAAATGATACAGTCCATAGCACTAGGGTAGAGAAAAGAGAAGATATATTGTTGTTTATTTGGTTTTTGTTTTGTTTTATCAAATGACTATTAAAGGGCATACAATGCAATTAATGCCATTGGTTAAAGAACATCTAAAATACAAACTGAAAATAGATGGTAATAAAAACAAGAGGTTGATGGAGAAGAAGAAAAGACAGATGGAGGTGCAATTGCTTTTAACACTGGTGGAGCAATTGAGCTAAAATAATTTATGTTAGGCTATTAAAATTAATAATTTGGGGTGTAGAGTGGCTTCAGGAATGAAGAGATTCAGGCTATATTCATGAAAATGGATCATGGAGGAGGTCGAGGAAATATCATTGGAGAGGAGGAAATAATGGGACTGACAAGTGTGCTGTAAATGTTGTATGCATGTGTGCTGGCATCATCCTCTCTAGTGGCAGGGATTTGGTGGGGGAAAGCTCATGTAAGATGGTATTGGCTTTAATAAATTTTAAAAAAAGTGTTTCATAGAGATGTGGAAAACACTAAGGCATTTTCTATACTTTAATGTTTCAAAATAATCATAGTGAGATGAACATACTGAGTCTTAAAAATTATTTATAGGAATAAATATCTAGAAATTTATAGGGTACAGCTTCCCCAGTAAGATAGAATGCAGCAAAGGCAAAATACTAAGGCAAAGCAGTTAGGTACTGTTGGTCCTAATTTTTCTGAGTAAATGTTTTGTTTTTAGAAGCTCTTGAGGCAAGTTTAGAAGCTGCATTCAGAGACTCAGCAAAGGAAAAGACAAGACTCAGGTTGCATGTCTTGCTATTGCACTGTTTTTATATCCTTTTAGCTGGCAGATGGTCCTTGAAATTCTCCTCCTACCTTCTTTGCTGTCAGTAATCTCCCATTCTCACATTCCTGAGATCCAGAAGGGTTCAGCTATTTGAGTATTTTTCGGTGTGTATATAGTGCCTTTCATTGTAGTCTTTTTTGAAGAAGGTTAACAATCAAGAAAGATGTCTTTCCAGCTGGAAAATGCAAAATACAGGAACAGCCAAGAATAGGGTACAATTCCCTGATCAGGCCTTACCCTGTGCCCACTTTACCTTTCTTTACATGTTTTTTTTCAGCTGGAAATAATAGGATTTACTCTTAAGAGACAATTGTTTCTGATGGAATTTTTAAGACATTCTACCTACCTTTATTTCATTTTCTGAAGTTTCATGTTAAGGAAATATGGGCTAAGGCTGTGAATACAACATAAGATTTCTCCTCTGATTGGGAGGCCTTTTCAATATCCCCTAAGCAAAAATGGGTGTTCCTTTTTTTCATCAATAAGATAACTATTACAGAGACCTCTATAGTGCCAATTAACTCACTATTTCATATGAGTTTCTTCTACTAGATTATGAGTTCTTTGTGGGCAGAGTGCTAATCTTCTTAATCTTAAAATGGCCTGCAACTAGCACATAGTTTGGCAATTCATAATTGCAAGCATTTATTGAATGTGATTGTGTTCTAAGAACTAAGTACTTCACATTATTCATTAGACTCTTTAAAAACCCCACAAAATAGGTAATATATTTCTTTCTGTTTTACAGATACCAAATTTGATATATAATGAAGTAAAACTAATCCACCTTAAGAGGTGGAACTAGAACTGAAACCCAGAAAGTCTAATTCTATAATACATATTTTCACCACCACACAATCATTTTTTTTTTAAATTTTTATTTATTTATGATAGTCACAGGGAGAGAGAGAGAGGCAGAGACACAGGCGGAGGGAGAAGCAGGCTCCATGCACCCGGAGCCTGATATGGGATTCGATCCCGGGTCTCCAGGATCGCGCCCTGGGCCAAAGGCAGGCGCCAAACCGCTGCGCCACCCAGGGATCCCCCACACAATCATTTAACAAATATTTATTTAGCATGGACTTTCTTTGCTAGTCACTGGAAATCCTCCAATGTCTTGTGAGAATTGTATTAATGGGGTTAAAAGTACAAAATGTCTTATGTAAAGGAAAGTGCAGGTTGATATTTGAAAACATTATCAATTAGGAATTTTTTTTTTTAGCTGCAAGTAATGAGAAGTCAAACCAACACTGGCCTAATCCCTAAGGATATTTACTGTTTTCTCAAGAAAAAATAGAGGTAGGCACTACCAAGATCATTTCTTTGGCTCAGAATGTCATCAATCCAATCGCTGCCTTCTGATTCATCAACCTCTCTCCCCCTTGATGTGACTGTGATATTTTCTTCATGGCTTTAAGATGTTAGCACAGCTTTGAAACAACATAACAACTGCAACTGTAACCACAACAGGAAACAAGATGAGGGGGAGAGGTCATATACAGCCTCTTTTTTTCCAAATCTATTTTTAACCAGAAAGAATGTCTCTCCTGGAATTACCAGCTAATTTTCCCTACACTTCATTGGTTTGGCAACTGGAAAAAGAAATAACACTTTTTTTTTTTTTTAAGATTTTATTTATTTATTCATGAGACACTGGCGGGGGTTGGGGGTGGGGGACGGCAGAGACACAGGCAGAGGGAGGAGCAGGCTCCTTGCAGGGAGCCCAACGTGGGACTCAATCCCCGGTGTCCAGGATCAGGCCCTGGGCCAAAGGCAGCGCTAAACCGCTGAGCTACCCAGGCTACCCGGAAATAGCACTTCTATGATTAGATTAGGTTAATCATGCTAGGTATCCACATAAAAATATGGCTCTTACTTAGAAAGAAAGGGGAGAATGACAGTTGAGTAGAAAACAATAATATCTTCTGTAAAAACAACAACAGCTCTAGTGGGATTTAGCTATTATTGGAAAGTTGAGAACAGATTCCCATGTAGAAAATACTTCTCTAAGATTTGAAAGGTAGTAGAAACTGCTAAACAAAAATACATGTTGGAGGAGAGAATTCCAGGCAGGGATATTGTATTTAAAGTCTAGAATCAAGAGAAAGCTTAGCACTCTTGAGGGTATTAAGGAGTCTTTAGGTGCTGAGGATGCCTGAAATGAAGACAGTTAAGGGATAAAGAACAGCTTCAATGGTATTCAGGATTAGGATTACAGAGGACTATTTTAAAGGTTAGTATTTTATATTCGTGGAATGGAAAGCTAGAGTCCCAGAAAACTAATCAATGATTAAATGTCAAGTAAATAACTGAAAACAATACTAATATTTATAATATTTTTGAGGTATATCATAAGGAATTTTAGTGTCTATACACTAATGTTAGTTTTTCAATACATTTCAACCCAACCCTCTAAAATGCACTCTACTCTGTGACCCTTTGTAATACAACTTAATAAACAGTCAGGAAATTTGTTTAAAAAGTTCAAAGCTATGTTAAGGACAGCTTTCTGTATTCTAATTTCCTGCTAAAATCCAGTAGGAAAAGCTCATACAGGGAAATAACAGAGGAAGAAAACTCAGATGTGGGCCAAATAGGGCAACTACCTGGGGCAGAGAGCAGGATGTAAAAGATGGGGCAAGACTTGAAGTAGAGTGAAGGGTTGAGGGTGAGTGCCTTATTAAATGTGTCCTCCATGAATGAAAACGGAGAGATCACAACCAATACCAAGGAAATACAAAGTATTTAAAAAACATATTATGAGCAGCTATACACCAAAAAATTAGACAATCTAGAAGAAATGGACGCATTTCTGGAAAACTACAAACTACCAAAACTGGAACAGGAAGAAATAGAAAACCTGAACAGGCCAATAACCAGGGAGGAAATTGAAGCAATCAACAAAAACCTCCCAAGACACAAAAGTCCAGGGCCAGATGGCTTCCCAGGGAAATTCTATCAAATGTTTAAAGAAGGAACACTACATATTCTACTAAAGCTATTCCTAAAGATAGAAAGTGATGGAATACTTTCAACTCGTTCTATGAAGCCAGCATCACCTTAATTCCAAAACCAGACAAAGACCCCACCAAAAAGGAGAATTATAGACCAATATCCCTGATGAACAAAGATGCAAAAATTCTAAACAAGATACCAGCCAATAGGATCCAATAGTACATTCAGAAGAGTATTCACCATGACGAAGGGGGATTTATCCCCGGGATGCAAGGCTGGTTCAACACTCATAAAGCAATTAATGCGATAGATCATATCAACAAGAGAAAAAAACAAGAACCATAGGATCCTCTCATTAGATGCAGAGAAAGCATTTGACAAAATACAGCATACATTCTTGATCAAAACTCTTCAGAGTGTAGGGATAAAGGGAACATTCCTCAGCATCTTAAAAGCCATCTACGAAAAGCCCACAGCAAATATCATTCTCAATGGGGAAACACTGGGAGCCTTTCCCCTAAGATCAGGAACACGACAGAGCTGTCCTCTCTCATCACTGCTCTTCAACACAGTACTAGAAGTCCTAGCCTCAACAACCAGGCAACAAAAAGAAATAAAAGGCATTCAAATTGGCAAAGAAATAAAAAAAAAAATGGCAAAGAAGAAGTAAAACTCTCCCTCTTCACAGATGATGATACTATACATAGAAAATCCAAAAGACTCCACCCCAAGATTGCTAGAACTCATACAGCAATTCGGCAGTGTAGCAGGATTCAAAATCAATGCCCAGAAATCAGTGGCATTTCTATACACTAACAATGGGACTGAAGAAGGAGAAATTAGGGAGTCAATCCCATTTACAATTGCACCCAATGCATAAGATACCTAGGAATAAACCTAACCAAAGAAGTAAAGGATCTATACCCTAAAGACTACAGAACCCTCCTGAAAGAAACTGAGGAAGACACAAAGAGAGGGAAAAGTATTTCATGCTCATGGATTGGAAGAATGAATATCGTGAAAACGTCAATGCTACCCAGGGCAATTTACACATTCAAAGCAATCCCTATCAAAATACCATGAGCTTTCTTCAGAGAGGTGGAACAAATTATCTTAAGATTTGTATGGAATCAGAAAAGACCCTGAATAGCCAGGGGAATATTGAAAAAGAAAACCAGAGCAAGGGGCATCACTATGCCAGGTTTTAAGTTGTACTACAAAGCTGTGATCATCAAGAGAGTGTGGTACTGGCACAAATACAGACACATAGATCAGTGGAACAGAATAGAGAACCCAGAAATGGGCCTCAACTCTATGGTCAACTAATCTTTGACAAAGCAGGAAAGACTATTCACTGGAAAAAGGACAGTCTCTTCTATAAATGATGATGGGAAAATCGGACAGCCACGTGCAAAAGAATGACACTAGACCATTCTCTTACACCATACACAAAGATAAACTCAAAATGGATAAAAGATCTAAATGTGAGACAAGAATCCCTCAAAATCTAGAGGCATTTTGAACTTGGCCACAGCACCTTCTTGCAAGATACATCTATTAAGGCAAGGGAAACAAAAGCAAAAAGGAACTATTGGAACTTCATCAAGATAAAAAGCATCTGCACAGCAAAAGAAACAATCAACAAAACTAAAAGACAACCTACAAAATGGGAGAAGATATTTGCAAATGACCAATCAGATAAAGGCGAGTATCCAAGATCTATAAAGAACTTATTAAACTTAACAGCAAAGAAACAAACAGTCCAATCATGAAATGGGCAAAAGACATGAACAGAACATAGACATGGCCAAGAAGGACATGAAAAAATGCTCCGCATCCCTTGCCATCAGGGAAATACAAATCAAAACCATAATGAGATCCCACCTCACACCAGTGAGAATGGAGAAAATTAACAAGGCAGGAAACAACAAATGTTGGAGAGGATGTGGAGAAAGGAGAACCCTCTTGCACTGTTGTTAGGAATGTGCACTGGTACAGCCCCTCTGGAAAACTGTGTGGAGGTTCCTCAAAGAGTTAAAAATAGAACTGCCCTATGACCCAGCAATTGCACTGCAGGGGATTTACCCCAAAGATACAGATGCAGTGACATGTCGGGACACCTGCACCCCAATGTTTATAGCAGCAATGTCCACAATAGCCCAACTGTGAAAGGAGCCTCGGTGTCCTTCAAAAGATGAATGGATAAAGAAGCTGTAGTCTATATAAACAATGGAACATGACTCAGCAATTAGAAATGACAAATACCCACCATTTGCTTCAACGTGGAAAGAACTGGAGGGTATTATGATGAGTGAAGTAAGTCAATCAGAGAAGGACAAACATTATATGTTTCATTCATATGGGGAATATAATAGATAGTGAAAGGGATTATATGGGAAAGGAGAGAAAATGAGTGGGAAATATCAGTGAGGGTGACAGAACACGAGAGACTCCTAACTCTGGGAGAACAACAAGGGGTGGTGGAGAGGTGGGGGGGGGGACAGGGTGACTGGTTGATGGACACTGAGTGGGACAGTTGATGGGATGAGCACTGGTTGTTATACTAAATTTCGGGAAATTGAACTCCAACAAAAAATTATGCTAAATAAATAAATAAATAAATAAATACTCTGGGTGCCTTTCCATTTCCATCCTTGTCCTAGCCCTGACAATGAGAATAAATCTGGATTTTTAACTTGTAGCCATAAATAACCTAACTAATGGAAGATATTCAGTGCATCTGAGTGTGAATAGTTTCTAGTTATGCGTGTTCAGTTAGGTAGTTCCAACCTGTCTACATCAAACTGTGTTTGTGTGTAAAATGTGGTTGTTCTAAAGGGTCATATGGAACAATTTAGGTTAAAGGCTTACTTAGAATGATAGAACATTATCATTGTCATGCTCAGAGAGTATTAGTGTTATGCTGATGATGGATTGGAATTATATTACATTTTTACTCAGGCTTGCTATCTTTGTCTTACTTGAAACTTGGTGTCCTTCCAAGAGGTGCAGGTGAGAGTGGGGGTTTTAATCCATTAAAGCAAGTAGTAAGAAGAGATACTTTGGAATTAGGAGAATGTCATGTAGGCATTCATCAATATTGCCTTTAGGTAGGGCATGTCCAATCTCAGTAAATATGTATTGAAATAGTGTTCTAGTTTCTCAGGATGAAGCAAAGAATATGAACATGTTCTCTGCCCACTAGGAGCTTACAGGCTATTATAAATATTACAAAAATTATCATATGTATTAATGGGGAATAAAAGTATGTTCTCAGAATTTAAATTCTTTTCTGAATTTTTCTTCACAGGGCCCAAATGAGGAGTTTTGAAGAATAAAATGATTAATGTCAACTTATAGCAAAACCAAAGTGTAAGATTTATAACATTTTCCAAATGAATAAAGGAATTTGGGGATATGTTAATGCATAATATATGATGCAAGCTGTTAAATGACCATTGAAGAGGAATTATAAACTATACAATAATATACATAAAAATCCATAATAATCTATCATAGTACTTTGGCATCAGAGAGAAATCTATGATTCCTCACATAAGATAGCTAGGAGTGCACAATGAATAGAAAATGGATATTGTTACCATAGCAACCAGATTTGAGATTCAAGGTGGGTTTTAACCTAAGCTTCTGTCTTGGGAATGAGCCCATGCAAGTAATTAGATTGCTAAATTGCTGAGACAGCATGTGAGAAACACAGGTATATTTAAGGAAAAACCTCTCCCAAATCTAAATCCTCATCAACTGTAAACAAAATCAGAATTAATACCACACTGCACTGAGTAGTGACTTCCCTTTCATACTGTTCTGTATGAAGGTTTGGATCCTTTCCTTTCATCTAGAGCTATAATATTCCTTGCTCAGTTTGCTATTGAATTGAATAAAATGTGACTGTACAGAGTTTCCTTGTCTGTAAAATGAAATTGTTGGATTGAATGATGTTTCAGTACCCTAATTAGGTGGATGCTATTGGTTTAGAATTTCATAATTTAGCAGTAGTTTGAAGGAGTCATTTTCATCCTCCCTCAATAGATTTAAATATTTTTCTCTCAGTACGATGGCATGTGTCATGTATGGGATAACTTGGGTAAGTGTGGAATGTCTGTTCAAATTAGTTTAACCTAAAAAACAAATTCTCAGAAGTCATGTTAGCACATGGATTTCTAGGCAAGGAAGTGCTGCCATACCTTAAAGACTAGGATTACACTTGGAAAGTCATTTGTAATTTTTCATCTCTCTCTCTCTTTCTGATCATTATCATGTGCCTTCTCTACTCTACTCCCTATATTTGATTTATTTTTGTTTCTCTGTTGCCAGCTTTCTTCAGTCCTTTACTTGTACATGAGCTCATACTAAGATCTATGTTACAACCTAGTTTAGATCCTAGTAAGTATAATCTAGGGCAGTGGTTTCCAAAACTTGTCTTTGTGAGACCTAAAGCTGTCAATTCCCTGTGCCAAGCCAGTTAGCCACACATTTAAAGTTTAATGATCAGCTCTTATTGCTGCCAGGATGCCTGGGTCCCAAACATGAATAGAGCAACATGCCTACTCTTTAGCCCTCATGCTGCACCCGTGCATGCATGCATGTGACCATTCACTCCTGCTTAGAATGCTTTTGTTACTCTTGCTTGTGGCCACTGCCTGTCAATTCGAAATACAAAATGACTTCTATTACTAGTATTTGAAGACCATGCCAAGAACTCCCTAAAGGGATACTGAAATGTAAAAGTGATCTCCTATGATCATACTCTGCCAAAATAGAAGTCATAGCCACATTGAAGAATGGGCAGTGAGCTTACTCCACATTGCAGCACCCCATGATACCCATTACACTAAATATTGTAATTGCCATCAATGAGCTATTGTTGATGCATGCAGCTGCCCTTAATGAAAAAAAAAAAGGTAAGAATAGAAATAATCCTAACTCCTGAAAACCTTTAAACTATTTTGAATGTTTTTGACTATTTTATTAGTTTTTCTGTAGGGTTTCAGAAGCCAAATGAAGCTGCCACGGATATACTTACCTCTATACAGCACTGAGGCAGGTGATTCGCTGGAGAATACCTAGAAGACTATATATCTGTCCCTTATGGCTGGATAAAGAGCCTCCCCTTTCTGTCATACAGGTCTCATATGAGTGTTTCTCATTGACAGATATTAAACCAGCACCCATCAGCAAGTAGGTCTGAACCACAGGCCCATGCAACTTAATCATGCCCTAAGGACCTGATCAAACTGCATTTTAAATATCACACTTCAACTGGATGATAAAATGCTGCTGTGAATTTTCATCTTAAGGCTTATTATGATAGGCAGCTCAGATTGCATAGTCGTTGATGCTCCACAGTTACAAGTTCACACTATCAAAGTTCAATGGTAAACTAGGAAATTTTTTTCTAAAACCAGAATAGAAATTTGCAGAACTCATGACTTTGCTTCAATACCTACCAGTATGTACTGTGTTTTTCCTACTAGAACTTGCCAGGGGTTCTGTAGGATGTCCACAACTCACCACCTATTATTTCTGGCATCATTGTATATAGCAGATCATATAGACAAAGGTGAAGAACAATTTGCTCTATAGACTAGATCAGTTTTAGGGCTTTTGTTAAAACAACACATTAAGAAACACAAGCAAATATGATCAACAATTAATATTATTCTAATACATCTGAAATTTTAACAAAATGCCTAACTTCCTAGAAAATTTTATAATTTATCAAAATTTATTCAGAATACGTAGAAAACCACAAAAGGACCAATTTTAATTAAATCAATGGAATAATTTGTTTAAAAAATATTTAAGAATATTGAAATAAAGCAATTCATGTCCAGAGATTTTATAGGTGAATTTTACCAAGTGTAGAAACAGATCATGCTTATATTTTGAAAAGTTGGCAATCTATTCCAATTCCTATGTAAAGAAGGATTATTCCAGTTCATTTGAGAAATTATGATAGTCTTTATATGAAAACTAGGTAAGCATGGTATAAAAGAAAAATTATAGAATAATGTCCCTTAACATATTGAGAAACACAAAAATAGAACACTGATAAACAGAGAAGTCAACAGTGTATTAAAATATACCCTGTGTGAAGTGCTAATAAAAATGTATTAGTAAATTCACTTCATGAGGCATGGCTTTCAAACGTCTCGTGAATCTGTTCTTCTTCCACTGACTTGAGTTTTTACAATCTGAGATGTAGGAACCAAGCTGGAAACTATATTTTCTAGGTCTCCTTGCAATTAAATGTGGCCAAGTGTTTGCTGGGAGAACATGGGCTAACATCATAATCTAGGGCGCTTTGTAACATATTGCTTCTTCATCTGGCTGTGGCAGGGACCCAGCCAGACTGGAAAGATGAGGTCAGAAACAGGGGAACCTAGAACAAAGTTGATTTTAAGACACCAACATCTGCAAGTGGCTAAATGAGCAGAGCCTTTTGCCAATCAGAACTACTTCACTCGGACTCTTTCATGACAAAGAAAAATGATTGTACTGATACATATATGAGTAGGTATGTACAAACATGAGTATCTTTATTTACTAAAATAATTTTTAAAAATTAACTCCTAACATCTTTTAAGTTGTCACCTAAGATTTTTCATTCTAAGTTTAATGGCATCAAAATATTTCTGCCTAATTGATTATAGTATGTTGTCTTTTAATTCATATTTTAATTAAAACTTTGGATCTGCATATTTTACTAATTCACTTTATAGAAATATTTAAAATTTATAATTCATATAAATTGAATGGCAGGGAATTTTTTAAGTCAAATGAACATGTCACATACCATAAATACTTTTTCAAATGTGAGATTGAGAAGGAGAAAGAGAGATTTATGGATGATTGAGAAATAGTCAGTTGGAGAGAACAGAAATAGCTAAGAGCCTTTCAAGAGTTTTGAAAGTCAGTTCTGCCATGATTCTATGCAGGAATAAAACTTCAGTGTTTCTCACTGGCTTACTGACTTTGTTTTTTCTCTTGGGCCTCTTCCTTAGCAACTATACACTCCAGAATTGTCCCTCTGTTCATTGCCTGTATGATTTATACCTAAGGGCAATGCATTCTGGCAAGATTCATCAGGCAGGAGCAATGCAACTCCTTTAGGAAGTGAGGCAATTGTGAAAGCATTGGTGGTTATGGTAAACTTGTGGGCAATGGGCTTTTTCAGGAAGATTAACCTTAGGGAAGTCTGTATTCAAAAGTTGATCTCAATATATATTCCTTAAAATTATTCATGCCTGTATATCCCGTAGAAAGACTCTGTGTGTGTGTGTGTGTGTGTGTGTGTGTTCACAGCAAAACTTGTCCAATATGAAGACCAGTTTCTGACCTAGATCAGTGCTTCAGATAATGTGGTGTGTGGATCATGTGCCCTAGAAATAACTTGGATGTTTATTAAAAAGGAAGATACTGGAAAGCTCCTCTAAATTTGATCTATAACTCTGGAGGTGGGACCACAAAATCCTGTCCAAGTAATCCTGATACAGGGAGTCTGCTGTAGTCTGGATGCATAAAAAAAGATAAACTAGAATCTTTTCCCTATCTCTCAATATATATAAAAAAGAGATGTTCATAACTCTCAGCAATTTTCTCAAATACTCCTTTTTTTTTTTCTAATTCTGTCATACTCAATCCAATTCTGTTCCTTTCATTCACCACTGAAACCTCCCACCACACATGAAGCACACCAAGTAAAAATGCCAGCCCCACCTACTCCCATTCTTGGTTATGTGAGTTAACTTTACAGTATTCTTCCCTTTCTTTTCTCAAAGGTTCTTCCCATTTTTATCTCTCAGTTTTATGTATTTCATCACAAGTGCTGGAGAATCAAGACGGTAAAAATAGATTTGTCTCCAGGGGCAGATAAAAGGCAGACATTTTGATACAGAATGTGCTGGATTTGGTGGCCTTCATCCAGCTCCAGGAATTTCAGTGGCTGGGAAGCAACCTCATGGAAGACAGAGTCCAGAGATTTTAAGAATAGTATGAACCACAAAACTAATACATGAAAATTCACAGGTTCACTATACCTTTCTAATTATCCTCCACATATACATGACCCCATGAACACATGAGAGAGAGGGTTTTTACTGTTCAAATTGCAAGACTTAGAATTCTCTTTTTTCATTAGAACAATATGCAGAAAAAAATAAAAGAAACTCAATTTGGAAAACTGGATTCATTTATAAGTGATTTGACTGAGCTGTTTCCTGAAGAGCAAAATAAATATGAGGAGTCTTATGGACTAGGTTGTCTGGAAGCAGTTGCTGAGACTCACAGTCTAGTACCAGAGGTACTAAAAGTACCAGAGGTTTAT
This sequence comes from Vulpes lagopus, assembly GCF_018345385.1. Taxonomy (NCBI): domain Eukaryota; kingdom Metazoa; phylum Chordata; class Mammalia; order Carnivora; family Canidae; genus Vulpes; species Vulpes lagopus. Next base: position 39,728,224 of record NC_054826.1, on the reverse strand, counting down.
TAAGGTCAAAACAATGAAGAAAAGAACCAAAGGGATTGGGCAAAGGGAGAAATCTAATTGTCATGAAGGTACAATAAAGCTTCAGTGAACCCTGCCCCTCGCCACCTCCAGGATCTTCAGGAGCTTATGGACACAGTTATTCCAGTGTGGTCTAAAAAGGCAGGAGCAGGGTTTGTTTATCCCCACCTCTATCAAACACCAAATGTGAGTTGCCTTGGGCACAAGGATAGCTGGGAAGAAGAGAGTCCTCTCTGTGGCCAAGGCAGCTCCTGAATGAGCCTACAGCTGAAGGCTGCCTGCTGACCACATTCCCCCAATGTGTCAGCAAGCACTTCCATGCAGGGCACCAGGGTCATATGTGTGCAAGTCCATCTTGAGAAGGAGCAGTGGAATGAAAGGAGAGGAATAGAGAGAGACCCAAGAATGGTTTTGAAAATGGAGATACAGGAGCAATTTTGGAAAGGGGTGTAAGCAATGGCAACAGTAGCTTTTACACTGGAATGCCTGGTTGGCGGAGGAGATAGATGGTGAAAAAAACGATGCTCTGTGCTCTGTTCAATTTAATTCTCTATGGGCATGTTTCAGTTTAAACAGCACCCCCTCAAGGAGCATTCCCTGACCCTAGCACCCCAATTATACTTCATTACAACCATATTTTCCCTTTCAAAACATTCATCATACTCAGGATTATTTTTTCAATTCTTGCAGTCTCTGAGAAGCTGAAAATTTTATGAGGACAGGGAGGCATCTTTGTTGTTCATCACTGTTTCCTCAGTGCTTCATGTGGGAAAGGACAGTTATAAATGGTGGGGTTATTGATCACAAGAAGTGCTCAAGGTAAAGGATTCTAAAAAGAACACCTAAAGTATGGATAACAGAACTAAATTATGGGTACTTCAAGTGGAATTGGAATATGGGTAACTGTTACTATAATAAATATGATCATAATTAACTTGAATGATACTCCGTGCCAGATATTATTTGAATTCTTAAAACAATCTGGAACAATCCATTTATGTGGAAAGGATATAACAATCTAATTATATTTCTTCACATGCAGGAACTCAACAACACAGAAGTTAAATAACTTTCCTAATTTCACATGCTTTGTATGTATTACAGATTTAAAACTGGCTCCCAATCCAGTGCTCTTAATGATTTTCCATTAGACCATTTTGCATTTGAGTTTGCCATCCATAATCACAATATAATGAGACCGTTTTTTCCTATTATCAGGATTTTTTTAAGAAAATAGAGAATACGTGATTTTGTGTTTTTCCTGCTGAAAGCGGATTCCCTTCCTTTTGCTCTTAAATCAAATGAATAGCTGAACAGGCACTTAGTAGTTACCCTGATCTCCTGTTAGCCGTGTCTGTCTTCTCTTATTCACCAAGGGACTCTGCAGACAGTATGAATGATTTAACATTGCCTTCTGTGGTTCTATAATGCAAAGATTAAAGTCATGGGATATAGCAGAGATCAACTTGGGTTCAACTTTCACCTATTTTGGGGCAAAACAAATTTGAACTTGTTTTGTCACTTGTAACTGGAGGTGATGATGATGATGATGATGATGAATCTTAATTACAAGGTCACTTGACAAATAAATAAGCACAGTGCCTGTTACAGAGTAAGGAAATGGCAGAGAGAAAAAAGCCTATTTTATTTTTTTCACTCTCTTCCAAAATGTTTCCATGCTACTGATTGTACTGACTTAGAACTACTTGTTGTAAACTAATAGTAGCTAGTTAGGTTTATGTATGGTCAGTTGGATAATGGAACTTAAAAAAAATGATCCAACAGATAATCAATGCTATGATTCTCTTGGCTTATGCTTTTAAGTTTAGGGTTCAGTATTAGAGTTAAAGGTTCACCTGAGCAATGTGGTTGCTCAAGGTGAAAGTAACTAAGGTTGTAATAACCCTGAGGTTTCTCTCCTTTATATTTTTACATTGTATTTAAATTCAATTTGCCAACATATAGTATAACACCCAGTGCTCATCTTATTATGTGCCCTCCTTAATGCTTGTCACCCAGTTACCCCATGTTCCCACCCACCTCCCCTTCTGCAGAAGGAGAGTTAGGGATGTTTCCCAAAGTTAGGGATCTCTCATGGTTTGTCTTCCTCTCTCATTTTTCCCCACTCAGTTTCCCTCCTTTCTCTTATGGTCTCTTTCACTGTTTCTTATTTTCCACATATAAGTGAAATCATATGATAATTGTGTTTCTCTGATTGACTTATTTCACTCAGTGTAATAGAGTCTAGTTCCATCCACAATGATGTAAATGGTGGGTATTCATCCTTTCTGATTGCACTACTGGGTATTTATCCCAAAGATATAACCCTGTTTTTATTCACATATGGCAGTCTGTGAATCCAGTGTAAAACTTCAGAATTTCACCAGGTCCTGATAAGTTTCTTAATTTTTTTTTTTTTTAAGTATCTTTATGCTGTAAGCAGTGTATTGTCTCCTCAGTTCTGTTCTAGCCTAAGGCCAACCATTCTCCTGTCAGAGTTCACAGCACACACTGCTAATCATTGAGTTTTTCTTTCCAGCTGAGCCTTGAAAGGTCCTCCAAATCCTTCTCCAGCAGCCAAACAACTGATTGGAGTTGGGCTGAAAACCATAACCATGTATTATTCTAGGAATAGGAAATTAGAAAAGTGACGTTAGTAAGAGATAGAAGAATTAGGTAAGGCTTTATAAGTGAGGTCAGACTTTACTTTGGCCTTGACTTAAAAAGACAATGTAGAAAAGAAGAGTTTATTTCAATATTCTGATCCTAGTCTGTACCACTATGCAACATTTATGTATTAAAATATGCCATCGGGATTCCTGGGTGGCGCAGCGGTTTGGCGCCTGCCTTTGGCCCAGGGCGCGATCCTGGAGACCCGGGATCGAATCCCACGTCGGGCTCCCGGTGCATGGAGCCTGCTTCTCCCTCTGCCTGTGTCTCTGCCTCTCTCTCTATCTCTCTGTGACTATCATAAATAAAAAAAAAAATTAAAAAAATTAAAATATGCCATCCATTATTTGATTTCCTATCCATATCTTTAATAAGGGAGTAAGACAGGTTTATTTTTTTAAGATTTTATTTATTTATGACAGACATAGAGAGAGAGAGAGAGAGAGAGAGAGAGAGAGAGAGAGGCAGAGGGAGAAACAGGCTCCATGCAGGGAGCCCGATGTGGGACTCGATCCCGGACTCTGGGACCATGCTCTGAGCTGAAGGCAGACGCTCAACCACTGAGCCACCCAAACATCCCAAGACAGGTTTTATACGAAGTTATTATTCATGTGTTCCTATCCTAATAAAGATAATTTTGATTTTCATCTCTACCACATATGGGAATACTCATTACCACAGATGACAAACATATAGCTTTCTTCAACTAATTGCTAACATCATTTTGAGCAGCCAGCATATGCTTCCAATAGTGAGAAATAACAGATAAAAGACACAATAAGGGAATTTGGGAGGGATAGATATTAGAGATTTTAATCTTCGGCTTCTTTAAAGGTCTCACGTCTCTCTGAAAACTTGATAAAACCTATCGACTCTCATGCTAAGAAATACACACTCGTTGAGAATTTTAAAGTATGTGTATGGTCTTACTGACCACTAGAAGCATCTATGGATCACAACAGGGTAACCTTTGCTAGACTTGTGGCTTCCCAGAGTAAGAAATCAGATAACTAATGACCAATGTTTGAACGAGATTATGATTTTTCCAGTATTACAGCATCTTATGGGGCATGTTAGATTCTAAGTGGACTGAAGTTTCTTCAAACTTCTCTTAATCATTTTAGAGCACATTTTTTGTATATATTTATTAGAGTTCGATTTGCCAACAGATAGCATAACACCCAGTGCTCATCCTGTCAAGTGCCCTGCTCAGTGCCTATCACCCAGTCACCCCATCCCCCAACCCACCTCCCTTCCACCACCCCTGTTCATTTCCCAGAGTTAGGTGTCTCTCATTTTCTGTCACCCTCACTAATATTTCCCACTCATTTTCTCTCCTTTCCCCTAGAATCCATTTCACTATCTTCTATATTTCCCGTATGAATGAAACATATAATGTTTGTCCTTCTCTGATTGACTTACTTCACTCATCATAATACCCTCCAGTTCTTTCCACGTTGAAGCAAATAGTGGGTACTTGTCATTTCTAATTGCTGAGTCATAGTCCATTGTATACATAGGCCACATCTTCTTATCCATTCGTCTTTCGATGGACACCAAGGCTCCTTTCACAGTTGGGCTATTGTGGACATTGCTGCTATAAACATTGGGGTGCAGGTGTCCCGACATTTCACTGCATCCGTATCTTTGGGGTAAATCCCCTGCAGTGCAATTGCTGGGTCATAGGGCAGTTCTATTTTTAACTCTTTGAGGAACCTCCACACAGTTTTCCAGAGGGGCTGTACCAGTTCACATTCCTAACAACAGTGCAAGAGGGTTCTCCTTTCTGCACATCCTCTCCAACATTTGTTGTTTCCTGCCTTGTTATTTTTTTTTTTCCTGCCTTGTTAATTTTCATCATTCTCACTGGTGTGAGGTGGGCTCTCATTGTGGTTTTGATTTGTATTTCCCTGATGGCAAGGGATGTGGAGCATGTGCTTGTTGGCCATGTCTGTGTCTAGCTCTGTGAAATTTCTGTTCATGTCTTTTGCCCATTTCATGATTGGATTGTTTGTTTCTTTGCTGTTGAGTTTAATAAGTTCTTTATAGATCTTGGATACTCACCTTTATCTGATAGGTCATTTGCAAATATCTTCTCCCATTCTGTAGCTTGTCTTTTAGTTTTGTTGACTGTTTCTTTTGCTGTGCAGAAGCTTCTTATCTTGATGAAGTCCCAATAGTTCCTTTTTGCTTTCGTTTCCCTTGCCTTCATAGATGTATCTTGCAAGTAGTTGCTGTGGCCAAGTTCAAAAAGGGTGTTGCCTGTGTTCAATGAAGTTCAAAAATAGATATAAAGGTAAAAGAATAAATATATAGTAAAAATTGCTTAAACTCTATCTTCATATGGCAGTTTCCCATAAATATATACATTGTCATTTAAACAAGAATTGGATTATACTTTCACTTAGTGTGATTTTTTTATGATTTTTTAAAAATATTTTATTTATTAATTTTTTTAGAGAGAAGGAGAAAGAGCAGGGGGAGGAGCAGAGGGAAAGGGACAAGCAGACTATGCTGAGCTCGGAGTCAGAGGCAGGGCTTCATATCAGGACCCTGAAATCTGAGCTAAAACCAAGAATCTGATGCTTCACAAACTGAGCCACCCAGGTACTCCATGATTGTTTTTTTAAATATCATATTTAGTATGGAGTTTTTTCAGTTTTTTCATAACATTAATTACTAGATATAAATTTAGAAAGTTATTTGACCGTTTTCCCACATTATGAACCAAAGATTGGTTTCTTGATTAGAGGAATGCTTATTTTTAAGGTTTTTGATATGAGTGATGAGTCTCTATTTCAACAATCTTTCTGCTGTTGGCATATATTTTTGTGAAAATGTCAGTTAAGATTTCCTGCTCTGCCTTAGAAAAATAATGATCATGGGACCCAAAGTAGGCAATCAAATGTTATTTCTTTGAAATGTGAAAATGAATAGTTGTGTCAAAAATATTCTTAGACAAAAATAAAAAAATAAAAAATAAAAAATAAAAATAAAATATTCTTAGACATAGTTTATTTTATTTCAGGCTCCCTGAGAGATATTCATTAGCCCCTGCTTCCTATACCTCCACTCAGTGCTTTTCTGGCTCTAGTTGATCCTGTTCCCTCCAGTTCTTTGAAGTTTGAGGCATCCTAATATTAAAATCCTTATCTGCCTCTTTTGGTTAGAGTCTATTTCTAATGTCTCATATAAGGATTCTGAAGGAGAACATTCTTGTTTTTTAAGTTTGTCTCCATCAGGGTCAAATCAGCTTCCATTCCTATCAATAGTATATGAACGTGTTAAGGTAAGTTTCTGAAAGAAATGAAAAAAAAATCCAAATGACAAATGTGAACTGGCAATGTTTTATTTAGAATTTGTTTGATCAGAAACAACATTCTCTCTTCTTTCATTGAAACCAATAATTCTGGGTGTGCAGTTAATATTGCAGTGAATAAATGAAATCTCAACCTCAAAATTAGACTCATTTTGTGATGGGGACATAGTTGCTTCAGCAAACACGAGTATTCTTATTATGTTCTGTGGAGATTTTCTTTTTAACAGTATGCTTGGATCTCCTTTGGAGTCACTTTGAAACTTGTCCAATTTTGCCAGCAAGTGATCATCAACTAAATGTTTCTATGAATAAACATCTAATTTATTGCAATGATTTGCAGATATAATTTTGACTCTCTATGTGTATCTTTATTTAACTGTATATAGCAGCAATGAATATATGAACATAAAAAAATAGCAACGTATGTATTATTTTAAGTGATAATTAGGAAGCAAATTACCTGTGAAAGGGATGGAATGATTGTTAGGGTCTAATGGGCTTGAATAATACTATTTACATTTGAAGTTAAATCTAAATGTAGGGCAGCCCCGGTGGCTCAGCAGTTTAGCGCGGCCTGTAGCCCAAGGTGTGATCCCGGAGACACGGGATCGAGTCCCACGTTGGGCTCCCTGCATGGAGCCTGCTTCTCCCTCTGCCTGTGTCTCTGCTTCTCTCTCTCCCCTCTCTGTGTATTCTCATGAATAAATAAATAAAATCTTAAAAATAAAAATAAAAAATAAATAAATACATAAATAAATCTAAATGTAAAAGAACAAAGAATTTAGCCAAAGGAAAATGCAGGTATTTAGGTATGAAGATGATATGATTACTGACACTAAAGCTGAAGATAGTTGTTGAGAACAGATTAAGATATTCCCTTCCTTGGAATGGAGGCAGAGAAGGAAATCTTTAATTAAGGCATGTGTGTGCCTATGTGCAGGGGATGCTGGGAGTCTCCAACAGCAATAAACCTTTAAAAATAAATTGATTCAACTCAAAATAGAACAGATGGTGTTTAATCAAGGTAATATATATCTAGGATTATGAGGCGTAGGTATACTAGTAATTATTGGTGAAAAAAGTATACATCAATTTGAAATGTTGACAATATTGAGGTAGAGGGAGTTTACTACCATTTCAACTAAAATAATATTGAACTACAGAATCAGCTCTGTACTGTGATCATTCCATTGTAAAATACATTCAGTGGAAAAGAATATATGGTAAAGGAGATGTGTATGTTGATTTTGGCAGCAAAGTACCTACATATGAAAACAAGCTCTACTAATTATTGGCAAACTAGCTAATCATCTCAAGTCTCCATTCCCTAAAATTTAAAGTGAAATCGAATGCAACTAGTGTCTGTATTTTTGTGAAGTTTAAATGTGCATAGTGGTCTAACATTTGTAAATAATCCAGAATGGTAAACTTCTATTATCTTAAAATGATCAAAGGATTTTCACTCATGTCTTATGTTTTACAATTGTGATTGCTGTGCGTTAAACCATTATGTTTCAAACCAGATTAATTGCTAATTTATATCAGGGTTTGTTATTAAAGATACTGTTAACATACTCTGTTTTGGAGGACTGTCCTATGCCTTGCAGTATGTTTACCAGCATCCCTGGCCTCTACCCCCTCAATGCTCATAATAGCCTCTCTCCCTTCCTGTCCTGATAATAAAAAATGTCTCCAGATATTGCCAAATGCCCACTGGTTGTGAACCACTGAACTAGGTAAAATCGTTGGTTGATGGTTTTTGGAAACCATTTCATGGATTTTATTATTATTATTAAAGGCAGGTGCTAAACTGCTGAGCCACCCGGGCTGCCCAATTATTATTCTTTTAATGACCATGTGTATGTGTTCACGTACAAGAGTATTCACTAAAATTTTCTAGTAAATAAAAAAAAATTACTGAATTTTAATATGACAGTAAACACCTGTGAAGGCAGTCACCCATCTTTGAAATACTGTTATGGTTGAAACTTAAGTGGATGGTCCAATGTGTATTGTATGCTTAACTCCATCCATCCTCATCTTTCATGGCACCTGAGGGAGCCTCTTAGAACACAAACTGAAAACCACTAGCTCAGAGGAAGGACCCAGAGGGGAGGAATCAAGATGATAATTAGAAAACAATTGAGCTAAATCTTAAGTGTATCCTATGTATAAATCAAATGCTAACTTTCACTGTGGAATCAAAGCCAATGGATTCTGAGTAACACTGTTTCTGTACTTGTATGATATTTTTAGCTGCTGAACTTCTCTTACTAGAGAAATCACATCTATCTCAAATGTGGTGCTAGGTATCATCAGTACAGAGAAGTTTTCATCAGAATCTTTGATTCTGTGCATGATAGGGGATTCATCTATGTATCTTTTTTTACTATATCCCAAGGCACTTTGAAGACTGTGTATGACACATTATGTGTATGAAAAGTATTTGTAGAATACATGAGCGAATAAGTAAAAGGTGAAAGAATTTATCTTATTCACATTCAATCACTCTCTACCTGCTCGAAGGGTTCTGGGCATCTGTCCCAGATGAGAACCTATAATTTAGGTTGTCAGATAAAATTTACAATGCCTGGTTAAATTTGAATTCCAGATAAACAATCTTTTAAAAAACATTTTAATATTACCCTTTACCACATTTGATGCATATTTATATTTTAAAAATATTGTTTTATCTGAAATTCTAATTTAACTGTTCATCCTGTATTTTTACTTGCCAATGCTGGCAACTATACCTGGAAATCTTTAATCAATCTTCTTTGCTCATAAGCTTTCCCTCCTCCTAGAATATTCTTCCCTCCTATTACAGCCTTTCTCTTTTTATTTACCTTTCCTTGTCATCTCCAACTAGTTCTTCAAATGTCAGCATAAATACTGCATTCCATGAGAATCTTTACTGCTTTTCCACAACAAATTGGACTCTCTATATTATATGACATAATAGTACCCTGTAGTTCTTCATGATATGTTTCATAATCTAAGTTAAATTATTATATATGTATTTATTGGTTTACTATGTTTGTCTCGAGCTAGAGTTTAAACCCCATGCCAATAAGATCAGGATCTGTTTTATTAAATGCTACAGTTCTAGCACCAATTATCAACAGCTCCATTATAGTGGAATGAATATTTTGATGCTATTCATCTGGAATAGTTCTGCTATTGGCTTGATGTATTATTAGAACAAAACAAAATAATTTTTTTCATGGAATGGAAAACAATTTCTGCATAGAATGAAATACTCAAACACCCATTAATATTGAAATATCCAAATATCCATTAATATTTTGATGTTAGTGTTTAAAAAAAGAGCTAAATTCAACATTAATCAATTTATTCACTCAAATATGCATGGGAATTAGTGGCAAATACATATTTCACTAAAAATGGGCAATTTAGTTTGTGTTCAAAGAGTTGACCTTTTTCTTAACTCATTCTCAAGTCCCAAAAGCCATGTCCCTTACCATGAATCAACAGACTGTTTGAGGGCTTGAAATACCATAGAACTATAGTGTTTCCCATTGGAAAGGAACTTAGAATCATCTAGCATAGCCTTTTCTGAAGGGGATTACGTAAAACATCCTTTCCAATGTGCTTTGTGTTAAGAGGTATCCGAGATCAAGTAATTTGGAAACACTCTACCCAAAGCCCATGGGGATATTCATTATAACAATGATTAATAAGTATTTTACAGTAAAAAAAGTCGTTTATCTGGTATCAAACCCACCATTACTTAAGATTATGTGAATGAGAAATTCTTTTTTCTTTAATTTATAATCATCCACAAAACTTTGTGAAATGTTTATCTGTGTGAGAAAATTGAGGTATAGATGAGAAATTAACTTTTCCAAATTTATGCAGTTATATGTAAGTAGAAAACAAGTCCTCTGCTACCTACTCCATATTCCAGCTGTCAATTTGAGAAGTTCACATTGGGAATTTTTGAATGTGGATATGTTTCTCTCAAATGTAAGAGGATATTAATGATGCTATTACTCTAATTTTCCTATGTGAAGTGCTTATGAGATGTATGTTTTTTGTTTCATTTTCTTTTCTAGCATCACAGTAGAGATAGACAAAGTAGAAATAAAAATCTATGTTGGATGATCTGGTACAAATTTCTAAAGGGAAAGAATACTCAAAAATATTTCTTCTCCATATATTTCATTCTGCATACATGAACCAAATCCAAAAAAAAAAAAGAAATATCTATTATGTGCAAAACACTATTCAAAAAACTGGAGATATGGATGTGAAGAGGAAAGTCAAACTCCCTTTTCTGTCTAGAAAAGAGACATTTAAAATAGAGTGTATGTGTGTGTCTGTGTGTGTGTGTGTGTGATATTATTTTAGAAAATGATATGAGCCACAAAGACTATGAGAGTATGACAAAAGTACATAATGTGTATTTTAATTAGCATGGTCAGGAATGACCTCCATAAAAGTAACATTTAAATACACTCTTGGTTGAATTTAGGAAAGTAGTGAAGATATTCTTGCTGAGGGAGCAACAAATGAAAATGTTTAGGAATGGGAGTAAGCTTGACACTTTTGAAGACAAAACAGGAAATCAATGTCTCTAAAGTAAAGTGGGAGAAAAACAGTAGTTGGTGATGATGTTGAGGAATTATGTAAGGCCTTACAGACCAGGATACTAATTTAAATCATATATTATAAAGGGATAGTGAGTCATTTGAGTCTTTTGATCATATTGTCATGGTCAGTCATTTCTTCATTCTCTTTTTTGTTAGAAGACAGTATGCAATCAGTAGTTGGTGTCTGTCTTGTTCACTGCTTATATCCCTCTTATCTAGCATAGCACATATATAAAGCATTAGGCATTCATTAAGCATCTGTGGAGTCTAAATGAATATAAATATGGTCCTACAATGTTAGTGAAACTGTATTTCTGCTATGAAGGGGCAAAAGCTAAAGTGATTAGAATTTAGAATCAAAGACATGTATTTGTACCAAAATAGATGACTTGGGCAGTATTCTCTTTCCCCATGAGCCCTCCTTATTTTCATAAGGGAAATCAACCAAGATGCAAATGCTATTACTTCAGGCTGTGCCTTTGTAGACTAAACTTTGTCCTTCAAACAGAGTGCTCATGTAAATTATAATAGAACAGTGGGGAATATTAAAAGCTTAAGATATTCTGCAGGTTTACATCACCAAAATACATCAAATTGAATATTTGGCAAGTTTCTCTTTATAACTGAATTGGCTCAGCTTTCATTTAAGGTAACACTTTAAATACAAAGTAAAAGAACTTCTGCTTAGAGTCTGCAAAAAATGTTAATCTAGATCTTCCCAGCCAACATCAAGGAACTTCATTAATCAAAATGAAACTATTATTAAAGCCTCTAATATTTACATAGCTTTGTGCTAAATGTTGTGGAAACTCTTTTCGTGATTCTGTCCTGTACGTTAGGGAATTTTCTCTTCCTGACCCTTTCTCTAATTTTTATCCTAGTAAACTGCTATTTATTCTTTATAACCCAGATTAAATCTCTATTTTATGCAAAATTCATTGCCCATCTTTTATGTCCTCAGAACTCTTCATCCATAGAACTTCTTACATTTTCCAGAATTCATCATTTCACAAATTCATCATGTCCACTTGATTGAGACCTTTCCTAGGTGGATTCTAATACATCTTCTCCATATCCTCAAATATTAGTCAGGGTCTAGGATGTGATGTGCTCCCAGTAAATATGAGCTCAAAGAAGGGCTGTGAAGTTAATGTAGTAAAGATACAGTTCTTGTTTACAAGGAACTTCTATCATATTCAAGCTAGAATATAAATTTAATAAAATAAATAGACTTCATTTATTAAAATGTTAATAAAATAATGAGAAAAACAGTAAGGTACCAAACTTTCTGGATATAGTTCAGAAAAGAGATTATAATTACTGCAGAAAAACTTCATTAAAATAACTTGAGGATGGGCAGCCCGGGTGGCTCAGAAGTTTAATGCCACCGTCAGCCCTGGGCGTGATCTTGGAGACCTGGAATCGAGTCCCACATCGAGCTCCCTGCATGGAGCCTATTTCTCCCTCTGCCTGTGTCTCTGCCTCTCTCTCTCTCTCTGTGTGTGTCTCTCACGAATAAATAAATAAAGTCTAAAAAAAAAAAAGACAACTTGAGGTGATTGTCTCACATACAGAAGATAGAGGTGATTTAACAAATATCAGTGGAGGTTGTTAAATTGATACTTGCCTGTGTAACTGAAATGACCTCGATACTGAGGAGAATAACACTACACTTGATAAGATTGATACCTACTTTGAATTCACTGTTCTAATAATTAAACAGGGGCTCTTTACAGAGTTTGTTGGGGGAAGAAATGAACTACACAAAATTTTGTGTACTTTAACTTGAGCTAAATTAACTGGCCACTAGCAATGATTTTGAAGATTAATTTCTCTTGAAGAACAAAACCAAAAAGGTGTTTGGAGAGAAAACTAACTTCAGAGCAAAACAAAGAAGTAGCTTTCTGCTATCTGATTCCTTTTCTTTTTTGCATGGTAATAAGCACTGCTTGGCAGCTTAAATTCAGTACCAAAATTTAGAATCAAGGTGCTACAAATTAAATAAAGGGTTAAAGTAATCAATTAGTGCACATTTACATAATATTTTCTATTTGTCTAGATTGCAGTCCAGGTCTTTTGATTATGCTGGAAGCATAATCCTTGCTTCACATTCATGGATAATTTCGATCTTTCTCTGGAGATGAATGAACACATAAGTATGAGAGAACAAGTTAATGTTTATTATGTTGCTACTTTCTATATTGACCACACTGATCAATTAGGTAGAGACAAAGTTTTCTCAGATATGATGGTATGAATTGACCTTTTATAGACTGTGAGGACAGAGTGTCTGGTGTATTTGAGTCCCTAGAAAAACTACCTTTGACTAGAGTTAAGACCCAGTACTGTGGGCCTAATTTATAATCTACAGGATTGTAATAAATGATGTAGTTAGATGTTTTGTTTTGTTTGTTTTGTTTTAAGGACAGGAAGAAAACAAGTGAATTTAAGTTGGAGATAGCACTTTTATATTCACTAATAGAATTTGATTTAGGGTGGTGGCTCCATATACTTAGGCTAGGAAATTTAAAAAAAAATGTTTGAACTAACCATTTGTGGAAAGAAGAAAAATATAAACTAATTTTTACAGATTTTTTTTGTCTTTTAATTTTTCTCTTTTTCTTCTTCTTTTCTTTTTTTTTTTCCCCTCTTCTCTGTATCCTCCTAACCTTTCTCCTAGTTTACTTGCTTTCTCCTGAAAAGTGATGATAAGATAAAAAAAATTTATAAGGGCTGAATATCAATCTCAATTGTCTGTATGATAGGTTTATATCAAATTACTTAGATGAAAGATACCAATGTTCCTTTGACATAATGGCAAATCAGATTTTGAGTGCTTTATATAACATGCTGGTAACTGAAAAAAAATATTTTTGAGGAACATTTTTCAAGAAAATTCACTTTTTCTCTTAATATGTTATGAAATTAAGAGCTTTGATGTAAGTTCACTTCACTAATGCTGCATCATGAAGTACCTTACCTTCTTACTCTACACTCTGCTCTGTTAGAAGGCTTAGCTGACAATTGTGATTTTCCGAGGAATGGCAACTGATCAAGGAGAAAGTTGCAGTCAGCAGTGTTGCCATGGCATGTTGTTGTCAGTGAGGATTCATGGAGTGCACTTTTCATGGGCAGATGAATATGTGCCTGCTAAAGATTGGCCCTGAAGGAGAATGACGTCAGTTCAGCACCTGCCCTTCTGCAACATGCTGGGCCCTTTGATTACTGGAAATAGCTACACTGAGTGGTCTGGGCTGGCCTGGGATATAACAGCTGCTGTGTTCTTTTCCTCCCCCTAGAAGAACACAAATGACTGTGTTTAGGAAAGGGGTCTGAGTAGAAAGCAGATTTCTCACTTCATGTGTTTTTCATTGAGTTCACCACCATTATCCACATAAGGAGGTAGGCATAGTTGGCCATGACCTGGAACACTCTTAAGAGGTTTTACTAAATTTAAAGAATTGGTTTAAAATCTGAGTACATGAATGTACTCAGATTTTAAACCATGTATGGTGGGAGGCACTTGGAATGATATTTGTTCTCCCTATTGTGATTTCTGATAAATTAGTTATGTCAACACTATCCGAACCAATTTTACTTGTAAGATACGGTGCCTAGGACCATAAAGCTTTTGAAGGGCTCTGACAATGTTTAAAATAATATATAAAACTCACACGCACATATATGAAAACAGAGAAATTAAAATTAGTAACTGTTAAATTGTTCACAAATCATTTTCTGGCAATTAGACAATTATGGTTCACTGCAATTCTTACATAAATGTAAAATCATAAAGTATAATCAAACCTAATAAGGTTAAAGTTATTTAAAAAATGATGTACCTCATAAACTGAAAATCATGAAACTTAGAACATTCACTTTATTTATTATAATTATGACTTTTATGGGTCTGTGCATATATTTTAATATGCCTAATACAACATGGGGTATGGACTCCCAGCATAGAAATATATGGACCCTGAAGGTCCTAAAATGGCCCTGCTCTCATCTATTTGCATAAAAATTATGAATTCTTTTTCCTTGTCACCCATCCATTTATGTCTTTCTCTTCCCAAGCCACCAGAGTCTGCTTCACCACTGTCATCTGAATCACTCCAATTTTTTAGCAATAGTTCTTTCTGCCTCCAACAGTGCCTCTCTCATAAATAGTTCCTACTGCAGCTTAATGAAATCACCCATACAATTCTGACCTTGTTTATCCTTCTCAGTGGCTTCTAGTGCTATCAGAGTAAAATTCAATCTTTTTAACATGGTAGAAAATAACCTCCCAGCCAACCCACTTCCATATACTCCTCTTTCTCAATCCCAACCATTGGCTTCTCTTTCCCATGTGCAAACGCTATCTTTTACTCGAATGGAATTTCTTGTAGTTCTTTAAATAGCCAATATTTTTGTCTCCTTTGGGCTTTTGCATGTGATGTTCTCTCTAATGGAAACATTTCCTTGTTCTTCACCTTTTTGTAAAATGGATAACATCTCATCATCGTTGAGATTTTAACTTATAAAACACTTTTTCTGCTTCCAAATTGCTTCTCAGCCTTTTGGCTAAGATCAAGTGTAGTATCTACTTCCCAAGATAAATTGGGTGATGGTTTTATTGGCTGCTAAATCTCTTCCCCTTTCCCTTCTTGAGCCCTCCTCTTTCCAATCATAATATTCTATTAATGGTTCTGTCTATATGTTGTGCTGCTTGTTTGCTTGTTTTGGTTCTTTCTATATGTTATATTCAAGTCTCCTTCTCTGTATTTTTTTATACTATTTTCCTCTTTGGAATTCCCTAGCTCATTCTTTTAGTATTTAACTATTATGCATTCTCCAAAGTCTTTAATTCATGCCACCTCCAAGAAGCCCTCTCTGGTTACTGCTCTGAATTGTAACAAGAAATAATTCTCAGAACACATAGCACACATTATGTATATAATTTATTCAACATTTGCCATATACTGGGCAGCCCGGTGGCTCAGCGGTTTAGCACTGCCTTCAGCCCAGGGTGTGATCCTGGAGACCCAGGATCCAGTCCTACATGGGGCTCCCTACATGGAGCCTGCTTCTCCCTCTACCTGTGTCTCTGCCTCTCTCTCTCTCTCTCTGTCTTTCATGAATAAATAAATAAAATCATAAAGAAAAAATTTGCCATATACTTCTCTGAAACATTGCTTGTGTCTTGTCATATATGTTTATTCAGCTCTGGTATGAATAGTTCTGAAAGAAAAGAACCAATTGCAAGTTCCTAGGGCAAAAATACCATATATCCCCTGAAACACCTATCAAAGTGATCTATCTACACCTTAGAAGTTGATAAAGAAATAAAATAATTAATTGAATCAATAGTGTATACGTGACAAAATAATGATTTTATTGAATAAATAATAATGGCAAATAGGAAGGGGTCATTTTATAACAGTTAAAAAATTATGAAAAATTATTTAAAAATCAGATTATAGGGCAGTCCAGTGGCCCAGTGGTTTAGTGCTGCCTTCAGCCCAGGACATGATCCTGAAGACCCGGGATCAAATCCCATGTTGGGCTCCCTGCATGGAGCCTGCTTCTCCCTCTGCCTGTGTCTCTGCCTCTTTCTCTCTCTCATGAATAAATACATAAAATCCTTTAAAAAATAAAAATAAAAATCATATTATAAGAAATGTCAAAGCTATGAATCTTTAATAAATGTGGCTTAGAGAATTAGTAATGAAAATTTGCTCTGAATTCCTAACCAAAATAAAATTGACTATGGTGGGAATCTTAGGGGAAAGGTTTTATATGCAACAAATCCAGTGTTCTGTGCACATGTCCACATTTTCTTAGTTGCACATTATTTTCATGAGCTTAGACTTCTTTTCTACCCAGAATTGAAGGGATCGACATAATGCAACATCTGCTGATGAGTTGTTATTTGATTTGCCAGTATTTTAACCTCAGAACACAACATTGTGGTCATTACCACCTGTTTTTGTATTTCAGTCAGTAAAACACTGTTGTAACCTTCAGCCTTCATGTTTTGTGAAAATGATAAAGAGAGTACTGCTGTGTTAAACATAACAAATAGATTAAAAACACAACTAATTAGCATTTTCTTGATAGGCTAGAACATAGACATTGTGATTATATATGCCACTAATATCACTTTCTTTGCTTTTAACATTTAAAAATACTAAGAAATAATAAAAGAGGAAATCCAGATTTGAGAGAGAAATTGCAAGTCTGTTGTATCACTCTTACTATCCCTGCCTGAGGTTTTATTTCCACATTCCTTCAGAATAACAACTAACACAAGTAATAAGAAACAGGAAACTGAAACAAAACTATGAAAAAGAAAATAGGTCAAGGTTTTCGTTTCTGTGGGGTTTTTTTTGATGTTTTGCTGTGTTTTGTCTTCACTAAAGAAAAATAGAGTGCATGTATTGTTCATTTTGCTGCCAGTTTTGTTGATAAGATCAATACAACTTTTTGAATCTTGGAAATCAGCTTATAGGAGGTTTTGTCTACTATTTAAAACAGTGTAGTAGCAGAGATCAGTAGCTATCCACCCCACATATTTGCTTATTCTATACATCATGTACAGCTATGGCTGGCAAGTGCCTGGCTAGCTAGAAGCTACATTTCACTGCATCTAAACTAAGCCATATGACCAGTTTTGTCATTGGAATTTTACACAATAGTGATGTGTCTTAATTCTGGATTATTTGGGTTAACAAAAATGAGTATGCCTTCTCTATACTCTTGTTCATTTCCCATCTGATTGCTGGATGCCAAGGATTTTGAGGCCCTTTAAATCCAGCAGAGATTAGAGATGATGCAGCCAGAAAATTGAAATAGTCTCTGAATTCTCAAAAAGGAGAAGGCCTACTCACTGCCCAGGAACATTTGCACAGGAATTATGTGAGTAAGCAAAAACTTCTATATGTAAGCTACTATCCTGTGATCCTTAACCCTAGACTTGAGATCTAGGTACTGCTGCTGCTATTCACAATTAGGTAGTTTTGCTGGCAAATTTGATTGAATAGTACAAAGAAGTCTTACCAAACAATTCTGGAATTAACATTCTTTTTAATCATTTTAAAAATTATCTGTCTATGGTATTCAGTGCCTTTGATGATAAAATGCTAGCAATGCATAAGTAAATAATTTAAGTAATGCATCTGCTTCCAGTCTAATAGGAAAAACAAATATTACCCAATTAATCATAATTATAATAAGCACTATAAAGGAAAAACAAAACAAAACAAAATGAAGTATGATAAGGTAAATTCAAGATCTTAGTCTAGTCTGAGGGCATGCAGAATCAGGTAAAAATTCTGAGAGAATTATATTTATGGACCGGTTAAGGAGGAGTAATGGAAGAGGGAAAATTGGACAGAATAGCATGCAAGAAAGCCTAGAAATGTGAAAAGCTTGGTTGCTTTGGAATTTTTTTTAAAAGATTTTGTTTATTTATTCATTATAGACACCAAGAGAAAGAGGCAGAGATATAGGCAGAGGGAGAAGTAGGCTCCCTGTGGGGACTCTGATGCAGGACTTGATCCCATGACCCCAGGATCACCACCTGAGCCAAAAGCAGATGCTCAACAACTGAGCCACCCAGGTGTCCCAGTGCTTTGGAATTTTGTGGTCATTTGAAGATATTCTGTGTGTTCAAGTAGTATGGTATTCCTATGGAATAAGGACTATATTCCCACTCAAACAGTAAATAACTAGCATGTACAGATCAGTTACTATATGCACAGCCTACTCCTTTGTGTAATAGGGGATATAACCATATGCAAGGAAGGTTTCTGATGTCTGAGATGATACAATCTGCCAGAGAGTCAATATTAACACTCCTTTTCTTTTTTTAAAAGATTTTATTTATTTATGAGAGACAGAGAGAGAGAGAGAGGCAGAGACACAGGCAGAAGGAGAAGCAGGCTCCATGCAGGGAGCCCGAAGTGGGACTCAGTCCCGAGTCTCCAGGATCATGTCCTGGGCTGAAGGCAGCACTAAACCGCTGAGCCACCCAGGCCACCCTTAACACTCTTATAACAAAGAATAACACAAATATCACATAATCAGATTTGACTTCCGATTGCTAACATTCATACACAGAGCTAAGGTGAGTACTTCTTTGGATTTATACATTTTAGGACAAATTTTTGGACAAAATTTATAGATTTTAGGACAAAAAAAACCCAAATAAAATAAAAACCCAGTTGATTTCCTTCCAGTGGAGTAACTAAGCTGAAATGCTATGAGCTCTGATTTACCATTAGTTGATTATCAAGTATAGGAGGCCAATGTTGCAGAGGAGAAGTAGAACAGAGTTGGGAGGATAAGGAGAATTAATCAGATAATGTCACTGCTTAAACTCCAGGATCCAGTTGTACCTAATGCAAACTACCTAATTCTTTATTCCCTTCTTTCTCCTTTTCCTCCTCCCTGTTCCTCTTTCTTGTTTTCTTCTTCTTTTTTAAGCCAGTTTGAGTTGTGTTAACTGAAAGCCTGCTCACTAAAATAATGACAGGTTCTACAAAGCCCTATATATCAGGAAGGAGATATTAGTGTTTGCATTTAGGCATAGAAAGTAAAGTTGGTGCCATCTAAGTAGGGGTCAAACTGAAGTATAAAATTAATTCTTCAGGAGGATGTTCCTCATTTATGAAGTCCCCTTAGTGAAAAGTTTTAGGATCAGGATAATGAATTTTATAAAATTTCTTGAAGTATAGCAATACTTCATAGAAATTCTTGAATTTATTAATAGTTACATAAAACTGTATGCATCCTTTAATTAAAACTTAGTAAAATATAAATGCTGAGGCATTTGATCCATGAAATATAAATGAGTTACACTCAAAAGTTTCTTTCATTCTTTCCCATTTTCTAATGACCTACATATTGTAAATCAAAAATATATTCCTCCTGGAACCTAAGCCTAATGGACAATAGTTGATCAATTTATGTGGCATTCTCAACTAACTTTTAATTATGACTCCCGCAGCAGTTTTGAAGGATTGAAGGCTAATGTATAGAGCCTTAGGCCATACCATAACAGGTTCCTACAGAAAGCCAAACTTTGCTCACAGAAAGAATCATAATGAATAACATATCACACAGATTCAAACATAAGAGAGCAAAACTAAAGCATTAATGCCTTGAATGTTAGTGATTTCAAGCATTCTCTCCCAGTACAATCTCAGGTACTAACCTTATATAGTAGGGAAATAAGTTTTCTTAGTTAACTGAGGCTCTTCTTCCTGTTATATATAAAGTACTGATTTTCAGTTATCAATACACTTTATGCTAAAGCTCTTTTGCACATAATTCTCATTAAAATCACTCATTCAGAAATTATATATATTACATATCAAAGGTATTATATGAGAGATTATTGTCTGCTCTATTCAGGACATCTACCCTCAGTGAATTTCATTGGAATTAGCTCATTAGCAAAAGGTGAGTTGAAAGACACCTCTTAACAGCTGTGTCTTCAGAGAATCTGCCTTACCCCCACATTTCAGCTTGCCAACAACTATTGCCTGGACTTATTTCCAAATATTGGCTTCAGATATAGTTTCTTTTACCTGCCTTCTTGGGCTTTATCTACTGGAATAACCATTTCTAAGTCAGGACAGCCTAATGATGTGGCCTCTTTTTCTGTGCCTTAGTCTCTACATGGACACCCTTCTCCAATCTTCACTCATAGAACTTTAACCTGGGAAAAAAGTTTGAACTATTTTTCAAGGAAAAAAGTTTGAATGATTCCAGATGACTCCCAGAGACAGAAAACAAACCAAAGCTTGTCTAGATAGATAAAAGAAGAATTGGTGACTTGTAGAACTTAAGAGTATAAGGTCAGATAGACTGATCTAGGAAGACCAGAGTCAGTAGCTAAATACATGAACTTGTTTTCTCTTTGTTCTGTTGCTTTCATCCATTTTGGACTCATTCAGCCATTTTCTTCCTACTTGGAAAACCCAAACACTCCTAAGAGTGTTTATATGGGATCCTCCTGTCAGCCACCATTCCCAGCATTAGAAAGTTTCACTTTTCTCATGGTTGTTCCAGAAAAATCCAAAACTTCAGTTTCACTGAACTGGCTGATTTGAGTCATGCTTTTGTTCTGTTGTAGCTAGAAGAGAGAACATGATGATTGGCCAGGGTTGGATAATATACTCATAGTTGGAGCCAGAAGACTAATAATGAGAAATAGGTGATTCCAAGAATTCAGGTCTGTGTGCTATTGTAAAAAAGCAAACAAACAAACAAACAAAAAACAATGAATATTGAACAGGCAAACTAATCAAAATAAAACTAATCACATATCCTTTATATACCAACTGCAATAATACAAGACACAACTAACTTACCCTGTGATCAAAGTGTTATATCTTCTTAATACTCATTATGCTTGACCAGCCTTAGAAATTGCAGTGATTTGTAGACCTCATTGTCAGATACAATCTTTTTCTAACCACACTCTCTATGGACCCGTGATGATTAATCCAGATCTAAATGTATCTCTGAAGGAGTAATGATGATTGTATGTCAATCTTAAGAGAAACATTTCTGGTTTAAACAATCCAAATAATCACAGTGCCATTTTCCCAAATTCAAGGAGCCTATCCATCAATAGTGAGCTGAAGCCAAACTCCCCCTGGGAGACTAAATGCAGAAAAGGGATTGATTTTGTTGGGTTTCCTGTTAGCACTAATTACCAGTCTTTGATTTGCCTCAAATATTTCTTGACAAGATGTTCGCCTTGTGGCAAGAAGCCAGTCATTTTCATCTGTAATGAAGCTTGCCTTTGTCCTGGGTGTTTATAGACTAGTTAGGAC
This sequence comes from Vulpes lagopus, assembly GCF_018345385.1. NCBI lineage: Eukaryota > Metazoa > Chordata > Mammalia > Carnivora > Canidae > Vulpes > Vulpes lagopus. Next base: position 39,706,775 of record NC_054826.1, on the reverse strand, counting down.
AGTCACATTATTTTTAAAATGTGTCATCTGACTCAAAGAGACAGATTTTGATAAAAATTATCTTTTTTTTTCTTCAGAAGATAATTGGATAAACTTCTGGCATACCTTGAGAGTACTGACTGAATTCTAATGAACCAAATGGGGGTACAATCACATTATGATTTGGCCTATTAATTCGGTTGTTAAAAGAACTAGTAGATATATAATACATAAGCTTCATAAGATCAGGAGCCTTTGTATTATCCATGGCTGCACTTAAAGTATTTAAAATTATAGTGACTGGCAAATAATAAGCACTCAAAAATAATGGTAAATAAATAGATTACAAGATAAAATAAAAAAAAATTCTAAATTAGTCCAAATTATAAATCCTTTTTAATCTGCTGAAAATGAACTGAAACTCAATTCTCAATCCAAACTCAATCCTGAAATTCAATATAACATGGAAAAAAATAAATTATTTACACAGATTACATAGCTATAAAATCAATGAGTTAAGCCCAGGTATGTTTAATTCTAGAATCTACTCTATTTATTCTTTTATTTACTTTGTTGAGACAGAAGACTTTATGCCTGAGGAGCATGACCTGCAGGAATAAACTCTTAGGGTTAGACTGCAGGGTTCCTTTGCTCACTAGTAGTGAGATGTTGCAGGAGTTGCTTAAACTAGGTTTCAATTTCAACATTGAAAACTGGATGTATTGTGAGAATTATAAACAGTATTTTTAAGTAATTAGAAGAGTTTCTGACTTATAGAAAATTCTATATATTTCCTTGTTTAATAAGTTCCAAAAAAGAACTGTATTTTTCAGAAAAAAAGAATTCCATAAGAACAACCAATGTTTTAAGCAAAAGTCAATTTTTTATCAAGTTACACTGTATTTTATTAGATCTTTCTCTAAATCAATGCCAAAGCCAAGAATATAGAAAAGATTTTATGATCCCCATAGTCTTCTTTATGAAAACATGAGAAAGCTTTAATATACATGAACAAATCTGGTCATGAATTCCTGCTTCTGATGATAATTTACTTCAATTACTTAAGAGCTTCTTGGGATGGTTCTTTACCTTCTTTTTATACTTTTAATCCCAATGTAGATCTCCACCATATATCTTTGATGTCGTTAGTTTCCTGAATACAACAAAAAAACTCTGAAATTTTAGCGTAGTCATATTATTTCCACAAATATTTGTTGGTTTTGCAAAGGATTTTAAAATTGAGACAAGAAATTCTTATATTCAGGATTCCTCTATTACCACAAATTTTTCATGATCAATTTTCTCTACTTGTTCCAGCCTTCCTTTGGCTTTGGGTCTCAGCCTCCTCCTACCCTCAAGACTCCACTCATATTTTTTCAACTCCTCTATTTTAGTCACTTGCCCTTTCCCACCTTTATCATGCCAAACAATTTTTATCTCCACACCTTACTTGGCTTTGGACCTTCCTTTGCATTTCTAAAAACTTCTTCATGTACTCACCTAAGGGTGATGTGCTTTGCATCCCACATTTTATCTCTACAGGGATTTCTGTCTTTCTTTTAAACCTTTCCTATTGATATCTAGATATACAAAAGATTTAATTTTCCCCTGATATGAATTATGCCACCTATGCCCACTTATCACCTACGCAGACCCCTTACATGCAAATTTCAATTTTATTTGTTCTTTTTTTATTTTTATTTATTTATGATAGTCAGAGAGAGAGAGAGAGAGAGAGGCAGAGACATAGGCAGAGGGAGAAGAAGGCTCCATGCATCGGGAGCCCAACGTGGGATTCAATCCCGGGTCTCCAGGATCGTGCCCTGGGCCAAAGGCAGGCACTAAACCGCTGCGCCACCCAGGGATCCTGCAAGTTTCAATTTTAAGTAAGTATGTCTCACTATTTGTGAAGGATTAGAAGAGAGAGATACTTTTTCAATAATTCTGCTCTGAGAGGTAACAAAAAAAAAGTTACCTACATGCTTGATGCCAGCACCTCCACTGTATAGAGGAAGTCCTTGAGTTTCTCTCCTTAATATGGCAGCCACTGGCCACATGAGGCTGTTTTAATTAGTTAAATAAAATCAAACAATGTAATTCCTCTAATAACATATATTTCATATACCCATTAGCCACATGTGACTATCATATTCAATAGTACAGATTATACAATATTTTCATCACTGTCTATGAGATAGTCTTCAAAAAAAGCTGGCTACAGAATCTGTAAATAGATATTTTGAAAAATGACATTTTGCCCTGTGTCTTTTCTTATAACTTGTACATGGGGATTATGCAATAAAAATGGATTTTCACCTTTTTTACTGTAAAACTATTTTCCATCAAGGTGTTGCAGGGGAACATAACAGTTATACAAATAATGGAGAATAATGGATAACTTATATTGGAATATTCTGATAATAAAAATAGCTATTTCCCATTCTACAATGGTAGGTATAAATTGTAGCTTCTATATTATTGAAACTATTCCTACAATTTCTATAGTATAGAAATCAGACTATAGATTGTCATTGATTAGTGAGTTATGAAATCATTTCATCGGGCAAAAATTACATTTTTAAAGAAAATATTTTAAAATTACATCAAATAAAAATAAGAGTGTATCACACATAGATAAGGAAAGTATTGTTTCATTAAACTTCTGTTTTAGTTTTGCAGCTTTGAGTCACAATGTAAAATAATTGCTTACTCTAGCTCCTATTTAAAATGCTTGAAAACAATTATGGAAAAATCCACTAGAGTTAGCATCTCCACAAATGTAAATGTAACATTTTTATTTTTTAGCTGTCAGAGAGAATGCAAAGTGTATCTAATTCCAAAGAAATCAAATTTTGAGCCATTTTTTTTCACACCACTGATCTAGACATATACACTATATTTGTGCAAACTAGTGGGAAAAAATAAAAATCGTATTTCTGAAGCCTTTTCTTGCACACAAAAAATTATGAAATCCATCAGACAGCTCAACTAGTACTGAATTTTTCTCTAATCTTATGTATCCCATTGAATCCTACAGCTTTCCTTACCACTTCACTAACTACACTTTTAAAAAGCTTCCATTTCTCTCTCTCTCAGTTCTATGGTCATTAAGTAATGCAATTACACCTTCAGCCCAAACAGCATAGGTCTTTATTATGAGCTGAATTGTGTACCCCTCAGATTCATAGGTTGAAGTACTGAGCCTCAGTATTTTAGAATATGAGTGTATTTAGAGATAGGGTCTTTAGAGAGGTAATTAAGTAAAACAAGGTCATTAAAGTAGGCCCTAATACAGTATGACTGATATCCTTATAAGAGTATAATACAGACATACACAGAGAGAAGACTACCTATAAGCCACAAAGAAGTCCCAGACACATTGATTTCAGACTCTTGGCCTCCAGAATTATAAACAAAACAAAACAAAACAAACATATGCTATAATTCTGTAGTTGAAGACAACATACCAATCTATGGTACTTTGTTAAGGCAGCCCTTGAAAAACTAATATGGTCTCCATGCTACTTGAGCCTTTTAATTTTTCCTCCTATGACTTAAGTGAATGTATAAACTTGTATATTAGCTAAAGTTCTTTAGTTTCAAATGACCCAGACTGGTTCTGTTCAATTAAATAAATTGAATTTAGCAGGATATGAACTAGCTCCAAAAATAAAGGAGGAAAAAGAAAAGAAAAAAGAAAAAAAAAAGTTTACAGAACCAGGTCTCCAACAGGACAGGAAACAAGAAAGCTCTTTGGATTGGGAAGTCAGGACTAATAGAGAGTCTCAACTATTTCAGTTTTCTGTCCCTCCTCCATCTCACATTCCAGGGAGAAGATGTTATTTGTCCTTGTTTATGTGGAAGTATTTATCTCCAGAAAGAAGTGCAAGGTCTTTGACAGCCCCACCAAGATTCCATCTAATGAGGAAAGTGTTATTCCCAAATAAAATCTGAGTTTTCTTACCACAAGAACAGGAAATAGAAACTGGGGCAAAATAACAGATATGTGTTACTTTGGGTTTATTTACTTAACATAGACCATTAAAAATTTTAAACTATCTTACATTGGATAGATTAAAATATAATATTTTCTATAATTAAAAAAATGCATATAGTTTGAATTTTGGGGTTTTTTACAAGCCAGATTGAATTTTCTGGAATAATTACGGGGGGGGGGGGGAAAGAAAAGCTACATAGAGAAAAAAATTCAATGTAGCGAATTTATCCTAGATATCTATAAAGCATTGGGAAATTTTTTAAACAGCCATTTTCATTACTTGACATTATTGTATTCCTGAGATTCAAATAATAGGGGACCAGACTATTTGAGGATTATCATCTGTGAAAAGGAACGAGAACAACCCCAATAGTTTTTTTAAAAAAACTAGTTGAAATTGTTATAATGAGTGTATCATCTATTTTAAAGATTTCAACTACTTTCTGTATCTCAGGAAAAAAAAATTAAAACATAGCATACATATTTCCCTAAAGGCATTATAAATTGGAGGTTTCACTTAAATATCTATATCTGATTTATTTTCTGCCTTGACCTAACAAGCAGATATGACACTTTTCACTGATTTGGAATACATCAAGTTACCATCTACCACGCCCAAATGGCTAGAGTATTAATGCTAAGCTGCCATTTCTTTGTAGCTTGATGTTTTCACTAATTTAATTAACTGAGAGGTGGGAAGCTCAGATACAATAGTGAAATATCTATTGTCCCCCAAGAAGCTTATAATTTAACAAGACAAACACATTAAAGGAAAATAACAATATAGGAAAATAAATATTCTAGTGGGTTATATAGGTTAAATATATATGTATGTATATAAGGTATATAATGATTATTAACATTTAAAATATTATTTTTTAATGGAGACAGAGCTAAGAGAACAAAGTTCTATGAGGCAAAGCCAAAGATAATCTTTAAAAGAGATTAGACTGAAGCTTGGTCAGGATGTAATCAATATAAATTTGGGCATGTATAATTAAGCTTAGAGTATTTACACTAAATAGTTAAAATAACTCATCGCTCATAGCAGATATGTGTTACTTTGGGTTTAGTTACTTAACATAGACCATTAATAATTTTAAGCCATATTACATTGGATAGATTAAAATAAAATGTTTTCTATAATTAAAAATGTATATAGTTTGAATAATTAATCAGATCTTCACTTTAACATACAATTTTTTGAAAAAGCCAATACTAAAACATCTGGTAGTAGGATAATTCTATTAAAGGATGGTAAGTGCCAGGTCCACTTTTAGGCTAAGGGTTTTAGCAAATAAAAATATAAGACACTGAGTTAAATTTGAATTTTAGATAAATGATGAATAATTGATTTAGTATAACCATGTCCTATATACAATTTAGAACATACTCATGCTAAAAAATATTCATTTTTTACTTGAAATGCAAATTTAATTAGGTATTTTCTAGTATATCTGACAATCCTAATCAGGCTGGGGGGAGGAAAGAATAGCCTTTGGATATGAGAAGGAAACAAACACTGAGGGGAGATACTAACCAATATGTACTTGTGAGCAGGGTAGCAGGAAGACTTCTTTCCTTAAAGTAATATTATTTAATATCTGAAGATGTTAGGATGTTTTAAAAAATATTTATAAGTAAAATGGAATATTTTTATGCTACATTTAATATAAATGGTCTGTTTCTGAGAAACTTCAGGAAAGGTGACTTTTTGCTATAGATTTGAAAAACTATCCCAACTATGGCACTAACCAAAATCAAAATCGACATAAATATTAAATTTTTCTCTAACTTTTGTTTGCTTAATCTTGAAAAGATTACAGTGTTTTATGTGGACTCAAATTCTGATTGGATTAGTTCTGGAGCACTTAGGACTCTGAGAATCATGTCTATACTTCACACTAGGGTTTGGAATCAATAATCAGAATGCTGAAAAAGTTATCTTGAGGTTTTTAGGAAAGCTCATAAGTTTTTCATCTTATGTTTATTGTGGTACATAATATCTTAATTTTATTTTTTTTTAATTTTTAAAGATTTTATTCATTCATTCATGAGAGACACAGAAAGAGAGAGAGGCAGAGACACAGGCAGAGAGAGAAGCAGGCTCCATGCAGGGAGCCTGACATGAGACTCAATCCTGGGACTCCAGGACCACAGCCTAGGCGGAAGGCAGGCACTAAATTGCTAAGCCACCCAGACTTCCCGATATCTTAATTTTAATCAACATTTAAAAAAATATTTAATTAAGAAACCTCTATACCCAATATTGGGCTTGAACTCACCACCCTGAGATCAAGAGTTGCATGCTCATCTGACTAACCTTTAGACCTTTAGTAGTAAGATGGATGTTAGTAACTCTTCTATGTCACTTTAAACTCTTCTATGGCACTTTAATTAGTGTCCTTGTTTCAGATATGCATCATAAATTTTAACCTATCAGAAAAATTCCCCTAAGGCCCCTAAAAACCAAGCGTGCTTGGGCTATGTGAGTGAAAAGAACTATAGACAAGTATCCATTATATTTGTTTTACCCAATCTGTAACTGAGAGCCTCTTAAAAGTCAGGAAAGAACAAACACATTGTTTTTGTATGCCATTTTTCTGCTCAGTATCTGCTCAGGGAGGCCTATAATTATACATTCTGTTTAAGTAAAGCACTTTACTTCTCCTCCTATGTTTAAACCTTAATAATAGGGGATCCCTGGGTGGCTCAGCGGTTTGGTGCCTGCCTTTGGCCCAGGGCACGATCCTGGAGTCCTGGGATCGAGTCCCACGTTGGGCTCCCAGCATGGAGCCTGCTTCTCCTTCTGCCTGTGTCTTTGCCTCTCTCTGTCTCTCTACCATAAATTAAAATAATAATAATAATAAAAATAAACCTTAATAATAGTATAGAAAAATGTAAAGGTCATTTTTAATTTTAATGCTTTGAAAAATGATAATCTGAAAATATAAAAATAGTAGAATAATAAGATCTCCTATGCTATTACTTTTGTGCACTTCAAAATACCTAATTTCCTCACATACTATTTTTAATCAATACAATAGTCACTATAAGTGACATACCTGCAAGTGAGCTTCAAAAAGCCTTTAGTAAAAACAGTTATATCACAATCATATATCAAAGCAATAACTATTTTAATTTCTTCTCTGATTTCTTTGGATAAGAGAGTAGGAGAAGACAAAAGGAAATAAAATCATAAAGCAACTTACTGTAGAGACATGACATTTTTTAACTGAAAAAGAACTCATAAGTAATCCTTCCATTCATTCATTGGAAAGTATGTATTTAGTGCTTCCATAGTCAGGTTGGGCTGCTAAAAGAAAATACCATAGACTTGGTGGCTTAAACATTCAGCCACTGTGAAATTTACTATGAAAGTTCCTGAAAAAGTTAAAAATAGAACTACTCTACAATCCAGTAATCACACTATTGGGTATTTACTCCAAAAATACAGAAACCTGAATTCAAAGGGATAGTGTACCCCTACATTTATTGCAGCATTATTTATAATGGCCAAAGTATGGAAGCAGCCTAAATGTCCATTGACAGGTGAATTCATAAAGAAGATGTTACACACACACATATTGCCTTGGAAAATAAGAGGGACTGAATTTTGTGAATTTGTGGAACCAGTGGGGCTTAAAGCTTGGAGTTTTAAAGGTCAGAAGTCTTGCATTGAAAAGAGTTTAAAAAGCACTGCTCTGCTCTTGAAGAGAAAGCAGGCAAATAAACTGGGGGCAGACAGCATGGAAACAGCAATCTGAAGAGCACCTAGGGCACACAAGGAGAAATTATTCACTCTTCTCAGAGTGCTTCCCTGACAGACAGTGTTTATGAGATACCTGTACAGGGACAAAGGAGTTGGCTGGTGCCATTTCCCTCCTTTGCCCCTCAGCATAAATATAGAGCCACCTACAGTAAGCAGCACAGCACCAACACTGGCTGCATACACCAAGCCCCCCCACCCCAACCCCTGTGCTTGAGTGGGATTCCCTTTCTCTGTCATGCTTACCTCAGTGCCAGTGCAGTGTTTCCCTCCCCACAAAGATCAGCACAAACCACTGCCCACACCACATCTCCCAATCAGATAATTCTGCAGGGCCTCAGTTCTGGTAGAGGTGGTAAGTCTTCCACAAACATATCAGAGTACACCTAGTTAAAACTCAGCACATGCAGAATGCAGGCCTGGGACTAAACACTGCACAGAGCAGGCAAGGAGAGCCTCTGCAGATGACTGGCCTGAAGGATAGAGAAGCTAAAACACACAACAGCAGATTGCATGCAGCACACATCGGAAATACTCCCTGAAGCACCAGGTTCTGGGCACTACATGACCTTTTCTTCATAAGGCCATTACTTTCAGGTGCAGGAAACATAACTAACACAGAAAAGAAGGCAGAGACTTTGACAAAATGTGAAGATGGAGGAATTCATCCCAAATATAAGAACAAGAAAAGGTCATATCCAGAGATCTAATCAACACAGATATAAGTAATATGCCTAATGGAGAATTTAAAACAACAATCATAAGAATACTTGCTGGGCTTGAGAAAAGCATGGAAGACATCAGAAAGACCCTTAACATAGAGATAAAAGAGTTAGAGAACACTCAGGCAGAAATGAAAAATGCAATAACTGAGATTCAAAACAGACTGGTTGTAATGACCACAAAAAGAAGCAGAGGAAAGGAAAAGTGATGTAGAAGATAGAATTATGGAAAATAATGAAGCTGAACAAAATAGAGAAAGAACAATTATGGATCACAAGAGTAGACTTAGTGAACTCAGTGACTCCATCAAAAGTAATAACATTAATATTATAGGATTCCAGAAGAAGAGAGAGAAAAGGGGGCAGAAAATTTATTTCAAGACATAATAGTAGACAACTTTCCTAATCTGGGGAAGGAAACAGATATCCACATCAAGAGGCACAGAGAACTCCCATCAAAATTAATAGAAGCAGGCCAACACGAAGACATATTGTAAATAAATTTGCAAAATATAGTGACAAAAAAATTTTTAAAGTAGCAAGACAGGGATACCTGAATGGCTCAGTGGTTGAGCATGTGCCTTCAGCTCAGGATGTGATCCCTGGGTCCCAGGATTAAGTCCCACATTGGGCTCCCACTAGGAGCCTGCTTCTCCCTCTGCCTATGTCTCTGCCTCTCTCCCTGTGTCTCTCATGAACAAATAAATAAAATCTTAAAAAAAAAAAAAGACTAAGAAGAAGCAGCAAGGTAAGAAAGTCTCTAACTGGGAAAACACATAAGACTAGTTGGAAATTTTTCAACAGAAACTTAGCAGGACAGAAGGGAGTAGCATGGTATATTCAAAATCCTGAAATGGGAAAAAATTTGCAGCCAAGAATATTCTATCCAGCAAGAGTATCACTCAAAATTGAAGGAGAGATGAGGCACTTCCTAGACAAAAACTAAAGGAGCTCATAACCACTAAATCAGCCTACGAAAAATATTAAAGGACTCTCTGAGTGCAAAGGAGATACCAAAAGTAACAGAGACAAGAAAGGATCAGAGAAAAATCTCCAGAAACAAGAAAACAAGGAATAAAATGGCAATAAATACCTATCAATAATTATTTTGATTATAAATGGACTAAATGTTCCAATCAAAAGACATAGGATGCCAGAATGGATTAAAAAAAAACACAAGATCTATCTACATCATGCCTACGGGAGACTCATTTTGGATCTAAAGATACCTGCAAATTGAAAGTGAGGGGAAGGAAAAACATTTATCATGCTAATGGATGTCAAAAGAAGGCCAGACTAGCAATATTTATATTGGATAAACTAGACTTTAAAACAAAGACTGTTACATACAAAAGACAAAAAGAGCCCCATATAATCATAAAGGGAACAATCCAACAAGAAGATATAAATAACAGTTATAAATATCTATGCAACCAACATGGGAGTACCCAAATATATAAAACAATAACAAGCACAAAGGAATTAATTGATAATAGTAATAGTAGGGGATTTTAACACCCCACTTATATCCCTGGATACATCATTTAAACAGAAAATAAACAAGGAAACAGTGGTTTGTATGACACACTGAACCAGATGAACTTAACAGATACGTTCAGAACATCCTGTCCTAAAACAGAATACACATTCTTTTCAAATGCACTTAGAACATTCTCTAGAATAGATCATATATTAGGTCACAAAGCAGACCTTAATAAATAGAAAAGATTTAAGTGTGTTCTGACCACAACACTATAAAACTAGAAGTCAGCCACAAGAAAAGATTTGGAAAGACCACAAATACGTGGAGGTTAAACAACATGCTGCTAAACAATGAATGAGTCAACCAGGAAGTCTAAGAAGAAATAGACACATGGAAACAAATAAAAATGAAAACATGACAGTCCAAAACCTTTAGGATGAAGCAAAAGTGATCATAGGAGGGAAGTATATAGCAATACAGGGCTACCTCAAGAAGAAACAAAATCTCAAATAAGTAACCTAACCTTACTCCTAATGGAGCTATAAAAAGAACAACAGAGCCTAATGCTGGCAGAAAGAAGGAAATAATAAAGATTAAAGGAGAAATAAATGATATAGAAGTGGTAAAAACTACACAACAGAACAGATCAATTAAACCTACAGGTGGTTCTTTGAAAAAATTAATAAAATTGATAAACTTCCAGCAAGATTTATCAAAAAGAGAAGGATCCAAATAAATAAAATCACAAAATACAGAGGAGAACCAACACCATAGAAATACAATTATATGAAAATACTATGAGAAACTATATGCCAGAAAACTGGATAACCTAAAAGAGATGGATGAATTTCTGGCAAGATAAAAATTACCAAAACTGAAACTCAAAGCAACAAAAAACTTAAATCAATAAGCAACAAAGAAATTGAATCAGTAATCAAAAAACTCCCAACAAAAGTCCAGGACCAGATGGCTTCACAGGTGAATTCTTTCAAACATTTAAAGAAGAGTAAGTAATTGTTATTTTCAAACTATTCCCTCCCCCTCCAAAAGAAATAGAAAAGGGAGGAGAACTTCCAAATTATAGGAGGCCAGCAAGACAAGATAAAGACACCACTAAAAAAGAGAACTTTAGGCCAATATTCCTGATGAACTGAATGCAAAAATTCTCAATAAAATACTAACAAATTGAATCCAACAATACAGTTTTTAAAAAAATCATTCACCATTATCAAATGAAATTTATTCCTGGGTTGCAAGAGTTGTTCAATATTCACAAGTCAATCAACATGATACATTTATTAAAAGAAAAGATAAAACCACATGATCATTTCAAAAGATGCAGAAAAAGTGAAGTACAACATCCATTCATAATAAAAAACACTCAACAATGTAGGTTTCGAAAGAGCAAACCTCTACATAATAAAGGCTATGTACAAAACCCCGCAGCTAATATCATCCCCAATGGGGAAAAACTGAAAGCATTTTGTCTAAGGTCAGGAACAAGACAGGGATATCCATTCTCACCACTGGTATTAATATAGTTCTGTAAGTCCTAGCCACACCAACAAAAAAGAAATAAAAGACATTCAGACTGGTAAGGAAGAAGTACAACTTTCATTATTTGCAGATTACTTTTACATATAGAAAACTGAAAGAACCCACCAAAACCTGCTAGAACTGATTAATTCAGTAAAGTTGCAGAATACAAAATCAACATATAGAAACCTGTTGTATTTGTATACACCAATAAGGAAGCATCAGAAAGAGAAATTAAGAATCAATCCTATTTATGATTATAGTAAAAACAATAGGATACTTAGGAATAAACCTAACCAAAGAGGTGAAAGACCTGTACTCTGAAAACTGTAAAATATTGATGAAAGAAATTGAAGATGGTCCAAAGAAATGGAAAAGACATTCCATGCTCATGGATTGAAAGAACAAATATTGTTAAAATGTCTATGCTAGTCAAAGCAATCTACATTTAAGACAATCCCTGTCAAAATACCAATAGCATTTTTCACAGAGCTAGAAGAAACAATCCTAGAATTTGTATGGAACTACAAAAGACCCTAACTAGTCAACACACCTTGAAAAAAAATGCTGAGCCTCACAATTTTGGATTTCACATTATATTATAAAGCTGGCGTAATCAAAACAGTATGTTTCTAACACAAAAATATACACAAAAATTGATGGCACAGAATAGAAAACACAGAAATGAACCCATAATTATATGATCAATTAGTCTTTTGACAAAGTAAGAAAGGATTTCCAATGGAGAAAAAACAGTCTCTTCAACAAATGATGTTGAGGAAACTGGATAGCAATAGCAACTGTAAAAGAATGAAACTAGATCACTGTCTTATACTGTACCCAAAAATAAATTCAAAACAGATGAAAGATCTAAATATTAGAACTGAAACTATAAAAATCTTAGAGGAGAACACAGGCAGTAAACTCTTTGACATCAGCCATTGCCATAACAACTTCTTTCTAGATATGTCTCCTTAGGCAAGGGAAACTAAAGCAAAAATGAACTACGGAGAATACAACAAAATAAAGAACTTCTGCACAGTGAAGGAAGTGACCAACAAAACTGAAAGGTAACCTATTGAATGGCAAAAGATATTTGTAAATAATGTCTGATAAAGGGTTAGTATCTAAAATCTATAAAGAACTTATGAAAAAAAAACTTATGAAACATAACACCCCAAAAATGAATAATCCAATTAAAAGTGGGCAGAAGACATGACTAGACATTGTTCCAAAGAAGAAACACAGATAGCCAAGGGATACATGAAAAGATGCACATCACTCATCATCAGGGAAATACAAATCAAAACTACAATGAGATATCACCTCACACCTGTCAGAATGGCTGAAATCAACAACACAAGAAACAATAGGTACTGGTGAAAATGTGGAGAAAGGGGAACCCTCCTGCACTACTGGTGAGAATGAAAACTGCTACATCACTCTGGAAAACACTATGAAAGTTCCCAAAAAGTTAAAAATAGAACTGCCCTACAATTCAGCAATTACACTACTATCCAAAGAATACAAAAATATTAATTCAAAGGGAAACATGAACCCATTTTATGTTTATAGCTGCATTATCTACAATAGTCAAATTATGGAAACAGCACAAATGTCCATTGACCAATGAATGGATAAAGTTGTGATATGTGTGCACGCGTGTGTGTATATGTACATAATGAAATTTACTCAGTCATAAAAAAGAATAAAATCTTGTCATTTGCACAATGACATAGATGTATTAGAGAGTATTACACTAAATGAAGTAAGTCAAAGATAAATACCATATGATTTCACTCATATGTGGAATTTAAGAAATAAAACAAGTGACCAAAGGGGGAAAAAAGAGGAAAACCAAGAAAAAGACTTTTAACTATAGAGAACAAACTGATGGTTACCATAGGGGAGGTGGGTGGGAGGATAGGTTAAATAGATATTGAGGATTAAGTAGTGCACTTGTGATGAGCACCAGGTAATGTGTGGAAATGTAAAATCACTTTTGCACACCTGAAACTAATTTTACACTGTATGTTAATTGGGATTTAAATAAAACTTTAAAAAATCTTTCTTCCATATACTTTATGAGTTTAATTATAATAACATTAATTAATATGACATATTAGAAAACACACAGTTATAGCATTGCTGAAACAGTCAGTAGTTGCCAGGGATGGAGAGGCAGGTTTGAACTGGTGAAGTAGAAGACATTTTTTTACTGTGGTGAAACTATTTTATTTAATACCCTCATAGTGGATACAAAAAATTATGCATATGTAAAACCCATAGAAATTCACATCATAAAAAGTGAAACTTAATTTATGTAAATTAAAAGAAAATCACTGAAGACATTAGTAATTCTAGGATAGAAAAATAATCTGTTATACAACACATGTATGAAACAATCTCCATGAAAATGTTGGACGGGAACATAACTACTGATCTAAGTAAATTTGGAAATGACAGGAATCTATAGGAATAAAGACCAAAAAGACTTTACATTAAGTACTGTACCCTGTTGATGAAATAATTTTCCATGGGAGTATGAGTTAATATTATGTATACTGAAATTAAGCAAATAAATGGATGGCAAAAATTGGAAGGCAGGTTCTTACTATTGGGATGGAAGTGTACAGATAAGTAGCAAGAGGAGGTTAAAATAATCCATGTGGTAATAGATTAGAGGATGCTTAGTAGGAAAAAGCAAGCCTAACTCCCAGAATGTAATTTCTAATGCCATTATTCAATAAAAGAAACCAGTGCTCCTTAGAGAAATTGGTGATTCTAAAAGTGAGGCAAGAAATATACAAGATGAGTCTGAAACATTTTATATTGCTAGGAAGTAAAGAAATGATTTTTAAAAATCATGGGAATGCATCAAAAGTACATAAGGACCACATATAAAAGCTATCATTGGCAAAAGCTAAGCAAAAAAATAAATATAATATTGGATTATAAACCAAAGTATAAAATAAATATTTGTAGGTCCATGCTGACATAAATAATTGAATAAATAAATAGTAGGGGGAATAGATAAATCTTTTGTGTAAAAAGATCTCAAATAATATATATAGATATTTTACACTGAATGAAGTGGAACACAACTTCCCACTCTTTAAATATGGGGTATGCATAGTGACTTCTTTCCAAAGTATACAGTATTGAAAGAATTTGAATTCTTTGCTTTGCAGTGGAGAAACCCAACACACACACTGGTCAACCATCAAGGTCATGATGTACCCTTCCTGTGACATAATGAAAATAGCACTTTTCCTGTGATTCTCCTTCCCAAGTCGATAATCTTAGTCCATTAATGAGAAAAACATCAGACAAATATTAGTTGAGAGCCATTCTACCAAATACATTGCCAAGACTCCTCAAAACTGTAAAGATTAATCAAAAACATGGAAAATTTGAGAAACTGTCATACCCAAGAGGAGCCAAAGGATGATGATGACTAAATGCAATGTGATATTCTGGGTGTGATCCTGCAACAGGAAAAGTCCATTAGATAAAAACTAAGACAATCTGAATATAGTGTAGATTTTAGTTAATAAGACATATCAATATTGCTTCATTAACCATAACACATGTGCTGTATTAATATATGATGTTAATAAGGAAACTGGGTATGTGGCATATGGGAATTCTCTGTACTTAACTATCTTCACAATTTTTCTGTAAATCCTAACGGTTCTAAAAGATGGAATTCAGGTTTGTTTTTTTTTTTTTAAGTTCTGTCCTTGTGAAGGTTACATGTTTGTGGAGAAAGAACATAAATAAAAATATGAGAGATGATGATATATATCTTGGAAAAAACAAGAGAGACAAGGAATAGAACGTATTGGCTAGATTGAAAGTGAAAAATTTACATCATTACTTATCCTCAAATCTCTGTAGGGTTAGGATCAGGATTTAAGAGATGACCTGGATATACCAGACTTCTAGAGGTGACAGATGTCAGCAAGATATAAGAAGTAATAGTCCTGGAAAATCTCAAAGCAAATAATATTAGTGATGTTTTAAAAGAGGAGGGAAAAGTGAAAGTTGCTAGGAACATGTAGAATTCACCTGGGCATTCATTTCCAACCAGTCACAATGGGAAGCTGAGGGAAGGAATAATCTCAAGCATGTAGAGTATTAGGACTCTGTCAGTATGTTGATGGAGAAAACAATGTAATTTCCTCTTTATAGATGAGAAATATGAGACCAAAGAAGTCAAAATAATATTCTTTCCATACCAAGATAGTTATAAATTTGGGGGCCAGCCCTCAAGTTCTTTGATTCTTAAACCAAAAAACTTCTATGTACACAGAATGCTTTATATTTTTGGTAGTGAAATGTACCAGAGGTGATTGCCATTTCAGAATAGTCAGTTTAAGGACATATCTAAAGTGAATATATTTGCTTTCTATATAAGCAATCAATAAGATCATATTTTGATTCATGTATTTTACTTGGGTTTTGAATATTGATTATTAAGAATATTTTTTGTTCTGGTAGTATATAAACTTCTGACTTCACTTGTGGGTCTCAACTTACGAATTTAGTGAGTTTAAGTTTTGCTTCTAGACTGCTTAGATTCCATTTAGATTGTTCTACTAGTATTTGGAAGCAGCTCCTTCAAATATGTTAGATTCTGCCATTCTTATATAATAGCCACTTGAATATAAATAATACCAAAAGGAAAGTTGAAGAAGTCGAAATTAGAGGTTTGCTGATTCAAATCTCAAATGAAAATCATTTAATTGTGAAATAGTTGAAATTTTAAAAACGTAATGAGAACCTACTCTGTGCTTGAACTTATTAGTTGGCAATTACACATGGTGTCACTTTGATTCTTAGCACAATGTTTACCAAACATTGAATTAATATCTATTATTTGAGTGAATTGATTTTCCATACATGTCCTTCTTCTAAAAATTATTATATACTAAATAAAACCAATCCATTTTGTTAGTTCTATAATTCTTTCAGCAAGATAGATTGCTAAAGGAAAAGCAGAGATGAGTACATTTATATATCATCTTAAGTATATTCTATTTTGAAATTAATAAAAGAAAAAATAATAAAACTTTCCATGCAAGAAGCCAAAATGAATAGAAGGAAACTGAATGAAGAAATTGAATTTTTGTTTAGTTAAGAATAATTTTCATTTATTTATTTATTTATTCATGAGAGACAGAAAGAGAGAGAGAGAGAGAGAGACAGGCAAAGGAAGGAGCAGTCTCCCTACAAGGAGCCTGATGTGGGACTTAATCCCAGGACTCCAGGATCATCTCTGGGCCAAAGGCAGGTACTAAACCATTGAGCCACCCAGGGATCCTCTGTTTAGTTAAGAATAAATAAGAAAAACATCTGCATTGACTTTCCTGATTTTGAGAGTGCTGCATGGTGAAATTCACTTAATATTTTATACTAGGCTATTCTTATAATCTCAGATTTGTGATTCTGAGCTTAATTTCCAACGGAATGGAGTACTAGGTATAATATATATATGTAGAAAAATTCATAGAATAGTTTAAAACCTAAGTGAAGGTGTCAAGAAGATTGTCCTGTGTGAGTTGTCCATAGGTGTACTTTGTTTTTCATGCCACATTCACAGTTTCTCTTGTCTGACTTTCCTCTAAAAATAGACTGACAAAAAATCAACTTTTTCTGTCAAATTTCCAATCAGGTTCATTTTCTGTAACTCAAGTTTTGTTTAATATTAATAGTGACTTGATAGCTAATAAGATATTTTTAGAAATCTATCTTCCCCTTTATTGAGATGTGCTTCATACACTTATTCCCATAATTCATGAGGGAGAAAACAAAATCTTTTATTCATTATACAAAGTCATGAGGCATAATTAATATAATTGTTGACAATATGAGCATTCAGAAGATTCCAGAAATCCTGAAAAAATGTTGAACGTTTCTTTCCTTCACCTACACATACACACAAATGAATGTTAAACAAAAATACATATATAGCATTCGGTGGAGGAAATTTGGCTTGACAGAAATGGATAGTAACAAAGCATGAGCTTTTAGAAGAGGACAAGCTCAGTGGATATCAATAGTGTGAAATGATTCTGAAGACTTCTAATGAAACCTTAGGAGGAATAAACAGCAAAGAAGAAGATTATCACATTGTGCTTCATACTGATGAAATTGCCTTTGGGGCACAGTGCCTAATTCTCTAGAGAGCTCTTTAGAAAGAATGTTGATAAACCAAACTGTTGAGAAAAACTGGAGATATTCTAGTAAAGAATAAAATCTTTTCCTGCAGGGGGGCATTTAGAGGCTACAAACTCCTCAAATCATTGCTGTATGTAAGAGAAATTAGATTTGTATCTAAAAAATGCAGTATAATAAGAAATCTGGTTTAAGAACTTCATGTCATTTTGTTAGTCTTAGGATGGTATAGTTTACCATAAAAATTAATGAGATCTATCACTTTTAGTAGACTAGTGTTGCAAATATTTTGAGGTGTCTTACACCAAACAACCCTATCTCAATGAGATCTCTCAAGGCCTTTCCTAAACCTCCTTATCCCAATTGCTTCTATTGCTTAGGCTCTGATAAATACAGTCCTGAGTGTCCTCATTTCTTTGCAATAGCGAACATCCAGTCAATTGCATCCCGATGTTTCTTTTCTTGTTTTGTTAGATCAGGTGACTAGCTTGAATCCTGGCTAACCGAAAAAGCACAATGTATGGTTGTCAGGAATAGATCAAACCAATGGTAACATTAAGTACACTGAAACAGAAGGTAGAGTTTAGATTCTAATTAGAAGCAAGAGCCATGCTACATCCACTTACAACCTGTATAAGCCTCCAATTAAATGAAAAAAAAATCATTTTGCTCAGGACTGAATAAAATGCTGGTCATTTTTTTTTTTTTTGTATTTAAAACACTATGTCTAATTCCTAAATCCAGCCAATATGAAAATTAAATGTTGCTGTATATGTAATTTGTCCCAAAGCTTCTGATTTTCACCATTTCATTATTGTCAGTTATAACTGCTTGTTGTATCTAATAGCAAAGTTCAAGGATGATATTAGAGCATTACTTTTAGGGTGAAAACAAGGAAAGATATGATTGTAATGTTAGGCACAGCATACTTGTGGGAACAGAGAGTCATTGCACATTCCTAACAGGTACTGTTATTTCTTAGTTTCTTAAGGTAAGTGAACCCTCCTTTGAAAGCTATTGCTAGGTTGGAAAAGAAAAGTCCTAAAGTAAACCTGTATGTTACTCAAGAAACCTATATTCAGCTATGGAAATATAGGACTCTTTATCTACACTGTTTTACATACCAATGTAACTGCAATATCAATATATGTATACTCATGAAACTTCTATGTGTTGAATAAGCAGACTACAGGAATAATAATAAAATAAATTAAGACCAAGGCAATAGAAAGAAGTGAAATTGAGGATTGAAAATATATTTGCATAGACAATTTTGGGAGAGCGGTTCTAAAAATGGAAATCTAGAAATTACTTCCTTTGGGAAAAATACTTAGCAGCTTTGCAAAATACAAATAATTCTCCAATTTTTTAATCATAAGAATTCTCTCTTAGTTGACAAGTAAAAGTGAGTGCTACTATTTCTGGTTCCTAACCAAGGAAGACTGAATTTAATGACTGTCATTCCTATGTTAGCATGATTTTGTTTTTCCTCTGAGAGAAACTGAAGCTGGGTTAGCAGATCATCAAGTTCCTGCCTTGCAAGGAACTAGGTGCTGGTCTGAGCCATGCAGTAAATAAACAGCCATTTTAATTAATTCTTAAGAAAAGCAAAAGAAGTCTGCAAATAGAGATGTCCATACATGTAAGTTGGCATCATGAACAGAGGACTATTCATATCAAAAATGGGATTAACAGCATAAATGAAAGAACTTTCCGCTTACTGGGTTGAGAAAAAGGCTGAAATGTTTATTTTTGTGTGCCATCCCAGAAATGTTTACTTAGTCATTATCTTCTGTCACAATATAAAAATATAATGGTTTGGTAGACAGGAAAACAACAGCCCAAGTATTTCATGGCTTCTGCAATGAAGTGATAAAGCCAGTTTCCCCTTATCTTGAATTAAACTGAACTTAAAATTTGCTTTGACCAATAGAATATTGGCAGAGTAGCAATACTTTGGACCCCAAAGTGGGTCCAGAGATTAAACTTTAAAAGGTCCAGCATTTAGTTTCACCCTCTTGGAGTGCTGCTCTGAACCACCACATAACAAAGTTGATCTAGAATATTAGAGGATGAGAGACATGTAGAGAAGACTTGAGTTACCCTGGTCATTAGCTAGCATTAATGCCAGACAAGTCATTGATGCCATCTTGGATCTTCTAGTCCAGCCAACTCTTGAGCTGTATGTAGTCACATATATGAACCCAGGAAAAATGAACAGAGAAGTCACCAAGCTAAAGAACAAAATGTAAAATAATAAAGTGTTCTTTTAAGCCACAAATTTGTTATATAGCAATAAATAACTTATAAATATTTTATTAGATTAATTAGGTGTCATTTCAGAATTCTTTGAAAGTGGCTTATTAAATAATTATAATATCAATAATTATAATTTCTTCTTTTTAGTAAATGTGCATTACATTTGATAAACAAAAATAGATATTATACTGTTTTCTGAGGACACCCAATCTGTACTAAGTTGGTGAGGCCAGAAACTAAAAGTAATAGCAACCTTTTTTTTTTTTCATTTATTTGCTTTTATTTTATAAAGTATCACACAGTGACCATTATTTTAACACATGTATGAAATAATGCAGGCACCACCAAAATCAGGATATAGAACAGTTCCATTACCCCCAAAATGGCCTTTCACTATACCTTTATATTATTATTCCCTGGAAATCACTGATACATTCTTCATCACTAAAGTTTTGCGTTTCCAGATGAAATCATACAGAATATAATCTTTTGATACTGATTTCTTTCACATTCTGTATAACCTTTGAGATCCATCCAAGTTTCTGTGTGTATCGTTTCCTTTTATTGCTGA
This sequence comes from Vulpes lagopus, assembly GCF_018345385.1. Lineage (NCBI taxonomy): Eukaryota > Metazoa > Chordata > Mammalia > Carnivora > Canidae > Vulpes > Vulpes lagopus. The sequence goes on along the minus strand of NC_054826.1, from coordinate 39,686,279 downwards.
GCAGTATTCCATTGTATGCATGTAGCACAATTTCTGTACCCTCTACTTGATTAACGACATTTGGGTTATTTCAGTTTTTGAGAATTATAAAAGAGGAAATATGAACATTTGTGTATAGGATGTTGAATGAACATTAGTTTTTATTTCTCAATGGTAAATACTAAGAATGAGATTGGCAGGTCATAGGGGAAGTATATTTTTAACTTAATAAGAAACTTCCAAACCATTTTTCAAATTTTCTGTACCATTATACATTCCTACCATCAGTGTAAGAAAATTTCCATTACTTTGTACTCTGCTAGGATTTGGTGTAGTCAATATTGTTTTGTTTTAGCCCTTATAGTAGGTTTGTAGCGGAATCTAATCATGATGTTAATATGGATTATCCTAGTGGCTGATGAGTTGATAGCTTTTTCTGCGCTATTTGCCTATGTATTTTTAATTTGGTGATGTGTCTATTTAAGACTATAGGCCATTTTTTAATTGTTCATTTCCCCCTTCATGAGATATGTACAGTAAAGTTGCAGTGGAGGACACTGTTAGGAAGACTATGACAACTAGCTTCAAAAAAAGATCCAATGATTCCCATCACGTGATATTCAAAAATTTAGGTGCTTACCTCTCACACTGTGCAATGAACATTGGCTTATGTGACCACATTGCTGATCTTTGATCTTCGTGATTTTTTCCATGTGCTCTTGAAAAGAAGTGTATTTTGCTCTTAATGGAATATTTTATAAATGTCACCTATAAATGTTCCATAGTGCTGTTTTGCTCTTCTATAGCCTCACTGATTTTATGTCTTATAATTCTATATATTACTGAGAGGGGATTATTGAAGTCTATATTTATATGTTTGTAAATGTATTTTTTAATGTTTTTTTTTCATCATGTTTTTCAAATTTCATTTGTTAGCTGCAAACACATTTAAGGATTTTTTCATCTTCTTGATGAATTAACCATCTTATCATCACATATTTCTCTTTATCCCTGCTAATTTTCTTTGCTCTGAAAATTATACTTTGATATCAATAGAGCCACTCCAATTTTCTTCTGATTAGTATTTCCATGCTATATCTTTGCCCATTCTTTTACTTTTAACTCACTCATATAATTATATGTAGAATTAGTTTATTATAAATACCATATAGATGGAAATTTTTAGTTAATGTGTCTTAATTGGTATGAATAAACATTTTGCATTTAATGAAATTATTGATACATTAGGGTTTACATTGTTATGAACTGAATTACATCCTATCCTTCCCCAAATTCATTTTTAAAGCCTTTATTCCCGAGTGTGGCTGTGTTTGAAGATAGGGCTAGAAGAAAGTAATAAAGATTAAATGAGATCATATGGGTGAGACCTTGGTCTGAAAAGACTAGTCCTAACAAAAAGAGGAAGAGACACCAGAGATCTCTGTCTGTCTGTCTCTCCTTTTGAGTCCAAAGAAAAGTCATGGAAAGACATGAGAAGGCAGACCTCTACAAGCCAGGGAGAAAGCTCTCAGCACAAACTGAATTTGCTGGCATTTGATCATGAACTTCTAGCCTCCACAAACTATGAGAAAATAAATGTCTGTTGTTTAAACTATTAAGTCTGTGTTATTTTGCTATGGCAGTCTGAGTAGACTAATACATGCATTTACCATTTTATTTTATTTTTCTGGCATGGTCACCAACAAGACTGACCCATTCAGGTACCATCATACTTCAGAATTCCCCAGGATATCCACACTTCTGACTATCTATAAATGTAGGAGTTCCCATGACCTCCTCAGGTTAAATAATTCATTAGAATGACTCACAGAACTGAGGAAAGTACTTTACTTAAAATTACAGTTTTAGGCAAGACGGCGGAAGAGCAGGGTCTCCAAGTCACCTGTCCTCAACAAATTACCTAGAAAACCATCCAATCATCCTGAAAATCTACGAATTCAGCCTGAGATTTAAAGAGAGACCAGCTGGAATGCTACAGAGAGAAGAGTTCGCGCTTCTATCAAGGTAGGAAGACACAAAAGGCCTCCAAGGGGGAGGGGGCCCCGCGAGGAGCCGGGCTGAGGCCGGGGCGAGTGTCCCCAGGACAGGAGAGCCCCGTCCCGGAGGAGCAGGAGCTGCACCGACCTTCCCCGCGGAAAGGGGCTCCCGGGGAATTGGAGCAGGATCCCCAGAAAGGTGGGGACGCCCTCGGGCTCCCTGGGACAGTAACAGAGGAACTGCGCCCCGGAGAGTGCGCCGAGCTCCCTAAGGGCTGCAGCGCTCGGCGGGACCCGGAGCAGCTCGGAGGGGCTCGGGCGGCGGCTCCGCGGAGGGGGCTGCGCGGCTCCGGGAACAGCTCGGCGGCGGCGGCTCGGGCGGAGGAAGAAGCTCCGCGCGGAGGGGGCGGCGCGGCTCCGGGAGCAGCTCGGAGGGGCTCGGGCGGCGGCTCCGCGGAGGGGGCTGCGGCGGGAGCGCGAATCCAACAGCGCAGGCCCCGGAGCACAGGGCGCCGGGACACAGCCCAGGATCCGGCCTCCCCCGGGACAGGCAGAGGCCGGGAGGGCCCAGGTCAGCAAGGACGCTCCTGCCCTGACTGAGCAGATCAGCGGCCCCGCCCGGGAGCACCCAGGCCCTGCAGACGGAGAGCCCCGGAGCTACTGCGGGGGCTGACTCCAGGGTCCCAGAGCTGCCCCCGCCACTGTGGCTTCCTCCCGGGGCCTCACGGGGTGAACAACCCCCACCGAGCCCTGCACCAGGCAGGGGCAGAGCAGCTCCCCCAAGTGCTAACACCTGAGAATCAGCACAGCAGGCCCCTCCCCCAGAAGACCAGCGAGACCGACCAGTTCCAGGGGAAGTCAAGGGACTTAAAGTACACAGAATCGGAAGATACTCCCCGTGGTTTTTGTTTTTGTTTTTGTTTGTTTTTGGTTTTTTTTCTGTGTGTGTTTTGTTTTTGTTTTGTTTTGTGCTTTTTTTTTTTCTTTCTTCTTGATTTCTGATTGCTTCCCCCCCCACCCCCCCTTTTTTTTCTTTTTTCTCTTCTTTCTCTTCTTTTCTTTCTTTTTCTTCTCTTTTCCCCTTTTTTTTTCTTCTTTCTCTTTTTTCTTTTTCTCTTTTCTTTCCTTCTTCTCTCTCTTTTTCTCCTTTTCCCAATACAACTTGTTTTTGGCTACTCTGCACTGAGCAAAATGACTAGAAGGAAAACCTCACCTCAAAAAAAAAGAATCAGAAACAGCCCTCACTCCCACAGAGTTACAAAATCTGGATTACAATTCAATGTCAGAAAGCCAATTCAGAAGCACTATTATACAGCTACTGGTGGCTCTAGAAAAAACCATAAAGGACTCAAGAGACTTCATGACTGCAGAATTTAGATCCAATCAGGCAGAAATTAAAAATCAATTAAATGAGATGCAATCCAAGCTAGAAGTCCTAACGACAAGGGTTAACGAGGTGGAAGAACGAGTGAGAGACATAGAAGACAAGTTGATGGCAAAGAGGGAAACTGAGGAAAAAATAGACAGGCAATTAAAAGACCCTGAGGATAGATTAAGGGAAATAAATGACAGCCTGAGGAAGAAAAACCTACGTTTAATTGGGGTTCCCGAGGGTGCCGAAAGGGACAGAGGGCCAGAATATGTATTTGAACAAATCCTAGCTGAAAACTTCCCTAATCTGGGAAGGGAAACAGGCATTCAGATCCAGGAAATAGAGAGATCCCCCCCTAAAATCAACAAAAACCGTTCAACACCCCGACATTTAATAGTGAAGCTTGCAAATTCCAAAGATAAGGAGAAGATCCTTAAAGCAGCAAGAGAAAAAAAGTCCCTGACTTTTATGGGGAGGAATATTAGGGTAACAGCAGACCTCTCCACAGAGACCTGGCAGGCCAGAAAGGGCTGGCAGGATATATTCAGGGTCCTAAATGAAAAGAACATGCAACCAAGAATACTTTATCCAGCAAGGCTTTCATTCAAAATGGAAGGAGAGATAAACAGCTTCCAAGACAGGCAGGAACTGAAAGAATATGTAACCTCCAAACCAGCTCTGCAAGAAATTTTAAGGGGGACTCTTAAAATTCCCCTTTAAGAAGCAGTTCAGTGGAACAATCCACAAAAACAAGGACTGAATAGATATGATGACACTAAACTCATATCTCTCAATAGTAACTCTGAATGTGAAGGGGCTTAATGACCCCATCAAAAGGCGCAGGGTTTCAGACTGGATAAAAAAGCAGGACCCATCTATTTGCTGTCTACAAGAGACTCATTTTAGACAGAAGGACACCTACAACCTGAAAATAAAAGGTTGGAGAACCATTTACCATTCAAATGGTCCTCAAAAGAAAGCATGGGTTGCCATCCTTATATCAGATAAATTAAAATTTACCCCAAAGACTATAGTGAGAGATGAAGAGGGACACTATCTCATACTCAAAGGATCTATCCAACAAGAGGACTTAACAATCCTCAATATATATGCCCCAAATGTGGGAGCTGCCAAATATTTAAACCAATTAATAACCAAACTGAAGAAATACCTTGATAATAATACACTTATACTTGGTGACTTCAATCTAGCTCTTTCTACCCTGGATAGGTCTTCTAAGCACAACATCTCCAAAGAAACGAGAGCTTTAAATGATACACTGGACCAGATGGATTTCACAGATATCTACAGAACTTTACATCCAAACTCAACTGAAGACACATTCTTCTCAAGTGCACATGGAACTTTCTCCAGAAGAGACCACATACTAGGTCACAAATTGGGTCTGAACCGATACCAAAAGATCAGGATAGTCCCCTGTATATTCTCAGACCATAATGCCTTGAAATTAGAACTTAATCACAACAAGAAGTTTGGAAGGACCACAAACATGTGGAGGTTAAGGACCATCCTGCTAAAAGATGAAAAGGTCAACCAGGAAATTAAGGAAGAATTAAAAAGATTCATGGAAACTAATGAGAAGGAAGATACAACCGTTCAAAATCTTTGGGATGCAGCAAAAGCAGTCCTGAGGGGGAAATACATCGCAATACAAGCATCCATTCAAAAACTGGAAAGAACTCAAATTCAAAAGCTCACCTTACACATAAAGGAACTAGAGAAAAAGCAACAAATAGACCCCACCCCCAGCAGAAGAAGACAGTTAATTAAAATTCGAGCAGAACTAAATGATATCGAGACCAAAAGAACTGTGGAACAGATCAACAGAACCAGGAGTTGGTTCTTTGAAAGAATTAATAAGATAGATAAACCATTAGCCAACCTTATTAAAAAGAAGAGAGAGAAGACTCAAATTAATAAAATCATGAATGAGAAAGGAAAGATCACTTCCAACACCAAGGAAATACAAACGATTTTAAAAACATATTATGAACAGCTGTACGCCAATAAATTAGGAAATCTAGAAGAAATGGATGCATTCCTGGAAAGCCACAAACTACCAAAACTGGAGCAGGAAGAAATAGAAAACCTGAACAGGCCAATAACCAGGGAGGAAATTGAAGCAGTCATCAAAAACCTCCCAAGACACAAGAGTCCAGGGCCAGATGACTTCCCAGGGGAATTCTATCAAACGTTTAAAGAAGAAATCATACCTATTCTACTCAAGCTGTTTGGAAAGATAGAAACAGATGGAGTACTTCCAAATTCGTTCTATGAGGCCAGCATCACCTTAATTCCAAAACCAGACAAAGACCCCACCAAAAAGGAGAATTACAGACCAATATCCCTGATGAACATGGATGCAAAAATTCTCAACAAGATACTAGCCAATAGGATCCAACAACACATTAAGAAAATTATTCACCATGACCAAGTAGGATTTATCCCCGGGACACAAGGCTGGTTCAACACTCGTAAAACCATCAATGTGATTCATCATATCAGCAAGAGAAAAACCAAGAACCATATGATACTCTCATTAGATGCAGAGAAAGCATTTGACAAAATACAGCATCCATTCCTGATCAAAACACTTCAGAGTGTTGGGATAGAGGGAACTTTCCTCGACATCTTAATAGCCATTTACGAAAAGCCCACAGCAAATATCATTCTCAATGGGGAAGCACTGGGAGCCTTTCCCCTAAGATCAGGAACAAGACAGGGATGTCCACTCTCACCACTGCTGTTCAACATAGTTCTGGAAGTCCTCGCCTCAGCAATCAGACAACAAAAAGACATTAAAGGCATTCAAATTGGCAAAGAAGAAGTCAAACTCTCCCTCTTCGCCGATGACATGATACTCTACATAGAAAACCCAAAAGCCTCCACCCCAAGATTGCTAGAACTCATACAGCAATTTGGTAGCGTGGCAGAATACAAAATCAATGCCCAGAAATCAATGGCATTTCTATACACTAACAATGAGACTGAAGAAAGAGAAATTAAGGAGTCAATCCCATTTACAATTGCACCCAAAAGCATAAGATACCTAGGAATAAACCTAACCAAAGAGGTAAAAGATCTATACCCTAAAAACTATAGAACACTTCTGAAAGAAATTGAGGAAGACACAAAGAGATGGAAAAGTATTCCATGCTCATGGATTGGCAGAATTAATATTGTAAAAATGTCATGTTACCCAGGGCAATATACACGTTTAATGCAATCCCTATCAAAATAGCATGGACTTTCTTCAGAGAGTTAGAACAAATAATTTTAAGATTTGTGTGGAATCAGAAAAGACCCCAAATAGCCAGGGGAATTTTAAAAAAGAAAACCATAGCTGGGGGCATCACAATGCCAGATTTCAGGTTGTACTACAAAGCTGTGGTCATCAAGACAGTGTGGTACTGGCACAAAAACAGACACATAGATCAATGGAACAGAATAGAGAACCCAGAAGTGGACCCTCAACTTTATGGTCAACTAATATTCGATAAAGGAGGAAAGACTACCCATTGGAAGAAAGACAGTCTCTTCAATAAATGGTGCTGGGAAAATTGGACATCCACATGCAGAAGAATGAAACTAGACACTCTCTTTCACCATACACAAAGATAAACTCAAAATGGATGAGAGATCTAAATGTGAGACAAGAGTCCATCAAAATCCTAGAGGAGAACACAGGCAACACCCTCTTTGAACTCGGCCACAATAACTTCTTGCAAGATACATCCACAAAAGCAAAGGAAACAAAAGCAAAAATGAACTATTGGGACTTCATCAAGATAAGAAGCTTTTGCACAGCAAAGGATACAGTCAACAAAACTAAAAGACAACCTACAGAATGGGAGAAGATATTTGCAAATGACATAGCAGATAAAGGGCTAGTTTCCAAAATCTATAAAGAACTTATTAAACTCAACACCAAAGAAACAAACAATCCAATCATGAAATGGGCAAAAGACATGAAGAGAAATCTCACAGAGGAAGACATGGACATGGCCAACATGCACATGAGAAAATGCTCTGCATCACTTGCCATCAGGGAAATACAAATCAAAACCACAATGAGATACCACCTCACACCAGTGAGAATGGGGAAAATTAACAAGGCAGGAAACAACAAATGTTGGAGAGGATGCAGAGAAAAGGGAACCCTCTTACACTGTTGGTGGGAATGTGAACTGGTGCAGCCACTCTGGAAAACTGTGTGGAGGTTCCTCAAAGAGTTAAAAATAGACCTGCCCTACGACCCAGCAATTGCACTGTTGGGGATTTACCCCAAAGATTCAGATGCAATGAAACGTCGGGACACCTGCACCCCGATGTTTCTATCAGCAATGGCCACAATAGCCAAACTGTGGAAGGAGCCTCAGTGTCCATCGAAAGACGAATGGATAAAGAAGATGTGGTTTATGTATACAATGGAATATTACTCAGCAATTAGAAACGACAAATACCCACCATTTGCTTCAACGTGGATGGAACTGGAGGGTATTATGCTGAGTGAAATAAGTCCATCGGAGAAGGACAAACAGTGTATGTTCTCATTCATTTGGGGAATATAAATAATAGTGAAAGGGAATATAAAGGAAGGGAAAAGAAATGTTGGGAATTATCAGGAAGGGAGACAGAACATAAAGACTCCTAACTCGGGGAAAGGAACTAGGGGTGGTGGAAGGGGAGGAGGGCGGGTGTTGGAGGGGAATGGGTGACGGGCACTGAGGTGGACACTTGACGGGATGAGCACTGGGTGTTTTTCTGTATGTTGGTAAATTGAACACCAACAAAAATTAATGAAAAAAAAAGATTAAAAAAATAAAGAAAAATTTTATTATAAAAAAAACAAAAACAAAAACAATTACAGTTTTATTGTAAAGGTTACAAATCAGCACCAGCCAGATGAAGTCGAAATCTGGGAGGGTACCAAGCACAGAACTTCTGTGCCCTCACCACATGGAATCAAGGCAAGCCACCCTTCATGTTCCAACCAGGATGTTCCACTAAGATCTGGTGTCCAGTTTTTACAGATGCTTTATTACATAGGTGTGACTGATTGAATCATTGCCCACATGATTGAACTAATCTTTAGCACCTTTTCTATTCTCGGAGTTCAGACCAGTTCAAAGGCCCAACTCTCTAACCATATGGTTGGTCTTTCAGGTATTGTTACTCCAATTCTGAAATATTTAAGGTCTTATCATAAAGCATTTCATTTTTATAAACTATCAGGTATAATTCAAAGAGGCTCATGAATGATAAAGACACTCCTATTACTCAGGAAATTATAAATATTTAAGAGTTTCATGCCAGGAACCTGGGACAAAGACTAAATAAATTCTTTATTATACAACAGCAATCTTTTGTTTCAGCAATCAAATGTATAAATATCAAGGGAAGAATAAGCTAACATATTTACTCAAATGTTTACCATTTTTTTAAAGATTTTATTTATTTATTCATGAGAGACATAGGCAGAGAGAGGCAGAGACATAGGCAGAGAGAGAAGAAGGCTCCATGCAGGGAGCCAGATGTGGGACTCAATCCCAGGACTCCAGGATCACGCCTTAGGCCAAAGGCAGATTCTCAACAGCTGAGCCACCCAGGTGTCCCAAATGTTACCATTTTGATGCTTTTATGGATTCATGGTATTCCAAGTTTTCTTTTTTCCCTAATTATTTTTCTCTTATATCTTAAGGCTTTTCATGAATTATGTTTACATCAGTTCATTGGAAACAAATTATCTTAATTTTCCTTCTTCTGAGACGTCTTTATTTGTAGAAGATATTTTTGCTGGATTTAGAATTTGGAATGATGTTTTCCTTCAGTAGTTTAAAAATGCTGTGCCAATTTATTTTGATCTCTATGATTCCTGATAAGAATTCTGTCATTAAAATTGCTGTTCTCCTATATATAACATGTCCTTTTTCTGTCTTCAAGAATTGTTTTTTATCTTTGGTTATATGCAGTTCAACTGTGAAGTCACCATGACTGTTTTCTTTGAGTTTATCTTGTTTGAATACTTTGAATCTGTAGGTTTACATCTTTCACCACTGCAGAGTTTTCAGATATTATTTTTTAGTTCCACACTATCTTTCTGAGACTTTGATAACACAGGTTTTAGATCACTTGTTGTTGTCCAATAGGTCCTTAGTTTTTTTGACATTTTTTTCTCTGTTGTTCACAGAATAATCAAATAATGTTGAGTATTTTCTATTGCTTTATATTCAAATATATTGACTCTTTCCACGGTCATCTCCATTTTTGATTGAGCCATTCAGCGTCCTAAAATTTCCATTTGTTTTTTTAATGTGTATCTTCAGTTATTCTTTTACTCAGATTTTCTATTTTTTAAAATGTGTTTCAATAGTGTTCATAATTGCTTGCTGGAATACTTTTGTAATAACTACTTTAAAATGTTTGTCAAAGAATTCCAACATTTCTAATATATTATCATTGATATCTGTTGATTATCTTTTCCTTGTGATTTGAGATTTTTCTAGTTCTTTTTATGCCAACTACATTTGGATTGAATATTAGATATTTGGAATATTATTACATAAGACTGAGTTTTGACTAACTTCTAAAAATGGTATGTTTGTTTTAACAGGTAATAGACTAGTTTAGGTTCAGCCACAGTTTCCATTCTGTGGTTTTCTTTCTTTTTTTTTTTTTAAGATTTTATTTATTTATTCATGAGAGACAGAGGGAGAGAGAGAGAGAGAGAGGCAAAGACACAGGCAGAGGGAGAAACATGCAGGAGCTGCACAGGACTCGATCCAGGGTCCAGGATCACCCCCTGGGCTGAAGGCAGTGCTAAACCGCTGAGCCACCCGGGCTGCCCCATTCTGTGGTTTCCAAATCCAATACACTACTGGTTTTATCTGTTCCACACATGCATCACCCAATCACCAGTCTGGGACCACGATGTTGGCCAATCTGTTAATTCAGCTCTCAATATCTTTAGGATATTGAACAATGACAGAGTTATAGATGTACAGCTAAGAGCAAGCATAGGAGTTCATAGAAACCTTTCTTGGACTACTTTTATGAGCTGTACTTCTTTTCAGCTGCCTCAGGAATCCTGTTTTTAGTCCTATACCAGAAACCTGAGGTTCTCTTTAACTTGTTCTATGTGTACTTCACCAACTGAACCTATGTCTAGGGCCAAGAAGAGAGAAAGAGAGAGAGAGAGAGTAAAGGGATATATCCCAATCTCTTGGAACTATAGCTTCACTGATCCAAGAGAAAGATTCACCTCAACCAGAGTTCCAGTTGGTGTAGGCTCCTATTGCCTATAATTGTCACCAGTACAATATGACTTTTGAGAGTTGAGAGAAAACAAAGATTCATGATCTTTCTGAGTGTTAATGGCTTCCTTTTCCACTGTTGAACCAGAACTTGAGGATTTTTAACTGTGCATCAGTGCACTGAGTTAAGGCTAGGGGACATCAAAGTGAAAAAAGAAAATGTAAATTCATGGACATTTTAGTAGTATTTCAAATTTTGACTTTCCTCCCTAATCTTGATGCTACTATTTACTTTCAGAACCCTTGAATAGCTCTTCTGTGCATTTTTTTTCAGATTTTATAGATGTATTTAGTGGAAGAAATAGAATGGGGTGTTTATTTCATCTTACGCAGAACCAGAGCCATGCTTCATTGATAACAAATATTTATAGAGCATATTTCCTGTGACAGGCCCTATGATAAGTGATTTATACAGATGAACTCTTTATCTCTGGCAATAAACCACTGAGGTTGGTTCAACTTTACAGATGATGAGACTATGTATTTGAGAGGCCAAGTAACTTGCTCATGGTCGCACTGCTACTTAGAACTCTCTTTGCTTAGACTTTAGAACTATTAAGTTATAGAGCATAAAGCATTTTCCTGGAATAACTTCATCTGGAGCAATAACCCAAATTGAGCATGGGATTCTAGATATAGAAAAATTTGTATGAAAGCTCTGAGTAGCAAAACTCACAGAAAATTGCATAAAGAATGCTGAAGACTAATTTATTATCATTTGTTTGTTTGTTTTTGTTTTGTTTTGTTTTGTTTGTTTTTTTGGCTTTAGTTCTATCGTCAAAGTCTTTCCAACATCAGAACTATGGTTTCCTAAGAAAATATGCTTGACAACTTCGTAAACTCTAGAAGTCAAAGTGCAAAAGAAATCTTCAATAAAGATTTCTAAAATAAAGAGAAGATTAAGATGGAGAAAAGTAAAGCTCTCTGGCTTTGCTCATTGGTAGCTTAGCTTTTTGTAATAGTTACATATTTAAGGTTAAAGAAATGTTACTGGCATTTTAATAGCTTAGGATCTTGATATGCACACACAATGTGTAAAAGCTGATAAAAACTTTTTATTTAATTGATAAAAACTTATCATCTGAACTTTAAAAAAATATCTGAGATTTCCTCAAGGTAATTTTTTGTCATGCAAATGCCTGAGGGAGGCTCAAGAAATGAATAGTTAACATAATTTGAGAGACAGTTAAAAGATAAATGTATTTTCAGATAATCTTATTTTGATTTGGGACATGGTTATATCTGTCATCATTTGACTTCATGAAACATGCAGTTGTGTACAATGTTCTATGGTATTATTTGTTCTTTTCTTTCTTTTTAAGTAAACAAACCTGCAAATACCAACAGCAAACCGAAATTGAAGCAAAGCATAACATTGCATAGACTCAGCACCTTTGTTAAAAAAACAAGCTTACAACCTAATTCTAACTTCTTCCATTGGACTGCAGGATTAGATGTCACTATATTTCGAGACTACTTGTTTCCTTTATTTAATTTGTTAGCTCCTCAATGTTTTTGGAAGTATAGTCCTGTGATAGAGACCATGAGCATATATCAAAAATTAATTCCCTCAGTCTATTTGGAAATAGATACATCTCCTAAGTTAAACCTTGCCAAAAAAGGCCATCTGGCATTGAGGCCCATAGAGAAGGTGTGATAGAAAAATTGCCATATTCATAAATAACATCCACAATTTCTAACTCAGAAATGACTTATATATTCAAATACATATATCCAAATACTTTGTTTTATTTGAAATTCCAAGCTTTCAGCTTCTCAGGGTGAAAGCTTCTCAGGGTGTGGCTTAAAGTTTATAGCTCAGCATTAAATTAGAAGGATTCACTAATTTGGTTCCTTTTCCTTGTAAATATATTTCCAAACACAGATTGGATCTATGTTTAATATAGCTGTATCAATTCAGTTCAATTAAAACTGTGTTCATATAAAAAAAAATTTGAAAGGGCACCTGGAAGCCTCTGACTCTTGATTTAGGCTGGGGTCATGATCTTGGAGTTCTGGGATCAAGCCCTGACTCAGGCTCTGAGCTCAGCGGGGAGTCAACTTGAGATTCTCTCTCTCTCTTTCTCCCTTTTATTACCTCTTACTCATGCATGCATGCTCTTTCTCTTTCTTTCTCTCTCTATCTCAAATAAATAAATAAATGAAATAAATTTTCAGCCAAACTTTGGTGGTTTTGTAACTTACATTATGACATAAAATTAGCTATTTTATTTATGTATTTTTCATTAAGTTGACCATGGTGATATCCATAACTAGCTATCTTTTCAGAAAGAAATGAAAAATGCTAGTAAAAGCTATGTATGTATGTGTGTGTGTTATATAATTTTTAAAAACTATTTAGACAACTGAATTTTTTTACTCTTCAAAGGGTTGGCACTCTAGGATAAATAAGACCACAGATACTTATACAGTAAATGTTATATGAAAGTTGGAAATTGGAGAGTATGATGACCAATTATAAACAGAAACAGATGATCATCAAAAGAAGAATCTACGTTCTGACTCATACCAATGCTCAAGTAAATAATAGTAAATGAACCTCATTGCAATCTCACAAAATATTTATTACATGCCTAATTTCACAGAATTTCAGGTCTGATCTGCTTTGAATGAATTTCATACAAATGGAGTTCACTCTTCAGGTAATTTACATACCAGGATACATTATTCTAAATTTCTTCATGTGGTAAACCACTTGTATTTTAAATAGTCAAATGCCTGGATGGCTTAGTCAGTTAAGTGGCCAGCTCTTGGTTTTGGCTAAGGTCATTTTCTCAAGTCCTGGGATCGAGCCCCAAGATAGGCTCCTTGCTCAGTGAGGAGCCTCTCATTCAGCCCTCCCCCTGCTCACACACACTCTCTCTCTTAAAAAGTAAATAAATAAGTCTTTTAAGAATAAAAATACAAAAAAAAATAGTCAAATGATGCATACACAGCCAAGGTGTACTCAGAGTTGATAAAAAATGAAAATACTAACTCAGACATTTTCCTTCCTATCTGCCATCTTTTTCATTTTAAGTTATTATTACTATTATTATTGCCTTCCGATAATTTCCTTTCAGCAGATACTAGATGGCCAACCCTCCCTCTTCCTTTTATTCAGTACTTGTATTTCTCTATGTTCCTAAGTATATAAGGTTTGCATTTTGACAGAATTACACAGGAGAAAATCCACTGGAGATTCTATTTATCTTGAGCCATGGTGTGCATTTTACTAGCATCCACTCCTACTTTTATTTATTAATTTTCTCATTCTGATCACATAGATTTGCCTTAGCAAACTGTGAGATACAATGGGGCAGGAAACAAAGCCAACAAAGCCTTCGGTCAAGTTTTCTACTTGTCACTTCTTGCAATTATGTTGTGCATCAGAGACGGTGCTTCCAAAAGACCTGTGAGGTGTTCCCAAAATGCCATGTTAATTCTGCAGTGACCTATTGCTGTTGGTCTTATATGAGTATTCACCTGATTCAAAACTTCACATGACTTTGGGATACAGGATGATTACCAGGGCCTCAGATACCATCACCTTATGCCTGTATATCTTGGCAAACGGGAAGTTAACTCTGTGTCTTATTTCTATATTGTGTCACTGAGCTGGAAGCTGAGCCCAACCACACTCCAATGGCTGACTAAAGCCAGGGAAAGCATGTTTTTTAAAAGATGATAGTGGGAGATGAGGTAAAGAGTAAGAACCAGTTCTTGAAAGAAAGGATTTTTTTAGTGATCTTGACATGAGCCCAGAGGCTCTGGCAAAGAACATAAGAGTGACCTTTGTGATTTGGTAGGCAGGCTGGCACCTGTCTTGGCATAGTCTGGAGAGATTCCCTGGAAAAAGTGCAAACACTAAAATTCCCTTACAGAACTGGCTGGAAATGGAAGCCTTCGCCATTAACTTTCTGCTGGGTGGTCACCCATTTTATTTTTGCTAATTAACATGCAACTTAATTGCCAACTTACTGTACATAAACTTATTTATAGCCTTATACTGTTTGATTCCTCTTCTAACCCCCCAGAATTTTAACCTCTCACTAGTTCTCTTCCCAGCTGACAGTTGTTTTTCTCCCTAATCCTTGTCTTTTTTTGTGAAGCTGGTGGTTTGAAATGAAAGGTGATCTTGCAGAGAAAAGACAAACTTCTTTACAGTCTCAGCAGCACCTCCAGTCAGCTCTTCGTTTCTGATTCAAGGTGACTGCTTTTTGTGTTACATTTCTTATCTTAACATTCTGTTTCAGGAGCTGCCAAAACATTCATTTTGTTTTCAAAATGAATGCAAAAATCCCCAAAGCCTCTACAAGACCATTGAGGCTTACTAATTAGATTCATTAAATAGTACTCAAAAGCAAAGGGAATTTGTCTCTTATTCTGTTTTTTTTTTCTGCCCAGACTACATCTCCACATTGTTTTATTAAATAATATGCTACGTTTAATGGTTCCTTTTACTAAAAACATTGGGTTGCAAAGTGTTGTTTCATTAGACTTCCCATCAGTGCAAGTTGGTGTATTTTTCCTCTTATGGCTGCATCTGGTGTGCTGGTATTCAGGAGATTATAAAGTAGTCAAAAATATGATTGGCATGATGTCTAATTGGAGCTGTGAATGTCCTATAGGAAATAGTATAGAAAACCTTTTTGAGGATTCTTTTTCTTTCTTTCTTTCTTTTATTTATTTATTTTTTAAGGACTTTACTTATTTATTTGAGAGAGTATGAGTGGAGGGTGCAGCAAGAAAGGGAGAGGGAGAAGCAGACTCCCTGATGAGCCTGATGCAAGGCTGGATGCCAGAACCCCAAGATCATGACCTGAGCCCATGGCAGATGCTTAACCCACTGAGCCACCCAGGCATGCTGGTTCTTTTTCTTTTAAACAAGAGAGACAAAAAAAATCTATTACTGTATTGGCTTCAAAAAATTCACATAAAGTAAAATTTACTTTTTTATTATATATTTCTCAGTTTTAATATATCTGTAAATTTACATAACAATCAACACAACCGGAATAGAGAATAATTCCAATACCCAAAGAATCCCCTTGTGCTGCCCCTTGGCTATCAAAACCTTCTCTAGTCCTAACTCTGGTAACCAATGACCTGCTCCATTGGAGTTGTTTTGCCTTTCCTGAATTATCTATAAATGAAATCATTCAGAATTTAAACCTTGAGAGTGGCTTCCTTTATATGCCTTTAGAATTCTTTCATGTGGGATCCCTGGGTGGCGCAGCAGTTTGGCGCCTGCCTTTGGCCCAGGGCGCGATCCTGGAGACCCGGGATCGAATCCCATGTCAGGCTCCCAGTGCATGGAGCCTGCTTCTCCCTCTGCCTGTGTCTCTGCCTCTCTCTGTCTCTCTCTGTGACTATCAAAAGTAAATAAAGATTAAAAAAAAAAAGAATTCTTTCATGTTATTGCACATACCAATTGTTAATTTCTTGTATTTCTGAGTAGCACTGTATCCTATGTTTGTACCAGAGTTTTTTTATCCAGTTTGTCACTGAAGGTCATTTGAGTTGATTTCAGTCTTTTGGTAATTATGACTCAACTGTTGTAAATATTCATGTACAGTTTTTGTGAGATTGTGATGGGTCATACAGTAAGTGCAAATTTAACTTCCTAAGAAATGATTAGAATTCTGCTTTCTGTCTGGCATGTAAGGAGTTTAGAAATTGCTACTGTCCTAACAAGTAAAAAGCTGAACAAACTGAAAAATCAACAACTCACCTTTTGTTCATCATAGACGTGGGGTCACAGGGCAAACTGCTGCTCTAAAATTGGAGAGACAGACAGGTAGATACAGAGAATTGCGGCTCACTGGAATTGAAAGCTCCATGGGAACCAACCAATTCAAACTATTATTGAAGAACTTCTGGAGGCTCACTGTGGGCAAGTCAGAATTAAAAACTCCAGGGAATCCAATTCATAGAGGGATACTCAAGCTTTTGCAAATTTTATATCTAAAAACTCTACCAAGTTCTCATGGGGAATATAGAAAAAAATATCTCTGTGCTTTTATACTTCCTGCAAGGGTAGGAGATGTCTAATTGGAGCTGTGAATGTCCTATAGGAAATAGTGATTGTGAAATATGCCGGGGCATTCTGTTAACAAGGCCTACCTCAAGAAAAAAACAGTTAACCACAGGCTAACCTGCTAGAGTTTTACCAGAGTCTAACTACCTGTGTGAAGGAAAATATTGGGTATTTTCCTGGTATTAGTATCAGTCTGCTCCAGCCATCCTATCTCACCTAAGATGGTGAAAAAACTGAGAATTATTGGTGAAATTCACAATGCAGAGGTACAGGCTCATCGAATGACTGAGACTTAATTATGAAGCTATGGAGTGACACTTTACCACTACATTGCTAAAGGCCTATTTGCTACAGTCACTTATATCCAGCATGTCATGTTCATCTTTCAAAACAAAAAATTACAAGATATACTAAAAGGCAAAAAAATGTAAAATATTTTAAGATGCAGTTAGAAGAGACAGAGCAAGCATCAGAACCTGAACCAGGTATGAAAAGGATGTTGGAATTATCAGAATGGGAATTAAAACAACTATGATTAATATGCTAAAGACTGTAATGGACAAAGTAGACAGCATGCAAAAACAGATGGACAATGACAGAAATTATAAGAAAGAACCAAGAAGGAATGCTAGAGATTTTTTTAAAAGTGTAACAACAACAACAACAATCAATCAATCAATCAATAAATAAATAAATAAAGTAACAAAAATGAAGAATGTTTTTGATGAACTCATTAGTAGACTGGACACAGCTAAGAAAAGAATTTCTGAGCTTGAAGATAGGACAATAGCAACTTCCGAAACTGAAAAGCAGAAAAATAAGACAAAAACAAACAAACAATATCCAAGGACTATGTGATAACAACAAAAGGTGTGAAATATGCATAATAGGAATATTATAAGAAGAAAGAGATAAAGAACAGAAGTAATATTTGAAGCAATAATGACTGAGAATTTTCCCAAATTAATGTCTGGCATCAAACTGCAGATCCAGGAATTTCAGAAAACACCAAGCAGGAAAATGCCCCAAAATACTACACCTAAACATATCATATTCAAACTTTAGAAAACCAAAGATAACAAAAAATATTGAACTAAGATGGAGGGAAAAAATATTTCCTATATAATTATAGGAATAAAGATAAGAATTACATCTGACTTTTCAGAAACTAAGCAAGAAGAGAAAGGAGTGAAATATTTAGTGTTGAGAATAACAATGAAACTATTTTCCTGAGTAGCTGTACAGTTTCCCTACCAGCAATACCTTTCCAGTTGTTCTACTTCCTAGCTAGCATTTGGTATTATCAGTGTTTTTCATTATAACCATCCTAATAGGTGTGTAGTAGTATGGCAATGTGGTTATAATTTGCATTTTACTAATGACTAATAATATTGAACATCTTTTCATATGCTGATCAGCCACTCATTTAAACTGGCCATTCAAGTATTTTGCCCATTTTTTTATTGGATTATTTGTCTTCTTATTCTTGAATTGTAAGAGTTATTTATATTATTCTGGATGTCAAATCTTATGATGGGCATATCAGTTTAAAGAAATATTTGCCTAGGGATGCCTGGGTGGCTCAGCAGTTGAGCGCCCACCTTCGGCCCAGGGAGTGATCCTGAAGTTTTTGTAGACATAGACTACAAAAACTTTTTTTTTCTTAAAAAAAAAAAAATTATTACAAGCAGAAACAATACTGGCTTAAAAAAAGGCAGGTGGGAGTCCCCTCCTCTATCTAGCTCCCTCCCAACTTCCCAGTACCACTGTAGCATGGCTCAGGGTCCTGCCACCAGGGCAGAGCTGCTTCTCCCAGAGGGGACCTTCCGTGGCTGCCATTTCTCAGTGCCTGTGACTCACTAGCCTCTGCAGCAAGGAAAGGCAAGACGTGAAGACTTCCTAGTCACTTGTCAAGGGCTTCAGCCCACTTCAAGGGCCTGAAGTCCCCATATAGAGTCCTACAGCGGGTTCCTTGCATGGAGCCTGCTTCTTTCTCTGCCTATTTCTCTGCCTCTGTGTGTGTGTGTGTGTGTGTGTGTGTGTGTGTGTCTCATGAATAAATGAACAAAATCTTAAAAAAAAAAATGCCTAACTTAAAGGCACAGTTTTTTTCCCTAGGTTTACTTCTAAGAGTTTTATAGTTTGACATTTTACAACTTCCTATATAATCCATTTTGAATTGATTTTGTATAAGGCATAGATTGTGGCACTTTTTTTTTCAGGACGGGGTAAACAAATGTCCAAGTGTTCAAGGACCATTTGTCAAAAAAAATCATTTTTACATTGAAGTATCTGTACCTTTTTGTTAAAAACATAAATTAATCATATTTATGTAGGAGTTTGCCTTTGTTTTCCTATACTCGCTATTCTGTTTCATTGATCTATGTGCCTGTCCTTTTTCCAATAACATACAGTCTTGATTGTTATAGCTCAACTTCTTTTGGTTTGTTTTTTTGCATTTCCATATAAGTATTAAAATTAGTCTATGTCTACAAAAAATACTGCAAGGATTTTATTTGGGTTAACATGTTAATTATACTGGATTTTCCAGTCAATGAACACCATATATTTTTTCATAATTGGATTATACCTTTCATCAGCAATTTGTAGCTTTCAACATGCTTATACTATGTATATATCGTTGGATTTATACCTAAGTATTTCCTTTTGGGGGTACTCATAAACAACACTTTAAAAATATCTCTATCAAATTGTTTATTAATAGTATACAGAAATAGTATTGATTTTATTGTGTCCACATTGTACTCTATGATCTTGATAAACTAATTTGCAAGTACTGGGAGCTTTCTGTGGATTATTTGTGATTTTCTATATAGAAAATCTTGTTATGGGCAGCCCTGGTGGCCCAGCGGTTTAGCGTCGCCTTTGGCCTGGGGTGTGATCCTGGAGACCTGGGATCGAGTCCCATGTCGGACTGCCTGCATGGAGTCTGCTTCTCCCTCTGCCTGTGTCTCTGCCTCTCTCTCTCTCTCTCTGTGTCTGTCATGAATAAATAAATAAATAAATCTTAAAAAAAAAAAAAGAAAATCTTGTTATTTTATCAAGTTAGATTTCTTTCTTTCTATTTCAATGTTTTCTCTTTCTTTCCCTTGCTTCATTGTGATGAATATATTTCTGTGCAATGTTGAATGACAGTGGTGAGAATAAACATCCTTACCTTGGTCTTTGTATTTAGGGGAAGCATTTAATCTTTCACTATTAAGTATGAGGTTACTTGTGTGTTTCATATGCCTGCTATTTATCAGGTAAATGAAATTCCCTTATATTCCCAGTTTGCTGTGTTGTTTTTTTTTTTAAGATTTTATTTATTTATTCATGAGAGACACAGAGAGGCAGAGACACAGGCAGAGGGAGAAGCAGGCTCCGTGCAGGGAGCCTGATGTGGGACTCGATCTCAGGACTCCAGGACCATGCTCTGGACTGAAGGCAGGTGCTAAACCGCTGAGCCACCCAGGGATCCCCTGGATTTTTTTTTTCTTAAGTCATGAATGAATGTTGACTTTTGCCAAATACTTGCTTTCATCTACTTATATTATCCTATGTTTTTTTTCTTTTTAAGCCTTTTGGTGCAGATTGCATTGATTGATTTTTTAATATTGATTTTTGATATTGCATTCCTGAGTTTAAGTTCACTTGGTTATATTTTATGCTTTTTATTTATTGATGGACTAATTTGCTAGTAATTTACTGAGGATTTTAGCATCTGTGTTTATAATTCATGTTGTTTTGTGTTTTATACTTATGGTTCTTGTCTGGTTTTGGTATGAGGACAATCCTCAAATCATAAAATGAGTTGGTAAGCATTCCTTTTTCTTCTGTTTTCTGAAAGATTCTATGCAAGATTTGTATTATTTTTTCCTTAAACATCTGGTAGAATTTAGCGAAATCATCTAGACTGGATATTTTGCTTTCATAAAGGATTTTATCCATGAATTCAATCTCTTTGTTATATGCAAGACTATTGAGATTATCTGTCTTCTTGAGAGAGTTTTCTCAGTTTATGTCTTCCAAGAAAATTGCCTTAGGTCAAATTTATGTTCATAGTGTTTGTGATGGATTACATGGTTATGACTCCTTCAGGTTCTTTTGTTGAAACCCTAATTCCAATATGACAGCATTTGGAGATGGAACCTTTGGGAGATAATTAGATCATGAAGGTAGACCCTCCAGGAATGAAATTATTGACCTTTTAATAAAAGACCAAAGAACTAACTAGGTCTCTCTTCATCATGGGATGATACAGCAAGAAAATAGCCATCTGTAACCAGAGTGTTGGCCCTTTCCAAGAACCTAACCATGCTGGAATCTTATATGAGACTTCCAGTCTTCAAAACTGTAAGAAATAAATTTATGTTGTGGATAAGCTACCCACTTTATGGTATTTTTTATAGTAGCCTGTGCTAAAGTAGTATTGTTCATAATGTTTCCTTATTAAATTTTAATGTCTACAGTTTATAGAGATAGTCTTTTATTCTTGATATTAGATGTTTATGTTTACTCATTTTCTTGGTCAGATTGACTATAGTTTTATCGATTTTATTGATGTTTACAAAGAACCAGCTTTTGATTTTGTTTTCTCTGTTTTTTTCCATTTTCAATTTCTTTAATATCTGTACATGGGTTTTTTTGTACATGTTTTTATTTCATTTTGATACATGCTTTGGACTTATATTGCTCTTCTGCCCCCCCAAAATTCTTAAGATACAAGCTTAAGTTAGTGATTTAAGGTCTTTATTCTTTTTTATAATATATGCATTTAATGGTACAAATTTCTATACCTCCTGACTTTTGTGCATCTCACAAACTTTGATATAACGTATTTCATCTTCATTCAATTCAGAGTATATCTGAATATCTCTTGAGACTTCCTGTTTGGCACACTGATTATTTAGAAACGTGTTGTTTAATTTTCAAGTATATAAAAGTTTTCCAGATATTTTTCTGTTGTTGATTTCTAGTTCAATGCCATTATGGTGACAAGATAAAGTTTGTATAATTTCATTTTCTGACTAATTTGTCATTTTTCCCCATTTTAAGTAACTTTTCCCCTGTGACCTAGAATATGTTCTATTTTAGTGAATATTTCATAGGCATATAAAAGGAATGTTTATCTAATGCTGCAGCATTGAGAGTTCTATATCTATATATGTTATTGAAAAGAGTTGAAAGTTAAAAGTTCTGACTCTGATTCTACTTCTGATCACCAACTAAAAGGTTCTGCACCCAATTCCAGTATTTGTAAGGATGGCTTTTTTTTTTTCCCACACCCAGCAATTCACCAGACACTAGCAGGGTATCCTACAATTCAATTTAATTCTGACAATATCTACCTATATCTACCTATGTGGGATATACTGTCTACCCACAGGTTAAGAGAGCTCAGTCCCATAAACATCACTCCCCACCCCCACCCCCCAAGTGATCAGATGCCAATTAAAAGTCCAGATTTTCACCTGGGCTTCTGACCTACACGCTGTAGATTCCAACATCCCCCACTCTTTATATCCACTCTTTATTTAATATTTATATTAATTTGCTAGAGCTGCTCACAGAACTCTGAAACATTTTACTTACAAGATTACTGGTTTATTATGAAAGTGTATAATTTAGGAACAGCAAGATGGAAGAGATTCCTAGGGCAAAGTATAGAGAAAGGAGGAACTTCCAGGCCCTATCTAGGTATTCCACTCTTCTCCAATCTCCATGTGACTACACAACCAGAAGCTCTTTGTATCTCCTCCTTTGGATTTTATGGAATCCTCAATTACATAAACATGGTTGATTAAATTACTGGCAATTTGCAGTTGATTGACTCTTCAGCCCCTCTCATCTCCCTGGAGGTCAGCAGTAGGACTGAAAGTTACAACCTCTAATCACATGGTCACTTCTGGAAACCAGCCCGACTCTGTTAGATGTGGTTTAAAAGTCATCTTATTAGCATAACAAAAGACACCTCAATTGCTTTCAATTCCTAGGAAATGCTAAGGGCTTTAGGAGCTCTGTAATAGAAATGGGGATAAAGGGCAGCCTCGGGGACTCAGCGGTTTAGTGCCGCCTTCAGCTGGGGGCATGATCCTGGAGACCTGGGATCTAGTCCCATGTCAGGCTGCCTGCATGGAGCCTGCCTCTCCCTCTGCCTGTGTCTGTGCCTCTCTCTGTCTCTCATGAATAAATAAATAAAATCTAAAAAAAAAAAAAAAAAAAGAAAAAAGAAATGGGGATAAAAAACAAAAATACATTTCTTATTATAACTCACAGTATCACAAAAGTATTGTTCAAGTCCTCTACATGTTCTGTCAACTATATTCAAATGAATGTTGATGTTTCCAATGTACCTACAGGTATTTTTAAGTTCTTTTTTAAGTTCTTTTGTTCTTTTGTTAGACAATTTATGCTTATTATATCTTCTTGATGAAACATTTTTTAAATCACTATATAATGTCCCTCTTTATCCTAGTAATTTCCTTTCCTCTAGACTTCAGTTTTCTTTTGATTTGTATATGCATGGTATAATTTCTGCTACTATTTATTTATTTATTCATTTTACTTTATTCTGTCAATATAATTAAAGTGAGTTTTGCATAAACAGCAAATATTTGAATATTTTAATCCAATCTATGTCTTTAAATTGGTGGTCTTAAATACATTTTTTAAAGTAAGCTGCACACCCAATGTGAGGTTTAAATTCATGGCCCCAAGATTAAGAGTTGCAAGCTCCAATGAGCCAGCCAGGGGCTCCTAAATTAGTGATCTTATATTATTTATATTTAATAAAATATTAATACATTTGACTTAGACTACCATTTTATTATTCTTTTCTATTTCATCTCTTCTTTTTTTCTTTCTTGCCTTCTTCACTTTATGAGAATGACTTTTAGAATTCCATTTTAATATATCAAATTTTTCACTTTATATTTTTTTGTAATTATTTACTGACCTGGGTTTATGATATACACTTGCCACTTTTCACACTTAACACTGAATCAATAGTTTACATCTTTATGTGCCCAAGAAGGATGATAGAAGGGGAAAAACAACAACAACAACAGCAACAAAGCTGGCCACTATGCCAGTCTTCCTTCAAGTTTTGATTGTCCTTTCCAATCTACCAGTTATTTACTTTTCAGGGTTTTGGGATCAATGTTTTTATGTACCTCAGCTAGAATTTTAAAGTGTAATAAATGTAAGAGGTAGGATGTTTACTTTATCTTAACCTTGCCAGAATCATGCTGTACTGACATTCAAACATACATCTTAAAAAACAATCTTCTTTTCCTGGAAACTTGGAGTATTAACTCTAAACTAAGGAGATAAACAGGGACATACAATGCTTACTTCAGTTACCACATCTTTATGAGACAAGTGAAATTTAATTGATCTCCATGATCTTTTGGTCCTTACACTGTATTTCATATTAATTGTAAATGCAGTGAGGGATCACCAGGGTTAGTTACAAATACAAAATTAATTAAAATTCCACTACCTGGATTTCAAAGATATCCTTTTGTTTTGCCACTTGCATAGCCTTACCTCCACAAACAGATTAAGTCTCTGGTATAGTGGAAAAACACAAACTGGACTCTTTGGTGTTCAATTCTAAAAGAGAACACCAGTTCCCATTATTTTGTTAAGCAAGAATGGAAGCTACTTAACTCTGTTTTTTCCCATTTCTTGGGTCTTCCAGATGAGATTGCATTGGGGTTTGCCAGTTTCCATACAGAGAACATTCCCTAATAGATTCACATTTGAAGGAGCTGCAGGAGGCTGGTATCAATCTAGCTTTTTATTAAGGAGACAGCATATGTGAATTGCTATGTAGCAGATGTATGTATATGTGAGACTCAATTCAGTAAAACATTTATACAATTTCCTTCAAGGGGTGAAAAATTGAATAATAAAAAAAGAAGCCTAACAATTGTTATACTGAATCTCTAAAAATAGCAACCCAGTTTGTTCTCCAAAAGCTTCCAGATGCTTTATTTGGAAAATCTTACCAAAAAATGCCTTTCAATTTTTCTTCCCTTAGAGTGTGATATATAGCCTATCCACTTAGGTAAAAAGATCTTTAGTTATTAATTCATTTAAATGGTAAATTTTCACATACAACCTCAAGTGATTTAAGATAATTTACAGAAAGGATGATCCAAAAGACTTCGGTCTAGAGCAGGAAGCAACCTTGACATTATTTTTCAAATCCTCGTATTGTACATTCCTTTCTCCTGAGATTCACAGAATGACATGCTTGATACTAATGTTACTAACTTATTGGTGTTATCATTTTTGTTAATAATAACTTTCTAGAGCACTTACTATGTGTTTGAAATGGAACTAAATGCTTTATATACATTCAGTTCTCATAATAACTGTAAACATCATATGCTATTGTTAATTTGACTTTTAAGAAAAGTATGTGAAGCTTAGAGAAGTTAATTGCCCCAAAACTAATAGATATAAAACAGCAAACCCAGGGTGTGTGTACAGTTCTACAGATTCCAGTGTTCAGGGCACCTGGGTAGCTCAGTGGTTGAGCCTCTGACTTAGTCTTAGGTCATGATACTAGGGTTCTGGATCAGGTCTCACATTAGTCTTCCTGTAGGGAAGCCTGCTTCTCCCTCTGGCACTCTCTCTTTCTGTGTCTCTCATGAATAAATAAATAAAATCTTTAAAATAAAAAACAAGGAATTCCAGTGTTCATACACTTAACTATGATAGCATGTTCCTTTAAATTAATACAAATATGTTAGAGGCTAATAATTTAATTATTTACATACCAATAAAATGTCTTTAAACTTATACCAAGTTCTCAATACTGAAAGCCTAGAAGGCCTAGTTGTTGAGGCAATTTCAAGTGGGTGAGTAGCTGATATAATTTGAGTTACAGGTATTTTTCAGTAACTTTCACATCATAAATACCAGGTAGTTGATAATTACACTTATGAATAAGTTCCATCTTGGTACTAATACTATGTCAAGTCCCCAGAACTGTGTGACATTGCGTGAGAAAGCTATCCCTAATCAATGTGGTTATTTCTATGGATATAAATCAGTCATACTTGTGTGTTTGAGATTGTATACATTTGGTCAAGAATTTATCAAACTGTGAATTTTAACTTAGTCATGTGTTCAATAAATGTGATTTAGTAGATGGCGCCAATATTTAAAAAATGTAAGGAGGGATACAGGAAAAAAAGTAATAAAAGAATAGAAAATATCAGAGCTAGTTACTACTTCATGAAATATTTGTTTCTATTTAAGTACAATTATTCAGGCACTTCAGCAGGACCAGCTAAATCATTTATTATAGTAGTGAAGCATCTTTCTATAGTTGGTAAAAGTCAGGAACTCCAATGACCCCTAGTGCCTTTTGTCCCCTAGACACAGCAACTCCTCTGGGCCCTCCCTTTAAAACCCTTCAGAGTCTAAAAGCTAAAGGTATATTAAGACCTTCTAGCAATACCACTATGTGTCTATTTTGATTGATCAATGTCCATGCCAAAATATTTCATCTATATCTCCATTTACATCTATATGTGTTTTGGATACTGAATTGTGTCTTAAAATGTGTATTTTACTAAGGATCATGGCAAAAATAATTTAAATCCCCATGTCAATTAATATAATCATTACCAGTGATTCTCAATCAGACATAGTTTGCCCACCGGGGGAATATTTGGACATTGTTTGGAGACATTTTTGGTATATCACAAGGAGATGGAAGAATGGAAAGAAGCATCGATGACAATCAGTGTCTAACGAGCCAAGAATGCTGCTAAATTACAGTGCAACAGAAAGCCTCACATAGCAAAGGAGTGTCTGGCCCCAAATGTCAGCAGTACCAAGATCGGAAAACCCTGGTCTTATCAGTACATACAGAGATGCAGTCTTCCATATTCTTGCATATAACATTCTATAATTATTATTCTAAACCCATTATCACAAGTAGATTTTAATTTTCTGTGTGTTCTAAATTATCTTGCTTGAGCAAGCCGTTTACTCTGAGATTTGGAAAATTCTATTCTTGACTTGTATGTAGTTTTAATCTAATTTTCTGTTGTATCTAGATTGTGAAATGTCTTTCCCCTTGTTTGAGTTCTGTTTTTCAGGACAGTTTCCACAAAATTATAGTTATTACAATCTGATTGGTTTCAAAGGATTCTCATCACCTGGATAAAGAATGAGAGTTTGTTTTCCTAATGAGAACTGTGACTAACCATGCCAAGGCCACTCTCTATATTGCTGAGTTTATAGGCTATGACTGGGTAAATATTCACAAATTGGCAGTAGATTACTTCTTTCTACTATGCAAATTGTAATGTTAAATTTAGGATAACTGCCACAAGCTTATTTTATTGGATTGTACAGTTTCCATTTAAACATGTCATATTTTTTTTCTGAAAGTAACTGAAGTGAGCAAAAAATTTCAAAAAGGAAATTAGTTTCTGATATCTCTGTTGTTTTTGATATTGTGGTTTTGTTGTCAACATGCTTTTTTTAACTTAAAAAATAAAAATAATGTTTGTGTATGAACAAAATACAAAATACACCGCTATTGAATTTCTAGGTAGTTAATACTCTACAAGTCGAAAAATAACATTTGTTTTACAAAAATAGGCCTATACTTACAGAAACATGTTCTTAACCTTTTTGAGTTAATACATCTTGGAAATCTTTTCATATCAACGTGCATACATCTATCTTACATTCACATTGTGATATATCATAATTTGACAATAAATTAATCACAGCATGAGCGTATCATATTTTAATACACCGTATTTCTTACTTAAATCTTGTTCTAAGCCATGCTTTTATTGAATAGGTACTGATATTTGTGTGTATTATTTCATTAAATAGTGTTAAGCAGAAGAAGGGTGATTTAATATAATCATATGCGACAAGTTAAGATCCACTTATTTGAATATGAATTTTATTCAAATTCAAACCATTAAGGCCTAACCTGGGCACCAATCTTCTCTAGTTGGCAGCTTGACCAAATTACGAAAATAATATGCAGGAGAAAATTAATTGCCTCATGTGTATCAGAATATTAAGTGATAGCAAGCAGAATATTTAGTGGTTAAGTATTTTCTTTTCCAATTTCAGGGATGTGCAATCTAACAATTGACTTCCAATTTCATTAATGGTTGCTTACTATAAGATTTGTTTGTAATAAAAACAGTTTCACACTTTGGTATGTAGGAGGCATGTTTACTGGAAACTATAATAACAAGGAAATAGACTATCTTTTTTTCTCTCTTCTCTGACGTAAATATTTGACAGTATTTTAATGACTAAGCTTAGTCCCAAATTATTAAAAGATTATAAATATATTAACAAATTTATCAATCCAAATCAAACATACCAAGAAAGTTAGGGATAAAAGTCAAAGTTGTATTCCTTCTAACCATGAATGAAAACTACAAATATTTTAAGTCTCAAGGAAACGAACTCTTTTTCAAAGCAAGGGGAACTACAAAATGACTCTCTGAGTGGTGTTTATCAGTATTTTTTTTCCATTTTCTTTACTTGCTGTCACAAGAACAGTCTTATTCTTGTAAGATTTATGAATAAGACTTGGATTGTCCTTGATAGTCCTAGGGTTTTTGTTTAATTTTTAAACTTTTTTTTCTTTTTCTACCGCATTTTAGTCTAATTCTTGAGCTTTCAGGATCTGATTGCTATTCCTTATTGGCTCTTTAAAATAATCTTTACATATTTATTGCAGCAATCCAAAGTTCATATTTGTTATTTTACAGTACTCTTTTTATGATGCATTTCGTACTGAAATCTCTTAAAGGGCAACAACTTTGTTGCTCTAAATTTTCTGCTCTGTGCCTAGTCTTGTGTCCTTTGCCAGTTGGCACTTCATTAATTATATTTCCACAAAGCATTATGAACTGCTCACATTTCTGGAAGAGGAGGACAAATTAAGATGTATGACTTCTAAAATTAATGTTGTAAACTGCCACCTTGAAGATTCTGAAAATAGAGATTAAGTTAAAACCCCAAGGAATGTAACATTTTTTCCAAAGACTTTATTTTTGGAGAAGTTTTAGTTTCAGAGTAAAATTAAATAAAAGATACAGATATTTCCCATACATCCCCTGCTCCCAGCAAGCATATCATAGCATCCCCACATTGCCACCACCCCCCATAGTTATTACAATTGATGAATCTACACAGACACATTATTGTCACCCAAAGTACATAGTTTACATTAGAGTTCACTCTTGGTGTTGTACATTCTATGGATCTGGACAAATGTGAAATGACATGTTTCCATTATTACAGTATCACACTGAGTAGTTTCACTGCCCTAAAAATAGTTGTGCTTGGCCTATCATCTCTCCCTCCCTCCTAACCACTGGTAACCACTGATCTTTTTAATTCTTTTTCTGGTTTCATCTATACTATTGTGTCATAGAGTTGGAATCATACAGTACACAACCTTTTCATTGGCTTCCTTTTCTCATTAATATACATGTAGGTTTCCCCCATGCATTTTAATGACTTAATAACTCACTTTGTTATTGTCTCATTGTTTGGATAGATCACAATGTATTTATCTATTCAACTATTGAAGGACATTTTGGTTGCTTCCAGGTTTGGGGAATTATGATAAAAGTGCAATAAATATCCATGTGAATATTTTTGTCTGACTGTCATGTGGATCATCTTTTCATGTGCTTATTTTCCTTATGTATATCTTCATTGATGAGTTATCTATTATGATCCTTGTCCACTTTTTAATTGGATTATTTGTTTTTTTATTGTTGAGGTTGAAGTGTTTGTTGTATATTTTGGACAACAGTTCTTTATCAGGTGTGTCTTTTGCAAATATTTCTTTCAGTATATGGCTTATCTTGTCATTATCTTATATTAGAAGTGTGTTATATTTCCTTATGTTTTGCTTTTTTAGTGGACCTTTCTTTAACTCTGTAAGGGCAATGAAAAGGGTTGGTGTCAGGCTCAAAAGTTAGCTCCCCAAGCAGGCTGTGGCTAAAGACATGGATATAAAAGGGTCCAAAGATAAAGCAAGGGGATCCCTGGGTAGCTCAGCAGTTTAGCACCTACCCTTGGCCCAGGGCATGATCCTGGAATCCCAGGATTGAGTCCCGCATCAGGCTCTCTGCATAGAGCTTGCTTCTCCTTCTGCCTGTGTCTCTGCCTCTCTCTCTGTGTGTGTCTCATGAATAAATAAATAAAATCTTAAAAAAAAAGATAAAACAAGTGTCAGAAAATCAAAAGTTGCCAAATCAAAGTAGACAGCAAACAGAAGTTGATGTCCAGGAATCTGCAACCCAGGATAGCCAAAGTTAGATGCGGGTTTGAGAGAACTAACAAAGTGGAGCAAGCAGAACACCAAGGAATACTTATATCCATATTTTTTGTTCCCCCCATGAGGGCATTTTGCTTATGAGTAGATATTGAGCCAATTTATATAATAGCTCCAGAAGAAAGACATCGCTTCAAATTTTCACAATAAATCAGCCAAGCAATCTGTCACTGTGTATTAGAATACAATAATACAAGACCCAAGTGAATCATAGATCTACCACTTATCTCTGACTTAAACCTCTTCAACACCTCCTTTCTACCATTATTCACCTAGAAAATGGGATCCTAATGAAAACCGTATACAATTTTAGGAAAATTAAATGATCTTATATCTCCAGAGACTTTAGCTTTTCTGTCTGACATATAAAAAGCACTTAATAAGCATTACCTTTTATTTACAGTCCTACAACATGCTTAGATATGTTCTGAGTATAAGCTCTATGAGTAAGGGGGAGAAGGGGAAATGTAAAACACCTTTTTAAATTTATGAACCAACTAATTAAAGAGTTGAGTTGGAGAAGGAGCAATATTAGTATTAATGGGGTAATTCCTTCTCTCAATTGGGCATCCTAACATTAGAACTATAACACAGTCAATGCTCAATAAACATTTATCAAATGTTTATACAAATGTTTATACAAATTTATCAAATGAATATACAAAGTAACACATTAATAAAGAATGCCAGACTAATACACACTCACACGCACACATACACACCTATAACCAATACCCAAAAAGGTATAGATAAGCAACAGAAGGATACAAACAACAAAGTATATATAATGTTGGATTGAATTAGGGGGTAATAAGAATTGGTCATTTAAGATAAGTGATTTGAACCAGGTGTTAAATGATATAAAAATTATAATAGATTATTGTGACATCCAACACCCTTGCAAGCTATGGGGTATCTATAAGTAAGATGCACAGCAATCTCTCCCCTTAAGTTGCCTAGAGAGACAGACATAAAAACAAAAATTGATAATATAATGAATCAGTTTAATAATCTACACATTCATTACTATTTATTTCTTGTACTTATTAAATGCCTGACACATTGTAGATGTGTAACAATTTTTGATGCATGAATACATGAATGAAAATAAAATTAAGGACAAACAAACAAACAACAACAAAACTAAAGTGAGAAATGATTAACCCTGTCTGTCAGAGTTAGGAAAGAATTCACAGCGGCAGTGATATTTCACTTGGGTTTGGTGGGTCAGCAAGAATTCAGTGGGTACACTAAGAGTAGTGCTTGGTTGACTTTGTCTTTTTTGCTTTGCTTCTAAATGGTGAGTTGAGCATAATATACCACTAAGAAAAAGACATGATGCCAGCCCCTAATATGTTATTGAATGTGGGTTCCCACTTATGCTCTTTCTCCTTTAAACCACATCTTTATAAAACAGTAGCATTTAGGACATTTAAAATAATCACATTCTTCACTGCTAATATTAAAGATCAATTTATTAATTGTCTTGGTGTAGTACAGCTTGTTGGTTTTGTTATCTGCTTCTATAGACTTTCTTATTTAACTTTAATTTAAATTTTAAGTTATCATTTTGGCACCAGGGCTGGGAGTTTAATCTCAGTTTATTAGGAATCAACTTCTCTAGGCCCCAGGATGCCTTTAACAATAGGTAGTGGAATCAATTATTCAGCCTCCTCCTTCAGGAGTTGGGCTTGCTAACTTATTAACCACCTGAAACTTTATGGTTAGAAAGATTTGTGTTTAGGCATGCTGCTATTTCCACACCCAGCTCTTTTCCTCAAATAGATGACTTGGAAGACTACCCTTTTCTCAGGGAATATCCTTCTCATTTAGACACTTAATCCACCATTCGGTTGTCCTGGACTTATTTTCTGAGCTCATAATCATTGATACTCTAAACTTAAATTCCTTCATATTCTTACTGATAAGCCCATACCCTGATTACAAAAGAAACATTGAGTACAAAATATGCCTTCATTAACTACGATTACAAAAAGTTTCTCTTCTAAGAACTTTCAACAAGAATACTCAAACTACTAATCATTTGTACTTTAAACATTATGTAAATATCAGGTTATGTAATACCAAGTGTTTATGGATTTTGTTTTCCCCATTGAGGATAAGTAGAATGAAGTTGTTTGTCCAGTCACAAGGATAAGAATCCATGTCCTGAAGACCTTCCGCTGAACCCCAAAACGACCATCAAACTAAGCTCAAACTCACCCAATCCTGCACTCTTCAAATTTATGCAACTCATTGTTCATAGTTGCATAGATCTGGGCTGATTTCATTTTTCTTATGTCTTCCTAAACTTAGCTTTTCTAGCCTCTGCATTTAGTTAAAAACCCCTTATGCAACTGCTTATGTTACTGATTTCAACCAGGAAGACAAACTGGGTCTTGCATAATCTTTACCTTTCTAGGAACAGCATAATATCCTGCCTCTCTCTGAAATCCTAAAACTATTGTTTATGGTTGATTTCCTTCAGGTGCCTTGTGAACTATGATAGAATTTGTGGTGACTTGTTAACTATTGTAGAAATAGTGCCAATGACTGTTCCCAAGAAAAGAAGCAGAATAGGATCTATAGGAGCCAGAGTATCCAAAGGGAGGAAAAATCCCCTCATTTAATGAAATATAAAATTTTATTTGTAATTTGAATTTTTAATCAAATGCTAATTATCATTTGAAGGGAAAAAAGTGTTTGGGGAAGTAAATGAGAGCACTCTAAGATAAGGGTGAGGATGATTCAAATTAAATACTCAGATGAATGGTTTGATTTTAAGGTTTTTTTTGTTTCCTTCCCTTCTTCCTTGCTTCTTCTTTCCTTCCTTTTTAAATTCTAGAGGTGTGTAACATTTCAAATACTGTATTTTCCCATTCTAGAATATTAAAAATAGTAAAAGGGAATAAAGGGGAAAGGAAAGAAAATGAGTGGGAAATATCAGTGAGAACATGAGAGACTCCTAACTCTGGGAAATGTACAGGGGTGGTTAGAAGGGAAGGTGGGCAGGGGGTTGGGGTGACTGGGTGACGGGCACTGAGGGGGCACTTGATGGGATTAGCACTGGGTGTTATGCTTTATGTTGGTAAATTGAACTCCAACAAAAAACAAAAAGAAAGAAAGAAAGAAAGAAAGAAAGAAAGAAAAAGAAAGAAAAGAAAGAAAGAAAAGAAAAGAAAAGAAAAGAAAAGAAAAGAAAAGAAAGAGATTATCCCATTCTAGAGGAGACCAACCCTGAAGAGCTTAAAAGTTCTTCACAGTAAAATTACTATGTGTAATTTCTTATTATTGTTAATGTATCTGCTGGGGTCTGTTCCTTTCAAAACACTGACTAAATTTACCATTTGTTTAACTTTCTGAACTAAACTCTCCCTTCCCTCTATTTATATACTATAAGCAATTTAATTTGTGTCTTTTCCTTGATAGTGTGTCTGAGCTTCCAACTTGTTTGTTTGGTATCCAGTGACAAATTTACAAATACCAGAGGTGTATTTTTTGCTAACAAGAATAATAGAATAATAAGAACTCAATTAGTCCCCTCAATCATCTTAGAAAACTCCACTTATAGTTAGGTAAGATCAACTAATTTAGCTTACCCTTTTGCTGAATTATCTCTTTATAGGAAAAATGGCCAAAATTTGAACATAAAACAAAATGTTGCTTATGTAACTTCAATATGGTATCAGATAATTTTCCAATAATCCTATCTGGACAATATTTGATGCTCTCAGAAAATGTAGCTTTGGCTAATGAATGGAGCTTAGATGTTTTACAACCCTCTTAACCCAATAGAGATAATAATCCTCAAATCATGGTTTATTGTTTTGTAGGATATCAGTAATTTTCCATCAGAGCAATCTTATTTGAGCAGTCCTTTCCTCACTAAACATATATGCCAGTTTCTCAAATCCTTTCCACATTATCTTTTATGTTCTTTTGATTTATGCATTAGTGACTCAGAAAATTTTGGTATATGCTTTGTCTCTATTTGTATGAAATTCATATGTTTAACAATTTGAAAATCAATCTCATGTCTTTAAACATTGTGGTTGAGTAAAATTTTTCGAAGAATATAAGCAGTACATGTAAAAGACATAGTCTCTGTTTATAATCTCACATTCACTTGGAGTAGCTATGAAAAAGAGTCAAGCATAATTTAAAAAATATATCATTTATATATTTCAATATGAATTTAGTGTGTTGAGGGGTCTGTTTTTTCAATTTTTTAGTCTTATTTAGGTAATTTAGATAAAAATTCTTCTACTAGATCACTTAGGGCTAGATACCAGTGTTATTACATATTCATATCCATACCAATCACTACCTGGTGCCTATACATAGATATTTTGCACATATTAGGATGTTTTTTTTAAATTATGAGATAGTAGTTTAAATAGCTATACTTTCTTACTGTATGATCTCTCAGAACAAACTTTATTTTAGTTGAGAGAACAGTTTCTCTCTCCTTTAAAATCTGCCATATAGCAAATTAAAAACTTGATGCCTCCCTAAACTGAAGGGCAGATAAGTCTCCATCCTGTGGGACCGGCTGAGTCAAAGACACCAAGCACACACAAATTACCTTTTAGTTTGTCTCCCTATAACCACATAGGCCACCCTGTTGAGTCACTTTTGAATTATGAGAGAAATGAGCTCATTAATCATTATGCTTTCAGTGGAGAGAATCTGCTGATGGGTATGTTCCTATCTAAGCTAACTCAATCATTCTTATACACATAAGGTCTCTGATTATGGCTACAATAACCTGAGACAGGGGGTCAACTAAAGAAATATGAACAAACCATAGTAGCATAGCCAATGACAAGAATATTATAAAGTCAAATGGTCAAGGATGCCTGGGTGGCTCAGTCAGGTAAGCATGAGGCTCTTGATCTCAGCTCAGGTCTCTCTCTCTCTCTCTTTAAGCAGGCTCTTTGTGGGGAGCCAGTTGTGAGACTTGATCTCCTGAGCCAAACACAAAAGCTCAACCACCGAGCCACCTGGGTGCCGCTCAGCTCTGGTCTTGATCTCAGAGTCAGGAGTTCAAGCCTTGTGTTGGGCTCTATGGTGAGTGTGGAGCCTACTTTAAAAAAAAAATATGTTGAGCGGTCAGTTGAGAGAGGAATATTGGCATTGACTTTAGGTCAACTACATGGTTATTTGAGGAGTGGAGGGTTTTAGCTTCCATTCCTATGCTTTTGATCATTTTTAATGTTCTCCTTCATTTCTTGGGAGTCTTTCCATTTTAAGTTAATCTACCTCAAAGCAGTTTAAACCAAAAAGGAAATGCCCATTGAAGAGTCCAAAGGCAAGTTCATTTGACACACTTGAAACAGTGAGTTCAAATGGTATCAGCAGGGTTCTTTCTTTGTCGATTAGCTTTACTTTCTTCCTTGTCTTTGTTTGCAGGGACATTCTTTTCATGTGCCATTAATATGACTACAGATAGCCACAAACCTCCATTATCCTTACAGCTCTTTATCTGAAAAACATACTGTCTTCACTGATAGCTGTGGCAAAAGTTTCAGGAACAGCTCTAATTGTTTCACTATGAGACCTGCAGCCATCCTAGAAACTATAATTGTGGCCCAAACTCTCTGTAAGTCAGGACTATGTACCTTCAAAACATACTTATGAAGAATTAAATTCCATAGAACAATCAACGCAGACAACGGTAAATAAGATCAAAAAGATAATAGGGGGCAGCCCTGGTGGCACAGCGGTTTAACGCCGCCTGCAGCCCGGGGTGTGATCCTGGAGACTCGGGATTGAGTCTCACGTCGGGCTCCCTGCATGGAGCCTGCTTCTTCCTCTGCCTGTGTCTCTGCCTCTCTCTCTCTCTCTCTCTCTCTCTCTCTTTCTCTGTCTCTCATGAATAAATAAATAAAATATTTAAAAAGTAAAAAAAGATAATAGGAATTTTAGTTTAAGTGGTTATAACATTAATTTTGGCTATAGCAACCTTCAAAGGCATTTTGAAAGAGGAGCATTTCCTAATTTAAAATAAATATATAAATATTTTGTGAGTGTGTGTATGTTACATAGATACATCCATTTATACATACATGTATGCACACATACACACACACATATCCCTCCACATATCTCTAGCATCACCTGGTAAGTAGTAGGTATTTTATAAAGATTTTTCATTTTTACAAAAGAAATCTGAGATCACGCTAAAAGTAGACATAGCAGTCTTACTCTATCACTTCTCAGAAAGAAACAAATCTCTTACTTGTTGTCTGTGTGAACTTGAACAAATGATATAACCTCTATAAGCCACAATTTTCTCATCTGTAAAATGGGAATAATCATATATGTCTTACTTTTGTCCTTGGATTATCATTTTGAACTGCAAAGTATTACATAAATGTGAAGTGACAGTAAGTTCATTTAAAAAAAAAAAAAACATTTCCTTAATTCCTTTGAATGCCGTGAGACATTCTTCTGTGGCAGGATTGAATTTCCAACTCACTACTTTTTATCTCCTCATTCAGTTGGTCTTACATGAGACTATTAAATAAAGGCAAAAATAATTTGTGAGCATACAAACACATTGAAATTATACTTTGAGATGAAGTCAAAGAAGCCAGAAAATGCTTTATTTGTCTTCTATATTGTTATTCTGAAAAATCTACAAGACTTTATTTCATTCACTGGAGATGAAAGGTGTACTTCTGTATTTCCAGGCCAAGACCTGGGGCAAGAGTCCAAGGGAAATTTAAGGGAGTGAAGGAAATGACATCAGAGAGAGAGAAGGGGCTCGTTGAAGTTCATGAAGAGTTAGGCTCTATATGCAAGACTGCCTCACATATACAATGCCTTCATTGGATTAGGAAAAGGTATTTTTCTGCCTCTTCAACTGATGAGTTACAGAAGGGCACCTCCCTCCTCTTGGCTTATAGAGGCCATGACTGTAGGTTGGCCAGAGTGTGAGGCCTGAATTTCATCTCTCATCTAGTCCCTTTGCTGTGCAAGTACGAAGCCTACAAAAGCTTGTGTGACTCTGATTGGCTAATAAAAGCACTGTCTTCTTTATGCAAAGGATCTACACCACTTTGCCCTCCGTGGTTGTTTTAGGAATAATGGAAAGACTTTGTGTAGTAAATAATTTAATCTTATCCAAAGAAAGATTGAGACTATGCCCTAGGTTTCTGGGAAGTAATCTCCAAGCCCTTGGAATTTCATGCTTGATAGGAGATTTTTGTTTTCCTGGAGGCCTGGGTCTCTCCGGAGAGTTTAACAGTGTGACTTAGGTGGAGGCTGTGGGTCATGTTATATCACCTCATCCTCTAGAGCAGCCGGATACTGAGATCAGTGACAAGAGTGGCCAATCATACTTACATGATGTGACCAACCCCAGTAAAAATTCTAGACTCAAGGCTTGGGTGAATATCCCTAATGGCAATATGATGCACATATTGTCATATGCCAGTATTTGGAAAGTAACACTTTCCATGAGTTCATGGACAGAGGATGACTAGAAGTTCTGCATTTGGAACTGTTTTGGACTCTGAGGTCTGGTTCTCCTCCCTTGATAATTTTAATCTGTATCCTTTTGCTAATACACTGTAACTGTGATCATAACAACTTATAGTGAATTCTTTGAGTCCTTCTAGATAATTTTTGAAACTGAGTAACATCTTTGGGGCCCTCAAACTTACAAATGATGTCAAAAATGATATGAGTCTTATGGATTAACCTCTAACTTCACAGGTTTTTATTTAGAAAATGGTACTGAATAAATTTTTATGATTTATTTGCTCTAGTCTTTCTTATCTCCTATGATGTTGCATGTTTAAATTTTATACACATGCAAGCATACAAGCATATATATGTACATGTGTGTATGTATGTGTGTATATGAATTTACTTCTCATTTTTCAAAAATTTCAAAATAGTATCAGTAACCTGAATTATCTCCATCTTCAATATTCAGCATCCAGTATCCCTGTGCTCTTTGAACAAGTCTAGGGAAGTATAGGTAGGACAGCATGTGGGAAAAGTTTAGTGGTCTGAGCCTGGAAGGAGCACTCGTGACTTCTGATCACACACAACTTAACCTGCATTCACACCTAATTGGAAGGTACTCTGGGGCATAAAATATGCCCAGGAAAAAAAGGAAATAGATGTGGGAACAGCTAGTTACTCTCTGCCTCACACATTCATATTTTGTCTTCTCCAATCTTCTCAGAACTGCTAGACTATCAGTAGTTAATATGATAGATAGATTAATAATTATTTTTTAATTGATGATTATATCTTATAAATATATTACACATTTGTAATATTATAATGTCTCTACTCACAGAAGTGAACATTTTTAGACATATAGCTGCCAGCAGAGAGGACTTTGGAGACTAGTATCTAACTTTCCCACCTCATTTAATGATGGGTACAAAGTCAGTGTTTGGGTCGCCCAAATTTTGTAATCATTCTTGAGGATGACCCCATCATTCTGCTCATGTGAGTGAAGTCTTAAATGTAAAAAGTATGGTAGTAACTAGCAATTACTTAGTGCTTACTATGGGAAAGGCATTATTTGAAGAGTTTTGCATGCATTATTTCATTTAATGCTGACAACAACCCTAAATAATAGATATTACCTAGGAATTGGTGCTTAAACATCAGTCGTGTAGTTGTAGTTGAGCTCAAGAACCTAGGCAATATACTATGCTCCTTCTAATTTCATTAAATAGCTTATGGGAACTCAGCTTCTCTAACTTTTCTCCAAGTTAGACAAAGTCTGCATATTTTGTAGTGAATACACACCATGTGTTAGGAACAGTATTCAACTACCTCCTCAGCTTCCATTCCTCTGTTGGTGTTTTTCTTTCTTGCATATCCTACATCCTTTCAATTCCCTTGCTTCAAGTGCCACCTGCTCTCCTGAAAATGAAATGTGGCATTTGCCATTTATATTTGCTATGCTCAGCAGTGTCCTGGAAAACAAATATAAAATGACAGCTCCACTCCACACTATCTCTGGGCTTCACACTTCTGTTTCCCTTTGCAAATCTGGGGAAAATTCAGAATTCTTGTGAGAAAAGTTGTTGATGGAAAATACTGTTTCCATTTTTTGACCTTTAGAAGTACCTGAAGTACCTATCTCTTGAGCAACAGAAATGCAAAATCAAGCAACTGCACTGTTCCCTAGAGAGAAAGGGGAATTTTATTATGCCTAGTCTGTCATCATTATCATCAACAAATAGTGTTTGCTAAGCCTCCAGGAGCACGAGGCAGTAGGGTGGTTAAATTGGCATCTTTTCCTCCTCCCAAGAGCTTGCAGTTTAAATAGAAACCTGAGCAGCAAAGACAAACATATACAAGGTCAGGCTGAGACCAACACTAATACATTAAGATACTCATTAAAATAGAATAGAGCTCATTATAATTCAATAAGAATGAGAGGCAGCAAGATGCAATATGAACATGTGCTAAATAGCAGTCAAAGGACTTCCAACCTACTAGTGTACAGCTTTGAGCAGGTCACCTTCCCACCTCTGAGGTGGAAATGCTGGGAAGGTTTGGGGAAAATAGTTTGGGAGTTGAAGCAGACTCTGGAGTCCTAAAGCCACACAGTTTCTGTAAGCAAGACAAAGTAACTGAAGCAACCTGGATCAAGTTGTCTTCCTTGCAAAATAAAAGGCTCAATTTTTAAAAAGGAAGAAACGGGGTCTCTGGAAAGACAGGTACTTACTCAGGCATTATTCTATTGGAAAGGGCAGAGGCCAAACAAAACTACAGATGGAGGAGAATTTAAGGAATGGAATTACAAAAAGTTCACCTCAGGGAAATTGTGAAGTAAAAAAAGAAAATTCAGATTAAACACTGGCCAGAATAATTATTCAAGATATTCATCAACAATTTGTAACACTCCCCCTTCCCTATCTCTTTGAACAAATAATACAACCAATAACATAAGCATGAGCAAATATGAATCCTCATATTTTAATCATATTTGATTAAAAGAATCCTGATTCTTTTAGATCTTAAGAATGTTAGCATGTCCTCAAATTATACATTTTTAATTATTTCATTTGGTCCCCAATTCTAAGAGGTCCTATGTGTGCTACTCAAAAGCCATCACTCTGTAGTGGTCATCACCAATAATGGCTTATCTTTAGTTGCCTATAGAGATCATTATGTTTTCTGTAGGGTGACTATGGCATGTGATCAGAAATTTTGTCTCTGAGAAACAGTAGGCTCAAAATTCCATCTGTCCTTCTGTCTAAATGTCAGAAAAAATATTAGCTATTTCTCTTTTTATATTGTGAGTATTTCTATAACAATTTAATTCCCGGGATCCCTGGGGGGTGCAGCGGTTTGGCGCCTGCCTTTGGCCCAGGGCGCGATCCTGGAGACCCGGGATTGAATCCCACGTCGGGCTCCCGGTGCATGGAGCCTGCTTCTCCCTCTGCCTATGTCTCTGCCTCTCTCTCTCTCTCTCTCTCTCTCTCTCTCTGTGACTATCATAAATAAATAAAAATTAAAAAAAAATTTAATTCCTTACGATCACCTTGACCCTCTTCTGAGGTAGCTAGGTGCCTTGTATTCACCAGGGAATGAGTCAAACAGATAGAAATGTGAAAGAAAAATGCACAATGATATATTTTTAAATATCACCCAGGTTATATGGTAAACTCTTCTGCTTCTATCAAGAATGGCCTGAGAGTAGAGGAAAGTATAGCATGAGGATATTTTATCTAGACTGTAGACAGGTCTTCAAAAGGGGATGCTTGTGGGGAGAACATGGTGGGCATGTAAGGTTCACAATGTGGTTTTCTTAATATGGCTTAAGATAGCCAAGTGATTGAAAAATCCATAACCTTGGAAAGCATCACATCTTGTGCTGGATTTTGCTATTACAGTTTGAATCTCTCAAGAAAATATTGCCAGACCATAGAAACCTGGGCTTATTTCTATGTTTATTAATAGAAAATGATATCTAATTTGGAGTTGATAATTAAGAGATTTCCAGGACAGGGTCAGTGTGGAGGGATAAGAACACATTGGCAGAGCTTGGGGTATCCAAAAGAAGGACAGAGGCTGAATAGTTGACATTCAGACGGTTAATTCAGACAGTTGATTTTGTTTACTTCACAGAAACTGAGCCAGCTCAGCACCAAACTCTGAGATTCTGAATAGTGGCCTTCCCATTGGTGTGAGAAAGTTATCAGCAGCAATATTCTTCCTCCAAAGAAATTAGAGCCCAGGGACCATCTGATAAGAAGTAGAGAAAGTAGGTCCCTTAGGCTGACAGGAGCAGACCAATTAGCATCTCATTTTCTACCAGAGCTAATTAAGCCATAGCTTGCTGCATTCTGCCTCAGTACCCTTCTGTCTCAGAACCATGTGCCTGTTGGGCCTGAGGCTGAAGGTTGTGCTTTACACTCTGCTTCTCTTCAGCTAGGACTCACTTTCCCCCTTGAAATTAATGGGCTGAGACAGGTTCCAGTAGTGCTGGGAACTCTTATGTGAGGAAATCCTTTCCTAAGGGTGCCCGCTCCACTGGAAATTCAGAAATTCACCTGAGTGAGAATGGAGCAAGAAGGGAGATAAAGGGCAAATGTGATGTTTAATTCCAGAAGACCACATCACCCTCCAGTGGCAATAATAATAGAGTTGGTTGAATGTTTAATTAATATGAACTAAACACTGTACTAGTTTACATTCATTATTTTATATGACCCTCAAAACCAGCACATGAGATCTGCATTTCCACAATTTCACAGCGAAGAAACAAGTTCACAGAGCTAGGAAGTTACAGCCTGAATTCAAACTCAAATCAGATTGAGCCCAGAGGCAGTGCTCTATCCATGACAATATGTGATTTTGGAATAATTATGTGTTAAACTACTTTTCTCCCAGTTTTCTTTAATCTCAGAGGCATGGCTCCTTCTCTCCCTTTCAGTTTCTAGTTAATTAATAGCTGATATTCAAGAACTAGCAAACCCCACTCTATTAAGGCTCTCTCTAGTTATATTTATTTTTATTTTTATGTACTTTGTATATTTATATGTAGAAATTTACTATATATATTGGGTTACATAGATTATACATTATGAAAATTATATAA
Organism: Vulpes lagopus; assembly: GCF_018345385.1. Classification (NCBI taxonomy): domain Eukaryota; kingdom Metazoa; phylum Chordata; class Mammalia; order Carnivora; family Canidae; genus Vulpes; species Vulpes lagopus. The sequence goes on along the minus strand of NC_054826.1, from coordinate 39,644,115 downwards.
ATAATTATTTTTATATTATTTATGTATAATTTTTTTCAAAATTATCAATACACTTTTAGGATTAAGAGGTGAGAATGTGGCCGTAACAAAAACAAACACAATTTCACAATGAGTAGAAAGCCAGTTCATTTCATTTCACACCTATTACTTCTTCAGGATAATCCAATTCTAACTCATCTTCCTAATGATGAGACTGTCCCAGGTATTCAATCATCAGAGATACTAGATTTCTTAGAAGAAATTCATTATGATAAGAGTATATGGTTTATGAAGATTTTCTATTATAATTATTAAAGTGAAGACATTTATAGTTATCTCTTCAATAGTCTTATAGTCTAATTCCTGCACTCCATTCCTAAACCACTCTAGAAAATTATAGTTTTCTGTATATCATTTGCAATGTGTTTAAAATCCTTCATCTTTGCTCAAGATCTGTGTGAATACATACACATATATGCATGTATAAAAAAGGATGTCTATGTGTATAATAATTAAAAGCCTCAATTCTGGAGATCATCAGATCTCAGCATAAACTCTACATGTAGACTTGGGAAAATTACTTAATGTCTCCAAGCCTTACTTTCTCATATTTGTTAGAGCTGCTGGGAGGATCAAACAAAATAACTGCATGCAAAACACTAAGCATATTGCCTGGCTCATGATAAGCAAACTCTGGATAGTTGCTGTTCTTATTTAGAATTCTCCTCTGGAATCACAACCTGCTCAGCTATGTATCCATCTTATGAATAAGAAGCTGGAAAGGATTACAAAGGTTTCTGAACATTTTCTTTTTTTTTTTTTCAATTTAATTTGTGATGATATCACTCCTCATTTCCTTCCTTAATCATCATTTAAATTATCGTCAGCTCTCTGCCTGTAGTGGTAACAAGTTTTGGCATAAAGGAAAAAAATAAATTAGATATGAGTATATTAACCATGTCTTTTACTTTTTGTATTTTGATTCTTTGACATCTGGGGTCTTGATGACCTTGGAAGGAGTACCTCTCCCAGAGTTAGCAAATTCCTGGAGATAGAAAAAAACCTGCTCAAGATCACCCTTTCAAAAGCACACCAACCAATCCAGAGCCCATACCCTCCACCACCTCCCTTATGGGACTCAAACACTGCGCCTATCCCTGTGCCCTAATCATGCCAGAGCCAGGTACCAGACAACTGAAGACAGCCCCTGTGCACTAGAGACCACTGAAATTATTCAAAGTTGCCAGGCTTAAGCATGCTTTCCCCACCTCACCCCGCCTTCCAATGGAAACCACTACAAAGGCTTTTGCCCATATGCCTCTCCCCACTCGCTATGCCTCCTGACTGATCCCAGTGCTTCCTTATGTGCTGCCCATAGCATGACATCCTCATTCTTGTGGGATCTGTGTATAAGAAACTATTTTTCAATGACAGTCATCTTCTGATCTGTTGGCTCTACCATACATAAATATCACTAAAACATACATCTTAAAACAATGAGTAATTCCAAACTGAGTAACAAATAAAGTACTTTTTCATTTCACTGTAGAGGCCCTGATAACAGAGACCATGTCTGCACCAACCAAGTGATTCTCAGTAATTATTTGTTGAATGAATAAATTTATTGCATATCTAAAATGTGCTGCTATATCTATATATATAGATATATAGATATCTGTATTAATCTATCTATATATACATACACATATAAATCTTTATTTAGAGAAATTGTCTGCATTGTTAAAAGTTGAATGAATATATACTCTCAAATTCTATGTCTCCTAGCTTGTTCTCTAACAGGAATTTGTTTGGTTATTTAAATGCATATAAATATGCTGATTCGATATACCAATGGGAAAAACATGACCCAGAGTAAAAGGACAGTCCTTGTAGGACTGTGAAACACTGCCAAAGTAGGTTGAAGAAAGGGCTCAAGGTTAGGTGTCCTTAACTTTTTGATGGAGGACAGAAAATGCATCATATTCTATCAGCCACCTAATGCTGTTGGCAAGCTTCCTGAGGCTTCTTTCTTACTAAGATGTGATTTTTTTCTTTAACAATTTGCATGCTATTAGGCACCCTTTTGGCAAGAGACAGGCATTTCAGATGAATCCTTGGCTCAAAGAGTACCAAGGATTTATAGAGAGAGGGTGGATCAAGCCTTTCTGGAATAGCAAACAGTATGGAAATAATCCAAATACTAGTTTTGGGGAATTACCACAACTGGGGACCCTTGGAAATAGTAAAGACTAAATGCAATATGCTTTCTGCTTTATCTAGCATCTGCTCTGGCAGGCTGAAAAATAATGCTAAATGAACTTATTTTACTAAGCCTAACTCTGTTTCTGCTGTAAAGTGCTTTATTTACAAACTCTATTAAATAAATATGCATATATATGTATATATATATATATATATATACATATATATGTTTAACACACGAGTCTGTGTTTATATGCATCTTTTCTTATAAAGTCACCTAGGAAATATCTGATCCATTGACTTTTTCTTTCTAGAAACTTGGAGTCTTTCTGAAGAAGCCAAATTTATGTTAAATAATTTTGTTTTTAAATCTTAAATGTACATCAGGACATTTCCATAAAACTATGAGTTTCATTTGAAAACAGATTCTAATATAGGGAAAATTATGAAAGACTTTGAAATGGTCTAAAAGATTACTGACTGTCTTGTCTAGTACTCCTCTTTGTTTTTCATTGTTTTTGAGCTATTTTCCAAGTCTAGTTGTAAAAAACTAATAATGATGCAAAGATTCTTGTCCATAACTCTAAATGTTGTCCAGCGGAAATTCAGTTGATTGTTGCCCGGTGGCTATTGACCAGTTATACCAGTTCTACATCTCTTAAGCACATTCATTTCAGCTTTCCTAATGGGCCGATGTGGTCACTTTCCCTTTAGATCTTCCTTAGAGAGTCTAAATTAGCATCTTACTGGGTTCTCTCCTTATTTGAGGAATTAAATACAAGTTTTGACTTATACTTATTTTACATCTACATGACTATACCCTCTTTTCAAAATGTTATCTTTAAACATTAGTACTATACAAAAACAAAACAAAATCCCTGGGGGTGGGGAGAGCCTAGATAAATGCAAAGGCATAGTCCTGGAACTCATGCCTATCTAAATGGCTAATTTGATAGAGGCATAGATTCTCCTCAGGTTCAACTAAAGGGTATTTTCTAGTACTAGATAGTGAAGCTTTTTATCATGTCTCTGAGAGAACTTAATTATTTCCTCAATAGTTTCTTTCTCAAAGTGACTCCCTGGAGCTGAGCCCCTACAGCGTCCTTCCCAGACCGCAGCAGTTTTCGTTGGTGCTTCTTCAATCACTTCCATCCAACTAGTTGAACAATTTCTACAATTACCTTGCATTTAGAGTTTCCAATCTGAAAATAAGTATACAATGTAATGCATTGTTTTGTGCACAGTGCCCTTATACTTCAGCAGGTAAGGCAACAATTACCAAATCAATTTCTCCAGTGTATTAGCTTTAGAGATGCTACATCATGGCTTTTGTTTCTGCTTTTTATAGAGTCTTTTAAACTGCTGTTGTATTCCACTCAATTGTGCTTGTGAGTGCCTATGACAATCATTAATGCTTTATGAAGTGGTGCATTATTTGTTCAATGAAATTCAAAATCTGTTCTAAACAATTTCAAATCAGAGGTGACTGACTGCCTGGAACACTGGCAAAATATCTCCATCTTTGGCTGGTTAAATGGGCAATGAACTAGACAGCAACCTCTGGGCAGAATGAGCTACTTTTCTCTAAAATAAAGCATGCTTTTGTCTTAAATAGGCTGAAAAAATCGAAGTCAATCTAAATCTAAACAGGCTAAGAGGGAGCTGTACTGGTGACAACTGAAATGGTATCCCAAATAATGCAATATATTTGCTATATTCTGGTTGAAAGACAGAGGGCTTTGACATTGGATAATCTTAGATTTAGTTTATACTAGCTGTGAGATATAGACCAATTTCTCACTATTTCAAGTATCAGTTCTTCATCTGTAAAATTAAGACAATATTCATGAAGTTTTATGAGAGTGAATTTACATAAGTAAATTTATACGTATACTAAAGATACAATAAACACCAGCTATTTGTATTTATGTATTAATGAAAAATTCAGAGCTTGAAGTCCCTGAGTAGGATATCATTGATTTCTAATGCCAAGTGCAATGCCTTGTACATAGTAGACCAATCAATAGTATTTCTTGGCTGAATAAATGATTTATTCCATTCCTGAATAAGAATGAATTCCATTCCTGAGTATAAGAGGTTTAAGCAATGATGATAACATTAAAAGAAGAATTAAATAGGGGTGCCTAGGTGGCTCAGTCCATTAAGCGTCTGTCTTTGGCTCAGGTCATGATCCCAGGTCCTGGGATCAAGCCCTACATTGGGCTCCTTACTCAGTGGGGAGCCTGATTCTCTTTCTGTGCCCTACTCATGCTCTCTTTCAGTATCTCTGTCACTAGCTCTGTTTTTCTAAGATAGATAGATAGATAGATCATTTTTTTTTTTTTGCTAGGCTAGATAATATTTTTTAAGAGAGAAAATGAGAGGGTACAATTGTGAAAAACAAACTTATAGGTTTGTATTGGGGTTGGGGGTTGATTTTCCCCAATTATTATCTCAGGATAATTGTATGTGTCAGGAGTTTTTTCAGAGACAAGATAAAAATATGAGCAAGAAGTGAGTGAAAGGGAAAGGAAAGAATGAAACACAAAGTATTTCTATTTTCTGGGTGAAATACTAAAATAGAAAATGACTAAATTCTTATGGACTCCATTTGTAGCAACTTTATGATTATAAGTTTATTCAGTAAATAAGTGCTATACATTAGAGCTGACAAGATTAACAGTGCCCTGCCATGTAGGCAGGTTGGGTCTGAGAATGAGAGTGTCTGGGAGATGTGGAAAAGGGGAGAAAATAGAGTCTCATCTTTGCTTGAGGTTAGAGGTTTATGTTGGAAATGGGGTCTAGAGTATTCCTTTAGGAATCCAGGGTAGGGTCCAATCAATAGCCAGTGGTAGGTGAACAATAGATGTTATCCACAAATAACTAAAGGCAGGGAGTATTGATGCCAACATCAGCCAAGGTATGTTTGAAGCTAATGTCCTAGAACATGTTTGGAGTCTGGGTCTTCATAGGTGTTACCAGATTTTGGGCATCTAGGACAAAACTCAGATGATTAACTTTCTTATTTCCTCCTTGAAGTGGGAACATGTCTTCTTTGGCTTATTCAGAGGCAAAATATGAGTAAATGGCGCCAAGCAGAAAAGCAGCAGAGACAGAGCCTTTCTAAAATGGAGTTCCTTCAACTTCCCTACCTCATCTGGAAATTCTTCTTGTGCTTGTAGAATTTGTTTAGTTATGGTCTCATGTTCCTATCCTGATGAGAACACACAGGTAGAACTTTAAAAAAGAAAAAAAAAAGTCTTAATAAATTAAAAAGCAAAAAAGCAAAACACTGAGAAGCAGAGGTATCAGAGGCTTGTATCATGAGGTCAAGTTGATAGAATAACAGAGATTTAGCTCGAAGAAGAAAAGACCCAAGATGATATAACTATCTTGAAATACTTGAGGTTCTTAATGAATAAAACTTGATTATACTTACTCAACAAGACTCTTGAGAGGTAGTTGAGAACCATGGATATAAATTAAGAATAGTTGAAGTTATAAAATAAATGACATCCAGCACTGTCATAAACCTCATTGGAGAGATTCAAGCAGAAGTTGGACCATCAAATCTCAGGGATATTACAGAGTTGGAATCTATAAATTTGAAGGCCCTTCCAACCCCAAGACTCTGTTTTATGATGCTTAGTTCCAGCCAGTGTTGTATAATTTTCAGGTTCCACATTGGTTCTGCATGCATCAGAAGACTCAATTTTTACATTTAGACACATTTCAGACAGTGGAGTTTTTGAACTCTGGTAACAGTGGAATCTTACTGAACTTGAGCTGCTAATAGAAGAGTTTGGGGAAGCTAGCAAAACAGAGAGTAATAGAGAGCAGGAGAAAGCCCCGACCCTGGCTACTTGAGCAAATTTAGTGTCAGACACTTCAATTTTCTAAACTTCAGCTTCTTTCTTTGTGCCATGTGATTGTTTTTGCCCTGATTTTTAGTGAGTAGTTTTGATATTTAAATAAGCCAGTATATTTGGAGAAACTTCCTATAAAATATAAATTATTGATAAAATATTAAGGGTGCAAAAGATAATGATGATTGTTTAGAATATTCTCAGTTCGTGAATGCACCCTGTACAGCATACATACAATAATACCTCAAAACTATATATGCGTGACAGTTCTTGTTGCTTCTTTTCAGTTGCACTTATAAGGGTTTGCATTAGGAGAACTGCCCCAAATTCTAGGCCTGCTGCTCTATGATGCTGGGCAAGTCCCCTACCTTTTCTTAGCCTTAGTTTTCTTATTTATAATAAGAAGATAGTAGGTGTTAACCTACTGAATTTTGATAACATTTAAGAAGGTCAGTAATGTGAAAGCATTTAGCACAGAGCCAGGCATAGAATAAGCATTCAGAAAGTAATTAAGCTTAAATTTGCAGTTTTGACAGCAGTACACATTATTTTTAGCAGTAGTTGGTTTAAGTCCTTTAAAACTTCAGTTTTGTTTTGTTTCACTAGAGGCAAGATAAAGCACTACAATCTTAACTATTCTTCCCAGAGATCTTGTTCCCTCCACTTGGCCTTTTTAAAGACTATCACAACCCAGCAGGGAGAAAACTTTCAGTGTTAATAATAATGACATTATTATCCTCATGAAATGTTCTGGTCCTTTGGATTTCTTCTCTTTCTTTTATTGGGGTAGGTAGCCAAATAAAGCAGCCTACTTGGTTCTCAACTATATTTCCATTGCTCACGTTCAGGTCCTAGTAAGAACGTAGTATTTATTCAATAAATGAATGAGTGAAATGGCAATGCTTTGTCTTAAAGCAGATGCTACAAAAAGCAGAACACCTGTTCCAGATGGGCTCCAATAGTTACTATCCACAGTAAAATCAGTGTTACTAAGTGGGACTTTCTGTCAGATTCCACTGCAGAAGAAAAATAGGGAACCTCTGTCAATTATATATTACAGTCCATAAGCAAACAGATCAGCAAAAAAATAAAAAAAATAAATCCTTCCATCCTGAAGAATCAGAGGAAGACCTTTATCTGAAAAAGATTTTGTTAAAAACAAGAGGGGATTATAAAAGATGTCTAATCTACCAAAGCAAGCAGGTGTGAAGTGGGGGAAATCTAAAATTAGAAAAATACATTTGATGAGAAACACAATTACTAAATTACAAATGAAGACAGAAAAAAAATCAAACAAATACAGAATTTAGGTATTCACTGAGGTCTCACAAGATAAGGATAAAGTGATATAATAGTTGAAAGATACGGATAAATTCAGGAGTTCTGGTTTCCATGGATGAAGATTACTTGATTTGGGGAGAGGGAGCATAGAGTTGGAAAGAATGCACAGAGAAGAAATACTCAGTGTAATAATAGAATATATTTTAAAATTTTCCTGAAAGGAAGGTTTGAACATGCCGATGTAAAAAGTTCGCAAAGTTCTAAAATAATTCAGACCTAGATATGTTATTTTAATTTCATTTAATTCAAAAATAAAGAAAATATAACTTTTAGATATCAAAGGCATATGAATAGGGGGAAAATCACTCTCTTACACTTTGGGGCTCTAGTATGGATCATGATGATACTTTTGAGGAAAAATAATTGTAATTCAGGAGTCTGTAGTCACTTAAGTTGTCATTAATATGCAAATATATACATATAGATAATACATGTGTTTATGTATGTTTATTTGCAGAAATCTTAGGGATAAACAAACTTTTTTTAAAAGAAATACCTGTATGTGTTATAAATCCTTTATGGTGGAAAAACACACACATACACAACTGTCTAAAAAATTATTTTAAGTGATGCCTGGGTGGTGCAGTCAGTTGGGTTTTGGCTCAGGTCGTGATCTCAGAGTTGTGAGATGGAGCCCCACAGAGGGCTCTGCTCCATGTATAGAGACCTTGGGTTTACTCTCCCTGTCCCCCCCCCCCGCCCCGCCTCAAAAATAAATAGATAAATCTTTTTTTAAAAAAATAAGTAATTAATTTGAAAATTAATTTAAAGCTTCTAGATTAGGTAAGTGCCAATACAAACAATTGATAATGCTCAATGAAGCCAGTTATCCAAAGTGCAGTATTGTAAACTGAATCTTCTCTGAATACAACTGTTCTAAATTCAAGAGAATAAAGGAGGAAGGCTCATTTCAACTTTGGGCTTAAGTCACCTCCAACATTCATAAGCCCTTCATTTATGGAGTTAGAGAGGGCTGATTGCTCCAGATTAATAAAGTAAAATAATTCTTCTTCTTCTTCTTCTTCTTCTTTTTCTTTTTTCTTCTTCTTCTTCTTCTTCTTCTTCTTCTTCTTCTTCTTCTTCTTCTTCTTCTTCTTCTTCTTCTTTTTCCTTCTCCTCCTCCTCCTCTTCTCCTTCTCCTTCTCCTTCTTTCTTCTTCTTTCTTCTTCTTCTTCTTCTTCTTCTTCTTCTTCTTCTTCTTCTTCTTCTTCTTCTTCTTCTTCCTCTTCCTCTTCCTCTTCCTCTTCCTCTTCTTCTTCTTCCTCTGAGAGGAAGGTGGGGGCAGTGAGAGAGAGAGAAAGAGAGAGAGAGAATTTCAAGTCTTATGTCCAGTGCAGGGCCCAAGGCAGAGCTCCATCTCACCACCCTGAGATCATGACCTGAGCCAAAATGAAGAGCCTATGCTTAACCTATTGAGCCACCCAGGTGTCCCATAAAGTAAAATTCTATTCCCCATTTGAATATTCATTCTTGATTATATGCTACCCTAGTCTTACAGCCCAGAGAAGATAAGGATTGAGTGGTGACTGCTAATATACAACTAAAACGGAACTATTCTTTTAGAATCCTAGGTCCACTGTCATTACTGAGTGAAACTCCTCTCCATTTCACTTTCAATGCAGAGAATAAGCCACCAACACTTTTGTAAAATAGATTTTTTAAATTCTGCATTTTGAAAATACAGTCTCCTCAGCCTCCCTGAAACTTTAGGGCTCTTGTCATAAGTAGGGCTCTTTTGAAGGGTAGGAAGCATTAAAAATGCTATCTTGACCATGCTCTGGGAGCTCTGTGAAAAGAACATTAATGACAAGAGCATTATATAGAAAGAAGCTTTAAGTATGTATTTAAAGTAAAAGATTGCTGTGAGAAAGAGCTTTTTCACTATGTACTACTTAACTGGGACATTTGTTAGAGGTTACAAAACACCTAGCAACTTTTCCAAATATTTTGTATGCATGGCAACACCATACCAGCCTACAGAGTGTGAGGTTTCAATCTTCCTTGGTCATGTAAAGAAATTTTGGGTTATTTTTGAAAAACTAAATAAATAGGGAGAGGTATACTAATTTTGGAATCCTGAGAAAGCAATTACTGCAAGGCTTCTGGGTTTTAAAAGAATTTCTTTTTAGTAAGGGAGAGAGGGAGAGGGAGTGGGGGGAAAAGATCCTATTGGTAAAGGTATATATACCTTAAGTTTATTGCCAGGCTATGCTTGACCAAAATTCAAAATAAGTACTTTATAGTTTGGTTTCATTTAACTCTATGACAACCAAAATTTACTGAACAGAGTACCCTAAACAAAATGCAAATGGAGAAAATTTGTTTCTGTAATTTTTTGTTTCATGTAATTCTTCTTTCTAGTTTTAAAGGGAATCCTGGGGCAGCCCCAGTGGCTCACGGTTTAGCGCCGCCTTCAGTCCAGGGTGTGATCCTGGAGACCCCGGATGGAGTCCCATATCATGCTCCCTGTGTGGATCCTGCTTCTCCTTCTGTCTGTGTCTCTGCCTCTCTCTCTATGTCTCTCATGAATAAATAAATAAAATCTTAAAAAAGGGGGGGAGTGGGGGGAAATCCTGAGCATCTTCATGAGTCTTCTCATAAACTAGAAGGTTGCGTCTTTGTAGTAATGTTTCTTGGCATCTGCTGGATTTAATTATGGTTGAACCATGCTGAATTCATTGGCAAATGATATTGATACTCTTCAACTTGAGATCATTGGCAGAATTGTTTAGCTGCTTTAATCAGATGTGTGTCTTCATTGTTCACCCAGTACCTTGTCACCATGATACTCTTGGAGTGACCCTATTCTCCCCTCCATAGGACCAAACGTTTGCCATCTTTTAAGGTTCATTTCAAATACCACTTCCTCCATGAAACTGTCTCCTACTTCTTCATCAATGGACTTTTACATTCTCTGATCTCTTAGTTGTAGATATCATTAGACTGATGTAATTTAACAATTAACTGACCTCCCATTAACTCAAGAGAATCATCCTTGTACCCTGGATTTGAACTTAACGTCTACCACTTAAAAGGATGTGATCTTTGGCAAACTACTTAACTTAAAATTATCTTTTGTTTCTTTTTCTTTTTATTCTTTCTTGCATTAGTGTTCTTTGAAATTTCATTGTATTTATATTTGCATATTGTATTTAATCCAGTACTTGCACAAAAATTTTTGGTTCTCAAAACTCTCTCCTCTTCCAATTCTCTTTTTCCTTATTCCTTTTTTCCCCTCCCAATGAACAAAGATACTAATTCATATATTTTATTGCTGTTTAAATTGAATTCTTGACAGTCAAAATGTATTTGCAGATTAAAAGCTAAATGAAAAAGAGTAATGACATTTTCTCCGGAATGGTGGGTCTTGAAAAAAAAAAAAAAAAGAACCAGAACTAGAAAAAAGTAACTCTTCTGTTTTCATGATGGACTTTATTTAAAAAGAAACAGAAAAGCAAATGGTCAGCCTGAATTAGTGTTAGAATAGCTGTGCCAGGAAGGTGTAATCTAGAAGATGAGGGTTTCTTTCCTACTCTGTCAAGCTACCCATGAACTAAATGCACTACTACAGCCTAATTTAAATGTATGATTAAATAAAATCAATAGAGTTAAGAGTATACTTTGGAATTTTAAAGAATTAAAATACTTCTGGGGTTTTTTAATACTGCTTTTCCCTTCACATAAATAAATCCCTTTCTGTTTATGTGAAATCTGAAATTGAGATTCTTCTTAGTAATGGAACTGCCTTCTCTTGTCTCCTCATAGAAAAAATAATTTTTAAGGAGAGAAAATTTGTTAAGCTGCTTGTATGAGAGGGAAGTCCCTGAAGGGGTCTGCTGAAGTAGTGATGGATAGTCACTAAACTGACCTTTTAAGAAAGTGAATGGTTAACTACAGAGATTTAACTTTGTCGAGCAGAATATATCATCAGGGGCCAGAGAAGACATGCTTACAGAGGAAGTTTCTTGGTTGTATGAGAAGAGTTGGCAAGGAGAGTGAGACATTGTGGCTGAGGGCAAAAGAAAAAATTACAACGTGAACAAACGTATCTAACCTGTATTTTTAGTACAGTGATAAAAAATCTAACATGAATCTTTTAGGTAACCTCCTTAACAAACCTTTCTTCAACTCTGTAGGTACTCCATTGTGGGGGGATTCGAAGCCGACATCCAAAGAAAAATATCTGTGATATAGGAAAATAATCACTGTTGCAGTCTGTTTTATGTCTCAGTTTTTCAGCGATGTGACAAAATGCTACTACTTCAAGGTCAGTGTAATCAAAAGCAGAAGATGACAGTGGGCGGACACTCAGTGCTAACAATAGTTTGCTAAGGTCCAAGGGAAAAACACAATACGGATGAAAATTTTATAGGATATCTTCCCATAAGTATCTCCTCCAATATTCTTATCTACCTTTTTGCCTTCTTTCCCTTGTGGGAGACATACTCTTTTTTCTATTATTGTACTACAATCGAGGATGCTGTTGATGATTACTATATTTGTTATTATAATACTGTTATTTACTATGTGCTAGGTACTTTTCTATATATTTTCCATGTATTCAAATGGTTACTCCTTATCATTCTTTATATGATTCTGAGCATCCACACATGGGATTTGGTCTTATAGTAGAACCTATTTCCTACCCTCTCCTGTCTCACCAGGAAATCTATGAAACACACACACACATATGAACAATCACTACCACCCCCCAGAAGTACATTTCACAAAGATAGGATTATTTGCTCTAGAATATATTACAAAGAATTCACATAAACATTTAAAGGAGCTTTGGCACCTCAGGTCTTACAAACAGACCTGGCTCTTGAGACAGGCAATAGACTTTCATTAATACTTCTGAGGAAATTCACAACCTGGAGGTTAATGATTCAGTTGAAAGTATTAGACAAGAGGAAATAAATTATAAAACCAAATATTTGTTTTATATTTCAGAGCTACAACATTCCTACAAAGAGTTGACAAGTAAAGTTATAAAAATTGCATGATAGCAAACATCTCCCTGTTTCAAAATTTTGTCTTAAGTTTTTTATCCTCAGTGCTTTCAATTACTCATTCATTAAGTATTTTCTAAAACTTTGCAATAAATCCAAATAAAATAAAATATAAGAAATGTTTTAGTGGGAGGTGGAGCCTGACCTTATTTGAATTTCTTAAATGATGTAGTGACTCCTTAACAAATAAAAAGAACGTATCTGCTTTACTTTAAAGGATAAACTTTAATTATTTTATTATGATAAAAATAAGACACGGTAAAGATGTAAAATATGAAACAAAATATGTATTAAACAGAGACAAACTAAAAACCTGCTATGTGGGACACCTGGGTGGCTCAACGGTTGATTATCTGCCTTTGTCTCAGGGCATGATCCCGGGGTCTGGGATCGAGTCCCACATCGGGATCCTTGTGGGGAGCCTGCTTCTCCCTCTGCCTATATCTCAGCCTCTCTCTCTGTGTCTCTCATGAATAAATAAATAAAATCTTTTAAAAATAAATGAATAAATAAAAACCTGCTATGTAATTAATAATAATAATATTTATTTTGTATTTATTATATGCCAGGAACAATGCACTGAAATCAGTTTATAGTCTGAATGGGAACTAAATCTTCAGTGTGGGAATGGGAAATATTGGCCACTTTCTCATTCAATAGCCACAGTATCCCTTTAAAGTCAGTTCATAGTGTTATTTTGTAGAGCCAATGGGAAAGTGTCTGACTTTTTTGTTGAAATCTAACACTGGCCATCAAATGTGAAACTGGCAATGTGTACCTTGAAATTGTACTAGGTACCAGTAGATGAAGACCAAATTTAGGATCTCAGAGTTATCCAATAGAAAATTGTTTCTGGCTCCAGTCCTAGTATTTTTCTTGGCATCTATTATTCTTCAACCATTGAATGTCTCCATTTAAAACCACCTGGCTTTAGTCCTTAAACATGTAATATCTAGCAATAATACTAGCTGTGCTAGATCAGTTTTATAGGGCTATAAAACGTTTCCTGATGGTTAATTTTATTGTTTGGTTAGGTCTGTGGTATTTTTGCTCTAACATGATAATTCTACAGAAGAGGAGATTAAAATTGACTCCGTTCATCCAATGATATCCCTGATGGTGATGAGTAAGTTTAAATGTCTACAATATAGACTCAGGAGAATTAGAAATGCATAACAGAACCTTCCTCACTGTGCATGCACATGCACATAGCAGGCTGGAGGGAAGAACAGAGAATTCTTTAACTGCAGTGCCTTTAAATATTTTTTGGAAAGATTTTTATAGGCAGTGCTATTTGAAAGCTTGAAAAATAATTATGTGGATGCATGTGAATTGGTCCATTTTTAATTCATAAATTACCGCTGAATAGCTTACTCATGCCCTCTAGATCATCTTTCCCTATTAGCCTGGTCTCTGCTTTCCAAAAGCTGACTGTTATCGACCCCTTGCTCTCTTACATTGGATTGACAACTGGAAAGAGAGAGAAGTGGTATTCAGGGTCTTTATTCTCTCAACTCTGGTTTCTCCTTGGCCTGGCTGCCTCCTTTACTTAAAGGTCATATCTCCTCTCCAGGAAGCCATCTCCACATGACTCTCTTTAAGAATTTCAGTAATTGCTCTGTCCATTCACCCCTTCAGTAGTACAAACAGTCCTGGTGTTGACCCAGCCACATCTTTGTAAATAATTTCTTTATTAAACTCCCTTGAGTTACCCTAATTTGAATGTGCCATCTGTTTCTTGCTGGCACCCACACTAATGTATACATGATCAGATCTCAAAAATTAGTAACACTATGTAGCTTCTGATGATTGAATAGCTTTGTTTGAATAATTCAGAAACAAATTGCAAAAGACCCCTTCTATTTCATGTCACAACCAGTACAGCAAGGATCTGATAGCCTTCCTGAATTGTTCTTCCAGTTAGATGCTATTATCATGTTCTCCTTATTTTGGTTTTTATAGGGTTTTGTAAAAGCCGCTCCCTTTGAAATGAAAAAGAATTGAATATCCTACTTCATGTCTTCTTACACTATACACAGGCCTCAAACACAAACCTTTATAATTTAACATCATTTCTTTATCTTCCTTCTACAGGGTCAGTTTTAATTTTCCACCTTTGAAAAACCAAATGGAACAATATTGAGATCTGTGCCACTTTTCTGTGTTTCTATAATACCTTATATTTACCCCAATAAAGAGTGTACTATAAAATGTTGAAATTGCCTATTTAGGTATGCCTGGATGGCTCCATCAATAAAACATCCAACTCTTGGTTTTGGCTCAGGAAATGATCTCTGGGTCCTGGGACTCACTCTGGGTGTGGGGCTCAGCACATACCTGCTTGTCCCTTTCCCTCTGCTCCTCCCTATGCTCTTTCTCAAATAAGTGGATAAACAATATTTTAATAAAGAAGAAATTGTCTACTTAATCGCTATTTATATCTACATATTTAATATGATATCCTTGAAGATAACTTTATCTTATTTGTTCATCCATTATATCTACCCCAGTGCTTGGCACATAGTAGACATTAAATATTGTGGGAAAGCACCATGGACATTAATAAGGTTGGATTAAGATTACCTAGCATTGTATATACAACTCAGATTATTTCCTTAGCTTTGAGAAGACAAAATGGGGATTATAGGATACCCCAACTCTCTATGAAGTAATCGCTTAAACTTCTCATGACTTGTATAATAATCAAATAATAGTGTGACGTCTATGTGTTAAGACTTAAGGCTAATATTATGAATATAGTTTATTGAACTGTTAAAGCAACAGGGAAAGTATGAAATTTAAATTATTTTAAAATAAAATGGTGATTTTATTGCTACTGTTCCAAAAAATATATCAAGACTCCTAGATATTTCCTGTAACAGTATTTCACTGAGGACATTATTTTATTTACAAATCTTCACACAATATATTAAAATGTATTTAATCTTTAATGGAATTACTTCTTTCAATAGCTCAACAGTTCATTTTGGCATGCACTTGTAAAATCCCTTTCTATTATTTAATTTACTTCAGGGAGAGCAAAAGAAGATATGTTCTAAGAACAATAATATTTTGCATTTGGATGATTTATTTTAAGAAATAGCTTATAATAATTTGGACCTTGAAATTATCTCATGACACAAGTTCTTATGTACCTAAGGAATGTTTTAAAACTATCTGAATATATGAATAAAATGAATAAAAACATACAAGTGGAATGAATGAATGAAGTTTATAGATGAAAATTTGAAACAGCAGAATTCTAGCAAGTAGGCATTATATAATTTGCCAGGCCATATAGGAACAGAGTGAGACATTGATACAGCATTGAATGAATGTTTAGACACCTCTTGTATCTGTTACAGTATTAGCTATGATAAATCCATACCCTCTAAATATTTCTAGCAGAAAAAAATCCACTAGAAAAAGCTTGCAATTTTTATAGTGTTCTCTAAAATAATGGATACTACAATAATGCTAGATTCACATTTACAAACATTTAGTAAAGAAAAAAACTTTTTAGTAAATACCATGTGGTTCAGAGATAAGAATGCATAGTCCTACTCTTAAAGTGTAATAATCATATCTGACAAATAATAGTCTTTTAATAATTACTCTTTGAATGAATAAAATGCAAAGAAATATCATTAATAACTAAATGTATATTAATTACCCAATGGGTCTTGCATTATACCTGTATTTGTTTCATTTTTATTCTTAGAACTCTATAAAGTAGGTATTATTACTTCAATTTCACTAATTAGAAAACCAGAATTAAGGAAGCTGGTAATTCTATTCAAGGAATAAAGATTGGGAGCCATAGTACCATGGTTTGAACTCACATCCATCAAAGCTTGTGTTTTCTTCCCACATCCTAAGTCACCCCTAGTGTGCTAGAAAGGGCCTATATACAACTGGAGTGGTCCTGATTCCCACCCAAACAATAGGTAGAAGTAGTTGTTACCCAAAGGAGAGATTTGCTGCTGTTTAGTAGTTTGGTGGAATAAGAGGTCAAGTTTCAGAGGTTTAAAAACAAGAATAATGATGAAAACAGCTAATTGCCTCTCACAATCTTAATATCTCCAGGACATTAGTTTCCCTGATAAGAGTCCAACTTGATCATAGGTATAAAAATACAACTAATTACAACGATCAATGTTACCCATACTCTTCCAGCTGAGTATAGCATAGGTGATTGAGGTAGAAAGGAAGAAAAATGACATTAGTTTTAGTATGTCTTCACTCAACTTAGCAGAAATATCTCTTCCTTCCATAACACAGTGTGGAAGAAGCCATCAGGTTGGGTGATGCCCAGCGAAATTAGAGTGGCAATAGGATGAGAGATAAGTGTCAGTCAGCAGGAGTCTCTGTAGGGCCCAAGAAGATACTATTTAGCTGGGAAATCTGCAGAAGAGGTTGTGTTAAACTTTTTGCTGGAAGCAGTTGAAAAGGTTGAAAAACAGATGATCAAAATCACCTCTGAAGAAAATGAACACAAACTGCCTTAATATCCATGACATCTGAGGCAATTGTGGATACAACTGGCTAAGAAATAACTTAGGAATCTTGGTTGGTTGCCCAGCATGAGTTAAGGAATTAAAAATTATTGCTGAGCTGGAACAGCATTTGAATATCTCGTTTAAAAATTAGCACTAATAAGAACCAGCAATAGAAGATAAATACATTTGGAGGCATGCCTACTGGCTGGGACTTACTCTCACAGTAGATACAGAATGTAAGATGATGCAGTGGGGAGTTATGGCAAAGAAATTGTGGACAGGAAGATTGAGTTAGCAGTGTGGTTGATATAACTTGACAACAATGATAGTGAATATATGTGCTGATTTTATTCATTAGAAATTGCCTTGAAAGGGCCAAATATATCTTGATTATAATTTAAGTAAGTTCTGTTGCCATTAAATTCATCTTTTGAAAATGTGTTAAGGCAGGTAATTTTGGGGTTGGAAGATGCCTTCCTTCCTCCTGAAAATATGACAGTGCCTGACTTGTAGGGTTTTTCAAAATTATTTTTTCAGGAGAATTAATTTAAGATTTATTTGAAATCACCATACTGTGAGGTTTACAAGGTAAGAAATCATTTCTCCCTCTTCTCTCTGCAAAGCCTGACACTGTGTTCAGCATGGAGTAAGCTCCCAATGAATGCCTCACAAATTGTTTAATTGTTCTGGATTCTGTTCTGAGGGAAATGGTGCTTCTCCTCCTCTGCCTATCCCTTTTTAGCATTTATTGAACCCTTACTGTTAATCATGTATATTCTATTAATCTCTTTATTTGCAGTGCCTCTTTCTATTTTCAAGCAACTATATGAAGAAGGTTCTGTTGTATCTAAACATGTGATAAGACAATTCATGTTTAGGAAAATTAAGTACTAGTCCACAGTAAGGGATTTATAAATGGCATACTAGCCTAAATACCAGCACCACAAAAGTGCATCATCATATTTTTTATGGTACAATGCTTATTCTCTAGGCTTCTTGGGGGAACTCTCTCCTGTAACAGCAATGGGCTTGGCTTCAGTTTCTCTCAGACTTCATTTGTTTGTGTATAACCTTCATAATTTCTGTATTGCTAATACTTCAACTAGTTAACACTAACATACATTGCCTACACTATTTCTATCACTGTTCTGAGCATTATTTGCATTGGCATTTTCAATCCTCCAATAATCCATAGGTAAATGTTAGCATCACTATTTTTTACAAACTGAGGCCAAAGAAATTAAGTGGTGAAGCCAGAATTTATTCTAGAATCTGACCCCAGAATTTAAGTTCTTAAGTATTATACAATATTATTATTCAGTATTATCCAATTACTAAATACTTTTCTTACATGGATTCACTATGCATATATTTACTTCTAAAAAGTTTTATTCACTTTTGTTATAGATACTAGTTACATATTTTCCTAACACATCTTAAGATAAAATATTTAACAAGGATTTTCTTTTAAATTCATACTATTTAAAATCACATTTGTGGATGACATTGTGGATGACATTTTATATATAGAAAATCCTAAGGACTCTACCAAAAAACTATTAAAGCTAATAAATGAATTCAGTAAAGTTGCAGGCTACAAAATCAACATTCAAAAATTTGTTTTGTTTCTATATACTGACAAATATCAGAAAGAATTTTTTTAAAAAAATCCAATTTACAGTTGTATTAAAAAGAATAAAACACCTAGGAATAAATTTAACCAAGGACGTGAAAAAAAATCTATACACTGAAGACTATCAAACATTGGTGAAGGAATTTTAAGAGACACAAATAAATGGACAGATATTTCATGCTCATGGATTGAGAGAATTAATATTGTGAAAATTTCCATATTGCCCAAACCAATCTCCAGCTTCAATATAATCTCTATAAAAATTCCAATGGCATTTTTCACAGAAATAGGATAATTAATCTCAAAATTTCATGAAAACACAAAAGACTCCAAAGAGCTGAAATAGTTGAAAGCATTAAGAAGTACAAACTCCCAGTTATAAAATTAACTCAAGGGAATATCATGTACAAAATAGGGAATATAGTCAAATAATATTGTAATAACTTTGTATGATCACAATTGGTAACTGTACTTTTTGTGAGGATCATTTCATAATGTATAAAGGTATCAAATTACTATGATGTATACCTGAAATAATAAGATATTATATATTAATAATACTTCAGTAAATAATAAAAAGAAAAATCAACTCACATAAAACTAATGGAACATATAATACATTTTGAAGTCATTTGCTTAGTAGTGAACACTGGCTTCTGAATCACAGGACCTTTTTATTCTGGACCACAAACACATAGATATGCCTTAATATGCCTTTGGAAGACACCAATTAATTCTTTAAAATCTCTTTCTCACTGAGCCTGAGTAAGATAATTGAATTTTTCTTAACGCATAACTCTGGGAATTTACTATACATATAACATAATTGGTGTGAAAGATGAAACATAGAAGCATCTAGAGTTTAGATCCAACTCTGCTACAAGTTACTGTATTACCTTAGGCTAGATCTTTAATTCTTATATGTGTCAGTTTCTCCTGCTGTACAGTGATGTATTTGGTTAGGTTTATGATCAATTTGGGTTCTAGAAATTATTTTAGGTATGTTCTGTTAGGTGATGGTCAGTCATGTGTGACCACAAGAGGGAACAAAAAAATAAGGGCTCAGAAAAACAAAGCCTATTATACTCACAGGTCTTAAAGATACAAAATCACCTCATGCCATGAAGGGGGGTCACATAGAAAGAGTACCAAGAAACCAGTGCAACTAATTAGAGTGAAGACCTTGAACAAGTGCCTTTACTGAGGTACGCCTGGGTGGCTCAGCAGTTGAGCACCTGCCTTTGGCCCAGGGCATGATTCTGGAGACGTGGGATTGAGTCCCACATCAGGCTCCCTGCATGGAGCCTGCTTCTCTCTCTGCCTGTGTCTCTGCTTCTCTCTCTGTGTGTCTCTCATGAATAAATAAAATCTTTAAAAAAAATACCTTTACCGAAGGTCGGAGTGGAATACACAAGAAAAGGCATGAGAGGTTTCAATTGATGTGTTTGAACGTTACTAGGTCATGGTTAAAGGAGGACAGTAAGAACTTGTAACAGGGGCCACTTTTATCATACTTGAACATCCAATCACCTGGGCAAGGTATGGCCTGCTTTTGGGAATGTTGAAGCAGCAGAAAAGAAAAGAAAAAAAAATTTACCATACAAAATACAAAACCACTTGGTTTCTTTTTAAACACTTTTTAATTTAAATTCGATTTAGTTAACATATGGTGTGCTATTAGTTTCAGGAGTATAATTTAGTGATTCATCATTGTATATAATACCTAGTGCTCATTCCATCAAGTGTCAAACTTAATGCCCATCATACACCTACCCCAAGTCCCCACCCACCTCCCCTCTAGAAACCCTCAGTTTGTTCCCTGTAGTTAAGAGTCTCATATGGTTTGCCTCCCTCTATGTTTTCATCTTATCTTATTTTTCCTTCCCTTCTCCTATGTGCGTCTGTTTTTTCTCTTAAATTTCACATATGAGTGAAATACGATATTCATCTCTGACATGTCACTTAGCATAATACCCTCTAGTTATCTTCATGTCTTTGCAAATGGCAAGACATCATTCCTTTTCATGGCTTAGTAATATTCCATTATATATATACACATGTATATATGTGGTATATATATACCACATCTTTATCCATTCACTTATTGATGGACATCTTGGCTAGTTCCACAGTTTGACTATTATGAACATTGCTGCTATAAACATTGGGATGCATGTTCCCCTTCAAATCACTATTTTTGCATCCTTTGTATAAATACCTAGCAGTTCAAGTGCTGGGTTGTAGGGTAGTTCTATTTTTTGCTTTTTGGGGAAACTGTATTATTTTTCAGGGTGGCTGCACCAGTTTGCATTTCCACCAATATACCACTTAGTTTCTTTGATCTTTCATATATACTTGTTCCTAATTCAGGCCACAAATTCTGAAGATAAACTGAAAGCCATAAAGAATTTTATCTACACTCTACAATGGTGGAAGGAGACTTCAATATCGTACTTTCAAAAATGGATACAACACCTAGACAGATCAATAAGGAAATAGAGGACTTAAAAAACAGTATAGACCAAATGGATCTAACAGATATATACTGAACAGTCCACTCAAGAAAAGCAGAAAAAAACATTTCTCTTGAACGAACATGGAATAGTCTCCATATTAGACCACATGGCAGTAAATAAAACAAGTCTTAACAATTTAAGGATATTGAAATCACACAAAGTATTTTTTGGTCACAGTGGAATGAAAATAGAAATCAGTAACAGAAGAAAAACTAGAAAATCCACAAATATGTAAAAATTAAACAGTGCACTCTTAAATAGCTACTGGGTCAAAGAATAAGCTACAAGAGAAATTAGAAAATATCTTGAGACAAATGAAAATGAAAGTGAAAGCACCACATATTGAAACTTCTGGATGAAGTAAAAGCAGTGGCAAGAGGGAAATTTATAGCTATAAATACATTAAAAAGAAGAAGAAAGATGTTATATCAGCAACCTAACTTTGCATCTTAAGGAACTGAAAAAAGAAGAATAGATTGAATTCAAATGAGCAGAAAGAAGAAAATCAAGATTAAAAAAGAGATAAAATAGGAGGGGCAAGACGGCGGAAGAGTAGAGTCCCCAAGTCACCTGCCCCCACCAAATTACCTAGATAACCTTCAAATCATCCTGAAAATCTACGACTTCGGCCTGAGATTTAAAGAGAGACCAGCTGGAATGCTACAGTGAGAAGAGTTCGCGCTTCTATCAAGGTAGGAAGACGGGGAAAAATAAATAAAGAAACAAAAGGCCTCCAAGGGGGAGGGGCCCCGCGAGGAGCCGGGCTGAGGCCGGGGCGAGTGTCCCCAGGACAGGAGAGCCCCGTCCCGGAGGAGCAGGAGCTGCACCGACCTTCCCCGCGGAAAGGGGCCCGCAGGGAGTTAGAGCAGGACCCAGGAGGGCGGGGATGCCCTCGGGCTCCCTGGGACACTAACAGGCACCTGCGTCCCCGGAGAGTGCGCCGAGCTCCCTAAGGGCTGCAGCGCTCGGCGGGACCCGGAGCAGATCGGAGGGGCTCGGGCGGCGGCTCCGCGGAGGGGGCTGCACCGCCGGGAGCGCGAATCCAACAGCGCAGGCCCCGGAGCACAGGGCGCCGGGACACAGCCCAGGATCCCGCCTCCCCCGGGACAGGCAGAGACCGGGAGGGCCCAGGACAGCAAGGACGCTCCTGCCCGGAGCTGAGCAGATCAGCGGCCCCGTCTGGGAGCCCCCAGGCCCTGCAGACAGAGAGCCCCGGAGCTACTGCGGGAGCTGACTCCAGGGTCCCAGAGCTGCCCCCGCCACTGTGGCTTCCTCCCGGGGCCTCACGGGGTCAACAACCCCCACTGAGCCCTGCACCAGGCAAGGGGCAGAGCAGTTCCCCCAAGTGCTAACACCTGAAAATCAGCACAGCAGGCCCCTCCCCCAGAAGACCAGCTAGAAGGACCAGTTCCAGGGGAAGTCAAGGGACTTAAAGTATACAGAAGCAGAAGGTACTCCCCCGTTTTGTTTTGTTTTGTTTTGTTTTGTTTTGTTTTGTTTTGTTTTGTTTTGTTTTGTTTTTTGGTTTCTGATTGCTTCCCCCACCCTTTTTTACCCTTTCTTACTTTTTCTTTCTTTTTCTTCTCTTTTTCCCTTTTTTTCTTTTACTCTTTTCTTTCCTTCTTTCTCTCCTCTCTTTTTCTCCTTTTCCCAATAAAACTTGTTTTTGGCCACTCTGCACTGAGCAAAAGGATTAGAAGGAAAACCTCACCTCAAAAGAAAGAATCAGAAACAGTCCTCTCTCCCACAGAGTTACAAAATATGGATTACAATTCAATGTCAGAAAGCCAATTCAGAAGCACTATTATACAGCTACTGGTGGCTCTAGAAAAAACCATAAAGGACTCAAGAGACTTCATGACTGCAGAATTTAGATCCAATCAGGCAGAAATTAAAAATCAATTGAATGAGATGCAATCCAAGCTAGAAGTCCTAACAACGAGGGTTAACGAGGTGGAAGAACGAGTGAGTGACATAGAAGACAAGTTGATGGCAAAGAGGGAAACTGAGGAAAAAAGAGACAAACAATTGAAAGACCATGAAGACAGATTAAGGGAAATAAACGACAGCCTGAGGAAGAAAAACCTACGTTTAACTGGGGTTCCCCAGGGCGCCGAAAGGGCCAGAGGGCCAGAATATGTATTTGAACAAATCCTAGCTGAAAACTTTCCTAATCTGGGAAGGGAAACAGACATTCAGATCCAGGAAATAGAGAGATTCCCCCCCGCTAAAATCAATAAAAACTGTTCAACACCTCGACATTTAATAGTGAAGCTTGCAAATTCCAAAGATAAAGAGAAGATCCTTAAAGCAGCAAGAGACAAGAAATCCCTGACTTTTATGGGGAGGAGTATTAGGGTAACAGCAGACCTCTCCACAGAGACCTGGCAGGCCAGAAAGGGCTGGCAGGATATATTCAGGGTCCTAAATGAGAAGAACATGCAACCAAGAATACTTTATCCAGCAAGGCTTTCATTCAAAATGGAAGGAGAGATAAAGAGCTTCCAAGACAGGCAGGAACTGAAAGAATATGTGACCTCCAAACCAGCTCTGCAAGAAATCTTAAGGGGGACTCTTAAAATTCCCCTTTAAGAAGCAGTTCAGTGGAACAATCCACAAAAACAAGGACTGAATAGATATCATGATGACACTAAACTCATATCTTTCAATAGTGACTCTGAACGTGGACGGGCTTAATGACCCCATCAAAAGGCGCAGGGTTTCAGACTAGATAAAAAAGCAGGACCCATCTATTTGCTGTCTACAAGAGACTCATTTTAGACAGAAGGACACCTACAACCTGAAAATAAAAGGTTGGAGAACCATTTACCATTCAAATGGTCCTCAAAAGAAAGCAGGGGTTGCCATCCTTATATCAGATAAATTAAAATTTACCCCGAAGACTATAGTGAGAGATGAAGAGGGACACTATCTCATACTCAAAGGATCTATCCAACAAGAGGACTTAACAATCCTCAATATATATGCCCCGAATGTGGGAGCCGCCAAATATTTAAACCAATTAATAACCAAACTGAAGAAATACTTTGATAATAATACACTTATACTTGGTGACTTCAATCTAGCTCTCTCTATACTAGATAGGTCTTCTAAGCACAACATATCCAAAGAAACGAGAGCTTTAAATGATACACTGGACCAGATGGATTTCACAGATATCTACAGAACTTTACATCCAAACTCAACTGAATACACATTCTTCTCAAGTGCACATGGAACTTTCTCCAGAATAGACCACATACTGGGTCACAAATCGGATCTGAACCGATACCAAAAGATCGGGATCGTCCCCTGCATATTCTCAGACCATAATGCCTTGAAATTGAAACTAAATCACAACAAGAAGTTTGGAAGGACCTCAAACACGTGGAGGTTAAGGACCATCCTGCTAAAAGATGAAAGGGCCAACCAGGAAATTAAGGAAGAATTTAAAAGATTCATGGAAACTAATGGGAATGAAGATACAACCATTCAAAATCTTTGGGATGCAGCAAAAGCAGTCCTAAGGAGGAAATACATCGTAATACAAGCATTCATCCAAAAACTGGAAAGGACTCAAATACAAAAGCTAACCTTACACATAATGGAGCTAGAGAATAAACAGCAGATAGATCCTACAC
Organism: Vulpes lagopus; assembly: GCF_018345385.1. NCBI lineage: Eukaryota > Metazoa > Chordata > Mammalia > Carnivora > Canidae > Vulpes > Vulpes lagopus. Next base: position 39,619,426 of record NC_054826.1, on the reverse strand, counting down.
CCAGCAGAAGAAGAGAGTTAATTAAAATTCGAGCAGAACTCAACAAAATCGAGACCAGAAGAACTGTGGAACAGATCAACAGAACCAGGAGTTGGTTCTTTGAAAGAATTAATAAGATAGATAAACCATTAGCCAACCTTATTAAAAAGAAGAGAGAGAAGACTCAAATTAATAAAATCGTGAATGAGAAAGGAGAGACACTACCAACACTAAGGAAATACAAACGATTTTAAAAACATATTATGAACAGCTATATGCCAATAAATTAGGCAATCTAGAGGAAATGGATGCATTCCTGGAAAGCCACAAACTACCAAAACTGGAACAGGAAGAAATAGAAAACCTGAACAGGCCAATAACCAGGGAGGAAATTGAAGCAGTCATCGAAAACCTCCCAAGACACAAAAGTCCAGGGCCAGATGGCTTCCCAGGGGAATTCTATCAAACATTTAAAGAAGAAATCATACCTATTCTACTAAAGCTGTTTGGAAAGATACAAACAGATGGAGTACTTCCAAATTCGTTCTATGAGGCCAGCATCACCTTAATTCCGAAACCAGACAAAGACCCCACCAAAAGGAGAATTACAGACCAATATCCCTGATGAACATGGATTCTCAACAAGAGTATTGTTCTTGCAAAAAAAATATTGCAAAAATTCTCAACAAGATACTAGCCAATAGGATCCAACAACACATTAAGAAAATTATTCACCATGACCAAGTAGGATTTATCCCCGGGACACAAGGCTGGTTCAACACTCGTAAAACAATCAATGTGATTCATCATATCAGCAAGAGAAAAACCAAGAACCATATGATCCTCTCATTAGATGCAGAGAAAGCATTTGACAAAATACAGCATCCATTCCTGATCAAAACTCTTCAGAGTGTAGGGATAGTGGGAACTTTCCTCGACATCTTAAAAGCCATCTATGAAAAGCCCACAGCAAATATCATTCTCAATGGGGAAGCACTGGGAGCCTTTCCCCTACGATCAGGAACAAGACAGGGATATCCACTCTTACCACTGCTATTCAACATAGTATTGGAAGTCCTCGCCTCAGCAATCAGACAACAAAAAGACATTAAAGGCATTCTAATTGGCAAAGAAGAAGTCAAACTCTCCCTCTTCGCCGATGACATGATACTCTACATAGAAAACCCGAAATCCTCCACCCCAAGATTGCTAGAACTCATACAGCAATTTGGTAGTGTGGCAGGATACAAAATCAATGCCCAGAAATCAATGGCATTTCTATACACTAACAATGAGACTGAAGAAAGAGAAATTAAGGAGTCAATCCCATTTACAATTGCACCCAAAAGCATAAGATACCTAGGAATAAACCTAACCAAAGAGGTAAAGGATCTATACCCTAAAAACTATAGAACGCTTCTGAAAGAAATTGAGGAAGATCTTAGAGATGGAAAAATATTCCATGCTCATGGATTGGCAGAATTAATATTGTGAAAATGTCAATGTTACCCAGGGCAATTTACACGTTTAATGCAATCCCTATCAAAATACCATGGACTTTCTTCAGAGAGTTAGAACAAATAATTTTAAGATTTGTGTGGAATCAGAAAAGACCCCAAATAGCCAGGGGAATTTTAAAAAAGAAAACCGTAGCTGGGGGCATCAGAATGCCAGATTTCAGGTTGTACTACAAAGCTGTGGTCATCAAGACAGTGTGGTACTGGCACAAAAACAGACACATAGATCAATGGAACAGAATAGAGAACCCAGAAGTGGACCCTCAACTTTATGGTCAACTAATATTTGACAAAGGAGGAAAGACTATCCACTGGAAGAAAGACAGTCTCTTCAATAAATGGTGCTGGGAAATTTGGACATCCACGTGCAGAAGAATGAAACTGGACCACTCTCTTTCACCATACACAAAGATAAACTCGAAATGGATGAAAGATCTAAATGTGAGACAAGAGTCCATCAAAATCCTAGAGGAGAACACAGGCAACACCCTTTTTGAACTTGGCCACAGTAACTTCTTGCAAGATACATCCACGAAGGCAAAAGAAACAAAAGCAAAAATGAACTATTGGGACTTCATCAAGATAAGAAGCTTTTGCACAGCAAAGGATACAGTCAACAAAACTAAAATACAACCTACAGAATGGGAGAAGATATTTGCAAATGACCTATCAGATAAAGGGCTAGTTTCCAAAAATATAATGAACTTATTAAACTCAACACCAAAGAAACAAACAATCCAATCATGAAATGGGCAAAAGACATGAACAGAAATCTCACAGAGGAAGACATAGACATGGCCAACACGCACATGAGAAAATGCTCTGCATCACTTGCCATCAGGGAAATACAAATCAAAACCACAATGAGATATCACCTCACACCAGTGAGAATGGGGAAAATTAACCAGGCAGGAAACAACAAATGTTGGAGAGGATGCGGAGAAAAGGGAACCCTCTTACACTGTTGGTGGGAATGTGAACTGGTGCAGCCACTCTGGAAAACTGTGTGGAGGTTCCTCAAAGAGTTAAAAATAGACCTGCCCTACGACCCAGCTATTGCACTGTTGGGGATTTACCCCAAAGATTCAGATGCAATGAAACGCCGGGACACCTGCACCCCGATGTTTCTAGCAGCAATGTCCACAATAGCCAAACTGTGGAAGGAGCCTCGGTGTCCATTGAAAGATGAATGGATAAAGAAGATGTGGTTTATGTATACAATGGAATATTCCTCAGCCATTAGAAACGACAAATACCCACCATTTGCTTCAACGTGGATGGAACTGGAGGGTATTATGCTGAGTGAAGTAAGTCAATCGGCGAAGGACAAACAGTGTATGTCCTCATTCATTTGGGGAATATAAATAATAGTGAAAGGGAATGTAAGGGAAGGGAGAAGAAATGTGTGGGAAATATCAGAAAGGGAGACAGAACATAAAGACTCCTAACTCTGGGAAATGAACTAGGGGTGGTGGAGGGGGAGGAGGGCGGGGGGTGTGGGTGAATGGGTGACAGGCACTGAGGGGGACACTTGACGGGATGAGCACTGGGTGTTATTCTGTATTTGGTAAATTGAACACCAATAAAAAATTAATTTATTTTAAAAAAAAAGAGATAAAATATTTTTCTATGTTTCAGAACAGAAATGTTATGCAAAAAAATCAACAAAACCAAAACCAATAGTTGGATCTTTGAAAATATCAACAAAATTGACAAACCTTTACTTAATGTAACTAAGAAGAAAGCATAGAAAATTAACACAACTAAAGTCAGAAATGAAAGAAGGAAAATTAATTTTACAGATATATAGGGAATTATGAGAGTACTATGAACAACAAATTGGGTAATCTAAATTGGCAATTCCTAGGAACAAACAACAAATCAAGAATAAATCAATCATAAAGAAATAGAAAATCTGAACAGACCTATAACTAGTAAAAAGAATTAATCAGTATTCAAAAATCACTCAACAAAGAAAATTCCAGGACTACATGGCTTCATAAGTGAATTTTACCAAACGTTAAGAGAGCAAATAACACCAATCCTTCTCAAACTCTTTCAGAAAATTGAAGGGGAGAGAATACCTCCAAACTCATTTTATGAGGCCAGCATTACCCCCAATACCAAAAGCACACAAAGACACTAATTACAGATTAGTATTCCTTATGAACATAGAAACAAAAATCCTCAATAAAATACTAGCAAACCTAACTCAACAGTATATTAAAAGGATGATACATTTAACAAAGTGGAAATTATTCCTAGAATTCTGGGATATTTTAACATATGAACATCAAGACAATATGCTACATAACAGATTGAAAAGGAAAAAAAAACTTAGAATCATCTCAATGAAGAAATTCAACACCCTTTCATGATAAAAACACTCAAAAAACTAGAAATAAAAGAAAATTATCTCTACATAATAAAGACCATGCATGAAAAGCCCACAGGAGCATCATACTAAATGGTGAAAGATTAGAAACTTTTTATTTTCTAAGACCAGAGGGGCTCAGTGGTTAAGCATCTGCTTTTGGCTCAGGTCGTGATCCTGGGGTCCTAGGATCAAGTCCCACATCAGACTCCCTGCTTCTCCCTCTGCCTATATCTCTGCTGCTCTGTCTCTGTCTCTCATGAATAAGCAAAATATTTTTTAAAAATGCAAAAAACTTGAATAGACATTTCTCCAAATAAAATATGCAAATAGCCAATAAGCACATGAAAAGATGCTTCAACATCACTAATCATTAGGAAAGTGCAAATCAAAACTACATGGGATCCCATTTTTATAGCCATTAGGATGGCTATTATAAAACCAACAAAACAGAAATGAAAACTAACAGGTGTCAGTGAGAGTGTGGAGAAATTAAAACTATTATGCACTGCTGTTAGGGTTATAAAGTAGTACAGCTACTTGGAAAACAGAATGGCATTTCCTCAAACATTAAAAATAGGATTACCATGTGATCCAGCAATTCCACTTCTGAGTATATACCCAAAAGAAGTAAAATATTTGAACAGATACTTGTACATTGTACACCTTTTTTATAGCTTTGTATTTACAATAGCCAAAAGTTGGAAGCAACCCAAATGCTCATCAGTGGATGAAAGAATAAACAAAATGTGAGATATATATATATATTATATATATAGTTATATATATAATATATATATATATAATATATATAACCAAGCATTATTCAGCCTTTAAAGGGAAGGAAAATCTAATACATGCTACATGATGAACACTGAAAACATTATACTAAGTGAAATAGGTCACAAAAGGACAAATACTATATGATTCTTTATATGAAGTACCTAGGGGTAATCAAATTTACAGAGACAGAAAGTAGAATAGTGGTTGCCAGGACTAGAGTGAAGGAGTGAGTGGGGAGTTAGTATTAAATGGGTACAAGGTTTGAGTTGTGGAACATAGAAAATGTTCTAGAGTGATGGATGCATCGGACTGTGAATTTACTCAAAGTAGATTTTTCAATGGCTAAAATGGTAAATTTTATGTACACTTCGCCACAATTTTTTTCAAAGATTTTATTTATTTATTCGAGAGAAAGAGAACACACAAGCAGACTCCCCACGGAGCAGGGAGCCAGACCTTGAGATCATGACCTAAAGGCAGGTGCTTAACCAACTGAGCCACGCAGGTGCCCTGCCACAACTTTTTTAAGTAAAAAGGAATTAGTCACCAAATTGTCCTTGGTTTCTGACAACAAACAACCCAGAATTAGCCTTGGCTTCCTTAAATTTGCTACAAAATCAACCAGCAGAATCCCAAATCCTAGAAGTTTACTGAAATGTCCCATCATTCCTTCATTGTGCTTTCTCCCTCACTATAAGATAAATAAATTATTTAAATATATATACAATTTAAATTAAATATAAATTAAATGTAAAAATAAGATAATTATATGTATATACATAAAGTGAATCCACCATTTATAGAATTTTTACTGTGAATAATTTCTATTATAAAGACTCTTGCTACAACACTTATATAGTACCAAATATTTCATGTAGATTGGCTCTAAGTTAGAATTTCATAAGAAGATTTTTGTTAAACAGACATGGAAACATGAATCCACAAAACTCATTCCCCACCCCTAAGTAAGTGTTATTCAATAATTTTTGGTGCTTCTCCTGGAGCCTCTCAATAAGTATGCAATATTAGTTTGCATTTTCTACCTCATATATTACCCATGACACAAATTAGATGCTAGAATTATAATTCTGGTCCATAGAGTGCAAGATTGATCTTTAGGATATATTGTGCCATAGATATGAAAATACAAACATACATTAATGAACATTAATCAATAAAATTATAATAATGACTGTTTAGATGACATTTATTCCTCAGGATTTCTTATCTCATTTACAGCAAGGATAGCAAATAGGTTTCAATTCCTATTTCAGTGCTGATTACTTTGAGATTGTAAGTTCATTTTCTCTTGAGCCCTGCTCCTAAAATCAGTGTTTATTCATGTGCCCAGTACATGGTAGGTACTAAGAAATATTTGTTGAATGAATGAGTGGTTGAATGAATAGTGCTTAACAGAGAATCGTCTTGAGAAATATATATATATATTTTTTGGGGGGGCCATTCACCAGTCTCAGTGTAAAAAAGTGACCTTAACTTGTTACACATGCAGAAATAATGAAATATTCACCACATACATGTGTCCAATTTGTAAAGTTATGCTTTTTGTTTTTAAGATTTTATTTATCTATTCATGAGAGATACAGAGAGAGAGAGGCAGAGACACAGGCAGAGGGAGATGCAAGCTCCACACAGGGAGCCTGATGTGAGACTCGATCCCAGGACCCCAGGATCAAGCCCTGAGCCAAAGGCAATCAACCACTGAGCCACCTAGATGTCCCAAGTAATGCTTTTCTTTTTTTTTTTTTTCCAAGTAATGCTTTTCCAACACATATGTACCAGAAGATAACTTGGGGATCCTACTAAAATGTAGATTCTGAATCAGTAGGACTTGGATGGAACCCAAATTCTGTTATTTACAAGTTATCACGGAATTCTGGTGCTGCTATTTTTCGGGCAACATTTGAGTATCATGGAGCTAGACTGAACAGTGGTCATTGTTAAAACCCAGATTGGCCCACCCACAAAGTTTCTGACTCACTAAATCTGCAGTGGAACTGGATAATTTACATTTCTAAGATGTTACTAGGTGATCCTGATGCTGCTTTCTCCCACATTACACTTTGAAAACTACTGATCCAGAATATTTTCCTCCACCTACCCTCCTCAGTAATGATACATGAACTGACAGGTTTTAAGGCATAGTAAATCACCTTGTGTTTTACAACCCAACTTGAGTTACTTTCAGTTGCTGGTGTTTCCTTCCTTCCAGAAAGAGCCTTGGACTGTCATCTATTTAAGCCATTTCTAAGGAAACAATAACCTTTGCAAAGTAACTACTGGTGTATGTCTTGGAGGCTGAGGAGAGGAATTATTTTCTCCCTACCTCACATGTTTAACTATTCTAGAAATTCTCTGGAGTTTTAAGCTGAACCAACCTATTCCTGTAAAGAGAATAACTATCTGATATCTATAGGCATGTGTCAGTCACAATTTAGGACACTTTTCCCCTCCTGAGAAATGTAAACACACAAAGAAAAAAAAGAGTCATGAGTATGGTTATATCCAACAAGTATCCATAATGAGCTATGTACTAAATTGAGGCATTGACTAATATTTTATAAAGTTTCATTTATCACTCTCTTATGAACTATGAAATTGCTCTCACAATTTGGTAAATCTAGTTCTCTGGTTTATCACCATGATACTGGGGAAAGAAAGACTTCATTTTGCCATTTGAGTCCCCAAGAAACATATTACAGAGAAAAGGAGAATCTGATGATTTCTGAGATTGTAATTTCAGTAAGTCAAGAAAAAAAAAAAGTTCAAAACCCAGAAAGTAAAGGGTTGGAATATGTTTTAGTCTTGTCACATATGGTGTTTATAATGGAATAATTAATCTAGAATGAAAAGAAAGCATCTAACTATCTAGATAGAAGTACAGTTCTGGTCTTTGTTACTATTATTAAAAGATAAATTGAGGCATATTAAAATTTTCAAGACCTTATTTGAATTTACCTGATTTGAATTGAACAGCACCAAAAATAAAGGTGGTTAAGAGTACTCTACTGACAGGGATTAGGGGGAGGTTTTTATAGAGGAGACACTGAAACAAAGCAAATAAACTAGTTGATTGACTAGGCTTGAACGGCTACCTGATTTGGGAAAGCCTAGGTGCTGTTTGTGATTGGTTGTTCTTAAGTTTTATTTTCACAAATATAAGTGTGTTGACTCTGGCTTAGATTTTGGATTGTTTACATAGATTAGTTACTAAGGCATTAGTCACCCCAGTCTAATAGCCTCCTTATTTAAATACTTTAACAACATCATCATCAATTGATTTATATGAAAGTCATTCCATCACTTATAAAGTGGCTTTAAGTATTCAGAAATAAATAGCACATTAACAGAGGTAGAATAGATGGTGTATAGCTGTGCTACAGAAAATATTTTGGCTATTAGACTATGATTTTCTTGAAGGCTAGGATATTCATGAAACTAACTTTTTCTCAACATTTAATAAAGTGCCAGTATGGTATAGGCACTCCTTAGCTATTTATTGTTATATAAACTTCAGACAGTATCATTTCCTTCAGTATGCTTCACCTGTTCTGTGAATTGGAGCATTTGAAGGGGACTCCATAATATGGAAAATATGATTTTGAGAAATATGATGAGTTATCGTATATTTTCCCCTATTTGCTTCTGAATATTTAATGTATTTTATTCAATGTGATATACTAGTAAATGGGGAAAAAAAACTGAGATTTAAAAATAGATCTTCTGATTATACACTGAATTTTCTTTCCAAAGTTATACGTAAAGAAGCATGAAGATCAATTTAAATCAGATTTTTCTCAAAAAGGAAGTCTTCATTTTCACTGAAATCTTAACTACCTTCCCATAATATCTCATGCGGTAATATTAATTCTTAAAATGAAAAGGAAAAACACAAAAATAGAAACTGATTTGAAAATTATCTTATTAACATCAAGTATGCTCACCAGAGGACTGAAGCACAGCATGTAGCTTTAGAATAGCCAAATTAAACATCACTGAGCTGTAGGTTCATTGCTTTGATAAATACATATTTGCTATTTCTGTTATATGTTTTCGAGGAATTAGTATAACTGTCATACTTTACAAAGAGAAGGCAAATGTTCTTCAAAATGGTTTTCATTAAAAAAAAAAAAAGATTTTCACTAAATGATTACCTTTATCAGAAGCACTCAGTGGCACACTGTCTTCAGAAACCTGGTCGTTTGACAAATCAAATCATCTCATATCTTATGCCCAACATTAAAGATTCAGAGTAGTTTTTAATTGCCCTCTATTTCTTAATCTATTCTCACCTCTTATAACATCCTTTATTCTCACAAAGCTTATGTACACCTAACTTCACATTTTGTTCATATATTCTTTTCCTCTACCTCATTACATGCTCACTATTTATTTTGACACCTGGTAAAAACTTGTCCAATTTGAAATGACTTTCTTGATTAACCTCTGAAGTAGACTTGTTTTCATAGCTTAAAATTCTTTTTTTTGGGATCCCTGGGTGGCGCAGCGGTTTGGCGCCTGCCTTTGGCCCAGGGCGCGATCCTGGAGACCCAGGATCGAATCCCACATCAGGCTCCCGGTGCATGGAGCCTGCTTCTCTCTCTGCCTATGCCTCTGCCTCTCTTTCTCTCTGTGACTATCATAAATAAATAAAAATTTAAAAAAAAATTAAAATTCTTTTTTTTGAAAATCCATATTCTGATTGCCAGTGTGGAACTGAGCAATTTACTGTTCTCAGTCCATATATTTCTAGTGAATTTGGTAATATCAAATGTCGTGAGCTAGAAAGACACCTAGAAGAATTAATATTTCGTCTGAGACCTGAATGATAAGAACAGTCAGTTTTATAGAGATTTAAGGAGAGCATCCCATTCAGACAAAAACATAAGGGCAAAGGCTCTGAGACAGGAATTAAATTTGTAGTTTTGAGCAACTGAAAGACATAGTAGGTAAAGTATGTAATGAATGGTGGGGGACTGGTGGTCGATGAGATTTGCAAGGTAAGACCCCAGTAAGACTTTAAATACAGTGTTGTTGTTGTTTTTTGTTATGAATTTTTAATGTTATGAGTACTGAAAACTATTGGAAGGTTTAAACTAGACAGCCTATAAGATCAGACATATATTTCAAAAAGTCATTTGGTGACTGAGGGGAGAATGTGCTCAGAGTGCTAGTGTAATTCCGCTCTGTGACCATGGGCAAGCCTTTAATTGGCATCTTCAGCTGTCAAATGGAAATAAAAGCTTCACTGAATAAGGTACAAATAGGGTCTTTTGTGAGAAATAATTTAGGCAAGAGTGTGATGAAAAAATAGAAAAAATTTTGAAGATTATGGGGGATAAAAGTCTAAGATTATGAAAGGAACATAGTCTATTCAACAAATCAAACAAGTATAGAATAACAGGAATGAGTTATTCAGAATAACAGGGAAGCAAGGGAGAATAATGTTTTCCATTGATCGACTTACCTCTCTCATTGGTTTCCCCTGTCCTTTTTTTTTTTCACTTTCTGATTTCAAGAGTTAGCTTTGGCTATTTCCTGCTGTCAGTATCATCTTCCTTATTTATTAAATTATTCATTAAATATGTTGGGAGACAAGTATAATAGAAGTGGGGAGTTGGAGACCAAAAAGAGGACAAAAAACAAGAACAGAGAAGAAGAAAAATGATTATAGCAACCTTTGCTGCCCTCATTCACGAACCATCAATGGAATGTGCATGGTGAGGAGTAGAGAACGATGTAACTGACGTGATCTGCTTATGTAAGCTCATATTTTGTGAATTAGAAATGAGATGTTAGGGGGCACCTGGGTGGCTCAGTCAGTTAAGTGGCTACCTTCGGCTCAGGTGATGATGCCAGGGTCCTTCATCCAGCTCCCTGCTCAGTGCAGAGTCTGCTTCTCCTTCTCCCCCTGCTCCTCCCTGCTGCTGTGCTCTCTCTCTCTTTCAAGTCATAAATAAATACTCCTAAAAAACTGAGATATTAATATAGACTTTCTTTGACATTGTGCACAAGTGATATACAAAGAATCACTAAGTATTTTTAAAAATTCATATTAATTTTGCATATTTTTGCTAGTGTCAATCATTGTGTATGAGAGAATGAAACTATTTGATAAGAAAGGACAATAAATTTGTATCTCTGTGTCTGAGGAAGCAAAGAGTGTGTTTGTCTAAATAACAGAGACTTCTTATCTCTTAATGACCATTAATACAGGATATTTTTCAAATTTTGTTACCTCTTTTGTGTGTGATTTTTTCTTTTTTTTTTTTCTAAGATTTTGTTTATTTATTCATGAGAGAAACACAGAAAGAGAAGCAGAGACAAAGGCAGAGGGAGAAGCAGGCTCCATACAGGGAGCCTGATGTGGGACTCAATCCCGGGACTCCAGGACTACACCCTGAGCCGAAGGCAGGCACTAAACCGCTGAGCCATCCAGGGATCCCCTTTGTGTGTGATTTTCAATCTGTTTTAACACAGTGAATCTACAGTGTTATAATAAATGACTTTTTTTTTTTTTTTAATTTATGATAGTCACAGAGAGAGAGAGGCAGAGACACAGGCAGAGGGAGAAGCAGGCTCCATGCAGGGAGCCCGATGTGGGAGTCGATCCCGGGTCTCCAGGATCGCGCCCTGGGCCAAAGGCAGGCGCCGAACCGCTGCGCCACCCCGGGATCCCTCTACAGTGTTATAGAAGCTAGTTTAAGTCCAAATGTAGAACCATTCATTTGACTTCAGATAATTCAGCGCTCCTCCAAATAGTTTTCCATTATATGTTAATGTTTTGTTGTACAGGTAATAGACAAATAGATTGTCCTTATAAGAAATTTAATTTGCTTCCAAGGCTACAGTTTACTTATTGTATTATTTACAATATTAGGCACCTCTTGTCACCTTGAGATAACTATTTGTCAGTCATTTAGTGAAAAACTTCTAGCCACTTTTAATTTATATTTATACTCAGGAATTATATTCATTTATATAAATAAATAAATCCTCTAAACATATAGGATTTTTCATATAAATGTTACCAATCCATACATATTGTCCTGGAATTTTATTTTAATTTAACACAGGGTCTTGGAGATTATTCTGTATTCATACAGATTCTTTTTTTTTTTTTTAGCTGTTGTATGGTATAATATTACATGAAATTTTTTAATAGGAAGAATTTAAATGCTTAGAATTAAAGTAATGAATAAATATTTTCTACTACTTTTCAGACCAAGATGGACTCATCTCTCTAAATGGCATTTCTGAAAAAAAAAAATTGTCAAGGTAAAATATCAAACATAATGATTTACTTCCCTGTGATATATTCTCAATGATAATGAACTAATTCAGGGTCCTAGGTTTAAACACTTTTTTTCTTTTATAATATAGTCATGAGAATAATCAAAAGAAATGCAGTGAATTTTGCAAAACTTCAATTTCCTCATTGGTAGAATGGCTGTGCTATTGGATCTCTGCCTTCATGGCATTATTGAGAAGAATCATTGGAATAGTAGATATGAAACTGCGAAGTTATTAGAGATTACACCAATATGACTAGGAGAAGCAGGGGCTTGTTTTTTACTCTTTATCAAGTGATTAGTTAAGCTACTGCTGTGTTCCAAACCATCTCCAAACTCAGTAGCTTAAATACATTTATTTCTCATGCATCTGTATCTTGTCTGTGATTAGGGAGATCTAACCTGGCTCAGCTGAGGTGGATTTCTTTTATGTAATTCTCACTCTCTTAAACCAACAAGCTAGCTAATACATGTTTTTCTCATGCTGATGGCAAGCATGTAAAGTGAATGAAAACATGCAAGGTCTTTTGAGCCTTAGGCATAGTACATGTACCCTGGCCTTCTGTCTTTTTCTGTTGGACAAAGAAATCCCACAATAAAAATGATGCCAAGGGGTGCCTGGGTGGTTCAGTGGTTGAGCGTCTGCCTTCAGCTCAAGGCAGGATCCCAGGGTCTTGGGATGGAGTCCAATGTTGGGGCTCCCTGCATAGAGCCTGCTTCTTCCTCTGCCTCTGTCTCTGCCTCTGTGTCTCTCATGAATAAATAAAATCTTTTAAAAACAATGATGTCAAGAGTTAGATAAGTGGGAAGAATTGCAAAATCACGTGTAAAAGTGTGAGTACAGGGAAGGGGGCCAAATGTGCAATCTACCACATACCAGGTTGGTTTTTCTTTGTATTTCAGTGTCTTCAGACTCCAATCACATCTTAACATATGTATGGATTTTTTTTTTATATGTATAGATTGATACACTTAGTTGTTTTTTTTTTTTTTAAGATTTTCTTTATTTAATCATGAGAGACACACAGAATGAGAGAGGCAGAGACACAGGCAGAGAGAGAGCAGACTCCATGCAAGGAGCCTGATGTGGGACTCCATCTCAGATACCAGGATCAGGCCCTGAGCCGAAGGCAGATGTGCAACCGCTGAGCCACCCAGGCATCTCAATACACTTAGTATTTTAGCCTGTTTTGAAAAGAATTTCAATACCATAAAGATGACCACAAAATAAACATATATCAATATTTATAATATGATTTTATATAACATCTTTTTGTATAGCATTTGTGGTATATTACTTGAAAAATTATTCATCTATTAGAAAATCATAGAGTGGTAGATTATAATGTAAATGTTCTATTTGATGGATTATTCACACCGAATTCTTGGCCACAGTTCAACATCATCCTGGGCTATAACTTAGAAAATCATGAAGAAGAAATAGTTAATAAAATCATCATACTATCCCAGACATGAGCTGTCTCAAATGCTAGATTGTCATTAGTTCTATGAAGACACCAGATCTTCTCTTCAAATAAGTTACATTTCTAGAGGGGAAAAAATATGCCTGTCAGCAAAGTTTCTTTGTGAAAATACAGACAAAATGAAGAATATGATGATAATTTGGTTCATAATTTATCTCCTCGAGTGACAGTAGGACAGGGAATTTTTTCCAGATGCAAAATGGTTGGAGTAGATATCTTTTTCTCTTCTCAGAACACATTGTAATTAAAATAGCTGAAAATAATTTCTTTCTGATAAGAATAATGAGAACATAAGATAATCCTTTTCAATATGTTACTCTTCCGCCTTTCTATGTTTAGGTAATATACATTAATATCTCACATGCTACATGACTTGGGATACTTAGAAATAACCCATGGAATATACTGTTCTGATTAGAATCTGGAAACAGAAACATTCTATTACCAGATCATACTTAGCCTTACATCCTACTAGGCACACTCTGGGCATGCAGGTATGAACCCTACAGAGAAAAACTGAGTTAAGATGGTTTCAGGATTGGTTTCCTAGAACCTAGACCAACTTTCTCAGTGGCAGGTATAAGAGAACTGTTTTATGCTGGTGCTCCGTCAACCTTGTACAATATAATGCACATAGGCAAGGCTCAACCACAACATAAGCCTTATCAGAATGCCTGTGAGCTTCTAGCCTCAGATAAAGATAAACTGTTTTGTGTGGAGCTGCTGCAAAGCAATTTGTCACTTAATTCCTTATCCTGAGAGATGCTTTCATGGGGCAGTTTCTCATCTCTGTAATACCAATAGTATAGGGTGCTTTCTGTCCTGTCCCCTCATAGGTTATAGCTGCAGAGTATGAAATTAATTGCAGTGTGTAATTGGCTCCTCAGAAACAAAGTGCCCCATAACTCATTTGCATGTTATCTGGTCTCTTTTGTTTCGGTGTCATCCTGTGACATGGGGAGCTCCATCACTGCTAATCTTATTTTTGCTTATTTTTACTTATTTACAAGCAATAAATTGTGAATCTATCTAGGCTTATATTTTCTTTACTGTTTCAATTTGTCAGCTTTATTGAAAAATTTGTCCCCAACCTTGGGCTGGTAGTCATAATGCTCTTTTAGAAGAATGACAACTAGAGTCCTTTGCATTCATTGGTCAGGTATGGTACTGTGGTAGGTAGAAGTGGATTTGGTTGCTGAAATGTTCAGTAACAACGGAGAAAACTAGTTCTGAAAAATGATCCCTGATATGACTGATGAGTTGCATCGGTATTTAGAATTAGAGATAAAGTAGGGAGAAGACTGAAGTAAATGAGAGTGTGTGGTGGTTGTTGCCCATTCTTCTGCACCACTGGCAAATCAATGGCACTTTCCTCCAACTAGTGGTTGTCAAAAGATGAAATACTTCCTGGAGTATTCCAAAGCAATTAGTTATTTAGAGAATTACTCTCTGCTCTTGCAAACACAAAAGGAGAGAAATTAGAGATCAATTTGGGCAAAAGCCTAGTGAGACTCTTAGAAATGTGACTCATCTGGTTAGCAGATGAGGGAACCACACTAAGTTTGCTGGATAAGAAGAGATGGAATT
This sequence comes from Vulpes lagopus, assembly GCF_018345385.1. NCBI lineage: Eukaryota > Metazoa > Chordata > Mammalia > Carnivora > Canidae > Vulpes > Vulpes lagopus. The sequence goes on along the minus strand of NC_054826.1, from coordinate 39,604,392 downwards.
CTCTTAGTTGATTAATGACCAGCCCTATGTCCCAAGCTACTCTGGCCACAACTGCCTTGCTCAGTGACATGGACACAGAGGAAGAACCTGTCAAGACAGATCAGGACATATTGGAATGAGTTTTCACTTACAAATGAAACAGTGGCCTGCCCAGGATGTGATTTCATTCTGTGATAAGCACCCATGGAAACCTGTAGGAGGAGCTGTGGCCTCATTAGAACCACTGGAGCTCCACCAGAGACTAATAATAGAGATCATGAACATCTAGAAAATGATAGTCACCTAATAGATACTGTCCCTCACTTTCAAGGGACATACAATCTGAAGATCTGGGAAGTAACAAAAAAGAAAATCCCTAGCTAGATTTGCCATTCCCTGTGGGCAAATAGAAGGCAAGTGGGACAATCTCAAACCCCCTTTGCTGACATATGTGCTATTCAGACCAGTGTTGACCTGATACTTTTGATCTCTACTTAGATCAGTAGATCTAAGATCTTAGATCTTAGATCAGCCACCTCTCTATTTAGATTTTACCCTTTTCAAAAGCAAACAGGATTAGGATAGAAACTGAGGTTTACAAAAAAGGACTAGAGATCTTCTTCACTGGTTAAGATGTGTTGAGGATTTTATGGCACCCAAGGTTGCCAAATCCTTTTAGTCCTGTGGTGCTGGGATGCATCTATGGGTGTGATTTAAAAAAAAAAAAAATTGAGAAAACTCTGATTGGACAGTAAGCTGATTAACTTTGTGGGTGGATCCTTCTGTGGCAGTACACAATAAGTAACTAATAATACTGACCATATTGTGGCGTTTAGACATGTTAAGGATATGTAGTCTGTTCTTGATTGTAGGAAGTATTCTCAATGGGGAAATAACATAACAAGAGCAGGGATTCCTTTGAGACATAACTAGGAGCCCATAAGTTCCCCTGCCTAGTCATGTGGTTACTGTGAAGTAGTAGAGGATAACTAGAGCCAAAGGGGTATGAGTGGCAGGAAATCATGACATTGACCAGGGTATTAGAGGAGGAAGAGCCACCTAAAGAAACATTATCAACTTATATTAGCCTTGTGTGAACAGTGAAAACTAGTACTTGCTACTTCTCTGTGGATTACTGGAGTAAAATCACTGTGGTAGTGATCCCTCTTATTATTGCAGTTCTAGATAGAACAATCTAAGTCCTTTGTACAGATTAAAGATATTGTACATGGTGGTGGGCATTCCTTATGCCTCCTTAAGCACCCAGTGCATCTACAGGATCATAATCAATTTGCCTTTCATGGCTTGTGATATGACATAATTTTACTGTGTTCCCTCAAGGCTATCTACTCCCCATGATTTACTTCAGAAATTAAGCAGAAATGTAGAAAAGACAAGGATCCTATCAGAAGTGCCCTGGTACCATTATATTGGCAGCATTATTGGAAGGGTTAAAGACAAAGTCTAGACTGCCATTAGCTGAAATGTATCAATATTGGAGTAACTAGGTCTGGAAGATTAATCCCGACAAGTTAGAGGAACTAGTCACTTAAATGAATTTCTTGGAACCATATGGGCTAATGCTCACAGGAAAATTCCTGAATCAGTTCAAGATTGAAATTAGGCTTAAATATTGCAGCAAACCAAAAGAAGCATCAGTACATCTAATAGGCCTATTTCTATTGGAATTAGTTCATACTTCACATGAAGTATGGGATATACTCAGTTATGTAAGAACACTAAATAGAAAGCCACCTTTGAGAGGGGATATGGGCAACAACAGGCCTTAGAATCTGTCCACCAAGTTGCACACACTCGAATGAGCCTTTGAGATATAAATGTCAGTGACTGACAATTATGTAGATTGAAGTGTATGTTGAAAATTGTTGCCACCAAGGCCATGGTGCCCTCAGTTTTTAGACACAACATTTGCCTTATTCTGCCGGCTGATATATCTCACTTGAGTCATAATTACTGGTTCGTTACTAGGTGTTGGCAGGTTCTGAGTCAGTAAGCAACAGCAGATTTATGTCTTGACACCCCTATCCTGGGATGGATCACAATGAAAGCACTAACAAGAAAGGGTACTGCCCAATAAGCATCTATTATTAAATAAAAACAGTATGTCCAAGAAAGATGTAAAGCAAAGATTAAGTGGAGCTTTATAGGTACACAAAAATGTGGCCAGTTATTCTCAGATGTGATCATCTCAAATGGGGGATCAATATCAGTATCTTTCCCTCTGTGCCTTCCTCCTGCATTCGTATGACTCTCTCCCATATCCCTCCCAGATGAGCAATTTCTTGACCCTGTCTGCCTTTCCTTATGGCCAGGACTTGTCTCTGACACTCCTACCACCCACATTGAAGTGAATCTCTCCTCTGTCCTATTATCTCAGGGTACTATATTCTTTGCTCCCTTGGTGAGTTGACTTAATTCATGGCAATTTTCTTGGTAATGAATGTTAACCATTCTAATCTGTCGCCCCATCTGTCAAGTTTGTACCTCATTAAGGCCCTTAGTACTAAACTAAAGTACTAATGTGGTAAATTTTAGACCTAGTTACAAAATAGTAAAAATTTTTTTTTTCTCCCATCCACAGAGGGATAGAAGGATACCTTCCTCTATTCCATGCCTATTTTCCATTATATAGCTATATGTGTAGTAAGAAGGAGGAAAAAACAGGACATTTTATAGAGAAAAGCCCTGGGTAGAATTTTATTCAGAGGGAAGGGGAGGAGTATGGTTTTCAAAGGCAAAGTCAATACTGTATTGTTGCTTTGACTTGCTTTTAGAAATAGTATTAGGAGAACGAGAGGGAAGGAGAGAAAATGACGTCCACGTATTACAGTACCTACAGCCAAGCTGCAACCCAGCTGGGCTACAGTGCATACACCGCCCAACCAACTCAAGGATATGCACAGACCACCCAGGCATATGGGCAGCAGAGTTATGGAACCTATGGACAGCCCATTGATGTCAGCTATACCCAGGCTCAGACCACTGCGACCTATGGGCAGACCGCCTATGCAACTTCTTATGGACAGCCTCCCGCTGGTTATACTACTCCAACTGCCCCCCAGGCATGCAGTCAGCCTGTCCAGGGGTACGGCACTGGTGCTTATGATACCACCACTGCTATGGTCACTACCACCCAGGCCTCCTATGCAGCTCAGTCCGCATATGGCACTCAGCCTGCTTACCCAGCCTATGGGCAGCAGCCAGCAGCCACTGCACCTGCAAGACCACAGGATGGTAACAAACCCGCTGAGACTAGTCAACCTCAATCTAGCACAGGGGGTTACAACCAGCCCAGCCTAGGATATGGACAGAGTAACTACAGTTATCCCCAGGTACCTGGGAGCTACCCCATGCAGCCAGTCACAGCACCACCATCTTATCCTCCTACCAGCTACTCCTCTACACAGTCGACTAGTTATGATCAGAGCAGTTACTCTCAGCAGAACACCTATGGGCAGCCGAGCAGCTATGGACAGCAGAGTAGCTATGGTCAACAAAGCAGCTATAGGCAGCAGCTGCCCACTAGTTATCCCCCCCAAACTGGATCTAGCCACAGAGCAGCAGCTACAGGCAGCAGAGTTCATTCCAACAGGACCACCCCAATAGCATGGGTGTTTATGGGCAGGAGTCTGGAGGATTTTCTGGACCAGGAGAGAACCGGAGCATGAGTGGCCCTGATAACCGGGGGAAGGGGAAGAGGGAGATTTGATCGTGGAGGCATGAGCAGAGGTGGGCGGGGAGGAGGATGCGATGGAATGGGCAGCGCTGGAAAGCGAGGTGGCTTCAATAAGCCTGGTGGACCCATGGATGAAGGACCAGATCTTGATCTAGGCCCACCTGTAGATCTAGATGAAGACTCTGACAATAGTGCAATTTATGTGCTAGGCTTAAATGACAATGTGAGTCTAGATGATCTGGCTGACTTCTTTAAGCAGTGTGGAGTTGTTAAGATGAACAAGAGAACTGGACAACCTATGATCCATATCTACTTGGACAAGGAAACAGGAAAGCCCAAAGGTGATGCTACAGTATCCTATGAAGACCCACCAACTGCCAAGGCTGCTGTGGAGTGGTTTGATGGGAAAGATTTTCAAGGAAGCAAACTTAAGTTTTCTCTTGCTTGGAAGAAACCTCCAATGAACAGCATGCGGGGTGGTATGCCTCCCCGTGAGGGCAGAGGGATGCCACCGCCACTCTGTGGAGGTCCAGGGGGCCCAGGAGGTCCTGGGGGCCCCATGGGTCGCATGGGAGGCCGTGGAGGAGACAGAGGTGGCTTTCCCCCAAGAGGACCCCGGGGTTCCCGAGGGAACCCATCTGGAGGAGGAAACTCCAGCACTGAGCTGGGGACTGGCAGTGCCCCAATCCGGGGTGTGGAAACCAGAACTTCGCCTGGAGAACAGAATGCAACCAGTGTAAGGCCCCGAAGCCTGAAGGCTTCCTTCCACCACCCTTCCCACCCCCGGGCGGTGACCGTGGCAGAGGCGGCCCTGGTGGCATGAGGGGAGGAAGAGGTAGCCTCATGGACCGCAGTGGTCCCGGTGGGATGTTCAGAGGTGGCCGCGGTGGAGACAGAGGGGGCTTCCGTGGTGGCCGGGGCATGGACCAAGGGGGCTTTGGCAGAGGAAGACGAGGTGGTCCTGGTGGGCCCTCTGGACCTTTGATGGAACAGATGGGAGGAAGAAGAGGCGGGTGTGGAGGACCTGGAAAAATAGATAAAGGCGAGCACCGTCAGGAGCGCAGAGACCCCGGGGAGACCCCGCAGAGCTGCATTGACTACCAGATTTATTTTTTAAACCAGAAAATGTTTTAAATTTATAATTCCATATTTATAATGTTGGCCACATTATGATTATTCCTTGTCTGTACTTTAGTATTTTTCACCATTTGTGAAGAAACATTAAAACAAGTTAAATGGTAAAAAAAAAAAAAAGAAAAGAAAAAAGAAAAAAAGAAAAAAATAGTATTAGTACATATTCAATAACACTGAAAGAAAGCATGATGTTTTAATGATCCTAAAGCAGCCAGGGCATGCTTTTAAAAAGAAATCTGAAAATGAAATAAAACGAACTGAGAAAGACTCACTCAGTCTTTCTCAGACTAAAGAAAGAATTGGAGAAGGAAGGGTTAGGATGCCTTGGGACAGAGCAATTTAGAATAATGCATATGTATGCATTTATAGAAAATATTTTCTATAAATAATACATGTATTTTGGTTTTATTGCTCCCGCCCTCAGGTGGAGAGTGAAGTCTCTGGCTAAATATTAGGCCTTCAGATACTGGTTACAATACTGCCATCGCAGGGAGTCCTTCTTTGACTAGAGCTCTAAGACAGACCCCTCTCTCCTCTCCTCTCTTGGCAACCTTCATTTTCTTTCATAAGGTTCATTAGTTTGAAATTATATATCTACTTGTCTGATTATAACTGCAGTGTCCATCTTTCCCATTTGATTGGATGCTCCTTGAAAATAGGAACCATGTTTTGTGGATCTAGCATGCTGCCAATAAATACACTGAGCATTAATTCAATGCATAGCTGTTAATGATTAAATGGGGGCTGGATCACCAGAATTCTGGCCTTAGTCCACTGCTTGGGATAGAGAGAAATCATTTGGATTATCAGTGGTGTTTGCATCATTGCCAACGTTCATTTGCCCCTTAATCACCTCAATCAGTGGTCCTGATGTAGAGCAAATTTAACCCTGTCCCCATGGAACATTTTGAAATATCTGTAGACACTTTTTGCTGTCACAAACGGAGGCACTGAAAGTTGCACAACATATGACATTGTGTTCATCTGTGTGTGTACATGTGTGCACACACACCTGCACACATACACACACTGCAGTCTACACCGAATATACATGACCTTCTAAAATGCAGAATGTGAAAAGTAATAGTACTCACGTCTAGGAGTTATACCACATATTAATTAAATACAGGTTAAAGAACTACCCAACTGTTTACCACTATATCAGTCTTGTGGTGTTATTATGTGGGCACAGCCTTTTTGTAAGGGCAAGCTTTAATTATACTTTAATATGAAGCATTTATCACTACTTATAAACTATAAGGTTAGTATATAAACTCTACAAATAATAGTTTTTTAGTTACAGAATTTATAGTGGTAATTTCAGTAGTTGTCATAGATGAAATGGTAGTATAATATCTTAACGATGCCAGGACACCTGTGATTCAGTGGTTAAGCGTCTGCCTTGGGCTCAGGGTGTGATCCTGGAGTCCCGGGATGGAGTCCCACATCAGGTTCCCTGCATGGAGCCTGCTTCTCCCTCTGCTATGTCTCTGCCTCTCTCTCTGTCTCTCTCTCTCTCTCTGTGTCTCATGAATAAATAAATAAAATCTTAAAAAAATATATGTATACATATATATGTATATGTGTATATATATATGTGTGTGTGTGTGTGTATATATATATATATATATATATATATATATATATATATATAAAACAATGCCTAAGGGAGCCACTGGCATGGACAATTAATTGGAGAAAGTAGTAGTTGTACCACTGCTAGTAGTAATACTAATAACTCATATTTACTGAATGTTTATTGTGTATGCCACAGTTTGAGTTCTAGAAAGCAACTCTGAGATGGAGGTTAACAGTCCAAATATCAATTGGAATCAGTATTTATTGAAGGACAGAAGGCAGTTTGGGGTGGAGAAAAAAGCTGAATGCCTCAGCCAACTTAGGAGCCTCCCTAGCACTGGGGTGGCCTTTGGGATTTGGCCCTAAATTGCCAGAAGGGATTGGGCCTATAGATTCCATGTTGAGCTATCACTGATGCAGACTTTCCTACGGGAGGCATGACCTTGGATGAGCAGTCTGCTTCAACTGAGGTAATCTCCTAAGGTCTGGAAGCACTGCCAGCTGTTTTCAGCCAGCAATTCAGGGAATAAATTCATTCTTTTATCTTGAAAATGCTCCTCAGGGAATCCACCACATTGCACAAGGAACTGGCTTGACACCTAATGTGCATTTTCTTAAGTTTTCACAGTACACCAAGAGGTTGGTGCTATTATCCCAACTATACAGATGACATAATTAGAGCCTAGAGAGTTCATAACTTTCTCAGGAAAAAAAGCACGATTCACTTTTATAAATGAATAAATAATGTTTGTTTGTTTGTGTGTTTATTTATTATTTATCTTTGTATATGTGTAAGTCTGGAAAGAAATGAATTAAAGCAGTGATGTTAGGGTATAGATATGTGTTCCTATTTACCCAAATAACCTAAGTATATTTATTATTCTTGTCTCCTTCACTCTCAAGACTGTCCAGTTTAGATAATATAATAAAAGGTCACCCAAGGTAGGGCCAAAACTAAAGGTACCAGAGTGCAACACACTGAAGCTCAATGGCAAGGTAGTGTCAGAAGCCTAGGCCAGAAGAGGATTCAAGGAGCCTGAGACTAGAAATTGAGAGAATAGGCTAAGGGTTTTTAAGGTCAAATCCCCTCAACCAGAAACATCAGCATAGCCTGGGAACTTGTTAGAAATGCAAATTAGCTATTGATTCAAACAGCCTGGTACAGGGGTACCTCTCCACAACATACAGTTTCAAGGAAGCTTTCATTAATTCTGATGCTTGTGCCAGTTTAAGAATCACGGATAACTTCATAGACTGATTTGGTCAAGATGTTTATAACTACTTTTTATTTTGAAATATTTTTAACTGTAGTCAAGAAGGACTAGTTTCCCAGCAAATAGAGGAGAAATTCCAGGAAGAAATGCTGGTTTTAAAGCTAAAAATGTTCCACAGTGCTGTGACTCACCAGGTCTAATGGTTCTTCACAGTTTTTTCTTCTTATTTCAGATAGGAGCTTTGTATTAACGTTGAGAGTCAGGTGTGTGGCCTCCAGAAGCCTAGTTTCTGGTGAAGCCTGCCTGTCTATCTCTCTCATTATATAATGGATATGTATAATAGAAAGATTAATATATATGTATGACATACACATATATATCCTTTGAATTGGGTAAGATCGAGTGTCCATCTCTATTTTCTTTATGAAATATCTCTGTGATCGTCTGTGGATCCACTGGAAACTGATGTGCCCAGGAAGAAACAAAAACCAGAGAGATATCACTTTAGCTCCTAATCTCTTTTTTAAAAAAATTCTTTTTTTTTTTAATTTTTATTTATGATAGTCACAGAGAGAGAGAGAGAGAGGCAGAGACACAGGCAGAGGGAGAAGCAGGCTCCATGCACCGGGAGCCCGATGTGGGATTCGATCCCGGGTCTCCAGGATCACGCCCTGGGCCAAAGGCAGGTGCCAAACCGCTGCGCCACCCAGGGATCCCAGCTCCTAATCTCAAAGCCAGAAAGAAAAGTAGACTTATCACAGAAGAAAAGAATGCATTTAATATATATATTAATATATATTAATTAATATATTACATATTTATATAAATATATAATAAATATATATATTTTAAATGTAGTTAGATGTTAGAATGTTAAAATATATATATATTTTTTTTTTAATTTTTTTTAATTTTTATTTATTTATGATAGTCACAGAGAGATAGAGAGAGAGGCAGAGACACAGGCAGAGGGAGAAGCAGGCTCCATGCACCGGGAGCCTGACGTGGGATTCGATCCCGGGTCTCCAGGATCGCGCCCTGGGCCAAAGGCAGGCGCCAAACCGCTGCGCCACCCAGGGATCCCAAAATATATATATTTTTAAATGCATTCTTTATTCTATTCTATATATATACTTTAAATATATATATGTATGATATATATTTACATATATTTACATATATATGTATGCATGTATTACATATATATTTCTATCTCAAGATGTGAAAACATTCACAGTAAAAACTCCTATTTTAATGAGATCTTACAAACATTATATATGGATTGATCAGGAATGATATCAATGATATCATTGATACATGGATTGATTGTCCCAGATAGCACAGTATTTTCTGGGAGCTAAAAAACTGTCTAGATAGGAATCATACTATTACCATTCCTATTTTTCAGCTGTATAACACTACACAGTTTATAGAGAACTTTGCATATATGATTTCATCTCAGCTTCATGAAAGACCTGTGAGAGAGGTAAAATAGGTATTAATCCTCTCTCTCTCTCTCTCTCTCTCTCTCTCTCTATATATATATATATATATATATATATATATATATAGGCATGCATCTGTCATTATATAATTGTACCACATATTTTCACTGCCCTAAAAGTCCTCTGTGATCTGCTTATTCACCCCTCTCTCCCTATCCCTTCACCCCTTGTAACTATTGATCATTTTATGGTCTCCGTGGTTTTGTCTTTCCAGAATGCCACATTATTGCAATCATTCAGTATGTAGCCTTTTCAGATTGGCTTCTTTCACTTAATAATTTGCACTTAAATCCCTTCAACGTCTTATTTATTTATTTTTTACTTGATAGCTCATTTTTTTCAGCACTGAATAATATTTCATTGTCTGGTCGTACTACAGTTTATTTATCTATTTATCCATTCATCTACTGAAGAGCATCTTCATTTCTTACAAGTTTTGGCAATTATAGATAAGGCTGCTATAAACGTCTATATGAAGGTTTAGTATGGACATAAGTTTTCATCTGTTTGGGATAAATACGAAGGAGCATGATAACTAATCATACGATAACATATGTTTAATTTTGTAAGAAACCTCCATACTCTCTTCCAAAGTAACTGTACTATCTTGCATCCCTATAAATATGGAATGAAAGTTCCTATTGCTCTACTTTTTGGACAGCGTTTGGTGTTGTCAGTGTTCTGGATTTTAGACATTCTAACAGGCATGTAGTAGTATCTCGTTGTTAATTCTCATTTCCCTGATGGCATATGATGTAAAGCATTTTTCATATGCTTATTTGCCATCTGTAAATCATTGGTAAGGTATCTGTTAAGGCCTTTCACCCATTTTTTAATTGAGTTGTTTTCTTATTATTGAGTTTTAAGAATTCTTTGTATATTTTGGATATAGTCCCTTATCAGATTTATCTTTTGCAAGCATTTTCTCCCAGTCTGTGGCTTATCTTACTATTTTCTTGATAACTAAGACTTCAAAAAACATTCTGCTGACTAGTGTCGAAATCAAAACGTTGGCCTGGAGTTCATAGTTACATTGCCCCAGCAAAGATTTTTCTGAGCACCTACTATATATGGTGGCACGCTTGTAGACTTTAAGGATTAGACTGAACAAGACAGCTTCTATCATTCATTCAGCATCAGCCATCAGGTCTCAATTGCCCTCACCGTCTCACTGAATTCCTAGAAATTTCAAAACTATTTTGAAATAAAATCTCTGTTACATCCTCCCTCCATTTCCTTTACCCTTGCATTTTAGGAAATAGTCTTAAGAGAGAAAAGAGGTACTATTTCTATTAACTAGGGAATATGAACATCAGATGATAACAGGAATTGTGAAAGAATCACTTTTTTTTGAATACAGGTGAAATTATGTTTACTTGCTTATTTTATTACAAAAGCAATGTATATTCCTCCTGAAAAACACAATTAGTAAAAAATCAACTTTTATATATAATCACATCAAAATGATAATAATTATAAGGTGATTTCCAACCAGTATCTCTGTGTCTTCTTCATTCTTAGTGTGTGTGTCTGTGTTACATATATGTAAGCATATATGTAGATAAGTTATTCTTATGAATCCTTGTATTGACATAACATTTCACATTTTAAATTTTGGCTTAAATAATCTCCAATTACTCAGTAAACAGAGGGACTATGAAGCTGTTAGGAGGAGAGAATGCATCTTAAGTATTTTCCATGTCTATCATAGTGTCTAACATGTAGCATGGATCTAATAATTGTTGAAAGTCTTATTGTACTTTATGTGGAGTAAAATGATTCGAAGAAACAAAAAAGGGCTTATTTAAGTTATAGGGTTCTCAAAAAATTTGGGATCAAGAGCTACTATAACGGCAGTACAATTTCCTCTTCTGTAAGAAGATACCTAACTGTCATGGAAAGGCAAACTGTTCTCTTGGAAAATGGATTAGTGGAGAGAATGACCAGACACTGAAGACCAGAGTGCAGTTGTCCTTTGAGCCTGGCTTTCCTTTGTACTTGTGAAAACCACAGTGTCATTTTACCTACAGCCAATCAAAAGCCAGGTCCTGCTGGAAGTAAAAGATGACAGATGGACCACACCATTGAGTCTGCAAAAAGTGCGGCTTTTGGAAAAGTATGCTTTTTGTTATCTTCAGTGTTATCTTCAGACAGTATTGACCAGAGAAACTTTGACTTTTTAATGTTTTCTTGACAAAAAGACTATTTCAGAAACCATCTCAATGCTACTTGCTCAGTCAGTCATCCGCACTAGGCAGAAATTCTGTCAGAACTTGTCACTTTTATTTAAGCAAGGCCTGGCATAGAGCAACTTTATTCTAATCATACTCACATTCAGTTTGACAGCTTCAGATATCTTTGTCCATTGTACATGCTCAGATAGATGATTTATCACCACTCTTTTGGTAACTCTGATAGATAGATTCTCACCTTCTTTTAAGCCCAATTTCTGAGGAGCAAAAAAGCCTATATTAAAAATATAACAGTTTTTCAGTTCTCTATAGATAGTGTGAGAAGTCATATTATAGAAACAAACACAATTTAGTTGTTAGGAAAGGAAGGGAAGCCAATGCAAAGTAGTATTAAAATAGAATACTCATAGGGAATTGAATCCTGAACGTTTTGATTTTCTCCTTGAATTCTATTTTTCCAAATGAAAAGATGACTTTCATCCAGTTAGTTTTGTGGGAGTTTGCAAAACATCTTAAACGAATCTTTAATGTTATATTGATAATGGCATGAAAACGGAATCATCTAACCACATTTAACACACTAACCTTAAAAAGATTAAAGGTCAGAGAAGTAAGCTGAATAACCTGCTTAATTGGTGCTGCATGAAAAACTGTCATTGTAATACTATTGGCATGTCTCATTTCTTGAATATGTATTATGGCTTAAGCATTCTATTTGCTGTATATACATTATTTCGTACAACCCTTACATAACCCCTGAGGCATTATTATCTCTATTTGCAGAAGAGAAGAATGAGCCTCATATTAGTCAAGCATCTCATTCAAAGTCATTGTAAAGAAATCTTTTCAGGGAAATGGCCATCTATGAATTTTCTGCAATTAGGTGACTCCATACTATTTTTAAGAGATATGGGAGCAAAAACAAACAAACAAAAAAAGAGATATGGGAGCAGAAACTTGTACCTCATAGTGAGCTAGAGAACTGATGAGGGGGAAAAATGATATAAATGGACTTTGACCGTCAGCTTTTTCAAAAAGTCACAAACTCTGTTGAGACTCTCAATAGATAGGAAGAGGGAAAATAAACAATTCCCTAGGTGTGGCAACTCCCACTTCACACAAGTTGTTAGAATCAAAGTTCTCTGGCTCAAAGGTGTGCCTAGAAATCTTGGAGAGGTGAATTTTATTTGGTCACATAACTATCTAAAGAAAATGATAAGCAGAAGTCATTTGTTCTCACAAAATATTCATGTCCTTTCCTCATGTTCTAGTCCTCCTTGCATTTGGTTAGAATTGTATAATGAGTTCTGGCTCTGAGAAGTGATTTGTATCAATTCCAGGCTAATGCAGTTACAGAAAAGGGCATTAGTGAACAAATTTAGGGAATTCTAGTAAGACCTATAGTTTAGTTAGTAATAGTGTACCAATGTAATTTTTATTTTAAATTTAAAATACAGTGTACCTAATAATGTTAGATTTAGTAATAGTATTACTTAGTCATAGTATTGGAGGTATTGGCAGAAGCAAAAGAATATTTTCTAAGTTCCAGACAATGTACCAAGTACAACATGGAAATTATATTTTTAAATTCTAGCATATATCAATCCTATGAAGTAAGACAACTTTTGATATGTGAAAAATTGATAATTGACTTTCATGTTACTGAAACATTCTCAGTGGGTCTACCCAAACTCTAGAAAAAACATCATTAGATTTAGCTGACTCTGACCTTCTCCAAGTTTGTATAGATAGTGGAGTTGCAATATTTCTCCTGCTTTTCTGTTTTCTGTAACTTACTGGTTTGAATAAGATTCTATCCTATTTCTCCAATTTGTCAAATGAGGAGGCTACATGAAATAAATGTGTGAGTTTCTCTTCACAACTGAGTTCTGTAAGATTACTGTTATAACGATCCATAAATAATGATTTTTGTTCATCTTTGTGTACCTAAGAAGTGTGTTTGAGAGTTGGGCTGATGGCCACAATCCCTTCTGTGTAAGAAAATATGACTATAAATGAAGTCAGGGTTCTATATGTGGGTTGGCAACAATAATGATAACAGCATAACAATACATACTCTACCATATAAAAATGCACCCATGGAATCTGATGTTCCATTAAGACCTAGCCAGTTGTCTGAGTCATGGCAAAGTGAAACAAAAGCTATTAAAAATTAGCTTCTTAACTTAGAATTATGTCCTACTGAATAGTCTTCACATTCATTTGGCATATGGGTGCTCTGGAAATAGGTCTCATGAAGAGATAGGAAGGTGATCCTGAATATCTGTAGCCTGACATATCTTATGTGCAAACACTATCTTTCTCTGGCATTTAAGTTATTATTTTTAGACCTTTCAACCTTAAAATTAATACCCACTCACACACTTAGCATAATATCATGGCATTCATTATATACATTGTGCTCTGCCAAACATAGGTAATTTTTTTGTGTGTAAGAAAGAGTCTAACTCCATTTTTGATGCATGACTGCTGAGAGCTTTTAAGCCACTTCTCTTTTGGCACCACATCTGGGAAATGTGATGGTAAAGGATAGGCTCCCTCATTTGGGGCCAGAGAGAGTTAGAATCATACAATACTTGGCCTATGCATCTTAACCCACATCCCCCAGCCTCACCCACTGGCCACCATTAAGTCATTCTTTCCCTACTCTCATTTTTGGACCAGTTGGGAATCTATTCCTGTTCTCCTCCAGAAAGACTCATTATGTGTAATAAACCTTTTCAGGCCATCACGGTACATGTTTAAAATTATCAGCTTCAATATCCATAGCAAATTCTGGATGGGGTGTGTGTGGGGGGGTCTATCTCATCTCTGTGAGATAATCAGAACATCTTGCATGTTTTATTTATAAAATGGGACAATAATTTTTTTTGAAAAGTTATTGAGAAGGAAAATGGGAAGTCAGAAGATATTAACACATGGCTAAAAAGTCCTGTTTCTTAATACAAAGTGGCATGGACCCATGCAAGATCTTTTGGCTTCCAGATAATATTCTCCTAAAAATAAATTACAAAGAAATTGACAAAGGAAACTGAAAATGTATTAAAAAGTTAACTGAAAAAAATAACAGTACAACAATTATAGACTATTGCTAGTTCTATTTTAATGCCACACAATAGAAACAAAGTAAGAATAATAGGCAAATTTCCAAGTTATGTTTCCATATCCATCATTTGTAAAGACTTACTCTAGTGGTTGATTTTGGCCTTTCATTAAATGGAAATTATGTATGTATTCTACTGTTTTGCCATTGATTTAATTAAGAGTCTTCATGAAAAACTCTCTTGTTAAGAAAAGCACTAGAATGAAATGAAGGAGAAATAAGTATATTTTGTGGGTAAATACCCCAGTAGTGTGATTACTAGATGCTAGGGTAGTTCTATTTTTAACTTTTTTGAGGAACTTCCATATGTTTTCCACAGTGGTTGCATTAGTTTGCATTCTCCCCAGTAATGCAAGAGGGTTCCTTTTTTTCCACATCATTGTCAACACTTGTTTCCTTTGTTTTTGATGTTAGCTATTTTGACAGGTGTGAAGTGATATCTCTTGGTAGTTTTGATTTGCATTTTCCTAATGATAAGTGATGTTGAGCATCTTTTTGCATCTGTTGGCCATCTGGATGTCTTCTTTGGAGAAATATCTGTTCATGTCTTCTGCCCATTTTTAATTGGATTATTTGGCTTTGGGGTGTTGATTTGTATAAGTTCTTTATATATTTTGGATATGAATCCTTTATCTGATATGTCAGTTGCAAATATCTTCTCCCATTTAGGAGATTGTCTTTTAGTTTTGTTGATTACTTCCTTTTCTTGTACAGATTTTATTTTGTTGTAATCCCAATGGTTTATTTTTGCTTTTATTTCTTTTGCCCTAGGAGACATATCTAGAAAAATGTCGCTATGGCTGATGTCAAAGACATGATTGCCTGCATTCTCTTCCAAGAATTTGATGGTTTCCTGTCTCAAATTTAGGTCTTGCATCCAGTTTAAATTTACTTTTGTGTATGGTATATGGAAGTGGTCCAGTTTAATTCTTTTGCATTAGTTGACCAGTTTTCCCAACACCATTTGTTAAAGAGACTGTGTTTTTCCCATTGGGTACTCTTTTCTGCTTTGAAAATTAATTGACCAAATAGTTGTGGGCTTATTTCTGGATTTTCTATTCTGTTCCATTGTTCTGTGTGTCTATTTTTGTGTCAATATGGCTTTGATTACTACAGCTTTGTAGTATAACTTGAAGTCTAGAATTGTGATATCTACAGCATTGCTCTTTTTAAAAATTGCTTTGGCAATTCAAGATCTTTTGTGGTTCTGTATAAATTTGAGGATTTTTTGTTCTAGTTCTGTGAAAAATGCTGCTGGTATTTTGATAGGGATTGCATTAAATGTGTAGATTCCATTGGGCAGTATAGACATTTTAACAGTATTTGTTCTAATCCATGAGCATGGAATGTCTTCCCATTTATTTATGTCATCTTTAATTTCTTTCATCAATGTTTTATAGTTTTCAGAGTACAGGTTTTTCTCCACTTTGGTTAGATTTATTCCTAGGTATCTTTTTAGTGAATTGGAAATGGGATTATTTCCTTAATTTCTCTTTCTGATGCTTTATTATTAGTGGAAGGAAATGCAACAGATTTCTGCACATTGATTTTGTATCTTGTAACTTTAGTGAGTCCTTTATCAGTTCTAGTTGTTCTTTACTGAAGTCTTTAGGGTTTTCTATACAGAGCATCATGTCATCTGCAAATGCTGAAAGTTTTATTTCTTTGTCGCCAATTTGGATGACTTTTATTTCTTTCTGTTGTCTAATTGCTTTGGCTAGGATTTATTATGTTGAACAAAAGTGGTGAGAGTAGACATCCTTGTCTGATTCCAGACCTTAGGGGTAAAGTTCTAAGATTTTTGCTGTTGAGTATGATGTTCACTGTGAGTTTTTCATAAATAGCCTTTACTATGTTGAGGTATGTTGCCTCTAAACTTACTTTGTTGGGATACCTAGGTGGCTCAGTGGTTGAGCATCTGCCTTTGGTTCAGGTAGTAGTCCCAGGGTCTTGGGATTGAGTCTCACCCACATCAGACTTGCCACAGGGAGCCTGCTTCTCCCTCTATGTCTCTTCCTCTCTCTGTCTCTCATGAATAAATAAGTAAAATCTTTAAAAATGTAAAATAAAAATTAAAAAACAAACCTACTTTGTTGAGGGTTTTTATCATCAATGTATACTGAACTTCATCAAATGCTTTTTCTGTCTACTGAAATGATCATATAGTTTTTAATCCTTTCTCTTATTGATGTATCATGTTAATGATTTGTGAATATTGAACCATGCTTGCATCCCAGGAATAAATCCCACTTGATCATGTTGAATAATTTTTTCTTTAATGTATTGTTGGATTCTGTTTGCTAGAATTTTGTTGAGGATTTATACATCTGTGTTCATCAAAGATATTGGCCTATAGTTCTCTGTCTGTCTCTCTCTCTTTCTTTCTTTCTTTTTTTTTTTTTTTTTTTTTTTTTGTGGTGTCTTTATCTGGTTTTGTTATCAGGGTAACTTATACCTCCTTCTTAACACTCCTGGGAAAAGTATCATAAGCTGCTAAATTATACAATGTTTTTTAACAGTTATCTCTTTAGAAGTCATGTATTAATAGTGCAAGACACATAATAAGGTGCAAGATAGTTGAAGTAAGTGAAGAAATTTACAATCCATTTAAAAAATGGGCTTGTGGTTTTACAAGAAGCAATTTGGTAATTCTTACAAATTTTACTCAGTGGATCACCTATTATCATATAGTTTATAATGCCAGGCAATATAGTTCACCTTTGAACAGCACAGAAGTTAGGAACACTGACTCAATTGCAGGAAACCCCCAGCACCATGCAGTTAAAAAAAAAAAAAATCCATGCATAGGGTCACCTGGGTGGCTCAGTCTGTTGAGTGTCCAACTCTTGATTTCAGTTCACGTCCTAGATATCAGGGTTGGAATTGAACCGCATGTCAGGCTCCACACTGAGTGTGGCACCTGGTTAGGATTCTCTCTCCCTCTACACCTCCCCATGATCCTAGCTGTGGTCTATCTCTCTCGCTCTCTCTCTCTCAAAAAAAAAAAAATCCATGTATAACTTTTTAATATCCCAAAATTTAACTACTAATAACCTGTTATTGACCAAAAGTCATAACAATAACATAAACAGTTAACATGTGTTTTCTATGCTATATGTATTATATATCCTTACATATTATATTTTTATATATATTATATTCTTACAGCAAAGTAAGCTAGAGAAAATATTATTAAAAAATCATAAGAGTAAATACAGTACTCTACTGTATTTATTTTAAAAATCTACATACCAGTGGACACACACAGTTCAATCCCATGTTAGAAGGTCAACTGTTTGTTTCATGCTTTATAGCTTTAAAAAGCTAGGGGAAAAAACAGGTAAGCAGGAAAAATACAGGAGTTGTAATATGTTTATATTTTTTCTCTAATTTAGTTAATACACTTCAGTTTATTTGTAACAGAGATATACAAAATTATTGGATATATGGTTAAATTAAAAACCAAGAACATTGCAATCTGGCAAATCAAAATGTGCCTTGCTTTCTTGAACTCTTCTCTGAAATTGCTTTTCTCAATGACATTACATCTAATCAATCAATTTGATTAAGCCATCTGGTGTTGCATTACTGGGGCTTAAATGAACACAGTTTTCTTCAAGGAAGTTAACTCTTGGTGCTCTACTTCTAAACTGGCATAGTCTTCTGAACTAGGTGGTTTCTTGCAGGTAGTATGCAAAATCTCAAAGTAATTGTGCCATATATTCCTAGAAGCTCCAATTCCATTCAAATAGTTTTGGAAAAATAAACAAAGGAGCCACAAGGAGATACATTCACTGGAATTACTAATTTTTTAAAAAATTTTTATTTATTTATTCATGAGAGACACAGAGAGAGACAGAGAGGCAGAGACACAGACTGAAGGAGAAGCAGGCTCCCTGCAAGGAGCCCGTTGTGTGACTCGATCCCAGATTCCGGGTTCACACCCTGGGCCACAGGCAGATGCACAACCACTGAGCCACCCAGGTGTCCCTGGAATGACTAAAATTAAAAGAAATAACAACAAATGTTTCATGGATATGAAAAAAGAAGAATCCTTATACATTTTTTATGGAGCTATTAAGTATTATAACATATTTGGAAAAAGTTCTGATGGTTTTTAATAAAACCAAACATATCTACTCGATGATCTAGCAACTCCATCAGTAGATATATACCCAAAGTGTATGAAAGCATATGCCTACAAGTGACTTGAAAAACAGTGTTATATAAGCTTTATTTGTAATAGCCTTAAACTAGAAAAAAGTTAATTTTTTACTGTTTTTATTCTTATCAAAGAATAGAGAAACAGATATATTTTTACAAGAAGATACTACTCAGAAATATAAAGGAGCAACTAATGTATGCAATAACATGGATGAATCGTAAAAACATTATCCAAGTGAAAGAAACCTTACACAAAATAATACACATGGTGTATTTCCTTTTACATAATATTCTAGTACAGGTAAAACTCAACTATGGTGAAAAAAGTCACAAAAGTGATTGTCTCTGTGGAGATGATGGGTAGAATTCCTTGGGCAGGAACATGAGGGAACTCTCTAGGGGTGATAATATTATATCTCTTGAAGTTGGTTTTCATTACACAAGTGTATGCATTTGTCATAAAATGGCACACTTACAATTTATGCATTTCCTTGTTTAGAAATTTTACCCCTGACAATGAGTATGGATTAAGACAGTGATGGATATATGAATTATGGGATAAAAAGAAAATATAAAAAAATGTAAATTATATCAATGTACATATTAGAAGGGGAAAGACCGTAAATAATTTTCAACATGAAATTACATGGAAACATTACTAAAAGTTCTATCTTTTGTGATCTTAATATCAAAATTAAAGTACAATAACTTAAAATTATCTTTTCAAATGAAAACATGGGCCAATGGCTTGATGCAAAAAATTGAGGACTGTTAGCTCAAAACCAGCAAATAATGAATAGATAAATATGCTAGGGAAAATTCACATATTCTCAAGAATTTTGATGAGATACTCTATTATAAAGATAAATTGAGAAAAAGGATTCCATAACAGTATTACACAAACACAATAAGATAATTGGTCTTTGTAGCACTAGTTTAAAAACAAACAAACAAAAAAGCCTGCATTGTCCTTGCATGTTTATTTACAATTTGATTTTAACATTATGACACTGCAAATGAACCTAGATTTTTATGTCCCTTATATGTGAGGACATAGTATTCCTCAATTGTAGAAACCTGTTGACTTCTAATTCTGACTTGATCATAGCTATAAACATCTTGAAATTCTGGATAACATAAATCAAATTGTTCTGGAGACAAAGTTGGAATTAAAAAAGGAAAAGAAAAATCTATAGGAAATAGAGTAAACAACACCTAAGCAGCAAGAGGGGAATGGGGATCAGAGTTATCCATCATTTTAATCTAGGAGTGTAGAAGTAACAAATGATTCAGTAATAACAGAGAAGTCCTTGGTCTGAATAGGAACCAAGATCCCTGCTTAAAGTCATGTCACAGGATGGGCTGTTTTTCCTAGCTGCTTGGGACATTGTGTGGAAAATATATAAGTCCCTGAATGATCCTAATTAGACATGCCAATTTTCCCCCTCTGAGTCTCTCATTTCCTTATTTACCAAAATGAATATTGCAGTTACCAATGATTGGGCAGCTTTTGTCAAAAGAGCAATCTATCATGTTTGAGGGTTGAAATGCCCTAGATTTAATTGGTGGTCACAGAATAATAAGCAGTAAACTAAAGAAAGCTTAGGTAGAGAAACAAAAGAAGGCTAGACAGAATTTTGAAATCCTTATAATCACAAGAGTGAGAAAATGAGGGTGCAAACCAAAGGCTGTTTCTTTGGAGTGGCTGGTCTTTTATAGGTCTCCAATCAAAATTGATGGCTCCAAGAACCTGCCTCTGAGTTACTTGTTCACATATTTTAGTCTCCTATTTTATCCCTTTTGAATATACTACCAGTGTCTTAATTTTTTTGTTCATTTATTTGTTTATTTCTTTGTTTATTTCTGTTCTTCCCATCCCATCACACTTGTCCAAATGTGTCAAGAAAAGATTAAGGTCCAAAGTCATAACAGTTTCCAGTCCCTTCTTCATCTAATTCATGGTTGCCCCACTATCTGGCATACTGTCTCCAGCCATATTGCTCCTGGAGTAGCCTCAGTCATAGGCCATGTTCTTTCTGTTCCCTCTGCCTCTAATATTCTTTCCATGGATTTATTGCAAGACCCTCACTCCCACTCGATTTAAGTTTTTACTCAGATGTCACTTCATCAAAGAGGATATTCTGACCACATCAGAAAAATATCTCCCTTGCTTTTCAGCACAGTTCTCCAAAATTAATGTAGTCGGTGCATCAGAATGTGTTTTATTAATGTCAGAGGAGAAGAACTCATATTTTTTTGGTTTTTACTTGATAATAGATAGTTATGGCTATGAGAATGATTATGGAAATTGATACATACCCATCAAATTATATAAATCATTCCTGTTTTACTGATGGTACAAGTAAATTGTGCTTGTTGTATAATATTAAAAGCGTACGTACCAGTAAAAAGAACAAAATGAGCATTCCTCTTCTCACTGTACCTCCTCTCTTGTACCCACTTACCAGGCCTCCCATTTTCCCTCTCTCTTTCGTTTTTTCCCCTCTCTCATTTTCCCTTCCTTTCTTTCTTCCTCATACCTCAAGGATGACATGTAGTGCTGATCAGCATTCTCAAGAATTTAGTGTAAACCCTTCCATATTTTAAAATTTACATTTATTATGTGTCTGTGTATACATGGCACTTATTGTATGCTTTTTTTAACATATGGAATACAAATGCCAAATGCAACTTGGTGACTAAATCTAAAGAAGTCTATATAATTGTGCAATGTGCTTTTTTTACTTAGCAATATATTATGGATTTTTTTGATATCAATAAACTTAGATCCACATTATTATTTCAGCTGCTGCATGGTAGTCTATTACAAGGATGTACCTTACCTATAATAATCAGTCTCTTTAACACTTGTTTTCAATCTTATATAAATAAAAATGCAGCAGTGCATATATTATATATAATGTCCTTTATAAATTTGTGTGGACACTATATTATGTTGCAGTACTGTAATAAATGGATCAGAATAGAGATTTCTGGAAAGATTAGATAGAAGATAGATAGATAGATAGATAGATAGATAGATAGATAACAGATAGGTGATAGATGACAGATAATAAATTTATTTTATGACAGAAGTAGCAGTACTATTGTGTGGTAAATAATTGATTAGTGAATTTTTTTGTTAGGTTAAATTTAAGCATATGAAATAACTTAGGTCTCACTTTAAATCATATAAAGATAAATTCTAACTAGAATCATTAATGTAAAAACAAATAAAAGTATAAAACTATTATAATAAGATATACAAATATGTTTTTTGACTATTGTTTAAGGAAGGCTTTTTGAAGGAAAAGTACATAAACAACTCCTGTGAATTAAAAACCTCTGTATGGGGACGCCTGAGTGGCTCAGTGGTTGGGTGGCTACCTTTGGCTCAGGGCATGATCCTGGGGTCAGGGATCAAGTCCCACATCAGGCTCCTTGCAGGGAGCCTGCTTCTCCCTCTGCCTATGTCTCTGCTTCTGTGTGTGTGTGTCTCTAATGAATAAATAAATAAAATCTTAAAAAAAAAAGAAAAACTTCTGTATGCCTTAGAAATCATAAAGTTTAAAAACCAGTGAGTAGACTGAGAAAAGGTAAATACAGCATCTGTGCATCTGCAACAAAGGTTAAATTTACTCACCACAAAATAAATCTTATCCAAATGGATAAGACTGAAAAAGAAAAAGAAAAAAAAAAAGAATGAAAGAGCTAAAGGATGAAAAATATGCAGAGGATATGAATAGTCAATTCACAAAAAAATTTGAGTAATCACATAGGTAAGGAGAGATATTGAACCCGATGAACATAAAGAAAAATGCAATTTAAAACAAAGCAGCACAATTTCACACTTAGAAGATTAGAAAACAGCATTAAAAGTCTAAATGGTATATGCATCAGCAGGAGTAAGAAAAACATTATTTTCTCATATTCTTTCTAGCAGGAGCCTAAATTGATGTAGCCCCTTTGGAGACAAATGTTAGTAGATAAGAAAACTAAGAATAAGCATAGGATGAACATAACTACCCAGCATTTCTTTCAGATTATATACACTGCATGTAGGATCTTTGATTTATTTGAGTTGGAAAAAAAAAATACTCGTAAGTTCAGAGGATTTATAAAATCCCTGAAATCTATTCATTAATATTCTAGGGTGTCCATTGACTTCTGCACCAATAACCTCTGGTGTAGAACTTCCTTGTTTGCAAACTAACATCATATAACAAATATCCAATGAATAGCAGAGCCCTTATAAAAGACTGAGAACAATTTAAATATCTCAAAGCTACTTATAGAGCAAAAAAAAAGGGGGGCTTTGTTGTAATTTCACCTTTGGAATTCTAGCTGAGGGGCAGATGACTGACTGCTACCTCTGATGTTTGTGTCCCTCCAAAGTTCCTATGTTGAAACCTAATCCCAAATGTGATGGTAATTATAAGTGGGAAATTCTGGGGGTGACTAGGTCATGAGGATGGAGCCCTTATGAATGGGATCAATGCCTTTACAAAGATATTGTGTGTATGTGCATGCGTGTGTTTGTGTGTGTGTGTGTGTGTGTGTGTGTGTGTGTGTGACTTATTCTTTAATGCCAGTTAGGTCACTGTGATGTAAGAATGAATTAGGGGCAGATGGAGCTAGGCAGGGAAAGATAAAGGAAAGGCCCAGAGTCGGGCTCCCATAAATCCCAAGGACACCAAATGGTCCAGAGTCAGGCTCCTACCCATCCCAAGGAAACAGAGATAAGACAGTAAAACCAAAGAAGAAAATAAATTAGGCTCCCTAGCCCCAAAGTGTTAGGGAGTATCTCCCTTCAGTAGTTATCAAACAATCCCAGATAATTACCAGACCTCAAAACAGCCATCTGTCAATCACTTGAGATACACAAAGAAATCTCAAGGCCTTGAGTTCTCCGGTTAGGTTCCGAATAAAAAGCCAGCCAAAAAGCCCTCAGTGGCAACTCTGTCAGGATCCCTCTCACTTTTAAGAGCTTTCTCTGTATCTTTGCTTAATAAACTTTTATCACTTTACTCACTCTCCTGTGTCCACGAGATTCATTCTTTGACTCCCTGAGATAAGAACCAAGCTCTCCCGTATCAGCTGCTTCTCAATTCCTTCATAAATTGAATCCTCTTCTTTTTCATACAAGTTACTTGGAGGTTGTTAAGCATATAATCTTGGGCCCAATGTTCAAAGATTCTGATTCTACAGACCTGAACTGGTATCTGGTAATCTGCATAATTTAGATGTAATCTGTAACTTTTCACTATAACTATCTTCATTAGTATTTACCCCTTTGCCTTCCTAGACCTTACTTACGGTCCATCGGTTACATTTTAGTCTTCAGACAGATCACCTTCACATCTCACCACATCTGCACCAATTTTGCCCCTTCTTTAGTCAAGATCCTAAAGATGTTTTTCCTTCACCTATACACAGGATCTCATCGCATTTAATCTCATTAAGAGTCTGGATCATTAGTAACACAATTTTCTTTGTCTTCCAACTTTTTCTTTATGATTCTTTTCCAACAGTTTTTAGCCATGTAAAATTCTCTCCTACCTTTAAAAGATAAAAACTTCCCTTCACCTCTTTTAGGCCCCCTGGAGCTATTTTCTTATCTCTCTCCTTCCATTCACAACCATGTGTCTTAAAGGAGTTGTCTGCAATTGCTGTCTCCATTCTTTCACCTTCTATTTGTGCTTTAGACAACTACAATCTGACTTCTGCCACCACCGCTCAGCTAAAACTGTTGTAGATAAAATCACCATTGACTTCTTTGCTACTAAATTCAACGGAAACTTCCCAATCCCAGTTTTAGTTAAACTTTGTGCAGAACTTGATCTGTTCATTAACCTCTCCTTGCTTTGCACTCTATTTCAGAGGAGGTGGGGTGCTATGATACTGTGCCTTTCTTGCTAGGTGCCTCTGAGGATTTTTATTGGATTTTTCTTTTGTTTTCCTCATATTTATATCCACTTCTTTTCTTTTTTATTCTAAATCTCCCCTCGATAATCCCATCCAGTCCCTGATTTTAATGTACTATTTTCTAATAACTTAAGATATTGTTTACAGTCTGTTTCTCTCTCTGTGGCTCCAAGCTAAATATCCAAGTCTCTATTGCATATCACAACCTGGATGGCAATACCATTACTAAATATGAAAGTCATAATAATTGAGAAATAATTGTAAGTCAGGCTCTCCATTAGACCTATTTCATGAATTATCTCAGCCTTATAAAGTAGATTCAAATAAGGTCATTTAAAGATGAGCAAACTGAGGCTTAAAGATATTTAATAAATTGTTCAACATGTGCACCTAGAATCCTAGAATCCAGATGTGTTTAATATCTAATCCCACACTGCTACCCATTTTTTATACCACATCTAAGGTTAAATATGCAAGGGATTCTCCACAAAAACTCAAATCCAACAGATCCTAAACTGAAATCTTCCACTTAGTTTAATATTATCACAATGATTTTCCACTTCTCCAGCAATTCACACAAGCAAGAAGCTGGACTTTTTGACTTATATATCATATCTAATAAATCACAAATTTTATAACTTCTACTTTCTTAATACCTTAAAAATGCAGAACTTCTATTTCTCTCTCCCCACTGATCAGAAACACAATTAGCCCTCCCCTGAATCAGTGCTGCAACTTCCTAACTGGTGTCCCTGCTTCAGGTTGTGACCTCTCCAATCTGTTTTTTAAAAGGCAGTCTGAATGATTTTCTGAAGTCAAATCCGGTCATGTCATTTCCTTGCCTACTTAAAGGCTGTCAATGCTATTCCATTGCCCTCAGGATAAACTCCTTACGAGGACATGCAAGGACATTCATGACCTAGCATCTCCTTATATTTATGGCTTCTTCCATCCAAACTACTCGCTTCATTATAAGCTCCAACCACAGGACACTATTTGTAGATCCCCAGGAGGATGTGCTTCATTTCAGTTCTACGATTTTAAAAGATTTTTTTCTCCCACTTAAAAACTACATCCTTCTTCCCCCATTCAATGGATCCTTCACAATTCAGCTTAAATGGAGCTTCTTCTTGTAAGCCTTCTCCCTCCCACTAAGATCCTTCTAGGTTCTCCCAGAGTGCATAGCTGTTTCCTTATAGAATTCATCACACTGCATTATCATTACTCATTCTTACCTGATTCTGTTACTGCACTTTCTATCTCTTCAATGGTGGCATCACGACATTATTTGAGCTTAGTTTTCCCAGAAGCAGAGCCTGAGGGAAGAATTCAAGTACAATTAATTTTGGAGGTGATCTCTGGAAACACTGGAGGCAGAGTAAAGAAGTGAGACAGGGAAGGGAAGATAACTAGTGAAGAACTCAAGTGCACTACTACTGTAGGTTAGTCGAATTTAATATGCTGAGGTGGCAGCATAATATGCTGAGGTGGCAGCATAATATGCTGACTCTGGGAGTCAGTGAAAAATCTGCACCTCAGAGTTACCCCATCCTAGGAGAGAGTTTGTGTGTTCACATACTATCCTGGTTTCCCTAAACATTAAGTAGTAGCACTGATTAATCCCCTCAATCCCAGACAAACCAGAGTGGTTAATCACCCTAACCACCAGCTCCCACCAGTTACTAGTTGAAGGCATCTGAGGAAGGGCAAGTGAGTGGAAGAGTAGAGATTAATTCCCTGACATTTTTAGCCTGTGTGTAGACAACAAAATTAATTCCCCTGATCCAAAAGCCCTTAGTCAAAGAAATTTAGGAGCTGACAGTTAAAGGTAAGGCCATTACACAAGACACACTGGATGTGCGTGATGAATATGGATCTCCATAGCATTTGCTACAGCCTTGTTTACTATTAGAGACATAATACTTCCCAATGTCTGGCACATAGCAGGTACTCAAAAATATTTATTAAATAAATTTATATGTAAATAAGTTACATATATATTTTTAATTTTTTTTTTACAAAGGAAGCAAGTTTCTGTGATTTATTTACTATTCTGTCCTCAGCATGGAATATTAATTCTAGCTCTTAGTAAATGATTAATAAATATTTTGAGTGAATGGGTAATTGAATAAAAAGGTCTTACTGAATGAAGTAGATTATCTTTAAGGTCCTTGTAAGCTGTGAGATTCTATAATATTTAAAAAGTCAATATGTACCTTCCACAGTATCCTCTTCAAACACATCACGTTGTTATCTGTGTGGGTACTGTGGAGAGAAAAACACACTATTTAATCATCCTTAATCAGCCCACATTAGGGAAGTGGAATGTTGCAATGTCCTTTCATCAGCCTTATAGCAGAGTGACTGTGACTAATTGGATAAGGGCCACCATGACCCAGTTTTTGGGTCCTGTCACTTCAGAAACATTAAAAAACACACCGTGGGAGGGTGGAACATAGATTGACTATTGCCACTTGTGCTTCACTAATGATAGAAATATAGAGAACTCCAGTCTCCCAAACTGGTGCTTCCCATAGCATTTTCTGTATTAAAAAAAAAAAAAAATGGAGCGGTGCCTGGGAGGCTCAGCTGGTTAAATGTCTGCCTTCGGCTCAGGTCATGATCCCAGGGTCCTGGGATGAAGCCCACTTTGGGCTTCCTGCTCAGTGGAGAGCCTGCTTCTCCCTCTGCTCTGCTCCTGTGTTTGCTCTCTCTCTCTCTCTCTCTCTCTCTCTCTCTATCTCTCAAATAAATAAATAAAATATTTTTAAAAATAAAAAAATAATTCAAAAAAATGGAATCAAAAGGGAGGTGTGTGTGTAGAAGAAGCTAGAGTCTTCAAATAGCTTTCTGAAACACCATCTGAAACAGGAAGGGCTTTGAATAAAGGACTATGGGAATGTGTTTAAACAACAACAGAAAGTAGATGTACTTATGGTTTTTAGAACAGTTAGCATTTAAAAAAGCTTTTTGTTTCTTCTGACTAATTATCTATGTACCACCGTCTTCTGCATTACTGGTGATGATTTTTTAGGTAGAATTTCTTGTTCTCTAAGAAAACTCTTATCCTGACCACATATAATGTTTTTTAAAAATCCAGATTTTTATCATAGTGATACGGGAGAGCTTGGTTCCTATCTTACAGAGTCGACACGGGAGAGTGAGTAAAGGGATAGAAGTTTATTAAGTAGAGATACAGAGAAAGCTCTCAGGAGTGATGGGGTCCCAACAGGGTTGCCACTGAGAGCTTTGCAGAGTTGGTCTTTTATTAAGAGCCTAATCAGGAACCTAAATCCTTTTAACATATCCACTGATATCACCCTTGAGTAAGGACTAGAGATAACATCTTTAATGGCTTACTTCCTTTTTGGAGTCTGATGATATTTTGTCAGTTACAAGTAGCTGTTATATCAAGACACCCTCCCACCCACACCTTAAGGCAGAGTGTTCTGGCTTGTTCCCTTATCTCTGGTTTCCTTACCAGCATTTTTGGGATTTGTGTGAGCCTGCTTCCGAGGCCCCTTGTCTAGCCCCATTTGTCCCTAATTTAATAGCAATTCTACATATCCCTTTCCTGATTATTAAATCATGTGCACAGCTAAGGATTTTAGAAAACTCAGAGGGTGATTTTTATTAGTATTTTTCGTTATATCTATCATCTACCTAACTATCCATCTATGCATTCATGATTATATATATTCTGCCTACCAAATTTGGAAGTTATCTTCATAATTTTCTGACTTAAAATTCACTAGGGTACATACTAAAAAATTATTTTGGGGGCCAAGAGTTAGGATCCCAGAGAGGCTGCAGGTTGTGATTTGCTTTAAATATGAGTGACTTTTGTAGTTCCTTCTCAGATGAATGGCAAAAGACTTGATTCTTATTGGATGACTTTTTTGGGAGCTGGCTTTCAAAGAAGCTGAAATCTAGACACAGCCAGAGGGCCATGTGACTCTGGTCAGGGGAGATGGACCCACAGCCACCAGAACTGTAAATTGAGAAAACAGTGATTTCAGGTTGTGTGTCACAGAGGCAATTAATTTTTATGCACCTAATTCTTTCTTGGCAAATGTATACAGCACACATGAGGGAAAACAACATTTAGGATGTCCTCATTTGGTGGTACTTGGTTGGCTTAGTCAGTATGTGATTCCTGATCTCAGAGTCATGAGTTCAAGCCCCACACTGGGGGTAAAGATTACTTAAAATGAAAAGTGGTTAAAGTGGTAAAGGTTATGTATACTTTACCCTAATTTTAAAAATTAAAAAAAAATTATTTGGTGAGGGTTCATGATTCTTTCTCTATTTTATTTATTTATTTATTTTTTTAGAGAGAAAGAGAGTGCACGTGCATATGCATATATGCAAGAGTTGGAAGGAGGGACAGAGGGAGAAG
This sequence comes from Vulpes lagopus, assembly GCF_018345385.1. Taxonomy (NCBI): domain Eukaryota; kingdom Metazoa; phylum Chordata; class Mammalia; order Carnivora; family Canidae; genus Vulpes; species Vulpes lagopus. The sequence goes on along the minus strand of NC_054826.1, from coordinate 39,575,481 downwards.
GAGAGAGAATCTTAAGCAGGTTCCCTGCTCAGTGTGAAATTCAGTAGAGCTCAGGCAAGGTTTGATCTTATGACCCTGAAATCATGACAGGAACCAAAATTAACAGTCACACTTAACCAGCTAAGCCACCCAGGCACCCCCATGATTCTCTTAAATTAGGACATAAAGGCTACTTATGTCTTTGGATATACATATATTTTCCACAACAACTGGATTATTCTGTTCGTATATCTTACAGAATATTTTCCAACTATTAAACCTTAACCAAATCTTTTTGTTGTTTTTCAAAGGCATTGTTTGTACTTGGGATGTTTATGTGAAATTCGACTCATACCTTATATAAGTTATAAAAGGTAAACCAGAATTAATGTGGTCCAGATTTCTCATGAGAATATTTTGAGCCTGCTCTCTTTTCCTTGAGGTCACAATGCTGGTTAGTTGCAAAAAATAGAGTTAGAAATTGGTTTGATTTTTTATCAAGATTCTTTATATTGTGCCCCTAGCTTAACAACCAACAGTTAGATCTTATTTTTATGGCAGATTAATAACGTTTATAGAGATATATATATAAAAAATGTACATATGTAGTTATATCCCTTTAAGTATTTTTGAGTTTTTTTAAATAAATATATATACTGAAAAGGATACTGATTAAATAATTTTCACAAATTATAGAAAAATTATGACCTACCTATGTACCTGGAATATAGATCTGGAAATGGTATTATCAGTTCCCAGAGGCATCTCTTGTGCTCAGGAATCCTCTCCTCCCCCATCCCTGTAAGAATTCTCCTTCATCACCATAGATTAGTTTTGATTCTTTTTGAATTTATGTAAATGGAACTTAAAATTTTCTTGTTTTGAGTTTGGCATTTTACTCTACATTATAGATATGGATTCAATCATGTTGTTATTTGTAGTTTATTTGATTGTTGTAAATTTTGTAGTGTAGAATATGCTATTGTATGAATATTTTGCTGCTTTTTTTTATCTATTCTGCAACTGATAGGCATTTGAGTGGTTTCAAGACATAAATTATTAAAAAAATAGCGTTCTGATTAATCTGTTTAAAAAATAAAAATATATTTACATATATGGGTGGTTTTAAATGAAATTTTCATGAATCATAGTGAGTAGCATTCATTTTTCAGATTTTATTTTGAAAATTCTCATCAACTGCCTATTGGGGTGAGGGCTTTTTTACACTTTAATAAAGATTCAGAGGTAAAATCTGTAGCCCCACTTTTAAGATGTTTGTAGCTTTACAAGAAAGACCACCTCATGTATACTTTTTGCAAATTTGGGGAGGAGTAAGGATTTTGTGACCAGATGTTTACTTCTGAATTAATGGTTTTTACTTACCTAGTAAATTTCCAATACCATACTTTTTTTGCCATTATAGGTGGCCCTTGTGCACTAGTTTGTAATGTAAAATAATTTCTATCATTGCTCAACACAAGCCTGAAAGCTTTAGCTTTCATGGCAGTAGCAGGATTTTTTTTTTACTTTAATAGATGTTACCAATTCTCTACTGCCAAACTGGGGAGGTAAACAATTTTTGTGTTTATTTATTTTAGTTTTTATTAAAATTCTAGTTAGCTCACATGCAGTGTAATATTAGTGCCAGGTGTATAATTTATTGAGTCAACACTTACATACAACACCCTGTGCTCATCACAGCAAGTTCCCTTCTTAATACCCATCACCCATTTAACCCACGCCCTGCTCACATCCCCTCCAGTAACCATCAATTTGTTCTCTAAACAATTTGATTTGCCTCTCTCTTATTTCCTGCTATGATTGTTTGTTTTGCTTCTTAAATTCCATACATGAGTAAAATCATTAAAATATGGAACGTTTCACAGATTTGCATGTCATCTTTGCACAGGGGCCATGCTACACTTCTCTGTATTATTCCAATTTTGGTATGTGTGCTGCCAAAGTGAGCACAGGAGGTCAACAATTTAACATAAAACACTTTTCAGAGCACTTTAAGATTCTCTACTGTTTAGTTCCTAGGTAACATCTCCATATCTAAAAATCAGTACATGTTTAAAAGAAATGCATGTTGGCTATGTAACTTCTTATATATTCCAGAAATGACAATTTTGTTTTGTTTTTGTTTTTTAAATTTTTATTTATTTATGATAGTCACACAGAGAGAGAGAGAGAGAGAGAGAGAGGCAGAGACACAGGCATAGGGAAAAGCAGGCTCCATGCACGGGGAGCTCGACGTGAGATTCGATCCTGGGTCTCCAGGATCGCACCCTGGGCCAAAAGCAGGCGCCAAACCGCTGCGCCACCCAGGGATCCCCAGAAATGAAAATTTTGAAAGAAAAACTAATTCACTACTCTATTAGGTACTAGCAAAGATTCTCTCCTTGACCAAGCTTTAGTACAGCAGCTCTGAGCCCTTTATCTCAAATAGGCTCAACTTTGGAAACTGTGTCTTCATTTGAAATTGTATATTCATCTTTGCATTGCCCAGTTTCAGCAAAAAACCTTTTGAGTCAGTCTAGCAAAAAATCCCTCTAAGCTTTGATGTGTCCTCTTTGTAATTTTCCATTCACTGAGCCCTACAGTACTCTGGCCATAAATTCCCACTTGTTCTTGTATTTGTAGTTGAACTCTACATCTTTCTCCCACTGCAAAGCCCCCATTACAGTAGTCTCTCTTAAATAGTCTTTTATAATTTTGTTAACAAGTGTCCTGAATAATAATATTTTAATGGGGTTTTTAAATGAATAATATATTATTCTGGGGAAACCCAATGATTTACCATCTTCTAGTTTTATTTTCCATCTATATCTTATAAATATAAATAAAGACAGAAAAGATATCAATACAGTTGAAACTTGAATAACACAAGTTTGTACTATTTGCATCCACTTGTACACAGTTTGCTTTGATAAATATAGTTCTATAAATATGTTTTCTCTTATGACTTTTCAAATAACATTTTTCTAGTTTACAGTATGAATACAATATATAATACAATACATAATATGCAAAATATGTTAATTGGCTGTTTACATTATCAGTATGACTTTAGTCAACATTAGCAGGCTGTTAGTGGTTAAGTTTTGAAGGAGTCCAAAGCTATATGCTAATTTTCATCTGCAGAGGGAGTCAGTATCTAAACCCTCGAATTGTCAAGGACCAACTGTATATTAAAATTAACAAAAGAAAACCAGCTTAAGGCATCTCTCTCTCTCTCTCTCTCTCTCTCTCTCTCATACACACACACACACACACACACACACACACACACACACATGATTTAAAGAAAGGTAAAGATTTTGTGATTATACCTTTCCTTTTTTATAATACTTTTTTTTTGAAATATAGTGTAAACTCTATGAGAACAAAACCCATGTAAATAGTTTTCACCATGATATCTCCAAAGCACAGTGCAGTGCTTGGCAGATGGCAAGTACTCAAAAAACTTATTGAATTGAATTGTATCTTCATTACTTTACAAAGGCATCAAGTGTTTTGGGGGAAAAAAGTAAATGATTAAGAAGAGAGACAGGAGTCAGTAGATGCTTAAAACAGAAAGGAACTAAATTCAAGTATCAAGTATAATTGCACTACTATTCAGTAAGTCTTCACGAGGACTCAGTTCCTTCTTATTTTCAAAGGAGTCAGGGCACTGTTCAATAAGGAAGTCATAGTCTTGTACCCTGTTGGACCTTGGGTTCAGAGGGTCTATAAGTTGATCCATTTTCCATCTGGTTTTATTTGTAGTCACTTTAGGTTAAATTGTACCAATAAAGTTTCAATTGTACCTATAGTAATTTTATTTACAGAAATAGGACTCTAGCTTTGCTAATTTTAGCTCCAACCTAGTATAGAATTATACCCTTGGGGTACCCGTAACTCAGAAACCATGTTTCTTTTTAAACTGAGCAATAGCAGATGAGAAATATTGGCTCAGAAGGTCCACATTTTGTTAAAATAGCTCCAGGCTGCTTTGCCCTATAAATCACTGAATGACTTGGACATTTGCCATGGGGCTCACCAGAGGGCCATAGCTATTAGTTCACATTAACTACCCAAAAGCAGTTTCCTGAAGGCATTTCCTTGTCTGTTATAAAGCCAATTTGAAAATTGTTCATGTTGAACAGAATGGTTAAAATATATTGGTTTTTAGTACTCCAATGTGATTCTTTTTAAAAACTAATTTTTTTTTTTCAGGCACCTAGGTGGCTCAGTGATTGAGTATCTACCTTTGGCGCAGGGGATGTTCCTGGGGTCCTAGCATCAAGTCCCACATCAGGCTCCCTGCAGGAAGCCTGCGTCTCCCTCTGCTTATGTCTCTGCCTCTCTCTGTCTCTCATGAATAAATAAATAAAAATCTCTTTTAAAAAAACTACTTTTTTTTTAAAAAAAAATAAAATAAAAATAAAAAAACTACTTTTTTTAATGGATTAGGCATCAACTGAAAAGATCTAAATTAAACCTTTATATTCAGAGTTTTGGATGATACGGTGCAAATGAAGAAGCTTTATCATGCAGTACATGTACTAATTTTTGGAGATGGCTGGATAATTTGTTTCTCTAGACCTGTTCTCCAGCCTTCCTCACCATGAGGTATTCCCCATGAGGCTAATCTCTCTAGCCCACACTATATGAGTTTCCTTGCCCTCTAGTTTCCATTTGGTTTGACCAGTAGGATGCTTTAGGTAGGAGAGGAGAGAAATCTGAGTGTTTGTTCCCACACTCCCACTCTGCCTAGCCACTATTTGGCAGTGGCTTCTATTCTATGCAAATTCACAGCTCCTGTTAGGTGGCTTCTATTCTATGCCATTTTTTAGGTTCCAATACTCCTTCCTCTTGCACTTTCAGGACTAGAATGATGTAGTAGGCAGAATAATGATACCCCAAAGATGTTTATGTTCTAATCCCTAGGACTTGTGAATATGATGCCTTACTTATTAAAAAGGACTTTGCCGATGTGATTAAGTTTAAAGCCTGGAGGCGAGTGGATTATCCTGGATTATATAGGTGGGCCCAGTGTAGTCACAATGGTCCTTAAAAGTGGAAGGCAGTAGGTCAGAGCTAGAGATACAATGGAGGAAGCAGAGGTTGGAGTGATATAATTGCTGGCTTTGAAGGTGGAAAAGGGCCATTGGCTAAGCAATGCAGCAAACCTCCAGAACCTGGAAAAAGCAAAGAACAAATTCTCCCTTGAAGGAACTCAGCCCAGAGAGCATCTTTAGTTTAGCCAGGAGACTACGGACTTTGAGGTATGATCATGAATTTGTGCTGTTCTAAATTAACTAAATGTGTGATAATTTGATACAGTGGCAGGTAGGAAACCAATCCAGATGATAATGGCTTTCCCATGGTACCATACCATCCTTTGGTTGGTGAAATTTAACACTGCCTACATCTTTGTGAATAACGCCTTGATTAATTTTTCTTCATTTATTCTCTTTGAGTGTACCATCTGACTTTTGCCAGGACTCGGTTAAATACATATACTTTATTTAGTAAACCACTTTTAAAGATTTATTCTATTTAAATAGTGGGATATATATACAGTGCCTGAGGTAAATACAGATATTCACTGTATCATTATTTATAACAATAAGAGATAACATAAATTTTCAGAATAAGGACTGGCTAAATAAATTATGGTACAGCTGTATGGTATAACAATAGAATGCCAGAAAATATTTGTTACATACATACATACATACATGCCTGACTGCAGACTATAAAACAGATCTATATCTATACCTACATCCGTATCATGTTTATACCTTTATTACCTATCTCACTAGATAAAGAAAAAGTAATGCTTTTAGTGGTTAACTCTTGCTAGTAGATAAAGGGTATCTTTTTCTTTGCAGTTTTTCATACTTTTCAAAGTTTCTACAAAGTTTTCATTAGTGTTCAGAAAACTTTAAAGCAATAATGGGGCTTCCTCACATATGGTAGAATGCTTTGTATTACAGAGAAAATATTTCTAGTTTCATCCAGTTAGACTAATAATTTCTTCTACTAGCACCTATTCAGTGCAGCTCCATTATTGTTACTTATATTCTTATCTGACTCCTCTATCATATTACGGGGCATTTTGAAGCAGAGAATGCCTTAAAATTTATTTCTTCCTATAGTCACAGTGCCCTTTGTGAGGCTCTTGATATGTGTTTACTGAAAGCTTTATATAAAATTGATTTTATAGATGCTTAATCAAAACTTCTTTGATAAGGGACTTATTTTTAGACCCATAAATAATACAAGTAACAGAAAAAAACTAAAAGGCAAATTTATATACTTATAGCAGGGACATAGAAGATAACTTGATTTAAGATGCAAATGTGCTGAATTATTTATACTAGATTCTTGTCACAGAATTGTCCATTTAAACTTTGTTTACTAAGAGGATTGAATAAGATAAGTACTTACTTAGCTGAGGTAAACATTAGGACTAGGTTACTCAACAATCCCATTAAGTACTGGAAGAAATAGCCTATCATACTTTCGGCTGGAAAGGCTTCATGGGCTAGGTAGACTCTTTAATTAGCGACTGTTCAGTGTGTGAACAGAGAAAGGCAATCTAGTAATATGGCACTATTTTGGAAAAGACTCAAGAAGGAAATTGGACAGAGTCTAGGCAACTGTGTGGAGATATGACACAGTTTAGAAAAATCTGAATATTAGATAGCATCAATAACATTAGCAGAGGAGTGATAGAAGTAAGATGGGTTAGAAAGGACCAAATGCCCTTATTTACATATGAAACTTAGTCTCCTACGATAGGAATTGTCAGGAAAATCTCCAGATGTGGGACACTTGGGTGGAATAGTCAGTTAAGCATCAGACTCTTGGTTTTGGCTCAGGTTGTGATTTCAGGGTTATGAGATAGAGTCCTGCCTAGGGCTCCACCCTCAGTGTGGAGTCTGTTTGAGATTCTCTCTCCTCCCTCTACCCCTCCCACCAAGTTCTCTCTCCCTCTCCTTCTAAAATATTAAATAAATCTAAAAAATCCCCTGATATGACCTGAATTCTCTATCTCTGGTCCAGTGACATTTTTTTCTCTTTGGCAAGAATCTTCAATTATGAGTGAATCCCCATGTTTATTTCATTAAGGATTTTATAAATTTAGCTACAAAATAATTTATTGGCTTAGTTATATTAGGAAAACATATTAAATGAAATTATACAGTTATTGATACCACTTAATGCATATTTAAAGTCCAATTAGGCATTTCCATGTTTTTAAGGAAAATTATTTTTATTTTTTAGAAGATATCTACATGTATATCTTTATGTGTATCATCTATGGTGATTTAAATGATATTGTTCTAATTGGGAATAGTTACTTACCAATACTTGGCTCTGTAATTTTCTCTATGTACATGAATGAATTTCCCAAGCATGGTATGTCAGTAAAGATATTATTCATTATTTATATTTATTATTTATACAAAATGGGAATATATAGTAATTCACTTCATAAATGATGATCATTATTCTTAAGTAAGTTAAACTATGATCATTTGCCTTTTCTTTTCTGATCTTACATATATGTGCTGAGGAAAATTATTACTATCCAGTCCTTTCTTGGTATTAAATCAGTTACTTCTTATAATAAAACTATGAGTTATAAGCCATTGTTATTATTCCCATTTTCAGGTATAATAGGTCTTGACAGGACCTGGATTTGAACCGAGGTAAATTGGAACAAGAGCCCCTGCTTTGCCATTTTGTTATACAAATAATAAGGGAAAACCTTTATTTATATTCCAAATTTGGGTGAAGAAAGTTGCAACTACATTTATAATCGGTCTATGATTTTTAACCTCAGAACAAGAAATAATAAATAAATCCTACCACTTTCCTGATACAGTAAAAATAATGAGCCTATTGAGACTAACCATGGGAAACTCTTTTGTTGTCTATTGTCTCAAGCCCTGAGGGACAAAGGCCAACTCTGAGTCTGGAATTTTTCAGATAACTGGCAGTCTCTTTTTTTCAAACAGAATTCTGAAAGCAGTAGGTACAACATATCAATTGATCATTACTTTAGGTAGAGAATAAAAGAAATGCAAAATTTATCATCTTACCTCTTTTGCTGGGTATTCTAAAATTTGTCTCATTGCAATAAAATAAAGTGAGGTCAAGATCAAAGAAAGAAAGCATCTGCAAGTTTGGCATTAACAGAAAGATAAAATATCTCAGAATTTTACTTCCAAATCCTGAAACATTGTAAGACCCAGTAGAAGCATAACGGTCAGATGCCTCTCCCAGGTTTGCCATTAACTGGTTGTGTGACCTTTGAGCAATTCAACCAGCACTAAAAAAATATAGCAGAGTTTTAGGTCTAGGCCATTCTCCCTTTCTCCTACACATTTGACAAAAATTCATAGTGACAAAGCATAGAGATAGCAATTTTTGACATAATCCCCAAAGACTGCATCATTTGGTTAATTTAATTTGACCTTCGTCACAGACAAAAATTGTTGCTACTCATCAGAATACTATTGAGACTTAAAAAGGGGGGTGGTGAAGGCCATATAATGAATATGCACTCAGCTAAAGATAAGGGCATTGAGTTAGACAGAAGACAAAACCTAAGTGAAAGCTCTTTTTTGTAACATGTCTAGAAGGTGAGAAAGAGATGTTTAAATTGGATGTAGGCAGCCATGAGAGCCAAAAGAAAGAGGCAGAGGAAGGTTAGGGCAGCAGTGCTTGTAAAGGATTAGGTTACTTTCTTCTGAGAATTTCAAAGGACTTCAAAAAAATATGACACTGTCCCTGAAGCATGTCTCCCTATGTTTTTAAGTTTGGGGGCCACAGAGAAAGTTTCTTTGGCCTTCAAAGTAACTAATGTGTACGATTTCCCCAACAAAAGAGTCTCAGTTTTTCAACCTATAGTTTAAAGGAATGTTTGCAATACAAACACTCCTTAAAAATGAAAACATGCTATAGTGTCACCTTAAGACATACATGAGTATTGCTGGATTTTTAAAGGAAAGCCAATCTGATGGAGTTGGGAGGATCATGGCAGCAGAATATTAGAGGCCCTGGAAGTAAAAGAAGACACTTTTGACCATTTGCTGAGTGCTAGTGTATAGGACGGCATTACTATATGTTTTAGCTAGTAAAATGGAGTCTTATAAAGGATGAATTGACAATTGTCAAATAACAGGTAAATGGTAGAGTTGGGATCCCAATTATGTCTGACACTAATGTCCGTGTTCTTAGCCACACCACAAGTTTTGAAGTACACAGGTTTGAGCTTTACTTACTTGGTGATATTTCTTCCTTCCATTTCCATTCCATAATCCAAATATGGAGCTCTTAACTTCTTTGAAGTGAGGAACAATACCATGCATACTAAGATCATACTGCCCACAAATAAAGTTCACATAAAGGGAAGGCAGTACTGGGGAAAGCTACAGGAAAGAGGGGTTACAATCTTTACAACAAACAAGTCTAGCTGGACCATTAACATGCCACCATCAATTAGAATGCAGCATTTTTATTGTAAAAGTCCACATAATTAGGCAAGTCCCTTTGTGAAAAGGTTTTCAAATACATAGATGGGGAGCAGCTAATAATTAAGAATTAGATTACATATAATATATATTCATATTGCCAGTACTATGCACACATTGGAAAGCTAGCTTTTTTGAGTGTCCCCATTACAGAATACATTTCAAGTTGACAGTAATGTTTCTCACCATTGAAAATTTGCCAACAACTCTCCCAAAGAGTCAACATTAAATATGTTAACAATTCAAAACATGAAAATAATTAATTCTATTTACATGTGTTTGAGGTTATATACTAGAGCACTGATATATTAAAGGTGTGTAAAATTGGCAGCTAAATGTGTTTCAAGATTCACCCAGATGACTCAATGAGGACCTTACATGGTTTTATAACAAAGCCACTCTTTCTTTTCTACTCTTTAGATTATCTATCAAGTTATACTGGCTATGATTGAATTTTAACTTAGGAAAATGATGCCACAAAGAAGAACTGACAAAGGATGCTATTTTAGAAAAATAAGGATTCAAGATGAGTACATGAAGGTGAGCTCAACTCATGTTTGAAGTCTGGTACAACCACTTCATGTGGTTGTCACATAGTTGAATGAGGCCACAGTCAGAGGTTCAACCTCCATGTAAATCATTCATCTGTTCTTTCAATTTTTAAAAATTAATCTTCTGTACTTTCTTTTTTTTGAACAGAGCATAGAATAAAACATTCTGAACACCAGTCAGGTATGAATCCTGCTCTTGCCTGTCATGTCTTCATGTGGAATTGTGGATGGGTCAAAGCTAACTCATCCCCAAACCTGGAAAAAATATGCAAACTCTAATTATGCCCTAGTAGACTCATTTCTATGCATAAACATAGGACTTAAGTATTATTTTAAAAGAAGTATGGACTTTGGCTATTTTTGTTCATTATCAAAAAATTTAGTTTAGACAAAGGTCTTTGGATCCTTCTGTTAATTTTCACAAGATCAAATAACATTTGGCAATGCCTTTGTGAAAAGATGTATTACTGGTTCCAGCTGGCTCAGAGATTCACAGAAGCATATGAAGCCAATTCACTTCAAACTGTATCTGTTGAGCACCAACCATGTGCCAGGCACTATATAAGGTGCTAAGGACCCAAAGAGGAAATGACAAGGATTCTGCCCACAAGGCACTCACAATCACTAGAAGCAGATCTTGAGATGGAGAATAAATTCTGTTAATCTATCATCCTAAAAGGAAGAAAAAAATAGCTGCAAGCACATACAATTACTTTGTACTCTATGAAATTGGGCATATTTAGAGATGGCAAATGTCAATTATTCAGTCTATATTTTACTTAAATTGTTTTAATATGTCCTACATGGAAAAAAATAAGTTTTTCGAATCTTCATGCTTGAGGGAGAAGGTAGAGAAAATTCCTCCCTCCAATTCCAAACCCAAACCCTTATAATTACATTCACAATTCTTTGATGGCCCAAAGTCACAGAATAAGAGACAATGCTTTATGATGTTAACTTCATTCATTTATTTTGGCTCTAAAGAGATGCATGCATTAAACTTGAAGCATTCTATGCTACTGAAATATTTACATCATTGTACATGTGATATGGAGGAAATTTTCTTCCTATCTTGGGATAGAGGTATAATAGATTTCTAGTCTAGGCTCTTATATTTAAAGTGACTTGTGGTTTTTCTCAAATGAGGGAGATATCCTACTGGGACCAAGTTTGCTACAACCTGCCCCCAAATGAGCACAGGGCACAGTTTTGGACCTTTTGCATCTAATTGTATTTTGAACTGATTAAGGACACCACCACTGTTAAGTAGTCATGGCTTCCACTATTTTAATCATTGTAGCTGAAAAATATCTTGTTTGGTTTCAGTGTTCTTGCTCTAATTTCACTTTGCCTTGCAGATTTGAAACACAGCAAACATTTTAGTTCAAATTACACTTACCACAGGAGAGTTGGGCATAAACAATATGACAGTAATACAATTTAGAGGGTTAAGAACATAGAAACAAATTTAAATTATTGTAAACCACACAAGAGATTATTTAAGCAGACTTAGAAAGGACATCTTCTCTCCATGAGATTTAGTGAATAAGACCCACATCAATTAAACCCATACCTCTTTCACAGGTAAAGGTAGGAAACCCAATAAACTAGATTGAACAAGCAGAAGGCAGTGGGGAAGAAGATCCGTGCATATGAGTCCATTTTGGCAATACGAATATGTATCCTCCCATGTCTCCAAGCTCCTGTTCGGCAGTCTTCAAAACAGCAAAAGAAACTGGCACAGTCCTTGCCATCCAGACACTCATACCCATATTCTTCATCTCTCTCTTGAAGGTGAGTAGCATTGTTCATTTGAATGGTTGCTGATCTTGGGCGGATATCAATGGTAGGGGCCTGAGACAAGGGTAGGGAAGAGTAGTTAGTGATATTTGATAAATCCTAAACTAGGTCTCCACAATGTCACCAAGGTGAATGATGAATCTGAAAATGAGTACTCAGGAATTGCTATGAAATCGTGATCTACAATGGTAAAATTGAACTTAGAAGGATAGCACATTTGCAGATTTCAAAGTTTGAGCTTAAGCAGTGCAGCTGAAAATAATACCATCAAGCTAATAGCTATAGCAAGAAGATTGAACACCAAAAGAACTCAAAGTTTAAAGATTTAAATCAAACAACTACATGGAATCTTATTCTAGTAAATATTAGATGTGAGGTTGGTTACATGAAGGCATTTAATGGTGTTGCATGTGAGTAGAACAAAGAAATAAAATGCATCAATTTTGAACTCAAATTTTGTGTCATGCTTACCTATACACAAATAGTAAACCCCATTACACTGAGCAAATGTACTAAATGCTATTAAAAGAAAATGTTAAAATTTACATAAATATAGGAGTTTTCTGAGTTAATACCACAAATAGTATGGCTTATGTTTTGAAGAAATATAGTGCTTTGTCTACAATTCAGCATCTGGAAGCTTCAGAACATCAGCAATGTTCACCTACATGTAAGTGAAAACTCAGAAAAAAAAAATACTACCACCTTTTTTACCATTTGAGAAGAAACTAATACCAATTAATTGAATAATTTAATCGTTGCTGCCATATTAATTATCAAAGTACTATAAATCTCAATGATTAATTTAATTTGGAAGAGTTAGTTTTATGATATTATAAATACAAATCCTAGTATCTCTGTGTAAGTTATCAGAATTCAACTGGGAAAATAAATAGCATTGCACTATTGCATGATAGAGCCCAAAGGCCCTGGATTGCCCTAAAAAGAAGGGATGGGTATTATAACTTAAAGGATTTCAGAGTATTATTTTTATAGAACTGAAAGGTAGAGTTGAGATCAATGGAGATTATCAAATTTACTTATCAAAAAACAATCCTGTTTTGAATTAGGATTACAGTTACATATATATGGTAGGTGCAGTCAGTGAATTTTATCTGAAAAAAAGAGAATAACTTTCGGCTTTCATATTTAAAGAGGCACTCTTTTCCAATGACATGCCATAGAGTTTATAGCTTGATAGGGTAAAACCTTTGTGAATTAGTGTAGGGCTGACAAATCAACTCTAGAAATCTATAGAACTTTCTTCATCTCAAAGGTCTTACCTCTCGTAGAATACTTAAATATCTATTCACTAAAAAAACAACAAAAAAAATTGAAACACCATGTAAGCGTTAATAATTAAATTCAGCAGTTGCATGCAGTGAATTTTCATTCCAAAAACATTATACCTTGAAGGAAAACATCCGAAGAAGCTTTGGGTTTGTAGACAGAAAAGAGAATTGCATTTTTTTTTTAATTAAAAGAAGGAAAAAGGAAAAGAAAAAGACAAAATAAGATAAATTAAAAATACATTTTAAAAACATAGTAAAATGAACTGAAATTATAAACACAGAAGGACAATTCTGGGCTTGGAATAAAGTTAGAAAATGGAATTTGGGGATTTCAGTAAATTAATCCACAATTATCTAACTGCAAAAGCCAGTGTTGTTCACCTGTGAAGAAGCTTTCCATTGCCTGGCTTCCCTGTATAAAACTACTGTGATTTTATTTTCTAATTAATACCAAGGAGGCCTTAATAGGTAAATCTTAACACAATGAACCAAAAGGCAGATTTAATGGAAAAATGAAATTTTAGCTTCTCATTCATAGCTTAGGTTTCTTTCTAGTGATGAATCATCCAATTGGCTTACAAGATGGAAATCCATTAAATTTTCAGGTAATTTGATTTTTTTCAGTTCCTTTAGTCCCCTCTGCGAAGGTATAGCTGTTAGAAAAGGCATAGGGGCATTTTTTGAAGACTCTTGTTTAAAAGCTCACCCTGTCACATCCTTGTTAATGCTGACATACAATAATGTTGAGTGTCATAAAACCCTTTTCTTGGGGAAAAATGTAATGGAAAGTGAAGGATGGGGAGAAATAATAATTTAAAAAACACAATAAGGAAAATAAAATAAGGATAGAAAAAATGCAAAGATAGAGAGGCAAACAGACAGGGAAGGAAAGAACTGCATAAAGCATAGTGAATATTTGGGAAATTAAGGATAAACATTTCTTTTTGTATTAATTATCAAGATTAATGAATTTTTTTTCTTTACCTGTTACAGATTCTTAAATTCAGAAAAATATATGCCATTTGTAGAATTTCACCAGGGTTCCTTGAGATCCACCATGATATAATCTAGAATTAGCTATATTTCCTCATTATAATTTAGTCCCCCCAAAGCTGGTGGGTCAGATAGCTAGCCACTATCAAGGCTCTCTCATGGCCCTTATGGTAGACCAGGAGAGTCTATAAATTCGGGAAGCTAGTGTGACTTCCTTTGCCCCTGTCTTAGAAGGGAACAGACTTTAACTTCTGTGGAGCTTCCTAGAAACCCCAGACAACCTCTATACTCAGGTGTGTAAATGGGTAGCTACTTGTTCTTTCCAACATCCATATTAAAGGATAATTGCATTAAGCTTGTATATTTGTCCTTTATCATCTCTATTTAAAGTTTCGTGGCAAGGTGAAGTCATCCTACCTTTTTCCAAATCACTGAAACTATATAAATCATCAACATCAACCAGGATCACAACTATTAATGGTAAGGAATTTAATTTGTAAGGTACCATGTGATGCTTTTTCCCTTCATTACCACAGCAGCCCTTTAATTAATATATATATATATATACATATATATATATATATATATATAGTAATGCTCATTTTCTATATGAGAAAACAAAGACACAGGGAGGCTAAGTAACTTCTCCAAACAATAGATGATACATTTCATTTAAAAACAAAATGATACATTTTGAATATGAAACCAACGGTAATCCTCTGGTGATAAAACACACACACATAATTACTTGCAAAAGTGTGGTGATCTTTGAAACTTCAAGAGTGTTTGTTGTGGCTTCCTAGTAGAAAGCCTTGAATGGAAATGTTAATTTAAAACACCAATAATTTAAGAATATTATAGTAAGGAACAGAAAGATGACAATGAAACCTAGAATAACAGCAACTAGAGAATAAATGCATGTCTCTGCAATGTTTATAATCCCTATGCAATGAAGAGAGTAAGAGTCTGTCTTAGTGAATCAGGTCTCTCCCAAGTAAATAATGACCAAAATTAATTCTTATGATGCAGCCAAACTCATAAATTCTGTTTTTATTTTAGAGCTGAAGGTGTTGAGATTTAGGTTGTAGACAGGCTAAGACGAAATCAAAACAAAACCAGGTGGCTTTCCACATAAAAATTTCAATGATCCCAATGGGAAATGATACATACAGGGTTTTTCTTCTTTTTGTCTTTATCCTTGCTTGGTTTCCGGTTGCTGACAAAGTAATGCAGGGTGCCATATTCCACCAAAGCGGAGAAGACAAAGATGAAGCAAACAGATACAAAGAGATCCATGGCTGTAACATAGGAGACCTTGGGGAGCGACTTCCGGGCAATGGTGCTGAGGGTGGTCATTGTCAAGACAGTGGTGATACCTGAAGAAAGGTACAGTAAAACAGATCATGTGACCTCATCATTAAGTAGGGTAACTGAGTCAGTACTGAGACCAACTTTGTTTTGTGACTTCTGATAAGTAATCTTAGTAATGGGAAAGGAGGCATAACTGTAATCCATTCACTCAGCCCACAAATATTTATTGGCTGCTTACCAAGTATCAGTTACTATAACAAGCAGTGAGTAGATGCTGAGAAATAAGATGGACATGTTCCCTGACCTTATATAACTTATTTTTAGTGACAGAGAACCCTAAATTAATTGCACAAAGAAAAGTATATTTATAAATTATGGTTTGTGTAATGAAGAATAGCAAGGATGTTGAAAACCTAATTATATGTAATACTGAGGAAATATATCTTTGAGGAGGTGATTTTTAAGGCAGAGTTAAAAAAGTTAAGGAGAAGTTAAAAAAAGTTAGGAGACACAGACTTCTAATTGCTGAGTAAATAAAGGAAGATACTGAGGAAGGGACACATTATCTTTTTTTTTAAAAGATTTTTATTTATTTATTCATTAGAGACACACAGAGAGAGAGAGGCACAGACTCAGGCAGAGGGAGAAGCAGGCCCCATGCAGGGAGCCTGACGCGGGACTCGATCCCAGGTCGCCAGGATCACGCCCTGGGCTGAAGGTGGCACTAAACCGCTGAGCCACCTGGGCTGCCCACACACTCTATTAAAAAAAAATTAGAATACCTATCATCTGGGGAGGGGCAAGGGTATCAAGGTGATGCTGAGATATCATAAGTTCTATTATGCAAAGCATGCAAAGGAGTTCACATTTTATTTAAAGTACAAGGAGGATCCATTAAGGGTGTTAAATAGAGGAGATGAGCTAAGTGACATGTTCTACTTAATGAACTTTTTAAAGACCATCATAGAGAGTAAAGATGGTGCAGTAGAAAGATACTGAGCTCACTACCCCCACGGATATACCTCGCTATACCAACTAAATATATTGCAACTCACTCTGAAAATAATCTAAGATTGGTAGAACATATCTTCTATAACAACTAAAGTCATAAAAAGAAGGCCATATCAAGAAGGGTATGAGAGAAGAGGCATGGTAGGAATCAAACTACTGTTGCAGCTACCCACAAGTGGGAGGGATATCACAAGCATGGAGGAATAAGGGGATTCAGGGGATTCAGGGGATGGGCACCTCCATCCCTGTGTGCCTGCACTGAAATGAGCTCCCATAACATTTGGCTTTAAAAATCAGCAGGGTTTAACTCCAGGAAAGCCAGTGTTATAGGAAACCAAGTCTCCACTTTTAAAGAGCCAGCATGCCTTATTACTCACCATGAATTCCAACACAGAAGAACTAGTTTGAAAAGTGCCTGGGTTATACATGAAGGAGATCTATTGACTGATTTTTGAATGTGTGCTAAAGGGGTAAGAACCTCCAGAAGCTTTCTCCAGGAACAGAAGTGTTGATATGCACCATTTTTCTTGCCCTGTTTCAGCCTAGATGGCTATTTACTTGTAAAAGGCGAAAGATTTATGCGATCTGAAGAGAAACCAGAGTGTGGCTATTTACTTGTAAAAGCCAGTTCTGAAACTTTCTACTTGCTAGCAGCACTTGCCCCACCCCATCATTCCTCAACAGATCCATCTCCCATAATTCACCCTCCCCAGAACGCACCCCTCCAAAGTGTCTCCTGTCCCACCATAACTGGCCAGGTGATCTCAGTTGGGACCAGCAACCCCCTCAAAGAGATTATTTCCCCACAACAGCTGATAGGCAGCCCTTGCCAAAACCAATGTCCTTTCAAAGCAAACCTTTCCCCAGGGACTGGGGAATTAACCCCACAAAACAGCATGCCTATAGTACCTGGAACCAGGCCTCTCAGCTCACTGTGCTAGGGGCAGACCCTACCCAACACTGTGCCCACAGCAGTCACGGTCATAACAGGAGGGTGCACACAGCCCATACAGGGGATATCCCTGGAGCACCTGGGTCTGGTGACCAGGACGGGATTGTGCTACAGGGCACCATAAGCATGCTCTCAACATGAGGCCGCTACTTTCAAAATCAGGAGATAGAGCTGACCCACCTGATACATGAAAACAAACACAGAGAGTTAGACAAAATGAGGAGACAAACAAATGTTCCAATAAATAAACAAGACAAAGCCACAGAAAAAGAGCTAAACAAAATGGACATAAGCAAACTACCTGACAGAGTTCAAAGTAATGGTCACAAAGATACTCATAGGACTTGAGAAGTTACTGAATGAACTCAGAACAAAGAAATAAAAAATATAATAAAGAACCAGTCAGTGCCAAAAATACAATAACTGAAATTAAAATACACTAGAGGGAATCAACAGAAAATTAGAGTATAGGGACACCTGGGTGGCTCAACGGTTGAGTGTCTGCCTTTGGCTCAGGGTGTGACCCCTGTCCAGGGATTGAATCCCACATTGGGCTCCCTGCAAGGAGCCTACTTCTCCCTCTGCCTATGTCTCTGCTTCTCTCTCTGAGTCTCATGAATAAATAAATAAAACCTTAAAAGAAAAAAAAAAAAAAGAAGAAGAAGACGACTAGAGTATGCAGAAGAATGGATCAGTGAGCTAGAAGACAGGGTAATGGAAAGCACCCATGCTGAACAGCAAAAAGAAAAAATTCTAAAAAATAAAAATAAGTTAAGGAATCTCTGAGACCATATCAAACATACTAACTTTCATATTATAAAGGTTCCAGGAGGAGAAGAGAGAAAGAAAGGGGTAGAAACTTGCTGGAAGAAATGAGAGCTGAAAACATCCCTAATCTGGGAAAGAAAATAGACATCCAGGCCAGGAAGCCCCAAACAAGCTAAAGCCAAGGTGGTCCACACCAAGACACATAATTCAAATGGAAAAATTTAAAGATAAGTAGATAATCTTAAAAGCAGCAGGAGAGAGAAAACCCTCTAAGGCTATTAGCTGATTTTTTCAGCAGAGATTTTGTAGGCCAGAAGAAAATAGCCCTGATATTCAAAGTGCTGAAAGGAAACAAAACAAAACAAAACCTATGAGCAAGGATACTCTACCCAACAAGGCTATCATTCAGAATTGAAAGAGAGAAAGTTTCTCAAACAAAAGTTACAGGAGTTCATCACCACTAAATTGGCATAAAAGGGACTTAAGTGGAAAATAAAAGGCCATAACTAGAAATAAGAAAATTGTGGCAGGAAAAAAATCTTAATGGTAAAAGCAAACATACATTAAAGGTAACAAGTTAATGAAGGTTAAAATGCTAGTATGAAGGTTAAAATGCAAAATTAGTATAATCAATTATATTTACAAAAATTAATCAAGGAATACAGAAAAAAAAGATTAAGGGCAGCCCCGGTGGTGCAGTGGTTTATCGCCGCCTGCAGCCCAGGATGTGACCCTGGGGACCAGGGATCGAGTCCCACATCGGGCTCCCTGCATGGAGCCTGCTTCTCCCTCTGCCTGTGTCTCTGCCTCTCTCTGTGTGTGTGTGTGTGTGTCTCTCACGAATAAATAAATAAAGTCTTTAAAAAAAAGATTAAAATATGGCATCATATACATAAACATGGAAAGGAGAGTAAAAATGTAGTGCTTTTAGAATGTGTTTGAACTTAAGTAACCAGAAACTTGTTATAGACTGCTATATACATAGGAAGTTATAAATGAACCTCATGGTAACCACAAGCCAAAAACTTAGATACCCCCTCCCCCAAAGAAAATAAAGAGAAAGTAATTGAAGCATAACACTAAAGAAAGTCATCAAACTATAAAGCAAGAAAGAACTACAAAACAACCAGAAAACAATTTTAAAAATGGCAATAAATCCATGCCTATCGATAATTACTTTATAAATGGACTAAATGCTTCAATCAAAAGACATAGAGTGACTGCATAGATTAAAGAACAAGATCCATATATATGCTGCCAACAAGAGAATACTTCAGACCTAATGACATATACAGGCTTAAAGTAAAGGGACGGAAAAATATATCCCATGAAAATGAAATTGAGAAAAAAGCTGGAGTAGCAATACTTATATGAGACAAAATAGACTTTAAAGTAAAGGCTGTAACAAGGGACAAAGAAGGGCATTACATAATGATAAGAAGACCAATGCAACTTGAAGACATAATGTTAGTAAATATTTCCACATCCAACATACTAGCACCTAAACATATAAAGCAAATATTAACAGACAAAAAGGGAGAAATTGTCAGTAATACAAT
The DNA here is from genome assembly GCF_018345385.1 of Vulpes lagopus. Classification (NCBI taxonomy): domain Eukaryota; kingdom Metazoa; phylum Chordata; class Mammalia; order Carnivora; family Canidae; genus Vulpes; species Vulpes lagopus. The sequence goes on along the minus strand of NC_054826.1, from coordinate 39,555,732 downwards.
AATAGTAGAGGACTTTAACAGCCCATTTACATCAATGGATGAATATTCAGACAGAAAATCAGTAGAGAAACAGTGGCTTTAAATGACATATTAGATTAGATGGACTTAACAGATACAGAAAATTCCATCTAAAGCCAGCAGAATATACATCCTTTTCAAATGCACATGGAACATTCTCTAGGATAGAGCATATGTTAGGCCACAAAACAAGTCTCAATAAAATTAACAAGATTGATATCATCATTTCCAACCACAACACTATGAAACTAGGAATCAATTACAAGAAAAAAAAAACTGGAAGAAACACAAAGATAAGGAGTCTAAAGGGCATGCTACTAAAAAACAAATGGGTCAAGGAAGAAATGAAAGAGGAAATAAAAAATAATAATAATACATAGAGGGGAGCCTGGGTGGCTCAGTTGGTTAAGCATCTGTCTTTGGCTTAGGTTATGATTTCAGATCCTAGGATTGAGCACAGCATTGACCTCCCTGCTCAGTGGAGAGTCTGCTCCTCCCTCTCCCTCTGCTCCTCCCTCACCCCACTCATTCTCTTTCTCTTTCTCTCTCTCAAATAAATAAATGAAATGTTTTAAAAATACAGGGAGGTAAATGAACATAGAAAGACTATGGTTCAGAATCTTTGGGATACAAGAAGTTTATAGCAATACAGGTGTAGCTCAGGAAACAAAAAAATCTGAAACCTAACAATCTCAAATCTAACCTTATTCCTCAAGGAATTTAAAAAAGAAGAACAAAGCCTAAATTTAGTAGAAGAAAGGAAAAATAAAGATCAGATTGGAAATAATTGAAAGAGACTAAAAAGGAAAAGATGAAACTAAAAACTTGTTCTTTTAAAAGAGAAAACTGATAAATCATTAGTAAGACTAATCAAGAAAAAATACTCAAAATCAGAAATGAAAGAAATTATAAGTGACAAGACATAAATATAAAAAAATAACAATATGAAAAATTATATTGCAACAAATTGGATAACCTAGAAGAAATGATAAATTCCTAGAATTATACAATCATCTAATGCTGAATCAGGAAGAAATTTAAAAACTGAACAAACCAATTACTAGTAATGAAATTGAAGTGGTATTCAAAATACTCCCAAAGAACAAAATCCAAGACCAGAAGGCTTCACAGCTGAATTCTACCAAACATTTAAAGAAGTAAGTACTTGGTTCAGAGTACCTGTACTCTGAAATGATAAGAAATGGAAGGCAACACAAATAAATGGAAATATATACCATGGTCATGCTTGGAAGAATAAATATTCTTAAAATGTCCATATTACCCAAAGCAATCTATAGCTTTAGTATAATCTGTATCAAAATAACAATAGCACTTATTACAATCCTAAAATTTGTATAGAACTATAAAAAGACCCTTGATTGCCAATGAAATCTTGCCTAAAGACAAAGTTGGAGGTATCATAATCCCAGAATTGAAAGAAAACTATGAGGCTATAGTAATCAAAACGGTATGGTAGTGGCACAAAAAAAATAGACACATAAATCAATGGATCAGAATTAAAAGCCCAGAAATAAATCCATGCTTTTATGGTAAATTAATCCATAAGAAAGGAGGAGGCATGAATATGCAAGGAGAAAAAGACTCACTTCAGTAAATAGTGTTGGAACAATTGGACAGCTACATGTGAAAGAATGAAACTGGATTACTTTCTCACCTCATATACAAAAATACTTTCAAGATGGAGGACCTTTAATTATAAAACTCCTAAAAGAAAACATAGCTAGTAAACTCATGGACCTCAGCTTTTGAAATATTTTTTCTGAATTTGTCTCTCGAGCCAAGGAAAATAAGGGCAAAAATAAACAATTAGGACTAAATCAAACTAAAGAACTTTTGCTTAGCAAAGGAAAACATCAACAAAACAAACAAACCAGTGTATGGAATGGGAGAAGATATTTGCAAATGATTTGTCTGGTAAGGGGTTAATATCCAAAACAGATAAAGAACTTCTACAACTCAACATCAAAAGAATAAATAACCCAATTAAAAATGGGCAGACTACCCAAATAGACATTTTTCCAAAGACGACTCACAGAAACGGCCAAGAGAGTTATGAAAAGATTCTCAGCATCACTCATAATTAGGGAAATGCAAATCAAAACAATAGTAAGATACCACTTCACACCTGACAGAAATGGCTAGTATCAAAAAGATGAGAAATAACAGTTGTGGCAAAGATGTGGAGATAAGGGAGCCCTGGTACACTCTTGTTAAAAATGCTAATTGATGAACCATTCTGGAAAATAGTATGGAGGTTCTTCAAAAAACAACAAATAGAAATACTATATGATCCAGTAATTTCACTTTTGGGTATTTACCCCCAAAAAACAAAAACACTAATTCAGAAGATATATGCACCCCTGTGGTTATTGCAGTGGCATTCAGAATAGCCAAGATATGGAAGGAACCCACGTGTCCACTGACAGATGAATGGATAAATATAATATAGTATAAATATATACAGAATGGACTTTTTCTTAGCCATAAGAAAAAATAATCTTGCCTTTTGTTACAACATGGACGGCCCTAGAGGACATTATGTTAAGTGAAATAAATCAGACAAAGGCAAATGCCATGTATCTGAAAAATAAAATATGCAAATGAGCAAGCAACAACAAAAATAGAAACAGACTGATAAGGACAAACCTGTGTTTGCCTGAAGGAAGATGGGTAGGGGTATAGGCAAAATAGGTGAAGGGGATTAAGAGGTACGAACTTCCATTTATAGAATAAATAAGCCCCAAGAACCATGTGGCTCTTTTGGGTCATTATATTTTAGTTTAATATCACGTTTCCTCAGTGTATTTTCTGTTATGAAATTCCCAAGAGGGGAAAGATTGGTGTTGGTTGAAATAATTTCACAGAAATGGATAGCTCTTCATAGAGGAGAGGCATCCCTCAAGATAACTGCAGTTGTAAACTACAATTGTAGCCTCTTTCCTATGTTAATTATTATTATGGAATAGCCCAACTCCCTTTCTAGTCTGTATATGCTGTGATAACAGGAAAGACCTCTATACTAACGTTCTTTGTGACCTCATAGACAAGTATAGTGTTGGGACTCAATATTTTTTTGAATGCATAAATAAAATAATCAATAAATAGTACATAGATGAAAGGTCAAAGAGACCCTCCTACATTTAAAAATAGGAATTCATATTGATGACTTGTAAGAGAGAGTTTTAACTGTACATAACAGTAGCTAACATTTATGGATCTCTTTCTTTGGCCAGGTACTGCATCAAACACTTTATATATTATCCCACAAAATCTTCACAATGAGGATTATCACTGTTATCCTTTTTTGCAAGTGAAAAAAACTTGAGCACAGCAAGAATAAGGAATCTGTCCAAGGTAGAAAGTGAGAGAGATGAGAAACAAGCCTACAAAGTCTAACTTAAAATGCCATGCTCTGACCCACATTGTTACATTCCCTTTCTATGAACATGTACCTAACATGTAGAATGAAGCACCAGACACTTCTTGAGAGCTAATGTATTTTTCTAATTTGAGATCATGTGGAGTATAGGTCTTCTATAGTATCATTGTAGAACCTTAGCAATGGTGAAGTTTCTCATCTATAAACCAGGAAGGGTGTGGGAGGTGCATATCTCATAGCATTCTTGTGAAGATTAAGTAATGTTCATTGTCAGTTCCTAGTAAAATATCAATAAATGTAAAATATTTATTTTAGAGGACAGACTTCTCTTCAAACTAAAAAAACTTCATTTGAGTTGTCCATGTGTTAATGCATGTAGAAGTTCTTGACTATACTTAATTACAGTGGATATATTTGGGGGGATTATTTAAAAACTAAATTGGCATGTTGGCCTTCACTTTCAGGCCACAAGCCACGCTTGACCTATGAGGAGTGAAAATGTCAGAAATTATAGTAGATACCATCGATAAGTTAACTTAAGAAAATCTGACATGTCTAAACACTTATCTAGCAAGTTGGGAAGACGGTATTTGGCTACATGGAAGTTCATCACAGCCATGTAAAAGAAGAATCCTAAAGCACCACTTCATGAAATTTTCAGTTTGTGCTTGGAGTTGCAGAGAAGAGAACAATGGGTGGAAGACAGGTGGTTATTTTAACGGATTCACCAATCACAAAACAAGATAGCTGGGGGTGTTTTGTTTTTTGTTTTTTAAAGATTTTATTTATTTATTCATGAGAGACACACAGAGAGAGGCAAAGACATAGGCAGAGGGAGAAGCAGGCTCCTTGCAGGAAGCCCAATGCAGGACTTGATCCCAGGACCCTGGGACCACACCCTGAGCCAAAGGCAAATGCTCAACCACTGAGCTACCCAGGTGCCCCTGGGGGTGGTTTTTAAGCCCAGTTTGGCTAAGCAAAGAATTAGATTTCTCTTACCTGGGATAGATGAAAAATATCCATAGCTTTTATCAATTCCTCCAGTCTTGGCATCAAATAAGCTCTTCAGACATGTTACCTCACCTCAGATTACTCAGGTGAAAAATACCGACTGGTGTTTTTATTATTTCATTCATTAAATCATGATTAAGGTTTACCAGCTATCACCTGTGTACCAAACTTCATTCAAGTGTTACAAGCCCCAAGATGACTGCTCCCCATGCTCTTGTGGTCTGAGCTCAGAAAGCAGCCAGGAGTCTGAGCCACATAGGTATATTTATCTCACTCATCAAACAACTTGGCTTTGTATATTCTGTGGCAATAAACTGAAGTTCCACCAGTGTTTAGGGTCATCTGGTTTAACACTTGATTGCAAATACTGGAAAAGGTAATGTGATCACACATTAGAATCATCTGGGGAATTTTTATTATTATTATTTTAATCTTGACATGCAGGCCAAGCTCTCAAAATTTAGATAGACATCTCCTATAATTGGACGGAGATGCAGCTAGACATGTAAAGGCTCTCTAGTGATATAAATTTTTCAATAAATAAAGCTCAGTACAGTAAATGTATTTTCTTTCCTTGTGACTTTCCTAATAATTGCTCTTCTCTACCTTACTTTATTGTAAGAATACAGTACATAATACATTTAATATAATATATGTGTTACTAGTAAGGCTTCCAGTCAACAATAGGCTATTAGTCTGGGGGGAGTTCAAAGTTATATGTGGATTTTTGACTGCCCTTAACCCCGATGTTATTCAAGAGTCAACTGTAGTTGCCAACATTTCTAAACCTTACTATGTTTCACGCATGTTGCATGGAATACTTTATTTAATCTAATAAAATCCTACAAGTTAGGTACAGAAAATGCTATATGTTTCACATTTGAATAAACTATGATTTACAGAAATTAAAGAGCATTTCCAAGGCCATGCTATACATGTGGGATGAAATCCAGATTTATTGATTTTAAAGCCTGCTCTTCTTAACTATTGCATTTATATTTACTCTCTAGCCAAAGAGCAAGCAAGAGATGTGGTTCTAGTTTTCACACAGCTGATAAAAGAGGAATGTGATTTTATAATTCATCTTTCAACAGTTTTATTCTTAGTGAATATTTAACATTAATGGACCTAGACCCCAATGACTTATGAGTCTGTGGCTTTGCAATAATCTATGTGAATCTTCTTCCTCACATAAGGAAAAAGATGTGAAATTCGAAGGTAAGTATCAGTATATACACCAACCAAGATGCAAATAATCTTAAAAGTGTATGTGTTCATGGAGGTGATGGTGGTGTTCCCAAAACGTCACAGGTATTTTTCCAAAAATATTTTCAGTGGTTCATTTACAAAGATCCAATTGGTATGTATGTACATCTTCAAATGTCATTATGATAATTATGGATGTTGGAATTCATCAACAGCCAGTCATGTGCTGGTAAATGTTTAACAGTTGACTCTAGGAAGGGAAAAAAAAGCAGTCCTGATTTTTAGTGTTTGCCTATTTCCATGATGTTAGTACTTTCACCTTGGCCAACTTCAATATACCAATATGGTATCTCTCAATACATTTGGAAAGAATAAACACAACTAGCTCTCATGAGCTTATGTGAGCAGCTCCAGCATATAACTGTCCAGAGACCAAAATGAAAAATCTATTGAAATTAGAAGTTTGGGTTTTTTTTCCCTAGTCAAATTTATTAAGAGAATTTTCTAAAGATAGTGAATTGAGGTAATTAAGGAAAACTAGAACTGGAAAACTTTTGAACACTTTTGTTTTGTTTTAATATGCTAGTTTTCTTTAAAATGAAATAATGGCATTTCTATGTAATTGCTGGCTGAATTAAAAGCAAATCAATTTAGGGGAATGAAGATCACAGATACTGAATACTTATCTTGAAACACTAAAACAAAAAGAAATTTGTCTCACCTAAAGAAGTTCTGGCTGGAACAGCATCCTTATTGATCCAGAAAGATACCCAGGATAGGACAACAATGAGTGTGCAGGGGATGTAGGTCTGGATGGTGAAGTATCCCATCCTTCTGCTTAGGTCAAAGTAGACAGACATGACCACATAATCTCCTGAAACAGAACAAAGATAGCACCATGCAAACTCTTACCAAACTTGGAAAGCAGTTAGAGTTAGGAGCCCAGATATAAACCCATGCTTGTGTGGTCGATTAATCAATGACAAACGAGGCAATAATACACAATGAAGAAGAGACAATCTCCAATAAACAATGTTGGAAAAACTGGACAGCCATATGCAAAAGAATGAAACTAGAAAACTACCTTATACTATATAAAAAATTAATTCAAAATGGATTAAAGACTTGAATGTAAGACATAAAGCCATGAAACTCCTAGAAGAAAATATAGGCAGTAAGCTTTTCAACATCAGTCTTAGTAATAGATTTTTGGATCAGTGTCAGGCAATGGCAACAAAAGCTAAAATAAATGAATGAAATTACATCAAACTGAAAAGCTTTTGCATAGTGAAGGAAAACAACAAAATGAAAAGATAATCTACCAAATACAAGAAGATATTTACAAATGATGTATTCGATAAGGTGTTAAAATCTAAAATATATAAAGAACTTACATAACTTAATATAAAAATTCCAATTAAAACATGAACAGAGGAATTAAAAAGATATTTTTCCAAAGAACACACACACATATCCAACCGGCACAAGAAAAGATGTTCAACATCACTACTCAACAGGGAAATGCAAATTAAAACAACAGTGATATATCACCTCATACCTGTCGGATTTCCTATTATCAAAAAGATAAAAAAATAACAAGTGTTGGCAAGGACATGGAGAAAAGATAACCATCCTTGTGCACTGTTGCTGAGAAAGTAAGCTGATGTAGCCACTATGGGCAACAGCATGGAGGTTCCTCAAAAAATTAATAGAAATACCATGCAATTCAGCAATTCTACTTCTAGATGTTTACCCAAGGAAAACAAAAGTACCAACTTGAAGAGATCTATGCATTCCTGTATTCAATGCAGCATTATTTACAATGGCTAAGATATGGAAGCAACTTAGGTGTCCATCCACAGATAAATTGATAAAGATGTAACATATATACAATGGAATATTACTCTGCCATGAAACAAAGAATGAAATCTTGCCATTTGTGACACCATGGGGGATGCTAAGTACATATATATATATATATATATATATATATATATATTTATTTATTTATTTATAAATATATATATATTTATAATGGTATAATGCTCAGTAAAATAGAGAAATAAATATTGTCTTCACTTATATGTGCAAACTAAAAAACAGAAACAGACGCATAGATACAGGCAGCAAGCCACTGATCCATTGATTGCCAGAGTGGAGAAGAGTTGGGGGTAGGTCAAATGGGTAAAGGTGATTAAGAGATACAAACTTCTAGTTATAAAATAAATAATCCATAGTACATCCCTATGTACTATTATAATAATTTTGTATGGTAACAGTAATGAGATTTATTGTGGAGATCATTTTGTAATATATAAAAATATCAAATCACCATGATATATACCTAAACCAATAGGATACCTGTATGTCAATCATACTTCAATAAAAACTGCAAAGCTTTTGAAAATAAGCATGTATTCAGTCCTCATGTTCACACATTTAATTTTAGAGTTCTATATAAGGGGTATGTTGAAACTATCTTCTACCCATTTGGGTTAAAAAACAAACAAAAAATCAAACTGAATTCCGATCCTTTTATAAGTAATGTGACTACTAGATGGAAGAAAACATTTTGAGTATATTGATAATATTTTCTTCTTTCGAGTATTTCTGGATGGTGCCTTCACTATCTACTTAATATACACAATATACAACTTTCTGTTCCAGAGGGAGGAAGGGGAACAGCATTTCTACACCATGCCTCTCGTACCTGCAATGAACCCTAAGGTTCATAACAATTTCCTCTTGTTCTCAGGACCTTTCTCCATACTAGCCACAGAGGAATATACTGGTGACTGACACTGGTAAATGCCCACTTTACTCAATTTATAACCAGATTCCTATGCTGAGACATTTTTTAATGTTTTCTTTGAATCATACAGTTTTCCTTCATAGCATTCACTGTAATTCTTAATTTTTCAATTGTGTAGCTATTTTTGTAATATCTCTATTAGAATTTACCTGCACAAATTCATAAGCAGTGCCTATTTTAACATACCTTTGCACTACCAGTACTTAGCAACCTGTTTGACTCCCAATAGGGATTCAGTAATATTTGTTGAATAAATGATCAAAGGAAAGAATGAACTTATAAATTTAAACCCGGAAAAAAACCCCAAAATCAAAAAGCTGTATTCTGGAACATTGAGTTAAGAAAGGAGTTTATGCAAATACCCCTGATAGTAGAGTAATAAAGGAATAAAAGAATAACTATATGGTTAAGCATGAGAACAACTTAATTTAATGTGACACAATTTGAAGTCTCTAATTTTTTAAAATCATGCATGCATTACTTTTAAAATTCCATGTTTTTCATTTTATAGGATTCCAGGTGAAATTTTAGAGAATTAAAAATTTTAAAACTAGATAATATACTATGGAATCATATCCCAGTTACTATATATTTATGTTTTCTTTATACTGTCTGCTGTTGCAATGTGAGATGAACATCAGATCACTTTTCAAATGTTCTTTCTTTTCTTCTTTACTAAATTATAATTTGTCCTAAAACACATGAAGAACAAATCCAAATCCTCTGCTTTAATTTAATTATTTGGCTTTGTGCCTATGTTTCTCTACTCTTTGGCTGATTTAGATTTGATTTGAAAATAACGTACTTTAGAAGCCTCATGCAGAGAAGACTGACTTAGCAGAGTGAGTTATCACTCCTCATTCCAGTTCTTCCTACCCACTGGCAAGTGTCATTGCACAGCTTTCCAAGTTGCTGAGATAGAAAACCCTCTATTGGCTACTCTTACAAGGAGTAAAGACTCTCGCCCTCACCCTGCAGTGTTTCCTAAGTGGAGTTATGAAAACCTCCTTCTGGTGAATTGATGTACTGTCACTTGTCCGACTCAGGCTTGGTTAAGACAGTGACAGTGACCCAGACACTAATTAGGGAATTCAGCTTCCATTCGAACATCAGTTCCTCTCAGAGATCGATAAGTAGCCATTATAGAGCAACTATCCCTGAAAACTTAAAGGTGGAAATTTCTTGTTGAGAGCAAGTAGATTTTGATTATTTCTCTGAGATTATGTGTCCTGTGTTGATTTATCTGGACTTAAACTATTTAAAATCATGGCATTTCATGAATTAGTTTGGTCTCTGTTTTTCTTTTACTTTAGTCACAGGCTGTAATTGCGAAGTAAAGACATTTAATTTGAGATGATTCCTACTGTCTGCCTTTTTCTTTCCTGTGCCTTTGATCAAAATACTATAGGCAAATGCAAGTTCTCATATTCTAGATAGGAAAAACAGAGTTTTTCTTTTTAAATAATAATATTCAGTGAATGCTTTTCCTCCCTATTTTCAGAGTCCTTGAGAGTTTTCTTCATATTTTAAACATGTGTTTAAGTGAGGCTTTACAAATTATAATATCTTAAATAAATCTATATAATTTTAGTAACTTCTTTTTACTTCTTATCACGTACGTGAATGAAAATCTACAGTTTGGCATTAATGATCTGACTCTTTTAAAGGTGAACTTTAATTTTGTCTCAAGTTAACAAGAGAATTATCTCAATTCAATAACCCACTTCCCTTTAGGTCAGAATCTAAACTTTCATAACCTATTTATCTATCAATATCTATTTTAAGGTAATAGCTTCTGAGCATCTTTCATCTTTGCCAGCAAATCCAAAGCTTTTCTACCACTAGATTACTAATTCAAACTTGGAAACAGGCCATTTAAAAGCAAAGCGGCTTCACAGTGACAGCCTGATGCCAGTCTTATCTCTAAGGCCACATCCCTTTTTGTATTTTTAAAAACTCTGGGGCAAGAAGCCTATAAAATCAAATCTCCTAAAAGTGCCACATCAGTGATTCCTAAGCCCAAAAGGTTTAAATGCCAACCAAGTCAAAAGTGGTTATTTCAGCCACTTCAAATATATTCTTTCTTTTTTTTTATAAATTTATATTTTATTGGTATTCAAAATATATTCTTTCTATTGATTTATTCTAACACATGATATTTAAAGTCATAGCATTTAATAAATTAGTTTGGTCCCTGTTTTTGTCCTAATTTAGAATGTAATAGACACAGGCTGTGATTGAAAAGACAAGACATATAATTTGAATAACACCTACTAATGTCCATTCTTTATCTTTTATAAGCTTCTTATGTCTGATTTTAGGAAGAGACTATCAACATCAATGAATTCCACTTTTTTTTAAGCTGTGGTATTAACCATGTTAAACCTTTAAAATTCAGTGTTTATTAGGGTGTTTAGGATCTTATTTCATATACAAAACTATTTCCTAAAAACTTAAAGATTTCAATGGTAGAAAAGTCTTCCACCCCATGAGCACTTGAAATAATGACAAGTATTTTCTGGTTACCTGAAAAGAGAACTACTCTATATAGAGTCTGGGGCTGAATGGTTTGCATATATTATCTCTTAACATCATCAATACCTTTTCAGGATGGTGAAAAAACCAAAGATTTCACTTTGTTCCTCATTCATGATTCTTACTCCACTTAAATATAGTTGAATGGAGTATATATTATTCTACTACCTTGACTTTGAAGGCATAATACTGTTATGCTTTTCTCATGCTTATAATACTATTAGTGTTATACTCTTCTTAACATTCCTTTCTCTAGTCTCTTTATTTAAGTCAACAAATATTCTGAATCACTGCTATCCATACAGCTCTCTACGAGGGAATGTGGAGATTAAGACCTATGGAATCTCACAGCTGATTCTAAATTAAATAGATTAAGTGGGAACACAATAATTTTGTCTGACTACAATTCAGATAGATAGAGACATGTGTTGAGACCATGCATTCGATCCAACTATATCCCCCTCTACTAAATACTTAAATCTGTGGTATACTTCTATGAGGTTGCTTTTGACTACAGGAAAGCAGGAGGGCTGAATGACTGTATTTTAATTTGGGGAAATATAGAAAGCATAAAGGAAAAATATTTACACATTTAGCATGTAAAACATAAAACTCCTATATGCCTTAGGAGGTGCCTGTCTGGCTTAGTTGGTAAAGCATGCTGCTCTGGATCCTGGGACTGTGAGTTTGAGCGGGAACAGAGTTTACTTTAAATACAAACAAACAAATGTACAGCTTTTAAAAACAATTTTTAAAAAACTAATGCCTTCAATAATTTTAAAAGGCAAAACACCACACTTAAATAATATATCTCCAAAATAAGAAATCAAAGGTTAGTATCACTGATAAACAATTCCCATTAATCACTGAAAAAAAAAAAGAAACCCAAATTTTAACTAGTTTAAACAAAATGAATGAACAATAAAGGGACATATGAATATTCTCAATATCAGCAGTAATCATTGAAATGCCAAGTAAAAGAATAGCATTTTACTTTTATTCTATTATATAGAGGGAAGTACAGACAAGATGTGAACAAAGAGCTATGCTCTTGGTAAGGGTATACATTGACTTTTTGGTAATCTGGAAATATCTTTCTAGAAATATATTTAAAAAAATAAAAAATAAAAATATATTTGACTTCAAGATATCTGGAATAAAAATTGCCCAAAAAATGCTTTGTAAATATTGCCTTTTAATTGGCACCATGCTTTTCTCCAGGTTGCTGAATGCCTAAAAGAGAAAATATCTAGTCCTTGGGCAGAATCACAGTCTCTGAGTTTATGGAGTCTGGAGCATTACTGGTAAGTAATGACTTTCAAATCTAATCAGTTGCCAACTTCTATACACGCCACTCCATGCATTTCTGCATCCTTCACCTGCCCACTATTTCCAATGGTGGCTGAGGCTCCAATTAACTTTTCTGGAATTACATACAATGTTCCTCCAGCAACTAGGTCCTGTGAGGTCAGAAGAAAGGAAAATATAGCTAATATAGCTAACCTGTAATCCTTACCATCAAGGACTCTTCAGGCTAAGAAAGACATAGGGATGTAGCATCACTACTCAATGGCACAAGGGCTCAAACAAAAAATACCCAAGCTAATTTATCTTACATACCATAATTAAATGAAGTTTCTGGCAAGCACATTTCTGAAAATTCTGCTTAAATAATTCCAATCTTTGAAAACCTTAAAGAGATTCATGTTCTTCACAGAAAATCTAAGCCCCTTAGTCTGGCATGGGTGGCTGTCTATAATCTGAATTTAACATAGATCTTTCTCATCATTCCCTTCATGTTCTCTAAGCCCTAGAGAAAGCAAATTAAATATTTTCACTTCACACTTGCATGATTTTTCTGTCATTCCTCTTCCTGACCTCCTCTCTCACCCAGATTCCTAGCTCATCTCCTTTTCCTCATTCCAACTTCCAAATGTGCCAGCACCACCATACTACCATACATATATACTCTGTATCATGACTAGACTTGTGCTAAGATGATACTTACCTTAAGTAAAATACAAAATTAAATACAATTTAAAAATTTATCTCCTTAGTTCATCAAGAGTATTTCAAGTGCTCAGTAACTACATATGGATATTTGAGTACTATATAGTGATAGTACAAACTATAGAAAAAGTAATTCATCATAGAAAGCTCAATTGTACGGTGCTAATTTAAATCAATTCTTCTAAAATGCACTTCTGCTTATGCCATTCCCTTCAAGTTTCTCAGTATAAAACTCATACTATTTAACATGTGTTTCTGGTCCATTTTACCTTGATCCATATTGAACCATCCCCACTGTATCTCACATAATTTATGATCTCCTCCTGTAATACCCACCTACCCAACCTGATCTCCTTTCTCCTCTCCTAAGGGGTACTGCTCATTCTTTTGTCTTCACTTGCCATGTTACCTCCAATTTCTGGAATATCTTCTGTTGCTTGGTTCATGAAACACACATATATATTCTTCCAAACTCTTCTATAAGTTTCCATTGATATCAGGACACACTAACATCCTTTAACTTGTCCATTAAAACTTGTGTAGACTTCCCCTCATTACATCTCTAGCCTCATCTTAAATAGTATTTCTTCACACTTGTTGCCTTTACACTTCTTGCCTTAGGATATTTTCACATGCTGGTTCTCTTGGCTCAAAATCTAATACCTCATCTTTACTTTAACTCCATTCTTTCTTAAGATATCAGTTTATTCCACCATCAAAGAAATCCTCAATAAATCTAATGTTTTTAGTAAAACCTCACTGTATCATTTGACAATTAGAGAACTGATCACAATTTAAAGAATATGATTGGTGTGAATATTGGATTACAATTTGTAATTGGTTTCATGAGTTCCATGAGAGAAGTAGCTATACTTAGCTAGATATTTTATTCTCAGCATCTAGTACAGTACCTAGTACATAGAAGGAATTCAACAATTATTTTTTAGATGTATAAATGTTTTAGCTTAGAAAGCCATGAAGAAAACCCTGGGTGAACTCTACACCAAAAGCATTTAAGACCAAGGCAGGGATCAACATGAACTTTTGAAATATTAAACTTTCACTTTAGAAATTATTGTTTTGGAAATATTTTTAGTGAATACCTTGCTGACTGTAATCCCTGAAGATGTGAATATAAAGTCACAGTGAGCTGTTAGCAATGTTAACTGCTTGCCAAGAAGAAAAAAGGAAAGGGAAATCAGCTATATCAGAGGACCACATTATGCTTATTAAAGAATCGATTGGTGATTTGAGTTTCTCAGCCAGATCCAATTAATGAGAGAAGAGAACAAAGGGGCTTGGCCACTGGAACAGATCAATCAGTCTTTCACCTTAAGTCTAATAGGTAGGTGTGTTTTCATTTCAAAACTTCACCATTTTTATTTCATCAGTTATTTCTTTAAGCTCATATGTTGAAAAAAATCAAAATAGCAATTGGAAAAATTACAATGGAAAATTAAAAGTGTAACTTATAATTTTTTACTAGGCTAAATACATTTTTAAAAGACTCCCTCTGACTTTTCCACTGAGCAAAAAGAGCATAGAATTGTGGTGAAGACCAGGAGCTGCTTCATGTTAGATTCCATAGAAGTGGAGAGAGAGTCCAGAATTCCTGCAAGGGTAAGTTACTTATTGGGGCTCAACAGAAGAAGCAGAATGAGGGAAGGAAACAAGAACTGGCAGAGGCAAAAAAGCTAAGCATAGATTGGCTTCATCCTAAATAGGAGAGCTTCTAGGAGGTTCTGGAACAAGCTATACTACAGAGTTAGCACCAGCCACCTTGAGGCAAGAGCAGAAGTAATTTGAGCTCTGTAGGCTGAGGTGGAGTGGTCTTAATTTCCTAGTCAGGGTGGCTCTATTTTGGTCAAAGACAATTCTGTAGAGAAAGAGACAGTGGTGGGCTGCCAGCAGTCACCTCCTATAGCACCTGGATAATGGGTACACCAGCTCAGAGAAGACAGGAAGGAAGGGTCATAAAAAATGTCCACTACAAGGACGGTGGTCTCAGACTGGCTAGATTCAAAAGTCTTAACTTCTGTCACTAACTGGTTGTGTGATTTGGGGAAAATGCCTTAATTCTGAGTCTCTGCGCCCTTATATGTAAATAGGGATAATAAAAAACTCCACCTCACAGGGTTATTGTGAAACTAAACTAAAAAGAGTCAATGTATGTGAAGTACTTGGTATAATTCCTGGCCCATAATAAAAGGCCCACTAATATATTATTACAAAGTAGCATAATCTTTGTAATATTATTAATCCCATTCTGGCACATGTAAGTATAGAAGAAATAATACTCAACATCTAAAAGAGAACCAGTTAGAAAGCGTCCTAGAATTTATCCGTATTAATCAATTATACCCTCTAAAAGACCCATCAAAGGAGAACTGGTGTTTTATCCAAGGACCCAGAACTACCTAGTGGCAGACCCCAGACTCCTACCTCCCAAAGAAGTACTCCTTTTGTAGTAAAAATAGCCTGTTCATTTTGAGCCAGTGGTTAGGATCATAGAAATAAAGGTGAAGGGGGAAGCAAAGCAGAAAGTTGAGAAATTATTGAATATAGTTAATATAGAAAGCTGGTTTGGATAACTGAGGGCTCTAACCACAAAGAGAAAAATTCCTTTCATTTGTTCCTGAACCTTATATGATAGGCATATCACTTTTAGCAGGATGGAAACTCAAACATACTAGAGTTGTCCTCTTGGAGAATAGCTTTAGGTAGAAGGAAGCTTAATATTTGAAAAGCCTCCAGAGATTAGTAGTTTTCTCTAGGTTTACTATGTAAACCTAAGTGTTTGCTAATATCTCAGTTCTCTGTATTACTGTACTAGAAAATTCTCTTCATTAGATTTACTAGTGTAAATCACTTTTCTTCATCTGCTGAAGAAGCTGCCAGTTTATTAGTTCATTGTGATC
The DNA here is from genome assembly GCF_018345385.1 of Vulpes lagopus. Taxonomy (NCBI): domain Eukaryota; kingdom Metazoa; phylum Chordata; class Mammalia; order Carnivora; family Canidae; genus Vulpes; species Vulpes lagopus. The sequence goes on along the minus strand of NC_054826.1, from coordinate 39,539,822 downwards.
TTTTGTAATACATTTCATTATTTTGGGTCCATTACCAAATTCTAACAATGTAGCAAATAAATTCATCTTGGGATTTATATAAATAAAGCAACAGAAATCTAAAGCTGAAGATACAAATGAATGCATTTGCCACTTTGATCCATCCAAAAGGAATGCAATTTCTCAGCATAATTAAATTTAACTCCTACAAACAACGGACTAGATATTAAACATGTTTTATGTAGTACATTAAGTGGTATATCGCAGCTTCCTAAGGACAGTTGTTTTGCAAAAGAACTTCTATGGCATTGGTAAGCAAGCTTCCTCTTGAGCGAGATTTCTTTTATCCTTTGTTAAAAGGTTACCTGAAACCATCAGGAATAATAGTAAAACATTCAGTCTTATTTATGTGAACATCAGTGTATCCATGAAAATCATTAATAGCATCATTTTAACATAGTTCACAGATTTGTGTCACAAAAATTATCTCTTCTGTTCAACATGACAAGTATGTATAGACTAGTTATGTATCAACATGGCTTGACAGTCAAAGATGACAAAATATCCTCTTACGTATGATTACTCCTCAGGTAGAGTCCTACTGTAACACACCATATCTCCTAATTTAGCTCTGTGAGAAGTCCCATTTCAGGAGAAATTTTAAAATATGAATTCATATTCCCCTCTTTGCTCTCTTGGCTCTAAGTTGCTGACTGGAAGTATTTTCAACAGCTCAGGAGAGAGATACCATTAAGAAGCATGTACCATTGTATAGATAAATCTGTCAACTTTGATAAGAAAATTAAACTGGCATAATAGAGGTATCACTGGATATTTGAGAAATCCTAAGAAAAATAGTAGTCGTTTATTTCTAGCCAACCATAGGTAAGTGCTAGATAAGGAAGGACTTTTTTTGCTCCTTGTAATTACAGATTATAGCTGATTTGTCACAGTTGTAATCCCAGACCCACACCACAGAAAAGAGGTCAATATGTTACATTTTGCCATTCTGACATATACATGATGAGATTGTACTTCACAGAGGGAAAGAAAAGAAATCCTACTGGCGACCTGTAGAAAGAAACAAGATTTCCCATATGAACAGGCATGGCCCACAGTTCTGTCCGTGAAAAAAGCCATGGGTAGCCACAGTTCCCTCTGTTCCCTCACCTATGAACAGGAATTTCCACCCTTTTAGAAAGTACCAGAAAGAAGATATTCCACTCTGACTTTCTCCCTCTTCATTCACTCTGTTATCTGGTAGGCAAAATTGAGATGCTTGCCCACTTAGGTGTTTTTTTACTGGATAGGTCTAATAATTTCTTGTATCTTTTCTCCATTTGGTAAAGTCTCCTGAGTCAAGCCATGGATTAATTTTGAGAGATTAATCTAAAAGTCTGTCTCACTCAGTCCCTACTTCAGGTACTCAATTGTTTTCAGCCAAGCAAGTAGTTGGTCTTGTACACCAACTTCTCCTCTGAGTTGGGTAATATCAAAAGTTAGAGTCGGATGAGAAATAGTAAGAATCTTCCAAATTAGTGCTATCAGCAATAAAGATAGTATTTGAATTCTATCTGTTGGATTTATGAATGTATCTTATAGATGGTTTCAAAATCAGGAGGCAAAAAGAAAATGTTATTAATGATTTTAATTTAAACCCAGAAAACTCTTCTGGAGAAATAACCATGTCAGTGCAAACACTGTAATTTCTTGTTTTTATTCATTTGATGGGCCGGCATAATTTTGTGTTTGAGGCTAGACCTGATTAATCTAATCCAGGCACTGGCATTTTTCTTAAAGAAAAGACTCCAACCGAAGTTTAGAAACCTAATGTTATCAGAATACCAAGCTTTCTAAAACAGCTTTGAAAGCAGCTGGAAAAAGAACATCCAAATTCAGGCAACTGCAGGCAATGGTTGCAAAAGGTCAAATCACAGAATGTTCCCCAAGACGTCAAATCACTCCTGCGGATGCTCTGCGAAATTATAAGCTTAAAACCTTGACCTCACTTGCTCTTTGCTCTATGCCCAACCACTCAATGTTAAAGCTTTCTCCCCCATACTAGAATTCTCTCACCCAAGAAGCTTTGTATTTTGTGATAGTTAAGATAATTTTTAAGATGTCTGTTAAAAATAATTACTAATATGTATTTTTTAAACTCTGTAAATAATATCAAACTACATAGAGTTGGTTCTAAAAAGCTCAACTTCTTTGAAAAAGGCAGCTTTATCTTTTGGTAGGGAAAGCATTAGACTCAAAGTCAGTAGACCTGTGCCCTAATTCTTCCCTGTTTATGATCTTGTTGTGTAATTGTGAGTACACCTATTTTCCTTTCTGGTTCTTTTTGTCTTTTTTATAAAATAAAATCATCTCAAATAATGGATCTTGTGGAGATCCTATAAAATGTTAAACATGATTTTAACTTTAAATTTATTATTAGTGATATTATTTAAATCTGCATATTTGAAACATGTCCAAATTTCACCAACAGCTCTAAAATTAATGAAAAAATTAAGAAATGAGATATATGGCCAAAAAAAAAAAAAACCTGGCAATTTCTTAGTTTGACACTAATTCATTCTATAACCTTAAACAGGTTACTTATCTAGTCTCAGTTTTAGCATGTGGAAAAACAGGGATAATAGTTATCCTTACCTACTAGAATTCTGGTGAAGTGGAATGATTTCACTTGAGTGTTTAGAATAGGGATTGAGACATAGTAGGTGCTTAATAAATGTTACTGAGCATTATTACCATTATTTTTTGCATTTTCCTAATGTTTTCATATAACTCAGAGGATCTTATGACCTTGAGAATCTGGTTTATATCAAAGCTGTTCATTTTGATTTGTATCTTCAATAACATCCATTTTTCTCCACCCGTCAGGAAGCCAAAGCTTAGTCCCATTCCTTCCTCCTCTGGTTTTAAATATAAGAATTCTATAACTGTACAACTGACAGAAACTCTTTTCTTGCACTGAAACGGCCTTGGAGTCAAAGACAAGAGAGCAGAAGAATCTATCCTTTACCTTCTCCTGACAAGACTGCATTACAGACATAAAGACATGAGAAGGCCACAGTGTAGTAGAGGGGATATAAGGATGCCCCCTACTGGGGGTCAGCAGGCCTTGTACTCAATACATGACACTGCCCACTCAAGAGCACAGCAGGGCTGGAGAGATGACATGTGTTCTGCCTCTACTCAACTATTAGACAAAATCACCTCCTTTTACCCACCAAAAAGCCTTTGTTGTGAGTTGAGTAATGAAGGAAAATAATATAAAGATTTGAGAAAAGCATGCAACCACATCCATTTTCTCTATTTATATCTCAAAGAATGAATTCTAGCCTCAACCTCTTTGCCACATGGAGTGTTGTATTTCTCTCTTTTTATAACGGGCAGTCTAGATCAGGGGATTGATGCTCAGCATTCCCTGTCTACAGGGAAGATAAGGAATTATGTTTTTGGGCAAAATGGACCTCCAGGAGAAAGTGTTCGGGGAGCAGGATCATGTGAACCAAGGTATGTAGGTATCAGCCTTGTATCTGGCTTCTGCTATTGCAGAATTGATATAGGAGATTAGTAAAGTCCCTCCAGATCTTTTTTTTTTCTTTTGAATTGGCACTTGCTTTATTTTCACAGATGGTATTCCATGTCTAATCAGCAGCAAGAACAATGGTTTAATGTTCTGTTCACCAAAACTGAAAGTGTCTTTGGCCTCATTATATAGGGAGTTTTCAGTACTTTCATTGCTGAATTTGGATTTGATCCTAGGGTGTCAGAGCTGAAAGAGAATTTAGAGATCAGGCCAATTGTTTTCATTTTCCTGATGAGAAAGTAAAGCTCTGAGGAATATTTGAGCTTGCCAAAGGTCACACCACAGAACCTTTATCAGAAGCTAGGTTTCTCAATTTACCCCTGAGAGCTTTTTTGTTTTCATTAATACTGTCATTTGAATACCTAAGCTGTGAATTATAAAATTGAAGTATGGTTTTATGCATTAAAGATTTAATTAGATGTTCTTTCCTTTCCCATGCTTGAGTTCCTAAATAAACTTCAGAGTTAGCCAATTCTTTCTGTGGAATACTTCTTTTATGATTTGCAAATAAGAAGGGAAAAATATTAACTGTAGACAGCAGTTATTTGCTAAGCACTATTACTCTTTCAGCATTGAGGCAACAACCTTTCGGCAGCTGATCACGAGATCTCTCAAGGAGGATTTGATGTTAACATCAATAAAATTCGGAGCCTAGTTGGAATCTGATGTTTAAATAATGGCAAAATGAAGTGCCTTGCTTCCCCTCTATAGCCTTCTTGGCAGGGAGAACAAAAAAAAATCTTTTTTCTAGCAGTTTCTAAAAGATGTGCACTTTGCAGAATTTATAGGCATTAATCTATAGCCCCTTTGGCCCAACCAGCTCTTGACAACTAATTGGATTTGGTAGCATGAAGTAGTACTTGGAAAAATTTACAAAAACTGGTTTTCAAGCTCTATGCTATTAAAGAATTGAAAATAACTGCTTTAAGTTAAATATTAGGATACTTAATCTGTACAATGGTAGGGATGAAACTCTAGGTCATGTTTTAAGACTTGCGTTCTGCAAAAACAAAAGATCCCTCCTTTTTTTCTTATTTGCCATGTATCAGCTTTCGTGAACAATCTGGAATCTACCCCAATGTCAAATTTACCAAACTTAGATGTAGCTCATTTTTTTTAAGCTAAAAGGTTTTAGTTTCATTAATAATAGGGTATACTAATATGTTTATCTCAAATAAACTGAACTATTTAAGACATACTCTTATAGTAGTCATACAATTAATAGAGAGGGAGCAGGAACCAGCCTGTTAGAATAATACATCTGTATTATACATCAACATCAATGGCAAATATTTCTCCAATTCTTCTTTAGAAAAATGCCAGACAAATTAGAAAGCAAAAATGGCTTGCTTTGAAAAACCCCTGTATATATAGGATAAGCTTAGCCCCTCAAAAACCAGATAAAAGCTGGTATAAATTAAAAAAATGAAAAAAACTGGCTAAACTTCTCAAAGGTACTAAATTATATCAAATATATTATACCAAGGCATTTAGCAAAATAAAGCATTAAAATGTACTTGGTAGACATAAACATTTATTTTCAGAACTATTTCATTACAGATTGATTGACTAATCTACTTGAATAAAGAATAACCTCAAAAAAAAAAGAATAACCTCAAAGCCTTGCTGACTGAATATAAGGTAAGAAAAGCTAACATCCCAAGCCATTTTTTGCATGAACATGGATTGTACCATTTAATGCAGACTCAAGGCCAAAAATGTTTAGAAGAAAATGTTTAACTTCCAGTACCAATTTTCTTCATGTAACATTTTTAAAATACAGTAAGATGAGTCCAATTTAAAAATTACTTGAGGTGCCCCTGTTAACACAAACAGTTCCAATGATGGAACAAGAAAAGCTAAATTTTATGTCACTGGTGCTCATTTTAGGAGTAGAATCATCAAGTACAAGGAACTAGAAGAAACTGGAAATAAGAAACTTCATGTCCTAACAGTCAGTCAATCAAGGTTGATATGATTGTTTTGATGACCAGAATAACCCATTCTCCAACCATTTTGGAGAAATCCAAAATGAATGTGAAGAGTTCAGTGTCTTATGCACACACACAGTGCTCAAAGATTAGCAGTATGAGCCATCTCTACAAAAGCTGAAGAAAACATTGCTTGAAATGAAAGACAGGGGAAGTTCTGTTTTCAAAGAACATGGATACTTTTAAAGGAAATGTTGACATGTAGCTTTCAAAACTGAAATTAAAAATTAAGTAGAGCCTGGTACAAGAAATGTCTGAAAGTGAATAAGAGCCTTGATTTCCCAGTGGTATAATGGAGACGGTGCTTAAACTTAAAAACTATTCAAGATTTTTTGAGCACCCTAAAATTATGATACAGAATAGCAATCCTAAAACGACTTTAGCCAAAATGAGCCAAAGACCTGCTGAGAGAGACCCCAGTTACCTGGAGCTGGAAATGCAGATGGGAGAGGCTTAATGAGTGCCCAAAGACCCCGCCTCCTCTTCGGCTTCACTATCCACTGAACCTAGAACATTTCTTGTAGGAAAGATGTTATCAAAGGCTTTTAATTATTGGGCAATACCAAGACAAAGTGAAAATTGGCTTAGGACTACACCTTTATTATCTTTTAGAAACTTAGGGCTATTCCTTTACTTATTTTTAACTGTTTATACAAAGTTACCAAACTAATACCCCTGAAAAAAAAATAACAGATTACTACAGTTCAAAAGGTGTCTTCTATAGCCCATCTTTTGTAGAAAGACATAAACTGTGATGACATAAACACTTCCTGCATTCCCTCATCCCTCTTCTATACAGTTTGACCATTATTCTTTTTAAGAAAAACACTGATAATAGAATATAAGCAGATTCCTTTTGCTTCTAGTTCCAAAGTATTTCCTTTAAACAACTATGACTTTAGAGTAAGTGAAAGATGTATTAATAGAAAAAGAATGCATACAGCTTAGATGTTAGAATTAAAAGAAATCTTGATGATCATCCCATCTAGCTATAAATGAAACTCAGGGTTAAAAGGATACATCCAGGGCCACAAAATTAGTTGGCATCAGATCTAAAATAAAGAATTCTGTAGCTTGATTCTCAATTTGAAATTCTCTCATGGTGAAGTTTCACTAAAAGCATTATACCTATTTTTTTGCTGCATACACTACCGTGATAACACATTAACCAAAACCATAGAAATATGCAATTCTAGATATCAACTTGTTCAATATCTGCATCTTAGAATTGAAGGAAGTGAAGCCCTCACTGCTCAACCTTCCTCCCAGAGAATTGGAAGCTATCAGTTCTCTGTTCTAGGTTACCATGTATAATGTGGCTTAAGAGGGAGAGGAGAGAAGAGAAAGTAATTTTGCATTGGAGAGAATTGATTATCTGCCTGCTGGGAGCTGAGCATGGAGCAACAGCATTTCTCAAGTACTGATGTTTCCTCCCTACATGTCACAAGAAGGGAAACTGGGGCAGTTTCTAGCATTGTTCCTTGAAGAGCTGTGGCATGCTGTTATGTAAAACAAACACAGACAAGGGAAAGGATACCAACAAACAGTCTCTCTGCACTTAGTCAACTGACCTCCAGGGAGAGACTGACAGTGACTCTCTGCCTCCAGGAGTAAAATAATGCCACTTGCTGAATGTAGGTTGAACGACCCAGATGAAAATCTGAGTTGAAATCAATACACCTCCTCACTGTTATCTCTGCCAGGGAAGAGACCTCAGGATAACTAAGCAGTAGAGATACTTGGCTTGGCTTGTAGCCATGTTCTCTAATCCCCGGGAAAGGAGGAACATTCAGAAATTTGGACCAGCAGTTATAAGAAAACACAATTTCCCCCCTTTTCTTGTTAATTATGAGAATCTAAGCAAAAGCATTATAAAGGCTAAAATTATAGCTCTTGTTTTCCATTTCTCTGTTTTTTTCTCCTGATGCTGTCCTGTGTGACCAAAGATTTCCTTCCTGCCCCTTGCCAAACCTTACACAGGGCCTATGCCTGACCTGCTTGGGCTAAGCAACACACTTTGCTCTAAACAAGTTTATGCAATGAAAAGAGTGTGGGCTTTGAGATTCAATCTGTATCTATACCTTGACTCTAGTTCTTATTAGATATACAACTTTAAGTAAGCTACTTTAACTCTTAGAACATGTTTCTACACCTACACTCAACTCTTTTCTGTGTCACATTCCCTCCCTTCTGACTGATCTGGTAGAAAGGAAGACAACACAATAGATCAGGTAACTAAGGATTATCTTTCCTAACAGCATCGCATTTTATAGGGGAATCTCATACACACAATGCTTTAACTCAGTGGACAAGATTCTCAATATTGTGATTTCTGGCATTATGGCATTTATGAGTCTAGCGTCATATCCAGAGCCACTAAAAGTACACTGAGAAGACAGACAATCTAATCCTCCACAAAGTCCAAACAAACTTCAGTATTGCTCATGTTTAAAGATGTGAGCTTCCAATGATGGTTGGATTACATGATAAATAAGGATACTCCCAATCTTAAAATCTTATAAAAATCTTAGATTAAGTCTTAAACCTAAAGTAGATCATATAGATGATTAAATAGAGAATATAGACTAAAACATCCTAATAAAACCTAGAATAATCTTAGTTTTTCTGACCATAGTTTTAATTTTGGGAGAAAATCCACTCACCCCAAATATCTAAAGTATGGGCAATAGTGAAGATTTTCATCTTAAAAGAAATGACATTTATATTCAAAACACACATTTTGTCAGTGTGTGAGATTTGATAACTTTGCTCAAAAACAACCTTAACACAAATTAAGGAGGTTCAGGGAATTACGGTCTCTTAATCTCTATTACTTATGTGTCTGAACTTTTTTTCCCCTCTCTTATCATCCCTTAATATTGCCACTGTTGAATTCTAATGATTGTAGTTTTGCAGAGGTAATGATATCTGGGAATTTCCTCTGAAATTTTGGAATTGTAAGTTTTAAAAGTTAAGGAAGATTGATTACTAATGGAAATTAGATAGATTTATAGTAACCAATGTTTATTGATCATCTGCTATAAGCCACTTCCAGTGGGAGGAACTGAAGATACAGGGATAAATGAGAAATTCTCAGCTAACAAAGCGCCACCCATGTACAATGAGAGGTAAATAGGCAATTCATAGCATTGTTACAAATGCCACGAAAGAGGAGAATAAAGGAAGAGAGGTGCAAACATTCTCAGGGGTTGCTTCATCTCAACTAAATCATGAAGGAGAAAGAATTGTCAGATGAAGAATGTAGGAAAATGATATACAGAAGAAAGAGCAAGTGCAAATTCCCTGAGGCATGTGAGAGCCTGAAATATTTGGGAAATTACAAACAGTTCTGTGAGTATAATGTAGAGCATCAGGATTGAGTGAAAGAGAAGTCAGAGAAGGAACACTTGGAGAAGTTGATGTTGAGGTTCATATATATATATAGCTAATGAATTTGGAATGCAACTTGAGAGCAATGCAAAACATTCACTAGGCCCTCTACCATGATTATCAGGATGATAAGGGAAACCTCATGATAACGTTTGCCTTCTCTAAAGTTTCAACTCTACTTAAAGGTGTCAGGTAGAGTCTCACACTTAGTATAATATCATCCACCCACAACAGAGTGAATCCACATACTGGTCTAAGGCAATGATTTCTGTAGGCTTTTGCAATCATCAGGGATCAGTTGGGAAGGTGCCTGGATCACATATTGGAGTAAACATATGATTCTCCAGAATGGCTTTCCTCATCTACAAGGGTGAAGATGGAGCCACAGATACCCTCAACATAACCTCCCTCCCTAGCCATACCCTCAACAACCCCAGCAGTAGCTGTCTTGAATTTTCCATGTCTAATCCATAGATCCATCAGCTTTGCCAGTAATGAAGAGGATGCTTTGGTCACATTCAATTTACTCATTTAATTTTTCAATTGTTTTAAAACTGTTGAGACAAAAATGTGATGTAACAGACTAGAATCCTTAAAACTCAAAATTCACAATTAGTTAAATAAGCTTGGTGCTTCCTACATCTGAGTCTTTATTTATGCTATCATCCTTGCTTAAGTGCCCGTCTTCTCTCTTCGGTCTATCAAAATCTCACATCAAGACCCAGCTCAAGCACTTTACCCTTCCAGGGAACCTACTCTGATTTATTCTGTATCTCTGTGCCTATACTGGCGCTGCTTTAGCTCTAGTTAACAGTCCTAATCTTTTCACTTACTGCCATGTGTTGCTTACGTGAACATAAAAGAAATTGACTTTTCTTCCAGATTTTGTGATGACTTATAGTTTAAAGATGTTACTCCTATAGTGGGAATTATTTTCATTGTCTCACACACAAATGAAAGTATTAACACAATGATTCTGAGTACATTCTTTGGAGTCAGAAAGGCCTATTTTCAAGTATTGGCTTTGTTACATACTATGTGATCCCAGACAAGTTTCTTAACTTCTCCAAGTCTCAATTTGTTATCTTCAGAAGAATAATAATTACTTTAGTTGCAATAATGATCAAGTGAGTAATTCCATAACAATGATTGCTAAGTTCTTGCAGAATATCCAAACATGTAACCTGTCAACTTTGAACTAAAAGGACTAAGCACTTTGTTTTAAAATAAATAATGATTATCATGTTTAATATGTTCTAAGGTATTTTAATATTAGTACTTTCTTGATTATACCAGAATCTACTTGTCTTACAGGTTTTGCAAAAATAACGTTGATTTTTAAAAGATGTCTTGATTTTAGAGATATTAATATGTAAAATAAATCCATGAAATAAAGATTTATTGAGAACATATGTCAGATTCTATGTGAGGATATAAAACACAGACCAAGAGAGACAATATTCCTACTTTAATGAATGTCAACAGAAATTATAAGGGAAATGTATGAAAAATAATAAAGGTAGGGCTTAAAAGCATCAAAAGTTAAGGATAAATGTCCATCACACATAAAATAAGTAGTTGCCTATTAATGGAATTGCACTTTACATTTCAATGAAATGAATAATTGCTGCTCACAACATGGAAGAATGTACTAAATCTAAGATACTAGATGAAAAAGAGGGCATATTGGGATGCCTGAGTGGCTCAGCGGTTGGGCGTCCGTCTGCCTTTGGCTCAGGACATGATCTCAGAGTCCTGGGATTGAGTCCCACATCCGGCTCCCTACATGGAGACTGCTTCTCCCTCTGCCTGTGTCTCTGCCTCTGTGTGTGTGTGTGTCTCATGAATAAATAAATAAAATCTTTAGAAAAAAAGTGCATATTGTATAATTCCATTTATGTAAATATCAAAAACTGATAAAGTGTCATATAAATTTCAAAACTTGATAAAACATAGCTAAGAAAATAAAAACCAGAATAGTGATGGACGTATCACTTACAGTGATAAGTAGGTATTGATTAACAACATTTATTAGTGAGGCTTCTGTGGTGTTAGTAAAATAGTCTATATTTTTATTTGGGTGGTAACAACATGAGTGTGTTTGTTTTGTAAAAAATTCATTGAGCTGAAAACATTTTGCCCTTTTCTCTATGTACTTTATTCTTTAATAATGATGTTATTATTAGCACAGAAATAGACACATGGATCAATGACACAGAATAAAGAGTACAGAAGTAAATCCACACATATATGTTCAATTAATCTACAACAAAGGAGGGAAGTATGTGCAATGCAGAAAAGACATCCTTTTTAACAAATGGTGCTGGGACAGCTGGGCAGATACATGAAAAAGATTGAAACTGGACCACTCTCTTACACCATACCCAAAAAATAAACTCAAAATGGCTAAGAAAACCTAAATATAGGACCTAACACCATGAAACTCCTAAAAGAAAAACATAGACAGTAATTTCTTAGACATATACCTTAGCAATATTTTTTCTGGCTCTATCTCCCTAGATAAGGGAAGCCAAAGTTAAAATAAACTATTGGGACTATATCAAACTAAAAAGCTTTTACATAGCAAAGGAAGATATGATCAAAACAGACAGGCAACCTACTGAATGGGAGAAGCTATTTCCAAATGATATATCCAATTAGCAGTTAATATACAAAAAATATATATACAAAATATATATATATTTTTAAAACTCATAGAACTCAACACCAACTCTCTGCCCCCAAATAATTCAATGAAAACTGGGCAAGCTCCATAGGCATTTTTCCAAAGATAGATAAGAGACACATGAAGGGATGTTCAATGTCACTCATTATTAGGAAAGGAAGGAAGGAAGAAAGAAAGAAAAGAAAAAGAAAAAAAGAAAAGTAAGAAAAGGGATCCCTGGGTGGTGCAGCGGTTTAGCGCCTGCCTTTGGCCCAGGGTGCGGTCCTGGAGACCCGGGATCAAATCCCACGTCAGGCTCCCAGTGCAGGGAGCCTGCTTCTCCCTCTGCCTATGTCTCTGCCTCTCTCTCTCTCTCTCTCTCTCTCTCTCTCTGTGTGACTATCATAAATAAATAAAAATTCAAAAAAAAGAAAAGTAAGAAAAGAAAAGAAAGCAAAATAAAGAAGTATTGATGAGGGTGTGGAGAAAGGTGAATCCTCATGCACTGTTGGTGAGAATGTAAATTGGTTACAGCCACTATGAAAAACAGTATACTTAAAAATAGAATTATCATGTGACTCAGTAATTCCACTAATGAATATTTACTTGAAGAAAACAAAAACATTCATTTGTAAAGGTACATACACCACTAGATTTATTGCAGCATTATTTACAATAGCCAAGATATGGAATCAACTTAAGTGTCCATCAATAGATGAATGGATAAAAAAGATGTGATATACACAGGCATACACACGCACAAGTGCGGGCATGTAGGTATAATGGAATATTACTCAGCCATGAAAAACATTAAAATCTTGCCACTCACAGCAACATGAATAAACCTAGATGGTATTATACTAAGTGAAATAAGTCAGACAAATACCTTATAATTTTACTTATATATGCAATCTGGAAAAAAAAACAAATGAACAAAAAACAAACAGACTCAGAAGTAGAGAACAAACTGGTGTTTGTTGGATGATGGGCAAAATAGGTAAAGGGAATTAAGAGGGACAAACTTCTTGTTATGAATAAATAAGCCACAGGGACAAAAAGTACAGTATAGGATATATAGTCAATAATATTTTAAAATTTTGCATGGTGACTGATGGTAACTACATTTCTCATGGTGAGCATTTTGTAATGTATATTATTGTCAAATCACTGTGTTGTACACCTAAAAATACTATTTAATGTCAACTATGCCTCATTCATTTTTTATGAATAAAACATACATGTTCATAAAAAAGCAAAATATTGTTACAGTTGGAAAAGCTGTAGTAAGCAAAGTTTTAGCCTGTAGATGTCATCTAGAAAGATATAATTGTTATTTGGTTTATCTGATTTATATTCTAATAGATCATCAAATGGCAAGTCATTTTCATTTTGTGGAACTGAAATTTCACAGACCCCAAAATAAACTTTTACTATTTTTCCACAGTTTCATTGGTGGCGCCTATGATGCCACTAATGGAAATGAGGCTTAAAATATATGATCATGAGTTGCAGAAGGGAAAACAAAGAATAAACTAATAATATATTTTAGAAGTATGTACTTTTATGATGCAAATTGCATCAAGTGATAGCATCCCGTTAGTGAATAGAACACTGGATACAACAATAAAGACATGTTGTTTTAATCCTAGCTCTGCTGCTATTATTCCAGTGCTCATTAGGCCTCAACTTCCCCATTTCTACTGAATAGATTGGGCTTCAAGTCTAAAAATTCAATATATACACATAACATGATTATGAAAGAATATTAAGACAAAGACACAAATGAGCAACTTTTGAAATTGGACTCTTCAGAATTTCTTTTAAAGGGTTTCTGTCTAATACTTAACTCATACATTTATAATTTATCATTCATGTTCATTTCAACAGTTTACAAATAACCAGTTGGATAGAGTTTTATTCATCTTTAGCCCACATTCATAACCACTTCACATTTCATGTTGTCACTGACACCCACAGAGGCTACTCATAAATTGTTCAACGGTTTCATTTTCTCGTTGTAGTAACTTCCCCTTGAGCTGTGTATGACAATGCTCACAAGTATATCCTGATTTCCTATCTGCAGATATTTTCCTAAGAAAACAATTCAATTCTAGAATGGGTTGAAGAAAGTTTTCTGTTAAGTAAAATACAAAGTGCCAAACACTGTATTTTACCCTCTATACTATTCAGTTAGTCCAACTAAACTTTTGAAATATTATTTTTTCCCATCTTATAGATGGAAAAAACGGTCATTTTAGACATCACAAGTGACTCACAATTGCGGGTTTGTGGTTTAAACCTCCATTTTTCCAACTTTGAGCCCCTATTTTCCCCATGTTTGTCAAGAATGAAGACCAGTTTGAAATTATAATTCTGTGTTAGATTAGTGTCTGCCTAGATGTTGGCCTTTGAAATATTTGAAGCTTTATAGTATTATTTGACCACTGAGACTCCCACATCATCACATACCTCTTAAAAACTTTGGTCAGATGTTGTAGTAAGAAAGAAGCCATACCTTTTGTTACATTCCCGCCATTTCTAAAAAAAAGAATAAGAGTTTCCCCAGTACCCTTGCTTTGTTTGGATTAATTTTCTGAAGGTCAATGTCTCTTCTTTGCTAGGAGCTATTCCAAGATCTCTACTTAGAAAGCCCCTGTGGCAACCATAGGCAATACAAAAGGTACGGCTAAATATGACTAAGAAGCCTACCAAATATAATAGAAGGGACTTCAAATGACAGTAAATGGGGGGGGAAGGGTAGGAATACAGAATGCATTACACAATAAGTGTAATATGGGAAAAAATATGTTAGGGTTGGACTGAATCATTTATACAATAGGATATAAAGAAGCCAGCTTATCCTTAGCATCTGAGGCAGCACTTCTCAAACTTTATCATGCCTAAGAATCACCTTGAGATCCTGTTTACAATGCTGAGTCTAAGGCCACACCTCTGGAGATTCTAATTCCACAGATATGGGGAGGGTGTCTGGAAGTTTGTATTTTGAATAAGTAGCAGGTACAGTGCTGGAGTACCTATAAAGTATTGTGGGAAAGCATCCTCTAAAAAAAATCAAAGGGGTGAAGGACAAATTAACAAGACAATTCTATTTTGTTTTATTTCCGATATTTTACATTTGCTGTAAAAGGGGAAAATAACTAGTTGTCTTTATATCTTATATATAATGAGTATATCTTATATCTTAATGACTGACATGGGAAACACAATCATCTGGATCAACTGCAGAGATTTAAAATCCCTCACACTTCTTGGGGATAAATATGTTTCTGAAGCCATTTTCTGAAAAGACTTTACAAAATGAACATTATGCATATGATGTGAATTCTGGAGCAATTCAGAAAGGTCCTGAACTGTAGCCAGGATCAAACGTGCTTATGTTTCGGCAGAAAAATGTATGAATATTCATACTAAATGGGACATGGTCTATACCAAGGTCCATGTCTTTTCAGGTTGGTTCTTTCAACCAAACAAGTTGAATCAAATTGTATTACTTTTATGATACTGAAATAAAAGCTTCAATGGTAAAATAAATACTGTAACTTGCAGGACGCCTGAGTGGCTCAGTGGTTGAGCATCTGCCTTTGGCTCAGGGCATGATCCTGGAGTCATGGGATCGAGTCCCATATCGGGCTTCCTGCACAGAGCCTGCTTCTCCCTCTGCCTTATGTCTCTGTCTCTGTCTCTCTCTCTTTCATGAATGTATAAATAAAATCTTTTAAAAAATACTGTAACTCACCTCGCCTGCGCCCGCCCAGAGCCCGCATCCTCCACTCGCCCCGCAGCCAGGGACACGCGCGCGCACCGACGCCGACAGAGCGGACATGGGCAGAGCGATGGTGGCCAGGCTCGGACTGGGGCTGCTGCTCCTGGCGCTGCTCCTACCCACGCAGATTTATTCAAATCAAACAACTGTTGTAACACTTTCAAGTAACTCCTCCCAGAGTACCTCGACTGCCCCAAATCCAGCAAATACCACCACCACACCAACTGGGGGTGCTCTGCTGTCAACAGCCAGTCTCTTGGTGATCTCGTTCTCCCTTCCACATCTCTACTGTTAAAAGACTCAGGCCAAGAAACGTCTATACTTCCCCATCTTCTAAACCCAATCCAAATGGCGTCTAGACATCCAGTGTGACAAGGAAAAATAAACAGGTCTTCATTGAATCTGCTAATTCCACACCTTATTTTATTGACACAAAATGTTGAGGATCCCAAATTTGATTGGTTTGAAGAACATGTGAAGGGTTTGACTAGATGATGAATGTCTATTAAATCTACTGGAGTTTCATGTACAAGATGAAGAGACAACATCCAAGGTTAGATAAGAGATAATTTCTCTAAATGTGGCTTAAGAAGTATGGACATGTAAAATTCTACCTTGAAAATGAGAATAGATTTTCTCTTACCGAGATGTAAAAGATGGGATGTGAACAGAGTCAGTTTTCATTCGGTTCATTAAATCTTTAAGGCCATAAAACGGTTAATACAAAAAGCTTCCATGATTCTATTTATATGTACATTAGAAGGAACTTCCAGGTGTTACTGTAAATCCTCCATGCATTGTTTCAGCAGTACTAATTTAATGCCTATGTACTCTAGGTAAAAGTTTTACATTGTTAAGCTATCACTGTTTCTTGGGAACTGAACTCTTTCCTCTGAGGCTTTGGGTTTGACATTTCATTTGATTTTTTATATAGTAATTGACATGTGCCAGGGCAATGATCGATTGGAATCTACCCCCGATTGTGAAGCATAACAAATAAATTTTGCTTAAATACTTATCACTTATTCCTATTGAACAAGGGTGCCAGATTCATTTAGCTAAACTGATTCCAAAGAGTAGAAGTACGTTGACTTCAACTAATTTCAAAATGCTTATTTCTGCATAGGTGGAGTACTTCTTACAATTTAAAAAATGATCTGTTTTGAAGGTAAAATCGACAAATCTTGAAATTAAAAAAGGCAAAATATGTGCGGGAGCCAAAAATCATAAATCAAGTATTTGGGAAGTGAAGATTGGAAGCTTGCTTACATTAAATTCGGAAAAACTTTTATACTTTTTCTGTAAATACTTAAAAAAAAACTCTGAATCAGAATAGCCACATTTGGAACACTTTCTGTTAGTCAATATTTTTAGATAGTTAGAACCTGGTCCTAAGCCTAAAGTGGGCTTGATTCTGGAAAGTAAATCTTTTCACAACTGCCTCGATGCACAGAAAGCTTTTTAAAAATAGACACCCTAAGGTCTTTTGTTCGCATGGTCACACACTGATGCTTAGATGTTCCAGTATCTAATATGGCCACAGTAGTCTTGATAACCAAAGTCATTTTTCCCATCTTTAGGAACCTACACCAGAACAACAATATCCAACAGATCTCAAGCTACTGTGTGTGTGAATGAACATTACATTTTGTTTCATCCCTGAATGCTGTACATCAGTTTTGGATTGTATACTGTGTTTGTGTATTTATGCTTTGATTCATAGTAACTTCTCATGTTATGGAATTGATTTGCATTGAACACAAACTGTATATAAAAAGAAATGGCTGAAAGAGCAAAAAAAAAAAATACTGTAACTTGCCATCAAATACAGTGAATAAGACACTGTGAACTCTAAAAGCTATACTTCATTGAATACTTAATATTTGCCTACCAGGGCAGCCTGGGTGGCTCAGGGGGTTTAGCTCCACCTTCAGCCCAGAGCGTGATACCAGAGACCCAGGATCAAGTCCCACATCGGGCTCCCTTCATGGAGCCTGCTTCTCCCTCTGCCTTTGTCTCTGCCTCTCCCTCTGTTTCTCATGAATAAATAAATAAAATCTTAGAAAAAATATTTGCCTGCCATTGTATCTAGTGTATTTCATATGATTTTCTTGTTTTCACTATTTTTCTATGAAAAATATCTTAGTGCTCTTATTGTAAAAGTGAGGAAACTGAGGCCCAGAGGGTTAAAGCAATCGGTTCAAAGACAGGTTAGTGAGCGGCAGCAGAGCCAGAAGAACGTGGCTGACACTCTAATGATAATATTCTTTATACCATGCTATGTTTCTTTTCTCAAAAAGTATCTTGTTCACCACTAAATTAAAAAAAATGTGCTTCAGAGGCCTATAAATACAACTTTGAAATCCTTTTTCATTAATTCCTAAAATGATTTACTAAGTGTCTTTTATCTGTATGAATAGTTTTTATGCAGTTTATAAATATTCCCATTTTTCTTTCTTTCTGGATGAGGTAGAAAACCACTCATTTACCCCCCTTTGCATTTAGACATGGCCATGTGATTACTCCTGCAATATAATCTAACCTCTCTGGATTGATACAGCACTCATAATCTTCCCTTACCCCTCTTTAGTGTTTTGTATCTATATTATTATCTTCAGTTTTTATTCCTAGTTTAGACAATGACCAAAGCAAACATTAATAATGTGTAATAATTTTGCTACTAACAATACCACTCTTTCCTACCTTGGACCATTTCACCAACAATGAATTTTTGAAGAAATACAAGAAAATACATTCTGTTTAAGGTGTGATACCAAAGATTGGTCTTAACTTCCAGGCTTAACATTAAATGAGAAGTAGTAAATTTGATGTTAACGTTTTTAAACTGATTTTTCTTATCATCTATTTATTTTTCTTATTACTGGGATTTTGTTCTAATATTCTCTATGTTTAAGAAAAAGAACATCATTAGAATCAATGCTTACTGGTCTTTTACTCACTATCTCCTCCCTCCTTTCTTCTTTGACCAAAGTACCTAACTTTCCCTTTGGGAATTTACTCTTCTTTCTCAGCCTCTGAACTTCGATGGTACTCATCACATTCCAGATCCTAAGGTGGGAATTAATGTGACAATCTTATCCTTATGGCAAGAGCAATTGGTTGAGGGATGTGAACCTGACAAAATTTAAAGTTAATAGAAGAGATACATACCAAGAATTCTAAGGAGAGATTCTGTCTCTGGTAGGAAGAGATGAAGTCTGGTCTCACTGCAGCCATTTACTATTACTACAAAGTGAGGAGTCAGATCTCTGTGTTGGCACTACTTTAAGTCTCAGGATGAAGCCAAGGCCATGGATAGAAGATGGAAGACATGAAAATAATGCAGATCTTTGGCAAACATTTTTTGAGTTATTGTATTTGATACTCCTGATTTAAGAAAACCTGTACAACATATATTTTGATTATAAAAGTAAACTTTAGACTATGCTGAGACAAAGGAGTCATATCATTACATTAATTGGAAATATGGATTGTTCTTTCTTGAGGAGAACCAGTGTCTGACTAGGCTTTAGACATTCCACAAATGTCCACTCAGAATTATGCCACAAGGGGAGGTCATTTAATACATCTATGTTTCTGATAGATTTACAGTCCTTTTGGAAAGGCAGGAATTATACACAAAGTGCTTAGCTGCATGGTGGTGAATTATAAGTACAATAAAATTATTGAAGATAGTAGTAATATGTGTAGCAATAATCAGGGAAAACATCATGCACACAGTGTCACTACATCTTGGGTTTGAAGGTTGTGTTTGTTTGGCCATAGAGAAAGAGGCTCAGTATTTCAAAGAGGGGAGTAGAATTGTCATGGAAGGAGAATGGAAAACTGGATACCTCCCCATCATTCACTCTGTCACCTATGGGACAAGGCCCATTTCCAATAGTGTAGCCTTTTGTGTCTTATAATAATCTTGTGTTGTAAATAATAGTAATTCCATTTTTTTTTCAAAATTTTATTTATTTATTCATGAGACACAGAGAGAGAGAGGCAGAGACACAGGCAGAGGGAGAAGGAGACTCCATGCAGGGAGCCCGATCCTGGGTCCCCAGGATCACATGCCTTGGACTGAAGGCTGCGCTAAACCACTGAGCCACCCAGGCTGCCCAATAATTACATTTTATAGAAAAGTTGTCCAGTTAGTTTAGTTTGGGTTTGGTTTGAATTGAAGCCTTCTTAGATGCATGACATTACAGCAGAGGTTTAACTCATAGTTAATTAGGATATAGGGTCTGTGAATTATTCTTAAATATTCAACTTCCCGCTTGATTTCAACTAACACAACTTTCCTTTAACTCTAAATAATTCAGAATATGTAAGAACATAGTTTATCAGATTTTTAAAGAAGCATCAGTGTGATTGTGTCTGTATGTTCCTTATAAAGTCAGCAAAATATTTCAACCTCTAATCTAGTGGAATAAGGAAAGATGTATATTAAACTCAATCATTCACTTCCACACATTCTATTATGCTTCTTTTAAAACTTTTTAAAATCTGACTTGTGCCTTTAGTAACACTAAGACATTGCAAAGTTAGTGAGAACATTAATTTATCCATGCAAGCATGCATGATTCTACATGACCCTTTGATTTCTAGCTCTTCCACATTTTACAAGCAAAGACATTCAAAGGCCAAACTAAGATCTTTCAGCAAAAATAGGAATTAATTTTCTTGATTCATACTCTCAGTCTCTGTTGAAGACCAATAATTGTGAGTACAAGCCCAGAATTCTGAATCATTTTCTTTTTTTTTTTTTTTTTTTAATTTATTTATGATAGTCACAGAGAGAGAGAGAGAGAGGCAGAGACACAGGCTGAGGAAGAAGCAGGCTCCATGCACCGGGAGCCTGATGTGGGATTCGATCCCGGGTCTCCAGGATCGCGCCCTGGGCCAAAGGCAGGCGCCAAACCGTTGCGCCACCCAGGGATCCCCTGAATCATTTTCTGATATGAGCCTACAAATCTTAAATTACATTAAGCCACAATTCTCTGTTCTCAAAAAGATACATTCATATTCTTTCTGTTCTGTCCACATCTTTGTCAAACCTAATTTCTCCGTTTTCAAGATTCAGTTAAAATATTCTGTCTCCATGATTCTTTCTGCTGTCATCCTTCAATTGTACATTTATAGAGTATCTACTCCATGTCAGATCCTGTGCTAGTTGTTAAAGAGACGACAATGAAGTTGGACTTTCATGACATTTTGTCTGTATAAACTCTTAAAAGGAAAAGCCCTCTCATAAAATATAAAAAGCTTATGGTAGGCTGCCTTAAAAGGCATTTTAACCTAAAAGGCTACAAAAAGTACACTTTACCTACAACTTAAAAAAGAAATAGACCCAAGGCTCTTTTTCTTTGAACGAGATTCTGCCAATTGTTTATCAATGTGTCACCTTTCACACATGAACAAACTCTAAATTTATAGACTATAAATCTAAATTCATCACTTTAAAAATTTAAAGTATAAAATTTGTTTTAACATCTGTTATTTTTATAATCAGTCACAATTAGCCCAGACCTAAATATAGGACTTCATGTAATGTCTACTATATCATTAAAATAGTAGTTTGACATTTATAAACGCATTTGGACAGAAACACAACTCTGGGTAACTATTAAATTCAGCAGAATTATATGGACATATAGAGCAACCCATGGCCCTCAAGTTTTCAAATTACCAGGGACAACAGAGGGAATGGTAAAGGTAGCTATGCAGACTAGTTTGAAAGAATTTAAACAAGGAGAATAAAGAGTTCTTCTACAGTTTTATAATTATTAGAATAAGTAAAATGACTAGATTTTAACCTTCTTGACAGTGAGATCAATGCCTCACATAATTTTGAACCTTATATCTTTCAGTAAAATGTTTTGTTTACCATATGTGCTCAGGAAATACCAAATGAATAATGGACGAATGAACTTGTATAGTACTGTACAAATGATCCTGTATGGGCACCTGGGTGGCTCAGTTGATTGTCTGTTTTCGACTCAGGTCATGATCCTGGGGTCCTGGGATTTAAGCCTTATTCTGGGCTCCCTGCTCAGTGGAGAGTCTTCTCCAACCCTCCCTCTGCCCCTCTTCCCACCCATGTACATGCACAGGTGTTCTCTCAAAATAAATAAATAAATAAATAAATAAATAAATAAATAAATAAATAATAAATATCTCCCTGCCAGTAAGGAAACCAAAGCATAAGAAAAGAAAAAAGAAAGAATCATTGATCTAAGCTCCAGATGGAGCAAGTCTTTAAAAAAGAAACCCACAAATGATTCTGTAAAAGTATATTGTGCTTTGAGCTCTAAAGCCATTTTTATATAGATCAATCTCATTTAATTATTAGACAGATTCTGTATGGTTGACTAAATAGAATATTTTAATCCTTATTTATAAGTATGGAAACTGTGGATCAGATAGGCTAGACACTTGCAGTTTGCAGAGATGGGCCAAATCTCAGGTTATCTGAGTCCTCTTCCAGAATTCACCCAAGAGACTAGAAAGATGCATTATTCAAGTGAAAGCTACAGTCTGGAGTGCTGACAGCAACTTCCTAATATCTATCACCGCTGTACAGAGAATTCTAGTAGAAAAGCTGCCATGTTTAGACATGAAATTGCAATGCTAGAGCTATGGGTCTCAAAGACAGCTTTATATTCTTGTTACAATCTATTATATTCTCCTAGGCCACAAAAAGGATTCCTGAGGGACTGAGTGTGGACTGAAAGGTTGGATGCAACATCAAATGACTATTGTATGTGGAGCTACAGACAGATCAGATATTTCTGGATGCAAAGTTCATGACTGGTATTTACATGGGCCAAAAATCTAATGTAAAAGACAGGGGAAGGCAAATAGAAACCATGCAGCATTTAACTCAGCATTAAGCCAGCATAGCTATAGAAATATCATTCTGGCTTATGTGTTAGCAAAGGCTTCCCAAGAAAACTCCAGTTTTCAGAGGGGTAGGCTGACAGCCTCTGCTGACACTTCTATCCCACCAGGATCTCTCTGGGAGGCACTGAGCATTGTAGGCATGGGGGCAAGCATCCCAGCCACCAGAAAGACGTATGGGTAGAGATAGGCAACTTACTAAATTAAGCCCCTAGAGCAACCATAGTTAAGAACTACAATAGCTGGGACGCCTGAGTGGCTCAGGGATTGAGCGTCTGCCTTTGGCCCAGGGCATGATCCTGAAGACCCAGGATCAGGTCCCACATCAGGCTCCCTGCATGGAGCCTGCTTCTCCCTCTGCCTATGTCTCTGCCTCTCTCTCTCTGTGTCTCTCATGAATAAATAAATAAAATCTTAAAAAAAAAAAAAAAGAACTACAGTAGATCTTAAGCAAGATAATGACTATACCGGTACTTTCAAATCATATTCCAAACATATCCTATAAATATCTCAAATTCTTAAAAGACCTTAGTATAATGGTTTCTTCATTCAGGAAAAAAAAAAAACTAAGGATGACATGTTATTGAAGCATGTAGGCATTAATATGCTCTGATGTAGTAAAAAGTATGGATTGTTGTATGTGATGTTTCATTGGTCTTATCACATAGAGGTTCACGTAAAAATTACTTAAAATTCAGTTAGATCCAGCTCATTGTCCATCCATTGGACTGTGGGCTGCTCAAGGGCAAGGACCATGTCTAATTTATTGTCTTGAACTCTATTAATGGTGCTTGGAATGTAGGAGGTCCTGAATAAATAACCAATAAACAGAATTTAGCTGACCTCAAAGAAAGGAACTAACCAGAGTTGAAAAGGAGTTACATCTTAGTAGAGGTTAGCAGCATTGCACAGATGTACACAGGCAGGCTGTGTGGTCTCAAGTGAGTCTGAATCCCAGCTCTTCCAATCACTTGGGTGTGTGTGACCTTGGGTAAGTTACTTATCCTTTCTGAGCCTCAATCTTTCCATTTGTTAAATGGCTGTAATAATATACACACTGCATGGAGGCACTGAGAGAGTTCAGTAACATTTGTTCTAGGAATCAATTATTTCAATAGAAAAAAAGTCTCCTTGGATTTCTTAAATTTTTCCCAAAAAATGAGACACAGTTTCTATGAAAGATTGAACATCCTGGGCCAGTTTAAAACAAAACAGTAAAGCAACCATCTTTCTAAGCAATATGTTTTGAGTGGGTTTACCCACTAATTTGCATGAGTCCCTCATCTACATTGAGTTTCTGACTATTCCTAGTGTTGGTGAAAGTAAAGAGACTTTAAGAAAAAGGAAATTAATACATTCAGGGGCCTCGCAGGTGACCTTTAACATTTTTTTCTTTTCATCAGTTAAGAGGAAAGCTACTGAGAAACTAAAGCAGCATTGTTAAACCTGCCTTTGGCAAAACCTACTAGCATTTTTTGGCAAGTGCCCCTGAGGCCTCCTGTTCTCAATTCACACTGATTTCTAAAGTAAAATTTAACTACAGAATTAGTTTCCTTTTCCTCTTTATCCCCTTTTCCTCCCTAAAGTATCCTCCTAAGGAATTCTACAGAGTAGAATGTTTAAGAACCTGGGATATGTGGCCTATTCAATCTGATTTCAAATTCCCTATTTTTCTTACTGGGTTAGGGCTTGGACTAGTTACTTAATTTCCCTGAGTTACAGTTTTCTTATCTCTAAAAGCAGGGTAGTAATCATATCTACTTAGAGGTTTTTACAGAGATTAAAAAAGAAATTTCATAGCAATTTCCAGGGGCAGTTTGTTGTACATAGTATGTTTTCAATAAATAGATCATGTTATTAATTTATCACACTGGATAACTGTGATGTCGTAAACAGCAATTATCCCAAGAGAAATATTCAGTAAGAATACTAGTTTTTAAGAAGAAATAAGCATCTGTTTTTCTTAGTCCCAAACAGAATAGAGACTAGCACTAATGCTGACTTTTGTCATTTTTCTTGCATTCACACTTAGAGTCAAGAGACTGCACTGAATGTTTTGAAGGGAAAAGATAATTTTCTTAAAACATGTTTCTAAATTACTACGTGAACCTTAATTTTAAAATGTTTCCCACCCTACATTCCCCATCTAAAAGTTTAACTTTTCATCCCTAGAAAAGTGAAAGCATGGAATTTAGCCCACTCAGCAATCTCACAAACCCCCAGCAACTCCAAGATTGTCAATTGCTGCAGGTCTCTTACTGACTTTAGGTGGAAATACATTAATCATAGAGAACATCCAAACTCCATTTTCCTGTGTCTTTACTGAGTATAACTTTCATTACCCTTTCATTTCTACATTTAGCCTTAATCTTTTAATAGCAGTTTCCCCTCAAGAGTAGAAAAAAAAATCAGAATTTCATCTTTTGTGTTGCTTTAATAATACCCTTAATTTTGATCAGCTTGTCATCCTCATTAAATCCTGATGACAAAATGTGATCACGGGGACCCAAGAGTGAGAGGCAGGAACTTGAGTCACACACCCAGACTTGCTCCATCTGGAGCTTAGATCAATGATTCTTTCTTTTTTTTTTTTTTTTTTTTTTTTTAATGTTTTGGTTTCCTTACTGGCAGGGAGATATACATACTTTTAAGCCTTACCTTCAAGGCATAACTTTGGAATTTCAGATCTAGAGGGAGCCTTGGCCGTAATTGTTAAATAATGGCAATAATGCTTTGAATATGGGCTGTACTCCCAACATGTTATAAAGCATTTCCACATCCTTTATCTCATTTCATTCTCCCCACACCAATCTGAGAAAGGACTCCTGATAATGCTACGCACATCTTACTGTCAGAAACTGAAGCACAAAAGGATAAAAGGATTTGATCACAGTAATGCAGCAAGTTAGAAGCAGGCCTGAGAGTGGAACCTGGGTTTTCAGATTCTTATTCTAATTTTTCTGTCACCACTCCATGATATTCCAACTAATAACGTATAGTTACAGCCACTATTAGCAATGCTAAGCCACACGTGACTTATTCCTTAGCACTGAATGCAACATCTTCTAGCCAACCTAAAAGTAGAAATAGCTCATCAGGTTAACTCAGGCATTCTTTCCCTCTTCATTTTCATTTTTTCTTCATTTTATTTTACCTCAATATCTGATGTAAGGGAATGGACCTGTCTGTAAATTCTTGACTTACAGAACTTAAGAGAGGCTTGAGAGAGGTCTGTTGTAATGAAATCTGGAAACCAATTTTTAAAATGCTTCATTTACTGTGAAACTAGTTAGAAGAGCTAACACTAGCCATTTCACTTCCCTGGGCTTTTTTTTTTTTTTTTAATCTGGAAAATAAGGGCCCTTGACTAGGTAAGTCTATGATCTCTTTGACTTGCATGTTTTTGTCTTTGTTACATAACTGCAGCATTGAGTATTGTTAGTAGTGTGGAATGGAAAATAATGAATTCCTCTGACACATCTAGCAAGCATGTGTGTGTGTGTATGTGTGCGTGTGTCTATGAGACCCCAAGCTGGTCATGGTCAATCAACAAGTCAATTTAATATCTCTTTCCCAAATCCTTCCAAAGTCACTTTATAGGACAGCTATTAAAAGAGTACTCCCACACACACATCTGCCCTTTTTGGACAAATTTCAGCTTTCTTCTCCTTTTTTAGTCTAAATGTAAGGTTACAAAACAAGCAGAAATGAATCACTGCATCAATCACTATCTTTTATGAACTTTCAATCAATTATAAGTCATTTTTCTTTTCTCAGAGTCATTAAATATGCCTGAAATCTTCATGTATATGTATACATTATGTAAATATATATACATCGTGTGTGTGTGTGTGTGCATGCGTGTGTGTGTGTGTATTAATTTCAAGGGTTAGGGAAAAGGAATGAGAAAGAAGGGAAAACACAATTACATTATGATCACATTGTCATCTATGTCCAAAGCTATTCACAATTTCCTAAGCATTTTCAGATACTCATAGCAACTCTGGTAGGGCAATTGCAATTCTTCCATTTTACAGATAAAGTGAGTTCCGAGAGATTAAATGACTTTCCCAGATATATACACTTATTAATAAGGTCAGCTAGGACTTAAGGCCAGCTCATCTCACCCCTGGCCAAGTATTCTTTCCTTTCAAATTTTACTATAGGTCATGTCTTACTGATATAGTACACATGTAATTTTATCCAGAGTTTTTAGTGATAGATAATACTTCCAGTGATAGAAAGCATTTTAATTAGCCTTGTTCAAGATGCTCCTGTTACTTCCTCATTCTTATCTTTGTAAAAGAAAACTAACTCTAACATACCTGTCCAGTTATCAACACTGTAAATTGTAGCATTTACTTAAACAGCACAACATATTACATTGTGCGGTATGCCAGTGGCATGAAGTACCTTGAACACATTTGTGTTCTTCGTAGTGTACTACACACACTTAAACACATACAAACACACACACAAATATATTCATGTGGACAGCCTTTTTCCTTAATGAAAAGGAAATCACTATTTCGTACAAATAATACCCAACAAAAATACTATCGTCCAGTCTCAGAGCACAGGTTTGAATCCTGGCTCTGCTTCTTACCAGCTATATGATCATGAAAATAAAAATATACCTTCTAAGATGTTGCAGGTTTATATAAATAAACCTTGTAAAATACTTGGCACTGTTGCTGGCATACGTAAAATGTCCAAGAAAAGCTGACTTTAACATTCTCATCATCATTTTCATCATCATCATCATCATCATCATCATCATCATCAATTATCATCATCATTATCAACACTACTTATCTGTGTATAGATTAATAGTAGTGGATCTTTAGGACCAAAATATCTCCTACTACTCACTAATTCAGCATCAGCCTATGAAACGAAAATTGCTTTTTATATTTGCATAGTCTTAGGTAAGTGGCCAGGAGGGAACAGTAGACTGGGGACACAGATGCTTGTTGATTAATTCTAATTCTACTAATAACTAGCCATGCAAAAATGCTTTAATTATTGGTACCACCATACTTCATAAATTTCACCTATAAAACAGAGGGACAGAATTTTAAGAATGTTTCATAGAGAAAAGGGTTAAAATGATAGCTTATTGTTATGATTAAATAAAAGAAAGGATTTAAATCTTACTTGAAACTATTTATACTCTTTTCTTATACGACACTATTAGGGACTTTCTTTTCCTCATGAAAAAGTAACAGCAATCAAGACAGCCTGACCTTTTCATTATTTTGTGGTCATTCTTTATTAAATCATGTTCAATTACTTCCTCCTAGTGACAGGAGGATGATCCTGGTTTATTGTTTCTTAGAAGTTACATTACCTAATATCTGTAAAATTTAATTTAGTACGGGACCAATATTTACAGATTTGTTTTTCAATGTAATTAATAAAGCTGTCCCAGAAGTATATCAGGGCAAATCTTGCCCATGTTTATAAAATGTGACAGTTCCTATCACCCTACAATCATTTTCATGTTAATATTGTATCTTTTCATCTTCTTCTGAAGCCAATTTTACATAAATGGAAAATCATGGCTATAGGTCATTGACAGAGACAGCAAGCTTGACCCAAAACAGTCTCTTTTAAAGATAATTCTCAGAGTCAGAGATATTTTAATGACTGGTTTCTGTTTTCCATGAGAATAAATCATTCCTTTCCCTTGTGATTGTGGTGATTGTTCCTGACAAGTCATCTCAAGGTACATACACTTACATGGTCAGGTAAATGAGTCACGTATAGCATAAAGTATTATACTAATGGTAAATTTTGGTTATAATTTTTGCATTCCAATGATTTGTATCTCTTTCTACCAAGCCCATCCCTACAAAGGCCTTTCCCAGAGGTCCTTTGTGTAACAGAAGCATGAATCCCAACCCATGGGCAACAGACTTCCTTATGTGACTTGCTTTGACAAATGGAATGTGAACCAAATGACATACCTGTCAAAGCAGAAACTTTAAAAATTATTTTATTCTTCTACTATTTCTCCCTCAGCCATGAGAAAAGCATGCCATAGAATGCAATATAATTTTTTTTTTTGAGTTTTAAGTCACTGATATCTCAGGGCTCTTTGCTACCATAGCATAGTCTAGTTTAAACTGACCAATGCAGTCTGATTCTGCTAGAATAGTATGCAACTAGCCCTAGATAGACAGATGATAGCTAGATAGATAGCTAGACAGATGTCATCTCAATAAAGAGAAAACAAATCACACACTAGATAAAGAAATATGGACAAGAGCAAGTCTTTCTGCAAACACAAATTCAGAACCTGGTATTTGAGTCACCACTGCATTAGAAAATGGGCCTGTCAGGAAACATGAGTATCTGTTTAGTGACTTGTTCCATGATCATGGACAAGACCTTTACCCTCTCTGAATACTTTTCTATAAGACTTGTTGTACATGATCATCTTACCTGGAAAATGAGCATCATATAGAAACACTGTGAAAAGTAAATGGATCATTCATATATAAAGAACTTACAAATGCTAGTACATCATAGTATTATTGTAAAGGTGGTATATCAGTACTGTTTTAATCGAGTACCAATTCTCAGTACTATCTAGCAGCCAAATTTATATAATTAAGCTATTAATAAAATAATAAATTGAGGTTATACTATGCATTCTTGATTGCAAGTGTTCTTTCTGTTCAAGGATACCAAGTGTCTGTTTTTTTCTTGTTTCTTGAACGTCATGTCAAAGACACTGTCCTATCTTTGCCCTTTCCTAATTTCTCATTCAGAATAAATGCAGTTAACATCCACCTTCACTCCTCACACCCACCATGGGCCTATTTTTCCCATGCCAAATTCATTTTTTCAGACCTTAACTAACTCACCAACCATCTCTATGGCAACACTGAGCCTCTTGCCCCCACAATTACCACCAAAGTTCTCTATACATGAGAGATAAAATGGATTTGTTAATTTCTAGATTTTTTAGAATAAGAAAATATGAGGAAGCTTCTCTTTGGAATTTGTGGGGACATAGAAAACCTAAATGCCCACCATAAGTTTGCTTTATAACAAAACTGCCAAATATCAGGAAATATACCACAGCATTTTAGAGGTGAAAGGAGCTTCAAATTCAATCTTGTCTGATTTTTTTTTTTTTTTTTGAGACAAAGAAATCAGGAGTCAAAACGAAAATATGACTTGCTCAAGGTCATTCTACTATGTGGTAGCACAACCACAAAGGCAACTCTCAAATAGGAACCAATTTTTGCTCTATATTCAGCAGTCTCATTTCATCAAAGAAAATAAAGAGCAGAGCTTTATTGCAGGACAATAATTGTATCAGTCTTCAGAAAACTACAACAGGAAAAAGTGTCAATTGGCTAAGCAAGAGTGCTAATCAGTAATGTGCAGAAAGTTGCAACCAAGCTTTTGCCTGCTTAGATGTGAGCTGAAAAAGACAAATGCAGACAAGACTAGATGCACAGATGTTCATATATATAACTTCATAATTTTATGTTTATTGAAAATCCATCTTCCATGAAAGTGGATCATGGAGATAAACTGAATAAACTTAAAATTGATTGGCCCTGCATATGCTACATATTTATGACAAATAAACCCAAGTTGCAGAATGTAAAAAAGCAAATGAAATATAGGTTGGCCAGGTTCTGGCACTTCTTTGCAACTCTCTATTTTCAAGCAAAACTTGGTGAGTCATAGTTTTCACATTCCTTTTTTTTTTTTCCTATTTAAAAGTAAAACAACAACAACAACAACAAAAAAGTATTCATTTCCATGCATACTATGTGCTCTCATTTGGGAGTTATCTTTCATTTTTCCCAATTTTCCATAAAGATATAGATGTGTAGTTTTCCAAAATAAGGAAACCGTAATTACAAAGAAAGACATAGAGCCCCCAAAATATAACAGGAAGTGGTAGAGACTTTGGTAAACTGGAGATTATGGGCCTTACCTCTTCAGAAATGTCATAATTCAGCTATACCCAATCATTTTCAAATGTGAATGAAAACCCATATGTTTAAGATGTAAAGATCTCTAATAAGATTTTCATTTGGAAATTTTTAATTGTTCAATATTGACTAAAATAAAATTGAACTCATCCATGTCTAATGACCCATGTTCTACGCTAGAGTTGGACAGGTACCTACCTAGTTACAAACATTGACTTTACCTCTTTGGAGTAATTTCTCTATAAGTACAATTGGGGTTGATTTTCAAGATTTAGCCCTAAAATTTTATTGTTCTATCAATCTACTTTCACTCTCAGTCATTGATACTGATAACAAGAAATCACAGCTAAGAAAGTGTAATCATTAGGTGGTTATAATTTATAACCATGATTGAATTGTCTCTTCAACAAGGAGCTATTACACAGCTCATGAATTGCCCACTGTCTTTAATGTTACATAGCTCTTCACCACTTAGCAATTAAAAGCAAGGTTCATGGCACTGTAAGTCATGTGAGCATAAGCATACCAGAAATCATGTTTGGAAACTACCCCAGTAAACTCAGTTGTCTAAACTGAAGATTTCATCTTCTCGGAAATGTCACTTAATTATTGTACTTCAATGTTTATATAGAGCTGACAGAGAAGCATTTATGGGCAAAACAATTAAGTTTGTGATGGTGTTGGGAGAACAACTGTAATGATATTTTTTAGTGTTTCCTTTTTGCCATTATTCTGAGAGATGATGCATAGCATGGACAAGTTAATTCAGGGATAGATAAATTGGTAGATGAATATGAAAAAATAACATTTATGATAGGACTGATATTTAATGGGAAGCAGTCAATTTCTTAAATAGCAGAGATATCCATATATAAAAATAAAAATAATTAAGTGTTTAACATATTTGTCAGTTCTCTTTTCCTTGGGCTTTTCTGACCTATTTCTGCCCTTCAAGAATGGATTGGTAACACTAGTTGTTCTTGCCTTTTATTTATTTATTTGAAAGAGAGAGAGCATGAGCAGGGGGACAGGCAGAGAAAGAAGCAGGGAGCCTAATGTGGGGCTCAAGCCCAGGACCCTGGGATCAGGGCCTGAGCTGAAGGCAGATGCTTAACCACCCAGGTACCCCTGTTCTTGATTTTCTAAATGAGTTATATTACATGAGACACAGGCAAGAATGGTTAAGAAATTCTAGTCAGCCCCAGCTAGTATACCCAGAAAGAGCAAACTCTTTTCTGGGCTGATATGCACTGCAATGTGCTATGACCTTCCTAATAACTTCCTTTGGGGGGAAAAAAAGTTAAAGAATAAAATAATAATAATAATAATAATAATAATAATAATAATAATTTTCCTCATTGCTGTTTGCTTCCCTTTTCAGTCTTTGACAAGCTTAAATTTACATATCTGCCACGCTGAAGAGCATTATTTTCTGAAAATGCAAAAATAAGATGAAGAAATTATTCAACTGCATCAAACAGAGTGAAAGGAACCCTCAATGAGTTTATGTGTAGAGCATGATGTCTGTCAACTTAGTCTCTATTATCTCACATTTTCATATTTAAAAATTATTAAGTATTTTACATTTATTTGGGGCAGCAGCTCAACAAGAGGGCTCAATTAGTCATATCAGTCATGCGGATGAATGTGTCTTTTAAATATTGCAAAATAGGATTTTCAATTGAATTAGGAAACACCAAAGACTTGGATAAAAATTAATGTCTTGACCTGGTTGGCTTTGATTGACTGTCAAAACAAGGTATTAATCTCCAAAATTACTGTAAATAGTCATGAAAACCTTTTATTATGCTTTCTTTCTGATGAGAGTTTTGTGTGAGGAATAAATTTATACAAATGCACCAGATCTGACAGTTTCTTAATGAGATGGTGGCCAATAGGTCCACTTAGCAAGTGAATAGTATTATCTCACAGGCAATAAATACGTTTTCAAAAAATGAAAGGATATCATTGCTAAATTGTTTCTCACTTGTTATTACTATACATAAATATAATTGCTATTCTTACAGGTTAACATTTTGTTGATGTATGTATGGTGTTATATTAAGTGATTTTACTTTATTGTGTTGTATAATATTACCTGTTATCCAGCTTAAGAATCTACTTTTTCCTTTAACTAATTCATTTCTTTACCTATTACGTTTATGAAAGGCAATGGAGTAAAAATTTAGTATCTAGCTAAATATCTCTATTTTACTGACTATCCTTGAACAAATTACTTAGTGCCTCTAAACTTCAGTTGCTTCATCTATCAAATAGCAAAAGAATGTATTTCTCAAAGGCTTGTTGTGAGAAATAAAATGAGATCATGCATGTTGCACAGATGCTAGAAAGCCATAAAACCCACTGTCCCTTCTGAGCACACAACTGAGCTACATTCCCCAGCCTCATTTTAGCTCCATGGGAACATACAACACTTTTGTCAATGGAATAAAGCAGAAACAAAGTGTGTCACCTTGAAGCCAAACAACTTTCCTTAGATTACATATGACTTCTTTTTTTTTTTTTTTTTTTAAAGATTTTATTTATTTATTCTTGAGAGACAGAAGGAGAGACAGAGGGGATCCCTGGGTGGCGCAGCGGTTTGGCGCCTGCCTTTGGCCCAGGGCGCGATCCTGGAGACCCGGATCATCAGGCTCCCGGTGCATGGAGCCTGCTTCTCCCTCCGCCTGTGTCTCTGCCTCTCTCTCTCTCTCTCTGTGACTATCATAAATAAATAAAAAATTAAAGAAAAAATTAAAAAAAAAAAAAAAAGAAGGAGAGACAGAGCCAGAGACACAGGCAGAGGGAGAAGCAGGCTCCATGCACCGGGAGCCCGACGTGGGATTCGATCCCGGGTCTCCAGGATCGCGCCCTGGGCCAAAGGCAGGCGCCAAACCGCTGTGCCACCCAGGGATCCCACATATGACTTCTGTATGGAAACTTTCTCTCTGGGATCACTGGGTGGCGCAGCGGTTTGGCGCCTGCCTTTGGCCCAGGGCGTGATCCTGGAGACCCGGGATCGAATCCCACGTCGGGCTCCTGGTGCATGGAGTATATAATGAATATATATATATATAATGAATATATATATATATAATGAATATATATATATATAATGAATATATATATATATATATATATAATGAATATATATATATATAATGAATATATATATATATATATATATATATATATATATATATATATATATAATGAATATATATATATATATAATGAATATATATATATATAATGAATATATATATATATATATATATAATGAATATATATATATATATATATATATATATATATATATATATATATATATATATATATATATATATATATATATATATATATATATATATATATATATATATATATATATATATATATATATATATATATATATAATGAATATATATATATATATATATATATATATATATATATATATATATATATATATAATGAATATATATATATATATATATATATATATATATAATGAATATATATATATATATATATATATATATATATATATATAATGTGTCACCTTGAAGCCAAACAACTTTCCTTAGATTACATATGACTTCTTTTTTTTTTTTTTTTTTTTAAAGATTTTATTTATTTATTCTTGAGAGACAGAAGGAGAGACAGAGGGGATCCCTGGGTGGCGCAGCGGTTTGGCGCCTGCCTTTGGCCCAGGGCGCGATCCTGGAGACCCGGGATCGAATCCCACATCAGGCTCCCGGTGCATGGAGCCTGCTTCTCCCTCCGCCTGTGTCTCTGCCTCTCTCTCTCTCTCTCTGTGACTATCATAAATAAATAAAAAATTAAAGAAAAATTTAAAAAAAAAAAAAAAGAAGGAGAGACAGAGCCAGAGACACAGGCAGAGGGAGAAGCAGGCTCCATGCACCGGGAGCCCGACGTGGGATTCGATCCCGGGTCTCCAGGATCGCGCCCTGGGCCAAAGGCAGGCGCCAAACCGCTGCGCCACCCAGGGATCCCACATATGACTTCTGTATGGAAACTTTCTCTCTGGGATCACTGGGTGGCGCAGCGGTTTGGCGCCTGCCTTTGGCCCAGGGCGTGATCCTGGAGACCCGGGATCGAATCCCACGTCGGGCTCCTGGTGCATAGAGCCTGCTTCTTCTTCTGCCTATGTCTCTGCCTCTCTCTGTCTCTGTGACTACCATAAATAAATAAAAATTAAAAAAAAGAAAAAGAAACTTTCTCTCAAGCCCTATCTCCCCCATGAGGTAATGTCAGAATAACCTTGGAATTTAAAATTCTGCCGTGGGATTTTTAAAGGTTATATATATTGTGAATATATAATGAATATATATATATCTTTTCCAGTATTACAATTGAAAGAAAGTAACACATAAAATTTTGGATTAACATTATATACAACATCATATATCACTAAAAATAAATACATGAGTGGGATTAAAAATCTAAAGGAGTTTGTTTTTGCATTTGACTTGCTTTGAAAACATCGAAAATTTGATGAAAGAAAACATTAATTTATAAACAAAGTCGCTCCTACATTAGGACATCCACAGTGTAACTGTGGTTACATCAGAGGTTCTGGATAGGTCTCAGAACAAGGACTTCAAAGATGCATCTAGACAAATGCATTCATTTTATAAACAAGGGACTTTCATCCCAGAGAAGACAAATGACTTCCCCATGGCTATTCCTGGCTCAGCTCTCTCTATTCATACATTTTTCTATCTTGAAACCAAACTTAATTTTTTTCTAAATTGAAGCTTAAAAATAAAATAAAAATAAATTATTGTGAATTTTTCAACATTGATTTATTTTAAGACATGGCATTGCTTCAGGTATTTTGAAAATTTATTATTGACTAAGCTCACAACATACTGACTCCAAAGTCACGGGAGGACTGTGGGATGAATGGGCAATTGTTTATTTCTCTCCTAACACCTACATTTCTTAAATTTTTTGTTTCAACCTCTTTGGTAAAAAAAAAAAAAAAAAAAAAAATACCGTTAACTTGTATCTTTTTTTTTTCATTTTCCCTTTTCTTTTCCCTAAAATAGCTGACTTCCATGAGGAGTAAAGTTTTAAAATGTCTGGTTTGCCAAAAACATCTAAACTAAAACACAGCCTGGAAGGTGGGAGCTATTTTTTCTATTTGGAGAGTTATTTGACCAGTACATATACACTGATACATGTACAGAAGGTTGGAGTTGAGTTGGATATCAAAGAAGGAATATAGGATACAAAGATAGGAAGTAGGAAACCTATCCAGAGGTTAAGGGTGTAGTGGCAGAACCATGGGCAAGATTTAAAGCTAGAGGGTAAATTATAAGTATTTCAGAAATCAAGCAATGAACATGGACTTTATCCAGAGAGCTGTGGATATTTCTAATACTGCAGTCTTCCTGGTACTGTCAGAAAGTAAAGTAAATTTGTGGTATGTGGATTCTTTATTTTAATATTTCTGTATTTCTTATGATAGAAATTGGGGAAATATAACTGGCACATGGAATCTTAGCCAAAAAAGTTGAGTTAAAGACAAAGTAAAGCAAATAATATTTAATGTTCATGGGTCTACCAAAAACATAGGAGGCTATTTCATGAAATACTGATATTTGCACTCCTAAAGGAAATATGGAAGCTTAATGGTATTCTAACAAAGGAAAAATGTGATATTTTTTTTGATTCAGGATTATGGCATTTGGATCATAGGTACCCCTATAAAACTTATTCGCCCACTTTTCTTGCCCACATTTCAGTATGAGAACATGAAGGAACAAAATTCTGCTTGATACTAAAAAATCGTGTAGATAGTCTGGTGACCTGGCAATGGCAATGTGACTGAAAGAACAGTCTTCTACTTGAGAGTAAATAATGAGTAATGTGAATAAACATAATACAATTCTACATTGCTTATTAAATTGAGAGAAATTTTACAGTTTTGTAAATAAATTGTCACAAGCAATCAATTCTACAATTGCTACTAATCAACAACTCTAAGCAACCCACCATCCTAATATCATGGATACAAATAGGATTAAAACAAGGCAATTGTTGTGAAATTTGTGATTTATTGGAATGAGGAGGAATAAAAGGGTAAATAAAAAATGCCTAAGCAACATGAGGCAGGAACTATATTTTTGTAAGGTGAGTGAAAATGCTGTGAGGGAGAATTAATGAAATAAGGATGATAATAATTACTAATAATAATTCCTTCTAACTACAAAGTCCTTTCTATATGCCAAACACAATTTTAATCATTTTGAATGGAATATCTTACTTAATCCTTGGAGCAACTCAGTAATACTGGTGATGTTGAGCTTAGATATATTAAGTAATTTATAGAAGCCAATATTCAAACTTGAGCTGCCTGACTCCAAGAGTACACATAATTTAAAAATTGCTCCAAATTGCCTTGGTGGTAAGCTAAGTAAAGGCCTCATTGAAGAGGTGCTGTGCTTTTAAGCCTTAAAGTCATAAAGAAGGTAGGGATGAATCGAGAAGCCATTCAGAAGAGAAAGACTAAGATTCAGTTTGTGTGTTGGATTGGCTCATTATATGCAGGAAAACAGATGGATTAGTTCTGTCACAAGGTGGGAAATTATAGAAAACAAAACTGGAAAGTTCCTGAGATCAGATGCTTGCATATTAGGAACAATAGCTCATGTTTAATTGACCTAAATTCTCGAGACATGGTGAAAGTTGTGTTTCTAGAAGACCTACTGGGCCACAGTGGGACTAAAACAGTGTAATAATTAAGAGCACTAGTCTAGGAGCAAGCCATGTGAACTTACAGCTCAGCTTTTGTAACTCATACCCTCAGTAAATGAGCTTCTAGAAGTCCATTTCCTTATCCACAGTGATACCTTGGGTATGGATGTGTAGTAAGTAGCACCAAGGTTATAAGAATTCAAGTAGGTTATTTAGATAAAAGGTTTGCTACAGTGTGTGTAGTTAGTGCTCAGTAAGTGCTAGCCTTTATGATTAATGTGTAAAAAGCAGACTGTGGAAGAGAGAGAGAGAGAGAGAGAGAGAGAGAATGACAACAGGGACATAATCTTAACAGGCTACCAACACAGTCCAGATGAGAACAGATAAAATCCTGAACTAGGACAGTGGCGATGACAAGTGAAAAGAGGACAGTTACACAAGACGCTTCAGAGGCATAAGTGCCTTTGTGATTCATTAGAGGTGGGAGGTAGAGGCATGACTCTGAGTGTTCACTACTGGCTCACTGGGACAATGATGGTGCTATTCCCAGATGTAGAGCGACTATAAAGCCATGATGGCTTGACAGAGAAATCATGGATCCAAAATCTGTTTTGATATAATGATGATGAATGTTCTTCAAGTCTTATCATCAATCTACCACCAAGGCAATGTTTTTTCCTCAAATAGGATATGGATATGACCGGTGAAAAGCAAAGATGGTTCAGGTGGTGGATGCAAAGATTGTCAAATAGCACTGAATTACATGGTGAGAAGATTCTTTCCTGTGAAATGATCCTTCTACTCTACTGTTACATCAATGAAATGTTTTGTTTTGGTGCCAGCTCCACTTTCTTATTTCTCTAATACATTTTTTTCTCTCTTTTTCAGTATACTCAATATGCAGAACACAAGTGTATGCACTTTAAATTCAAGAATATTTGTTTGCTTTTCATTATATATATATTTTAAAGATTTTTATTTATTTATTCATGAGAGAGAGAGAGAGAGAGAGACAGGCAGAGGGAGAAGCAGGCTCCGTGCGGGGAGCCTGACGTGGGACTCAATCCTGGGTCTCCAGGATCAGGCCCTGGACTAAAGGCAGCACTAAACTGCTGAGCCACCAAGGCTGCCCCAGCTTTTCATTATATTTTTGTATCAACTTTTATTGTGTCAGATGCTTCTGCTTTTCAATTATGGTCTAATATAAGGAACCAATGGTACAGTTACCACTTGGATACAACAAAAACATGAGAGTTGGATTTAAATGAATGAAGCTTAGAAATGCCTGCAGTAAGTGAGGTCAGATTTTTGGCAATATCCTCACTCAGTTTTGATGAAGGTTTTTTAAAAGGATATACATTTACTGTAAGTCTAGGAGAAAATCACACTGTACTAATGGCTAAGATTTAAAAGGAGTATGAATTTGATCTTTTGATCATTTCCCAAGAAAGTTGTTTTTATAACTTCCTAATAGGTATTAACCAGTTATAGAGTTCTGCTTTGAAGGTAAGAATGGCATTAGAAATCAAACAAAAGGTCATAAAATCAACTATCACAAGAATCAAATTGCCTCTCAGCACTGGTGTTAAGTTTCCATTCAGTCCTTTCTCTTCACAATTAAAATGGACTGCACACAAAACACAAGCCATCAAGAGCAGGGAGTAGATAAGAAGACCAATAGGGATGCTAACCACCACATCAAAATTCACAAAGGGTTGATGTAATCAGTTAAATGATGCCATTCAGTATCAGATCTGATATCAATGCAGTTTTGCTTTGATTTCCATAGGAAGAGTAATAGCTTTGTGACACCTTGGTAATTTTTCTTGCCATGCTTTAAGTTAGTAGATCATTTTCTTCAGGAAATATCACTATTTTAATAGACAGTAAATACTCTAGATAATTCTCAGGATGAATTATTAGGGAGGGAATGATGTTAGGCCCTGTGATATAGAGCCAACCCTTCCTTCACTACATTTGGTTTTATTGCCCCTTTGGGCTCAAATGACTAAAAATACCTGCTAGTCATCAATTCTTGGGTTCTGTTTTTAGGGTGCTGGAATAATTACAAAAATATGAATATACAACACAATTTAATGCCCAATTTCTCATTCTGGAAGCATGCAAACTTAGAGATTATTTTTACACATGTTCTTCCTTTCACAGATGGAAAACCAGTTCTAAGGCAATCCTGAATCTTTTTTGGGGACCAAATAAAAGACTGTTCTAGTACTTGATGTTCAGGATTTGCAGTGAATAAGGGAACAGAAGGCCACTTTTCAAAAATATACTCAAGCATTTCTTTGACCTTCTTTTATATTCTTTTTGCAAATTAAGAGAGTTGGAGAAATCTTCAAACACTGTCAATACCAGTGTTAGAACCAGATAGCTCTTTAATTTCAAGGATGATGGTTATGAAGGTATAATCTTGATTTCTATTTTTGTGTAGATCCTTAATTTGCTTTTCTATGTACGGTAGACCAAGGCCTTATTCTAAATTAGTCAACACAAAAATATGTCCTATGAATTTCGAGGAAAAAAAATCAGGTATGCTCAAATAAATCAACAGAAAACAGTTCAACTCACAGAAATACATTATCAAAATGCATGTCTTGATAGTAAGCTGAGAACACAATGTTTATATTTGAAACTAGGACATAATTAAACTCACATAATTTTAAAGGAGTAGCTGGAATAATCTGTATGGAGGGTTTTACAGAGGGTTTATACTGGCCACCCATGAGACAGATCAAGTCTGGAAATATGTTGACATTATACCACATGGGTTTTTAGATTTTTTTTTAAATTTATTCAGAGAGACAGAGAGAGAGAGAGAGAGGCAGAGATACAGGCAGAGGGAGAAGCAGGCATTATACAGGACTCCATCCAGGGTCTCCAGGATCACGCCCTGGGCTGCAGGCGGTGCTAAACCGCTGCGCCACCGGGGCTGCCCCCACATGGGTTTTTAAACCAATTTAATTAATACCATTAAAAATCATGATATTTGATACAAAAATAAAAACTTTTAGCTTCTCTTTAAAAATCTGAAGTCATGAGCACATTAGGTCCCATGTGCATCTGAGAATAACATTACTAAAAACTACTATTTATGGAATGCCTACTAAGTGCCAGGTAAGCACTTAAGCATTTTCCTTTTTTTTTTCCCTCATACACGTAGTATGATACGATATGGGTTTTTTGTCCACATTAGACATCTGGGAGAATTAATTCCTGAGAAATTCGATAATTTTCTCAATATCTATAGTTGGTAACTGATAGAATTGGGATTTGAAACCAGGCCTGTCCCATAAACATGATATAGCCAGTTCAGAATATTAAATTACTGAATGGACCATCAATCCATATCCATTATGATCACATTTCTGCATTTGTAGAAAGTTAATTTTCCCTGTGTGATTGCTTAAATGCTGCTATTTCAATATATAATGAAACCTATTTCCTAAAAGAAACATTACACCTACACCTAATAAATATTTTCTGCTCTTAAAATAATGGCTACTCATTTTTGCTTAAAGAAATTACACAAATAATTAGCTAAGTCCATTTTTATCCATTTTGCTTCAAATTGATAGAATCCATATATATATCTATTATGCTAGAATATCAATTATAATTTTCCCTGGTAAATTAAAGCACTTCATTTAATTTTCTGCATATCATTTGTAGGCAGGTACTGAAAAGCCTTCTGAATTTTATATATATATATATAAAATTATATATATATATAATTATATATATATTTTATATATATTATATATATATTTTATATATATTTTATATATATATTTTATATATATAATTTTATATATATAATTTTATATATATAATTTTATATATATATAATTTTATATATATAATTTTATATATATATAATTTATATATATATATATATGTATATATACATATATATATCAGAATTTTAACTCTGGAAAGGGTCATTTAAAATTCAAGTGCATCTTACCAGAAGTTGTCTTCACTACTTCAGTAGTATTTCTCAGTCCAACAAATGAAAATTGATAAAGCCTCCAAGATCTTGTGTCACCCACTTCAACAGAACTACGCTTCCATTGGTAGACAATTTCTTCCCGTGGATAGCCATCTGCCATGAGATGGGAAAGGACACATTTAAAATTATTTATAAATGAACATATGTAACAACCACCTTCCATGAACAAGACCTAAGGTAGGTGTGAGAGAGATGGAGTGATAAACTAGAAGATCCTGAACTAAAGGCGCATCACAATAGAGGAAATAAACACAATGACATCTTATCCCACCATAGTTTAAAAACTATGAGGTCATGATTACCCTTGAAAGTCATTTAATTCACATAGAAGGTATACTATACATGGTTTCATGTATATTATATGCATACTTTACATTGTCTAGGGTAAGATATAAAAAGTAGCCTGTATATAATAGTACGTATGCAAGCTATTGTTTCATGATGAAGGATAGTCAACAGGGCAAAGTGTTGAGAATCATGCAGAAGCAGAAAATAGAAGAGCAGACTCAAGTGCCTCTCCAGGGCATGACCTTGGAGTGGAAGATGACTGAGAAAAATAACCTCAACTGTTTACATTATTCTCTCTCTCTCTCAATTTTTTGGGACTTCATTTTAATGTACATAGAAATTCTACTTACTACAATTAAAAGTAGTAAGTAGAAATGCCAAGGGGAAGATACCAATGAACACTATGTAGATTCTGAAGAAGTCAATCATGTTCAGACAAAAGAACAGAAACCCTTTGTGAAAGAGATATTGTACTGATGATGTAGTGATTATCAGTAACATTTAATAGCCATAATACCATAGACAGGTTTCTTCATTTTATCCCCTAAACTATTTGTTTCTTTATGGGGATGATGGTAGTACTTATTTCATGAAACTGATGGTCAATGCATATTTGTTGAATGGGTAAACATTAATGAGTTAATGGTAGAATAAACACAAGTATGGGTGTTTGGCTGGTTCAATCAGTAAAGCTTGCAACTCTTGATCTTTCGGTTTTAAGTTCAAGCCCCACGTTGGGGAGATTGCTGAAAATAAAATCTTAAAAAAATAAAATAAACTCAGGTAAAAATAGATGATAGCTAGCTAGACAGACAAAACTAGACATCATTTAAACTATATACTAATAATGCTATATAAACCTAAATCTTAATTATAGAGACTGATTGACCACTTGGAATAAAATCCCTACGTGTGTTCCTTTGCTTTCTGTTTGGTCCAAGTAGTTGTGTTTTATGTCTTTATTAATTAAGATGAAAGAGAAGAGAAAGCATGATCCTCATATTGGCATGGAGCAGGAGTAGGGAGGTAGGATGTACTGAAAACTGAGAAAAAGAATGATGTTAGGAAACTTCCTGTGGAGAACGTTTGTGATTTCACTTTTTTGATAGCAGTAAGTATCATTAAGTTATGTTTGGGTTCAGAAGACAGCTGTGCATCAGTGACCTAAAGACACAGAAATCACCAGTTCTTAAATTTTAGCTAACTCAGAAGAGGAGCAGTTCCAATTGGAAATTAATAGAAGTCTCATATCCTAAAGGTTGGGGAAGATTGTATTTAAAATATTCCATTCTTGGATAAAGTAAAACATGATATACAGTGATATTTTTCCTCTAGTTCATTCTGGAATTTATATAATGATGAACAGATGACTCCTTCTCTCGTCATTGATTTTTTTTTTGAAAGTATAGTTATCATGATTTACTTGGCTCTTATGAGTCTCTGTCACTTCCTGCTGGGGAAATTGTATTTATAGAAATATAAACTTAAAATGCATAATTAGTTTTTCATTCTGCCTAGTATGCATAGTTGGCAGACCACAAATAAGGAGAAATGAGCAACCTAACATGGATGTTAAACAAATAGTGAAGCAAATATCTAGGGGAAACTGAAGGTTGGTTTTGGTTCAGGCAGGAAATATCTATGGTTACTAAAGCTTAATTTGCATGTCAGTTATCATGGATCATCTTGCTATATAGGCTATTATCTGATAATAATAATAATAATAATAATAACTAATAAAAATAATAGTTTTTTACTGAATCTTATCATATGTGAGGTAGCATACCAGGCATTTTACAAATATTACAACAAAACAATATTGTGGTAAGCCAGGTCTCATAACCTCTACTGGGTACCTGAGAATGTGGACTCACTGCAAGATTTATTAATTTGTTCAAGTTTATTTGATGGAGTTGATTTTTGAACTAGACCCATAAGACACCAAATATTAGTCTTTTACTCACCAGTAAATAACTAATTCTAGATATTGCTTGACCTCCAGATGAATAAGGTAATTTTCAATTTTGCTATCTTTAACAGAGTACTGAAATTGAAACTAATACTGAAATTGAAATAAGCAAATGATACTGTTGAATCTATGTACTTCCTGATGTGTAAGGAAGAAAATAAGTAGCAAATATTTTGCTACTCTCTTCTGCACCAACAGAGGCTGGGAGTGGGGTGGGGGGTGGGATGGGGGCAGAGAATAAGGATATAAAATCTACCATTATACCTTTCCATTGTGGCTAGGCCTGGCTTTGCAATCCTCCTTGAAAAATGCCTTCAGACAACCACTACGAATTTATTAAAAGTTTATACACCAGTGCAACCTACTTGTAATTTCTGATAAAACAGATTCTTTTTTTGCAGGAATCACTCTAATAGGGATAAACTGGTATTGTGATGAAATTAACTGTCAAAATCTTCAAAGTCAACAAAATTGCTTGATTCTGTATTCTGTATGAGTCTCTAAATTAGTTGGCATTGCAATTAGAAAACTGTTGGTAAGAGGATACAGAATACAGAATACAAAATGAGATTACTTACAGCTGGAGAACTCCAAGGGGCAGGAATGTTCATCCATTGGAAAATTGTGCAATTGCAATTGGCACTCTGCATCAATTGTCAACCTAAATAGAAAGATATGGAACATAAATAGAAATCACTTAGTTTTAAGAATGTACACTAGTTCAATTTTTAATGACTGTACATCTTTGCTCCTTGAGAATACATCTCATATTCTCATTGATAACACAAGGTGATTCTCCCTGAAGAAACACACCAAGTCCAGGAGGAAATTACTTAAGACTTAATGTAGACCATTTTCACAGATAAACCAATAGGATCTTAATGACATCAACCATATTTTTTCCAAAATTTATGATCATGTAATTTTTTTGGCAAATTAATTGCATACATGAAATTGCTTGGTTGAATATATATAACTTAGTTTTAAGAACTTAAGCTTCTTTACTGTTTGCATGTAAATGAATGCTGATAAATTCTCAGATCTAATCTGCTAATTAAAGCAGAACATTCTGTTTGTAAGTACTTGTTAGCTGTTAGATTTAAATTACTACATGTGGGCAGCCCCAGTGGCTAAGTGTTTTAGCGCCGTCTACAGCCTACGGCCTGATCCTGGAGACCCAGGATCGAGTCCCACGTCGGGCTCCCTGCATGGAGCCTGCTTCTCCTTCTGCCTGTGTCTCTGCCTCTGTGTGTGTGTGTGTGTGTGTGTGTGTGTGTGTGTCTCTCATGAATAAATAAATAAAATCTTAAAAAAATAAAAATAAACTTTAAAGAAATAAAATAAATAAATTACTATATGTGAGTTTTAAAATACTGATATTTCACAATGGTGTATTATGCATTCTTTTACTGAAACACTATGAAGCTATTAAATAGGATGTTATAGAGTAGAAGAATATTTAATGGCAAACAAGAAATTTAAATACACATACACAGACATTAGAGAAATGTTTGTTAGTGAATCTCAATTAGTTTGCATCTGGGGTGCTATTAAAGATACAGGTTTTCTTGATCTCAATATGGGCTGGAATTCTAGGAGGATGAAATTTAATGGAGTTACAGATGTTCTGACCACCTTTGT
This sequence comes from Vulpes lagopus, assembly GCF_018345385.1. NCBI lineage: Eukaryota > Metazoa > Chordata > Mammalia > Carnivora > Canidae > Vulpes > Vulpes lagopus. Next base: position 39,494,897 of record NC_054826.1, on the reverse strand, counting down.
CTTTGGAGAAGTATGAATATATTCCAACATTGTAATGGTGATGAGTTGATGATTTTTAAGATTTCTTATTTCTTTACTTATCTATCTTACAGGTATTAATCTTAAAGCAAAAAAAAAGTATTAGTTTATAAACATTTATTTAAGAGACTTCATAATTCAGCATAATTTTTAATTGGAGAGATATCATTTTTCTGTGGTATAATAGGACAATTACTAATCTTAGCAATTACTAATTAAGTATAAATAATAATATTGAGCCATTAATCATCTATCTGGCACTGGGTATAGTAAATTGTCCTCTAATTTAGTAAGTGTTATTATGGCTTTATTGTCCTTGAACTTGTCCAAAGTCACAAAGCTAGCAGCACAGTTGAGATTTGAACCCAAGATTATTTGTCTCGAAAGCCAAAGGTTTTAATCACTGTCACTTAATAATTATATGCTCTTTCAAAGAAAAGGTTAGTTTTTTTCATAAGTGCAATTATAATTAAATTTGATTTTTTAAATCATTTTCAAATTAAACTGGAATTATTAAAATTGAAAATAATTTAGAGAGATTGCAGATATGAAGACAGATACATATGTATGTATATGTATTATCTCTGCACCCACAAATGGTCATAAAATAGAATACAACAAGAATAAAATCAACTCTCTGTATAGATTCACAACTCATTCAAACTTTGAATCTCATAAGTGGCATTTTTGAGGTAGTTCTATAATTAAATATTGTATAGAGATTCCACAAATTAATGGAATTGAAAAAATGGGTGTAGTTATGAGAATGATCAAAGGACTTAGGATAGTGTGAGTGACTTAATATTTCAAAAGCAAGACTGACTCTGATTTATATCAAATTTTGCTTTCCACTAGATTCTAATTTCATTCGCTATACTCTCTCTCATTTAATGAAATCCATGATGAATATAAATATATGCCATGAATTTCTTTTGCAATTATGGCCATTTTTCCATTACTGACATAACTCTGATAAAGATTCTGAAGCTATTTTAAAGTATTATATTTTTAAGCCAAATGTTATATAAGGAATAAAGTATATGCCCCAAGAGCTTTTTTTTTCTTAAGTTTTTATTTATTTATTGATGACAGACAGAGAGAGAGAGAGAGGCAGAGACATAGGCAGAAGGAGAAGCAAACTCCCTGCCATGGGCCTGATGTGGGTCTCAATCCCAGGAATCCGGGATCACTACCTGAACCAAAGGCACATGCTTAACCAGTGAGCCACCAGGCATCCTGCCACAAGAACTTTTAAAAGGAATCATTTTGAAGTGAAAAGTTCCAGGATACTACAATATAGAAGAATCATATTATCCATTATTTTTAGTGAAAATATACATAAATAACTTTAATATATGTTGTGCTTATTATATATCAGGTTGCATGTTAAATAATTTACTTATTGAAAAAAAATTTACTTATTGGTCCATTTACTCCATATGATGAAACTATGATAAATAAAACTATGATAAATAAAACTATGATAAATAAGAAACAAAATAATTATAATCTCTGTTTATTATTATCTCTGTCTTATTTATTTTTAATTATTTGTTTATTTACTTATAAAAGATTTTTTATTTATTCACTTAGGGGAAAGAGAGAGAGCACCAGCGAGAACATGTGCAGAGGGGAGGGGCAGAGCAAGAGGGAGGAGCAGAATCCACACTGAGCAGGAGCTCAACATGGGCCTTCTATCCCAGGATCCCAGGATCATGACCTGGGCCAAGGGCAGATAGATGTTTGACCAACTGAGCCACCCAGATGCCCTATCTCTATTTTATTTTATTTTATTTTTTATAGAAATTAAAGAAATGAAAAGAGTTTGCTAAGACTCTCTCGGGTGGAGCACGAACCAAGGGGGTGGCAGTGCCTCCTTTCCAATAATCTCCATCAATTTCTACCTAATCTCTTTAAATAAAAATGTAACCAAGTAAAAATGTAACCTCCTGCAACCAGATAGCTGCCCCTAAGTCCTAGACATAGAAATTCTGGAGAGTTGTCCTAATTCAAATAGAGAGTAAGATACAGAGCTAAGAACAAAAGCCAGATTTTCCTGGTTCTTAAGTCTATACTTATCTATTATGTTGTTTAATATTATACTCTCACCCATGAGAAACCTTGAGATAAAAATATTTTAAAGGCACGTAAAGGCAAGCGGTAAGATAACGGTATCCAGTAATTTAAGTAGAAAATCTCCCAAATATTTCTTAACTTTTAAGTTCAGAAATTAAAAGATACCACCTTTGAGTTATCCCTAAAGAAGTCCACTTCTAAAATAGCCAATAAATTAAGTCAGCCTATGAAGGTAGTGGGGTTGGGTGCTGGGAGATAGAATTCATTGTACTTACTATTATGCAGCTAAAGAGAAGGAGGTACAGACCTCCACACCAAAATTTATCCTTTAGCAATAGTTTCCTTGGAAACAGAGACATTTCCAAGAATAGCAACTAGTGGTCCCAAGGATAACTGACTATTTTTGTTTCCTTGTTCTGAAGTAGCAGAACACACATGCAAAAGCCAAAACTGGCGCAAAAATCAGGTAACCTTCCAAAGGCCAAGGGAAATTTCATGTCTCTGCGAGAAAACAAGAGTTCTCATATCAGTCATAGAAAATAATTTCTACCTGTGACTTTGAAAAAGCTCACTGATAAGAGAAAGAAAAACTAATTTTGTATCATCACATACTATTTTGATCACATGTGCCCACCCTGACGTAGTTTGAAATTTCTTTCATTCCTCTTCTTTTATGAGAGTGGAGTTGATCTTTGTTTTATTCCCAGAGATTACTGCTTTCCTTTTTTCAAAAAGCATACCGTAAAGTGTAGAGCACTCGACCGTCATTCCAAATTCTCAGCATCCTGTTAGGGGTGGTTATCCAGTGTGCATCAGCCTTTTTGGAGTTTCTGAAGAAAGTATCTGGAATCCAGATTTTCCCTACCATGTTGCTATTCAATCGGAGGACTTTAATCGTGCTGTTAAATTTCAGACGTCTGTCATACCATGTTTGGGCAAAAAATATGTCAATTGTATATTCCTGTTTCAAAGAAAAGGTGAAATAGAATATTTTTAACACAGAATTGTATTGTAGAGCATTTGTTTGCATTTATCATTTGTATTCTCACTGCCAATGCAAAGTAAAACTACTTTGGTTTTGAATAATCCAAAAGAAAGTGAAAGCTTTGCTAAGGAGACTCACCCATCTTTTGTAGACAAATTGATATTTTTATGAAAAAATAGACCTGTTTAGATTAATTCTAGTGAAAGATCGTAGCTGTGGTATAATCATTTGAATTCAATGTCTCTAGAGCAGTTTCTCATGCTAATTTGGGCCAGCTTATTCTTTGTTTTGGGGGTGTGTTGTGTACTGTAGAACGCTTAGTAGCATTGTTATCCTTTACCCACTAGATGCCAATAGCACCACCACCACCACCCTCAACTCTCTGCATATTGTGACAGCTAAAAATATCTCCAGACATTGCCACATATATCTCTAGGAAAACAATCACCCAAGTTCAGAATCACTGCTAAAGAGTGAAGCAAGCCCATAATACTCAAAACAGTCCTAAACTGGAGCTCTGGAAGTTCAGTTGCCTCATAATAAAATTGAGATCTTTAAGGACCTGTCTCGTTAGATAATGTGAAGATGGAAAAGGGGATTGCCCATAAAGTGGTTTATACAGTGTCTGACAGATAGCAAACACCAAATGCTAAGGTAACCTTAAAAATTTTGTTACTATTATACTTGTCCTTTTCTCTAAACAAGAGTAAATGAACCAATTAAAAAACAATCTTAAAAAAAAAAAACTTTACTACTGTACTAACTGCATCACAAAGCACATTTGCAAAGTGCTGTGATGAGAAATGACTTTATAAAGGATTACCCTCAAGTATATATCACTCAAATGGCAAGTGATTGACTTTAATCAGAGAAGTAAGTGTGATGTGAATTCAGACCATTAGACCTGGAGTCAGAACACCCAAGTTCCGGTTTGTCATATTTAGATATTATTTAACATTATTTTATAACTTGATTTTAATGATGTCTATAAATGAGAAAGTTAAAGAAAAAATTCAATGTACTCAGAATATGAGAGCTGGGTGATGAGAATTATCCATATTTCCTATTCAATCCCATCAACCCACCACCATTTTGTAATGAAGAATACACACAAACAGGGAGATTATTTATTTCCCCAAAATACACAGACTGTTAGGATCAGACTAGAACCTTCTTCCTTTGCCTTATATGCATTGTTCTGTGTTATTTCTTTGTACCTCCTACTGTGACATCTTATTGTAACTAACTACATTTCCACTAGGGTAAGCCATATTACTGCATTCACCACTTAGTTCCATATTTGTAGTCTACAAACAGTAAGAAGGGAACCTATTCTATGAATGTCTTTGTCAACTAATTAGTGATGTGCCAGTAGATTAACTAATTAACTTCTGATATACACTTTGGCAAGAAGAAACACACACACATGCACACAAATAAAAGATTTAAGAGTCACTGAATCAGCATTTCATAAAATGTGGTCCTGGGATAACAGTTCCAGGAATTAGTATTCCTGCAATTAAAAGTTTTATGTTTAAATAAACTATCCATATAGCTTCTTCTTAAATATTTACAATTTGCATTAGAATGCTAAATATACTGAAAAACTGTAGTTATATGGAAGATATGTGTTGGTATTTGTTTAATGGTTAAACAGGCAAACTTATTTGCATTTGACTATGCAGGTAGTGGCATATGTTTTTTTTAAATTTTATTTATTTATTAAGGATTTTATTTATTCATGAGAAACAGGGGGTTGGGGGGTGGGAGGCAGAGACACAGGCAGAGGGAGAAGCAGGCTCCATGCAGGGAGCCTGATGTGGGACTCGATCCCAGGACCCTAAGATCATGCCCTGAGCCAAAGACAGATGCTTAACTGCTGAGCCACCCAGGCATCCCAGCATATGTTTTTAATAACCACTCGTGAGAACACTTAAACTTTCTTATCTCCCTAACTCAACAGAGCGTCTTACTGCTAGGTCGGTAAACACTATTTCAAAATTATAGTATCATTATGTTGTATTTGTTATGTTGTTATGTTTTTTAGCATTTTTTACAAGAATTAATTTATCTATATAGATCACATTTAATTCTCATAACAAATTATAAAAAAGTTATCTTCATATTACAAAAGAGAAAAAAGAATCTGAAAGATTGTCTCTCCTGTACGAATTTTTTTGTTGTCATATTCTTTCCTATTTTTGAGACTACATCTCTTGTCTAATATGTTAATAAAATAGACTATTAGAAACTTACCATATTGATAGCATTCACTGGACCGATGCTATTCACATACATGTCTGTGTGAATTAATGTTGGTTTCACTGTAAAGAGAATGACAGAGATATGTGCATGTGGAGAAGCACAACATTTTAATGTTTTAGTCTGTGTTATTCTAGAAATAGATTTATTTTGCTATATTAGAAGTGATTTATTCACAACTAATTTGGTGTCAGTAATTAATTCACTACATTTGAGTAACTATTTGTTTTCCAAAAAAAAAATCTCCTTTTAAGCATGTAAATGTAATAACTAAGCAAATTGGAGTTTTGAAATTGATTAGCCTTTAAAATTACATTAAAATGAACAAATAAAATACTGCTCAGATTTTCTTCAACCTTAATTTTAGCATTTTTTCTTTAAGCCATGGAGTAAACTTAAGCATGGTAACCTGACTTGACCCATGTAGAAAAAATAACTACTTAGTGATCCAGAAAAAAATATTAGAAAATGAAGTAGAGACATAAACAGCAACAAATATTATTAATTGTTTTTGAAACATTGCCCTCTGTTGATTCCTTTCATGACCACTTTATCCTCATACACCTCAGTCAACACAAAATCAATCTTCTTCAATGACTTACTCAATTGTGTGACTCATCAAATAATATGAGGAAACCATATGGAAATCCAATACACACCTATTCGTCAAAGAGGACTGACAGTAAAAATCATGTAGTATTACATCCATGACCAAATGGACGTGCTCCATTTTCATTTAAAATTTAATGAACAAGGATTCATAATAGCATTCTGGGCTTCAATTCAACAAGTATGTTTTTCTCATCTTTTTCCACTCTCCCTGAAAGTGCCATGCCCTAATTTTCTGTGTTGGATTGAATTTTTCACTAGTCCCTGCCTCTATGCCTCTGCCTTCTCCGCAATAAGGCTACTTCTCGGCCTCTGAACTTCAGGCTTGACATCTGACCTGTGTTGGCTAATACAACATGAACAAGTGAGTGAACTATTTCTAATCCCAAGCATTAACCCTTATGTATTAGCCTCTACTTCATCTTACTCTGTTATTTTTTTTTTTTAAAGATTTTATTTATTTATTCATGAGAAACAGAGAGAGAGGCAGAGACACAGGCAGAGGGAGGAGCAGGCTCCATGCTGGAAGCCTGACATGGGACTCCATCCGAGGTCTCCAGGATCACGCCCTGGGCTGAAGGTGGCACTAAGCCACTGAGCCACCAGGGCTGCCCTACTCTGTTATTTTCATGAGAAAGATACTCCTAGCTAGTCTGCTGGTCGCAGGAGTACAATGAGAATATTGCTTTCTTAAATGAGCAGCCCTAAACTGGCTTAATTTAGATTAGACTGCCCCTACCAAAGTGCTAACTAAATTATTATTATATGCCATCGAGATTTGTGACATTTTATGACACAGCAGTAGGCAACTACTATATCCTTTCTTTACCATTTATTTACTTGTTTGTTTTTGATGTTACTTCATAAAGAAGTGGTCACATTTCTTCTATAGCCTTTGTCTAAGATATCTAGGAGAATTTGAATCTCCAGCTCTCAAGCCTCACTTGAAGATCATCGATCCTCTTTCTTCTTTGCATTTATCAAGGCCCCTCCTACCCCCATGTCTGAATGCTACTTTTACATTCTTTATTTTTACAGCATATAATAATCCTTTAAAAATTTCCACTTATTGAAACACTAGTGTTTTCTTCTAATGTGGTAGGCATCACAAAATACTTTAACACACCTCCTATATCAGGCCGAAGTTTATTGTCGTATCCTTCCAGGAGATTATTTAAGATGACAGTGACATCACCCTCAGGAACTTTAGGAGTCAAGACCCACGTTTTGTTAGAAGCATAATCTTCATAGTCATCATCAGATTTTTGGCTGGTGAGGCTAAGAAAACAAAAATATTGTTCAGGAAACATTGACTATATCCAAGAGGATTTTTTACTCACAGGCCACTGAGGAAAAAGGAGAAATGAAACAGGATTATAGTATGTATTATAATGGATGACAGTGAATTTTTTCACTGAGGCTTCATCAAGCTAATTAAACTGCACAGATGTAGATTCAAATTTATTATAGTGTACTCCCCTGTTTCCCAGAATGCTCTATTTTCCCATCTATAAGTATACCATGTTTTCCGAGTAATTTTTGCCTTTTCCTCATAGTTGATATTCTTCTTGTCCACCTGCCAAAGCTCAAAAAGGACCTAAGAAAAACTCTTTTTGTGAAAGTGATGCTTAAAATATCATAATGTAGTCTCAGAATTCAGACACAATGTCTACTTCTTCCTCCCCTAAGAAGTTAACTTGCTTCAACCTATTAATGAAAGTAAGAGACTGATAATTAGATTCACTCCCACAAACCGCCAGACAAGCCTCTCCTCTTTCAATTGAACTACTAAGGAGAACTTAGTCTTGGTGCTTTTTCTTCCCCCAGGCTGTGTGTATGTGTATTTTTTTCCCCTCACTTGCACCGAAAGCAAGGGCGGTTCATTTATCTTGGATTGTTAAGAACCTGGTACTATGAAGAAAAATGTAGTTGTAGACTTTAAGCCACTCTTTATTACAGCAGAAGTTCCTAATCCAGAATCTCATGCTAATAGTTAACGTACTATAATTGTGTAATTGAAATTGCCTACGTTGAGTGATTGAGAAGCTACATAATATCCTGTGATTCCGTTTTCTATGCCCAAACCTGTCAGAAAACTCTTACAAGTAGGGCTAGAAGCTAAGGCTAACTTTGGAAAGATATCAGAATTCCTCTATCTTGCCCCTCCTCCTACCCCAAATTTCAACTTCTCTCCCTCCACACACACACACACAAAAGGATCACAGGATTCTATTTTCCAGATCAAGGAGCAATGCAAACCTTGCAACAGCTGCCATTTTCATTTTTATCAGCATGCAGTGAATGTTGGCTACTTCTGTGGTTTATGGTAAGATTGAAAAAAAAATACAAACTTAAAATATAAAATTTCCCATCCTCATTTCAGTTTATTTTCATAAATCTATGATACAGAATGGATCTTGTCAGAAATCAAACTACTGCCACATTACTCTGAAGATATATATATATATAATATTTATTATCTTTCTTCAATCATACTCATTCATCAATTTGCATATAAAAAATATATATATGTATATGTGTGTATGTATAGATAAACAGATGACTACATATGGTAGAAGAAAGCTGATTGTGTGATTAATCTGGTTTAAGAATGAGAGTGGGAGACAGAGTTTTAAGAGTAATCACTGGCATGGATCAACTCAGTAAGCAAGTAATCTCTTTCATTTCTTTAAAGCTTTAGAAAGAGGAACCATTATAAAACTGAGCCACACATCTGCATAAAATCTAACATAGCCAGTCTTACATCTTGCACTTCAATTAGCATAATGACTTTAAACAACATTGAAATTTCATAAAGTACCCATACAGTGCATGATAGGATGGACAAAATTTCAAGGAGTTCTCAAAGAGAAAGGCCTTAGAGTCGGCAAAGGCCAGTTCTCTGCTAGGAAAATCCTTCCTGGACCTCAATTCCTCGTTTCTCTAGAGCACTGCTAAACACTGCCTAAGAGCTCTTGTCCTATGACCTAAATCTCACTAATTTAAGAAGAAAAAAAACAGCTCTCTGACCAAAAGATTTTCAAATCAATTCCAGTAACTCTGAGAAAAGAATGTGTTTGGCCCATTGGATATCATCGTTATGGAATTTTACACCACTTAATTTGTTCATGCAAAAGTGTCTTAAAAAAAAAATCTCTCCCTCTTCCTTTCTGTTTCTCCCCCTGTGTGTCTCTGTTGCTCTTTCTCTCTCTACCTCAGACAAATGCACCCTATTAAAGTTTCTTCAAGGGAAGGGAATATATGTTAAATCATTTGGTTCACTCTCTTACAGCAACTCCTCATACTAAGAAGTAAATGATCCAAGCACGCTGGTGCTGTATTATTATTGTTACCATCATCTGGCAGATTAGGAGGAAAAATACATTAGGCGAAAATACAATCTTGCTTAGGAGGAATACTACTTTTCAGAATTGCATCACTAAATCTTTTAGAATCATCACGATTAGAAGCCAAAACAATAAACAAATGAATTATTTCATATAAAATTATTTGTGAGAGATTTTGTCATAATTGAGGTCGCCTACTTAGCCAGACAGAGGGAAAAAAAAGAGTTGAAGAATTAAAAGAACATACTTTGGAGTTAGAAAGTACTAGAAAGTACTTGCTTTCTGGATTCATCATGTCTTACCTCTATCATTTACTATGTTATGACCTGGAGCAAGTTATTTAACCTTGCTAAACCTCTCAAAGTTTTTATCTTTAAAATAGAATTAACACTAGCATTCATATCATATTTTTATGTAAGGTTAAGATAATGGTTATTAAGTGCTTCACACACTATCTGACACCTAGCCCTGAAAATAGATCCATTATAATTATTGTTATAAAGTGACCACTGCTAGATTTATAACAGCTCCAACCATGTAACTAAAGGGCTGAATCTATAGATGCTGCTTCTAGGTTTATATCTAATATGTGCTGAGAAAAATTAAAAACAGATGTTTTCCAGGAAGAAGAATAATGAACCCCTATATTGTAAATAAATGAAGTTTTTATTCTCTAGAGTTTTCCCAGCTGAGGTCTAAATTAATGGGGCTGATGCATAATCTGGGATTGTTTCCAGATTTATCTTAAAAAAAGAAAAAAGAACCTCTCTCATTCAACATTAGCTGTTTCTTTAGAATTCAAACTTTGGAGTCAAGGTCTCCTCATTTATAGGTGGGCTCTCTAGGAATAATAATGTCTGATCATTAGACAAGGCATTTCGTGGCATTGTCAACCCCATAAGAAGGCCTGGGCAGAAACAGATTGATAATGACTCAAAAAAACAGACTTGACAGTTGAGTGTGCTGAGCACAAACATAAAATTGAACTTCTAGGTAAAGGTATCTATCCAAATGTAATAGCCTTTACAAGTAATTATTTCTTATGCCTTTTACTTTAAAAAGTAATCTTATCAAAAGAGAACTAAAAATTCACTCTTAAATTTTTTATGATTTTATATTAAATTTAATAATTTACTCATTTAATTTTTACAGTAAACATTTTATCTTAATTAACTTATAATTTATTAATTATATTCGTATTTTATATTATAATATATTATAATTAAGTAGAATATTAATATTTTATATT